>NC_060126.1:70880157-71551933 GCF_021461395.2 Schistocerca americana
TTAAGTGTGGTTTTCCAGTTTTTCATTACTGTATCAATTTAGGATCTACTTTGTATATTTCCAATATCTGTAGTAACCATGAGTGGGGTACACTATCAAAAGCTTTTTGGTAATCAATGTATGCATAGTGTAGCGACCTTTGTTTAGTTTTAGCTTGATATGTCACCTCTGTATCTATTATCAGTTGCTCTTTACATCCTCGTGCTCCTTTGCGGCAGCCTTTTTGTTCTTCATTTATAATTTTGTTCTGTGTTGTATGTGTCATTAATTTCTGTGTAATGACTGAAGTTAATATTTTGTAGATTGTTGGTAGGCATGTTATGGGGCGATATTTAGCTGGGTTTGCTGTGTCTGCTTGATCTTTAGGTTTCAGATAGGTTATTCCATGTGCAAGTGTATCAGGGAATGTGTATGGGTCTGCAATGTAACTGTTAAATAATTTAGTTAGATGTGAATGTGTTGAGGTGAACTTCTTTAGCCAGTAATTTGCTATTTTATCATTTCCAGGGGCTTTCCAATTGTGTGTAGAATTAATTGCTCGGGTGACTTCATGTTGCAAAATTATCACTTCAGGCATTTGTGGTATCATCTTGTATGTGTCTGTTTCTGCTTGTATCCACCGTGCATGCCTGTTATGTTGTACCGGGTTTGACCATATGTTGCTCCAGAAGTTTTGCATGTCTGTTACGTTTGGTTGATTGTCTATTTTAATGTGTGTGTTATCTATTGTTTGGTAAAATCTCTTTTGGTTTGTGTTGAATGTTTGGTTTTGTTTCCTTCTATTTTCACTTTTTTTGTGTCTTCTAAGTCGTTTGGCCAATGCTTGTAATTTCTGCTTCTTTTCATCTAATTGCTCTATTGCTTCTTGTTATGAGATTTTACCTAACCTTTTTCGTTTTTTGTCTGATATTTCATTTCTTATAAATTGTGTTAGCTGTCCGATGTCTTTTCTCAGTTTTTCTATTTTGATCTGTAGCCTGTGTTGCCATGCTGGTTTTGTGGGTTTCTTCTGTGTGTTGGTTGGTTCTGATCTCTGCCTAGTGTGTATATTTAGTGTAGTGAGTGCTCCTATACAAACCAGTAGTTGTAAATATTCCATAGTTGTGTTTTCATTTATTTTGTTGTGTATGATTGTGTTGATAGTTTTTATTGTTGTTTCGACTTGTGGGTTATTTGGTGGACTATGCAAGAATGGTCTAATGTCTGTATTTGTGTCTTTGTATTCTATATATGTTAGCTGAAATTTTTCTTCTATATCTAACATCTGTTTCACTTCGTGTTCTATTTGTGCTTGTTCTGGTGGCTGTCTTAAGATTTCGTTTTCCTCTGATTGCTTAATTGGTGCGTGTTGTTCTTTGTTTGTTTGCTCTCGGATGTTTGAGTCCATTACTGTATTTTCTTCTTCTTCTGATTGCACATTATTTTGTTCCAGTATTTGTTGTACTTGTTGTTTGATGTTTTCTAATTCTGACTGGGGTATCCTGTTATTTTTTATTATTACACGGATCTGATCAGCTAGTCGTTGTTCTGTTAAAAATTTTAATTCTGGGTATCTGGTAATAAATGTTGTGTATACTTGTGATCTGTATCCAGTTGTGTTGGTTCCTAGGTTTGTTGCTTGGTAATAACAGAACATGAGGTGTCGATTAACTTCATCTGACCATCTCATCCTCTGTCTTTGTTTTCCTTCTAGGGTGGTTGCAGGAAGCATATCCTGCAAAACACCTCTATTTGGATTTAAATCATTTTCCAGTTGGCTAGCAGTGTCGTTACCATTGTGGGCGGGCATAGGGTTCAAGCATCGTCCCCGACCATGACGGCGCTTGTCCGAGGCTTCTTTAGTTCTGTCCTGAACCAACTAATCACACTAAAAGGGGGGTTAGCCCTATTACTGGTTTGTTCTTTTCGTCGCCTTTTACGACTGGCAGAACGTACCGGAGGCCTATTCTTTTCCTGGGCCTCCACGGGGATTATTATTATTATTAATGTTGGCAAATTTGTAATCATACCTACACTTCTTCCATCATCAACCACTGCCTCACAAGAGGTTCCCTCGACTGCTTTTATACTGTGCAAAAAGAGATCTGATAGAAAGTTTGTGGCATCACTACTGTTTGTGGCTGAACATCAATTGCAACGCAAGAGCTGTCTGCTGTTTAAGTAAGCTGTTTCTAAAGCTTCTGCAGACTAGTTAATCGTCAGGTTTTGATTTATTTTGATAGAGCAGTACAGCTTTTTTTATGCTGCATACAACGGAGCAAACCTGCCAGATTTTGGTGCTGCGCATGTTTTGCTGCACTGTAAGCCACTGTTGCCTGCCTAATTCATAAATCTCTGTGAGATTTTGCTTGTGCAAATTGTTATGTTACTTACATTTTTATGTAACTGACAGACTTCGACGTTTTCACTCTAAAACATCAGAAGGAAAATGAATTTTGAAATCAGTGGGCCACAAATACTTTGTTTTTATATATTATTTTACTTAGCAGATTTTTATGCCTGCAATATCCTTGTTCTAGTATATTATACAATTTAAAAAACTAGCTCTTTTAGAAAAATTTAAGTGACAATATCTTGTTTATCAAGAATTCTGCGTTCTAGGTATTTATTTCAATATAGGAATACATGTTTTCTCAAAAGAGAATTAGCTGTCCTGGCAGGACATCCAGTCAGTCAATGGTATTAGTGACAAATACAGTTTCATGTTAAGAATTTTTAGAATCAAAGCTAAATATAGCAGATTAGACAATGAAGGATAGAAATGAAGTATAAATACGAAAAATTTAATTGTAATTACTCAGGTTTAGTAAATATATGGATTTACAGAAGATGATATTGTACTATAGCTCATACAAGCGCCCTTTATACACGACTTCAATTAATACTAATAGTTTACCTGGGGAAAGTAGCCAATCCATTAAAGATTACTAAATGCACAGAACCCATTCAAAGTTGAAATGATGAATTTGTATTCCAGTTGAACAGAAGCAGGTATCCTTGACGGTATTTATATTTTTTATTTACGGAACTTGGATTTCCACATCACCATAGAGGTACCAAGCATGATGCGTTACTCATTGTTTTACATGGCGGGTATCCCCAGTAGGCCTATAAACCATGGTGCATGCAACTACACGCACAAACATTATGAGCAGATCAGTTTCCCTCTTCCATAATGTGTGATTGTAACCAACATGTTTAGTGAACATGTTACTGTCAGGTTGCTACAGTGCAACTTCACGATTCTCTTTGGGCATACGTTATGTTTATTACATACTCACCATACCTTCAGTTTCTGAATGCTAGTACAATCTGGAACATTTAAGTCAGAGTTACAAAAAGACAGCAGATGTTATAACTGAAGAAAAGTAACGAATTTAGGTTACCTAACAGTGATTCTAATGACTTTGTAATTTACCATCTAGCTTCCCCAATTGAACAGCAGTTCCAGTTCGTCATTATGTTTTCTAACTGAAGAGAAATTGTCAGCAGCTTCTTGAGTCACAATGACTGCACTATGAACATTGTACCATAATGTAAGAAATAATTCACTGAGGTAACATGTATGTGTTAGCATATGTTTAGCTTGGATGAATTGTCAAACCGAGAACAAAGAAATACGTTCACACCTCTACCAAAGCAGAAAAATTATTTCAGAATCTCACTCACACTCTAGTGTGTTTCGGATCTAGTAAGATATTCTATGCCACCATTATAAACTGTGATTAAGTATTAATAAAAACCCACAGTAGTCCCTCTAAGTATGGAAAGGCACAATTCTCTTACTACCAACTCCTTGAAAGTGTCACCAGCAACGTATGAACAGTAGCATTACGTATCAAGTCAATATAAACATCACTTGGTTCCAATTTTTCAGTGACAGTATTCAATGTTGCGATGTTTTTCTCAAAATTGTTCATCTTTTCACAATTTTTATTTATATATTTATTTATTTATTTATTTATTTATTTGGATCAGAACACTGATTTCCTCCAAACATACAACATTAATTTCGAGGATATAGTGGTGTTGGTTATCACTGATGCCGTAATTCCTCTTCACGTTATAACCACAAGGGCAAGGTCAGAACGGCCTCTCCACTTCCACAGAATGCAATCTCTCGTCACATCGAATAGTTGTGATGTCGCACTCTCCTCAGTTTTGCCTGTCACATTTTACTCATTAGCTAACCGCCAACACATCTTCAAATTAAAGTAACTAACTATGTATATCTCGCTTTATTTGTAATTGTGGCAAACCATATTGTGGGAACAGAGGTTATGAAATTTTGTTTGTATGTTTAAATTATATCTGGGTAAAAGATACAGAGTGTGCTTATGTGCTGGGGTATGTAAAATATGCCACGTGACTTAACCTCAGTGTGTTGTGTTTGGTTACTGTACATCCTCCAGTCTGCTAAGGTTTTAATACGACTTGAGCAGTACAACACTGCCTGGAAGAGAAGACTGGGCAAGGCTGAGGTGTCGCCAAGACATAGTTACTACAGGGTGGCCACAATGAAACGGTTTGGAATTTGGTGACGATAGCATGCACAATATTAGTATCCACTGTCGAAAGTTACAGCTTGTTCTGTTCAGTAACAGATAACAGCGCTTGGGAGTGGGGTGAGAGCCAAAATGCGGTTACAGTTCGTGCTGGATGTGAGGTGAAGCTAATGTATCAGGTGACAGAGCTGTGATGAGAAGCAGTATTGCTTTTTATCTGTTTGCTGTCTTGTGCTGTGAGGATTGTGTTAAGTTCTTTGTCTTGATGTGTAGGTTATTGAAGTGGTGCTAGAGGTAGTGCAGAGGTATTATTTAGTTTGAGGACTGATGAGAAGAGAGTAATAGAAATTTGGGTTGACATGAATTTCAAAGTATCGACAATATAATATTGTAAGAGAAATGATTCATCTGCTGAGACTGACTTTTTAATTAATTGCTCTATCTTTTAACTTAAATTGTCCCCAGGTTTCATTGAGCACATATAATATGGATGAATGCATCATCATGAACTGTACTTGTGAGCAAGCTTTGCAAGAGAAACAATCGAAGAATGATCACACATTGCTTACTGCAACTAGCGATGTTTATTTTGTACATATGGAATCCATCTGTATGGGTGCGGAGGTTTTGTTCTTCCTTGCTTATTCTTGAACTGAGAACAATTGTGTGAGGTGAAATGACAAGTTTAGTGCCGCAATATTTCTCGCCACATTACAGCTTTTTCACACAGTTTTCAACTCGCCAACATAAAAACAGCGCAATGGATAACGCATCTTGCCAACATCAAAAAGTGAAACAAGATTATACACAACAACATTAAATATTAACTCTTTGAATGTACATAAATCCTAAGCACAATATTATGAAAGTTTTATTGGACATTTTCTTACAAAATTGCTCCTACACATACTTTATGATGTTGGTCAGTACTACGAAAATCGTCCGATTCCGGTTCAATGTTCAGTATTATTTAGGATGACAATCAAGTCTACGTTGGATGGTTAGCCAAGTGGCAAATTTGAGCCCAAGATTACCCAAGGCCGCTCGAGTTTACAGTGGACGCAAGCTGGTGAACCAACAAAGTTTACACCTCTGCATGCGGTATTTATATTAAGCTGCGACATGCTGCTGTCGGCAAGACCGCTCTCTCCCACTGAAATTCCTACAAAACTAATCTGGCCTTTGCTGAAATTTCCAGCAGGAACTTTCCCTATGTTTCTCATTATGCGAGAAAGCATGTACTCAGCCCTAGTCTTATTATGTGGCGATATTCATGTGCATGGTTGGAGCAGCGTGCATATTATAGTGCCCTCTCAGTTCTCGCAAGAACAATTAACTAATTTGGCTGGTTTGTTTCTCCACAGTTGGAGCTAAACGTTGCTACAGCTAATTTTAGCTGGAGTGCAGCTGCCGTGAACGCAGTGTCCACACCAATTTCTTCTCTGCAACGTAAGGAGCGTTGAGGGCTGTGTTTTGCACTTGACGCCAGTTCAGAGAAGAATCCGCCACAAAATTTCTCTCTTGTCCTACTCATGACAGAACTGCCTCCCTCCACTTGGGTTCCTTTTTCGCGTCATGGCTTTTTTCGACCAATAGGAGCGTTCCTCTAATTTTGTAGAAACAACCTCTACCAATCGCAACGTCCCTTCAATGCATCGAAAGTTCAGTAGTTTTCTCCTTCCTAGTTAGTTTCCGCCAATCGGACGTTTTGTGCCCGTTCTAGACGCCTGAAGTACATTGACCTTTCCATGTGTCGCACTCACTGGACGAAAAAGCGTCACTTGCTTTTGTTCGTATTCCGATCGAATTTCGAAATGCAGTTTTCTAAAGCTTCTTCTCTGCTCTTGTACCGATGCCCTCGCTACAGGCGGCCCTCCAGCTTGAATCACGAGGCCCGGGGTTGCTGTCCTCATTTCTGCCACCCCTTTAAGTGGTTGCCAGCGTAACTCTCGCAGCGCGGCTTCGCTACGCCTGGCTTTTCAAAACTAAAAGAGACTCGACTCACGTTCCCTGTTCTATCTTCCCCTCAAAGACATGCATTGTATACGAATGGTGTGTAATTACCATCAATTGACTGTCATCCCTTTTTGCGTTACATATTTATAGGCAAATGTTCTCGTAATTGTCGATTTACGTTAGGTGTCATCTTCATCTTCTCATTGCCATTTGTAATGGTCTCATGTAAGGTGCAAATCTGACTATTTATTCTGGCATGTTACATATCTATTGGCATCAGTTACACAGGACGTTTTACAGTAAGGATGAGAGTTTCCACGAAAAATTCAGAGACTGTATTTTCCATGATCTCCAAATTAGAGATCGTTGATAATGCATGGATTGGGCTCTATATCTCCATACTGTGATTGGCACTGTGGTCACACTTTATTGAGATGGTAACCTTTTAAGTAGGAATTATATGCATTACATGGCGTGGCATATCTGTCACTTTGTCGCGAACTGCAGTGCCCAAGTCTGCCATCGGGATATTCGAAACTCATCTTACTTCCACTCCTACTCCTTAAAAGAATTACATATATACATATGTATATATATGTGTGTGTGTGTGTGTGTGTGTGTGTGTGTGTGTGTGTGTGTGTGTGTGTGTGCGCGCGCGCGCGCATGTAGGAAATTCATATAATCTAAAAATACATATTATTCTGCAATTTTAAGACTTATTATTTTTACAATATCTTTTAAATAAAGTATTATTCAAGCCCCTGCAAGTTTTGTATATTGTTTTTGAATTTTATACATTAATCATTGCCTGTTTCATAAATTCTTTCAACTGATATCTTTTACTCCATAGTTTCATTAGTTGAACTATAGATCTTTCAGATGGTATATCATACCATCATCTACCTAAATTTTATTTCTTTTTCGGCTTGCTGATAGCTCACAGGGCTGGGAATGTGGTCCATGTGCAGACTATGCCCATGTCAGTCACTTCTGGCTGGAGCTGACCACCTGATCATCCACCGATCATTCTGATTGTGTGCCATTCACTGTAGACTGGCACATGACGTACTGGTACGTCCACAGAATTTTATTTCAGCCACCTTAAAACCCATGTTCTGTACCGAGCTTATGGTTAAACAGCAAAACACATTCGGCTTCACAGATAGGACATTGGTGTCTTTCCTTACAGTTAATGTACTAACACCACATTTAAAAAGATGAAATGCCTTAGGACCTTAAACACACAATGTTTAGCCACTTGTCGAATTGTTATTTCTGGATTCACTAATCGTCTTTCCATTTGTTTGGGAAGTTCGCTAGAATGCATCACTGTCTCGCAGTTGAGACTACATACACATGGCTGAATGAGACACTCATTTGAATTACGAAGTAGTGAGCAAGTGCAATGTGTACATTACACCACAAAACAACAAAAATGAGATGATGAAAACACTCACCTGCACAAGGTTCTTCACTTATTCGGTTGCTCATCGTTACTGAAGTTCAGCTATACTGAGCATATTATGTTTTGGGAGAAAACACATACGATTCTGGTGTTAGGCCCTGAAAAAGTAAGATCTTTCTATGTCTCAGCCAAACAGAAGATGAAATGGTGAGCTACTCATTCTGAATACACTTCTTATATTTACAATTGTTGACTTCCATGCAGCTTTTCCTTTTTAGGACTGAGCTGGGTATAAATATTTGTGGCATCATCTCGAAGACGACATTAAATCGACATAATTTAGACAGTACTGTGTATTCTGACCTGGTGCCCTAGAAACAAAGGTATTTAAATCAAGAAGTAAATCATGATCATGTCAAAGCCCTTTACATATCACTACAGTAGAAAAAGAGAAAAGTGAAAACAATCAATAAGAATATGTATTTCAGTTGGACACATTTGTGTACACAAGATCTCTAATGTCAGAATCACTCCCATTTATAGAGATGAGACACAAATATGAACAGTTTTCAAATGAGCTAAATGTCATCTTAACTTCAGATAGTTTAAAATGTAGATGACATAAATAAACCAAACAACTAGTTGTAATACCTACAATGAACTATTCGTAAAACAATTGATACATTGAAAACAAAGTTGACTTCATTGTGAATGTCACGTAGACAAAGGTGCCACTACTTCACTTGGTTCTGAGCACTATGGGACTTAACATCTGAGGTCATAAGTCCTCTAGAATTTAGAACTACTTAAACCCAACTAACCTAACTAACCTAAGAACATCACACACATTCATACCCGAGGCAGGATTCGAACCTGCGACCATTGCAGTCGCGCGGTTCTGGACTGAAGCGCCTAACTTCACTTAACGCAGTTTTATTCAGCACTTGCACACATATGAGTGCGGAGCGAACTGCCTCTGGCCAGAACACACACAGTATATACATACAGCTGTAGAACATTCCAGTACAATGATTCTTGCCATTGGTGGACACTTCCAGAATGTACGCGAAGCGAATATAATTATTAAAATTTTTCAGTTCAGCCGAGTTTTGAATTCAGGACCCTCCATGCAACAATCTAGTATCATAACCACTACACTACAGCGACTGCGCTTCTCGGCTTCTTCTGCGACATTGGTCCCTCCTGAAGACAACAGCATCTCAGTGCTACATCCTAGTCTGGGAACAATTCATCGGTACTGTATACTCTGACTCACGTTGACTGACGTTCGCCCTCGCGGTGATCTTCTTAGAAAATTCCCTTGCCACTGCGTTCTTCGTTACCTTTCCGCTTGTTACCTGTTGCTGGAGCTTCTAATTTACCCTGGGTTGCAGGATCCTTATAGGGCATCATTCGAAGGACGTGGACCATATCGGTGATCTTTCGTCGTCTTGTGTCAGGGTCGAAATCTTCAACTTCATAAGTAACATCAGACAACATACAACCTTATAAGGTACAAAGTAGCGCCTGAGGAGCTTCTCAGAGAGACCAACCTTCTGAACAGGAGTGAAGATCCAGACGAGGTCACTAGGCTGTAGACAAGAGGGCGGTGGCTCGCGTCATATCTTCGGCGATAATTTTTCTTGAGCCTGGAGCGTGCAGAATCGGGCCAGCTACCGAGGTTCCTCAGCTCTGGTTAACACCTGGACGGTGTAGTCGTCATCCAAGACATCACGATGTAATGGAAACACAGTGTCCATTGCTGTCGTCACCCCCCCTCCCCCCATGCACCAGGAAAAATGGTGTAAATCCTGTGGTGTCTTGTCTGGCGGTGTTGTCGCAAACGTCACGAAAGGTAGCACCTCATCCCAGTTACTCTTATTAAGGCATTTAGTAAGTCAGTTAGTTTGCAGATGGTAGGCAGTCGTCATGTAATGAGTAATGTTGCACAGACAGTTTATCTCTGTCATGAGATTCGATTGAAAAACTTTCCCTCCATCCGTAATTAACGAATTTGCGGCACCGTGTTTTAATAAAATGTCTTCCACGATGAATTTGGCTACCTCGGATGCTTAGACTGTTTTCACGGCTTTTGTAATGGCATAGCGTGTCAGATAATCAGTGCAAACAATAATCCATCTATTACCACTACCAGACATTGGAAATCGCCCGAGGAGGTCAATCCCAACATGCTGAAAAGGCGTTTTGGCTGGTGGAATTGGTATGTGTCAGCCAGGTGGTTTTTGAGGAACTGCCCTTCTCCTCTGGCACTCTCGACAGTGCGACACATAGTGATGGACACTCCTCAATAAACCTGGCCAGAAAAATCTCTTGCGGATCCTATCGTATGTCTTAATCAATTCTAAATGTCCAGCCGCAGGTGTCATGGAATTTCTGTAGAACATCTAAGCACATGTGTTTATGAATCGCTGGTAGCCACCCCTTTCCAAACGGATCACAGTTTTTCTTGCAAAGTAATCCATTAACTACCTTAAATTGTCCTTTCACATACTCTGAAGCCGGCCGCTGTGGCCGAGCCGTTCTAGGCGCTTTAGTCCGGAACCGCTCAACTGCTCCAGTCGCAGATTCGAATCCTGCCTCAGGCATGGGTGTGTGTGATGTCCTTAGGTTAGTTAGGTTTAAGTAGTTCTAAGTTCTAGGGGACTGATGACCTCAGATGTTAAGTCCCAGTGCTTAGAGCCATTTGAACCATACGCTGATCGATTTAAGGCAAGCATAATTTGATATACCTTTGCGTCGTCCTCCTGCTCAGCACAGAGATCCTCGAGTGCAGTCACTATCTTCATCAAAGTCTTGATAGTCTTGCACAGGGTTTCTTGAGGAAAAGCCGGCATCTTGGTGTTTTCTTCCACTTTTGTACACTATAGTAATGCCATGCTCTTGAAGATGTAGTGTCCACCTGGCGAGATAACCTATTGGACCCATAAGACCTGTCAACAAACAAAGTGAATGAAGGTCTGCAACGACTGTGAATGGCCCTCCATAGAGATACAGTCGAAATCTGCGCATGGCCCAGGTCATAGCAAGACATGCTCTTTCTGTACTTGGGTAGTTTCTTTCAGCTTTTGTAAGTGTCCTAGAAGCATAGGCTATAACTTTCTCTTTTCCATCCAAAATCTGCACCAGAGTAGCACCGATCCCATACCCAACAGCATCTGTGTGTAGTTCTGTACGTGCTCTCTCTTCACACAGACCAAGTGCAGGGTCAGTTGTCAGAGCTTTTCGCAGCACATAGATTCTTGTTGAGCACCACCACAGATAAATTTAGCATCGGCTTTTAACAACTCTTGGAGTGGCCTGGCTTTCATACAAAAGTCTTTGATAAAACAACAGTAATAAGAACATAATCTGAGAGAGCTTCTCGCATCTCTAATACTTTTAGGAATAGGAAATTCCGTTATGGATCCCATCTTTTCTGGGTCTGGCTGCACACCTTCGTTTGACACAAGGTGTCCAAGTATTTTGATTTCTTTTGCTCCAAAGACACACTTTCTTGGATTAAGTTTCAGTCCAGATTTTTTGACACACTTAAGAATGGCCCTTAGACTTTTTGTGTTCATCAAATGTCTCTGAGAACACTATAATGTCATCTAAATAACAAAGACACCTCGTCCTCTTCAGGTGCCTTAGAATATTGTCCATCATTCGTTCAAAAGTTGCTGGTGGATTACACAAACCAAACAGCATTATCTTAAACTCATACAGGCCCTCAGGGATGATGAACGCAGTTTTCTCATGATCAGTCTCACTACTTCGATTTGCCAGTATCCCGACTACATGTCCATGATTGAGAAAAACTTAGCCCCCTTCAGACAATCTAGTGTATCATCAATTCATGCAATGGTGTAAACGTCCTTTTTAGTTACCTTGTTAAGCTTCCTGTAATCAACACAATTCGCCAGTTGCCATCCTTCCTCCTGACAAGAACCACTGGTGATGACCATGGGCTCTGCGAAGGCTGAATGATGTCATTCTCCATCATTATCTATACCTCGTCGCGAATTATTCGATGTTCCGTTGCTGACACACGGTGTGTTCTCCAGCTTATTGGTTGATGGTCTCCAGTGATTAATCGGTGCTTCACCGCCGATTTGTCTAAACTGCTCTTCACCTGTGGATTGAAGCATTCAGAGAACTCTTTAAGAATATCAAGTAGCTTCTTCTGTTGTTCTTTAGTGAGATGATGTGATAGTCGAGCTAGAAGATCTTGTCTGTAGTGGTAGCGCCAATTTCGCCCAAAGACTCGGCATGGGAGGTTTCTATGATGCTCAGCTGTTCTTCAATTAAGGGCTTAGCATTTGCTACGCACATGTGTCTTGGAAGGATGTGCGGGTCTCTGCGTCAGTGAACTATCCACAATTCACCGAATCCGTTCTGAAACGAGACGACAGAGGCTGGGACGACCACATTCTTCAGTGGTATGCTTCTCTTACATTCCACTAGAAGATCCATGGGTTGATGCATGGCATGATACGTAACAGCTACCTGTCTAGCACACACACATAGTCTTCACACACTCAGATGTCCACCTTCCTGTCCACAGTTCCTCATCTCGTCTAGCATTATCTTCGAGCGACCACTATCTGTAATTGCCTGAGAAGCTTTCAGAAAGTCCCATCCGAGAATGACGTCATGATTACACTCTTGTAAGACGATGAATTCTAAGGGCTGTGTATGGCCACTAATACCCTCATGAATGGTACATCTTCCTCTAGGTTTTACGTATTTCCCATTAGCCACCTTCAGCAGAGCTGTTTTGTTGTTGACAAATACGGTTTTCTGCAACTGGCGACGATATTTCTCCGAAATGACTGAATATGATGCTACAGAGTCCACAAGAGCTTGGGCTGGTCGGCCATCCATGACGATATCGACGTAGTTTCCTATGATTTTTATAGTGATCGACGGTGGAGAACTTTTCTCTGCGGCGGCCACACCTCCAAGGAAAGTCGCACCCTTTAGTTTTCCAGGTTGTGGCGGCTAGGTGATCGGCTGGAGCTTCTAAACAGCGATGGAGACCATGATCGGCATGTTGGGGAGCGTTCTCTCCAGTGGCTAGCTTGCGGTGATGGTGACCTACGTCGTCCTGCATTCACATCAACTTGTTCATCTTCGTCGTCCCAGAATTGGCGTCAGCTAAGATCGGTCTGCTGTCTTCTGGCGCGGGCGTCATCAAATATCCGCCGCCTTTCTCGACAAAAGCGCACCATATGTCCTGGTCGTCCACAGTGGAAACATATTGGTAGGTTATCCTGGGTCCTCCAGACATCAGTATTCCTTGGTGCCCAAACAGGTTCCTCATGTGGCATTGTAGGAACATGACTTCGCCTGGGTCTCGACTTTTTCTCCGTTTTAAGTGGAAATAAAGGACGAGAGATTGTGGTTCAATGTCTGTTGCACTTTCTCCCTCATGACCTCTTGAAGCATCTCGGTTTTTTGCTTGTTGTGCAAACCAAGTGCCTTCTGAACTTCCTCTCTCACTATCTAACCAAGAACACTTGTGATCAGTTCCTTCCTCCATCACAGACATCGATACGACGTTTGGAAGCCGTTCAAACTTCTTGCATGTAATTCTTTTTTTATGCATTGTCTCGATATAGTAGCACCATTTTATGAAATCGTCTGCTGTCGAAACCTCGTTCAGGAGTAGGGCTTGATACATGTCTTCAGCAACATCCTTCATGAGATGTGCAACCTTATCTTCTTCCTTCATTGGAAGATCCACTATTTTACACAGCTCCAAGACGTCTTGAATGTAGGATGCTGTCGTATCTCCTGGACGCTGTGCCCTCCACTTTAATTTATCTTCAGCCTAGCACTTCTATCGTCGTTTGTAACCGAAATACTTGCGCAGTTCTGCCTGGATTACTTCCCAGCTTGTGAACCTCTCCTCGTTGTTCTCATACCATTGCTTGGCAGTGCCCTCCAAATAGAAAACTACGTTAGCCAAACACACAAGGTCATCCCATTTGTTAAATTTGGCTATACTCTCATATATCTTCAGCCACTTGTTTTGATCTTGGCCTCGTCACCAGAGAACCCAGAAGGATGTCTCATGCGGTGGCACACAGTTTCTGTCATCGTGACGTCTTCTTCTTCTTCTGTCTCCAATAGATTGCTGTCTGTTGAATATGGCTCGCACTTGGGTTTCTCGCCACGTTAACGGCGGCTCTGTCGTGGCCTGATAGGAGCCACTGTGTCGTCGATAATGTGCCGTATCACAAGTTCCAATGCCCAGCGTCTCCACCAGAATAATGTCACGTAGAGCAAGGTATAAGTAGACGAATGACGAACACTAACTTCACTTAACGAAGATTTATTCAGCACTTGCACATACAAGAGCATGGAGCGAACTGCCTCCGGCCGGAACACATACGGCATATATACAGCTACAGGACATTCCAGTACAATGATTCTTGCCATTTGTGGATACTTCCAGAATGTACTCGAACCGAATATAGAAATTAAAATTTTTCAGTGCAGGTGAGATTTGAACTCACGACCCTCCATGCAAAAATCTAGTATCACAACCACTTTTTTTTATCTCATTTTGTTCGCTTTTGTTCGTTGAATCTGCTCGGGGCGGACGTCGTAAGACATCCGGTTAAGTTCGTTGGTGATCGATTAACTCAGTTTTTTATTACAGAGGGCAGCTAACCCTTTGACCGAACACGCTGAGCTACCGTGCCGGCTATACCACTGCACTACGGCGACTGCGCTACTCGGCTTCTTCTGCGACAGTATGTACATATTTAGATGAGGTTCCGGCATGTCGATCCTGAAACGAGACTATTTCATTTTGACTGCAGTCTTTCGGTGCCCAGCCATGAAGTACATGTCGCAACAGTTTACAGTAGGAAACATGGATAACTTACCTTCTCTGTCCATTACACTTTAATCAGGAGTCATGCTAGTATGTAATATCTGTATACAAAAGAGGAAAATTGAGAATACGTTCTAATCTACAGGCAATTCACTCAGTTTTTAGGTTGCTGATTCGCCAGGAACACAGCTTCTTTAAACCTCTATGCGAATTTGCAGTACATGTTGTATCATTACATATACAGGTTGGTCCATTGATAGTGACCAGGCCAAATATCTCACAAAATAAGCATCAAACGAAAAAACAACAAAGACGAAACTTGTCTAGCTTGAAGGGGAAAACCAGATGGCGCTATGGTTGGCCCGCTAGATAGCGCTGCCATAGGTCAAACGAATATCAACTGCATTTTTTTTAAATAGGAACCCCCATTTTTTATTACGTATTCGTGAAGTACGTAAAGAAATATGAAGGTTTTAGTAAGACCACTTTTTTCGCTTTGTGATATACGTTTGTGACTATTACGGCGCCGTCTAAGTACGTGGTATTACGTAACATTCCGCCAGTGCGGACGGTATTTCCTTCGTGATACATTACCCGTGTTAAAATGGACCATTTAACAATTGCGGAAAAGGTCGATACCGTGTCGATGTATGGCTATTGTGATCAAAATGCCCAGTATAGTAAGAAATGGATAGGGACGCCACTGTAACATCTTTACTTACATGTTGGGTATCTGCTGACCATCCAGTCTGTCACCATCTACAAGGTTCTTGATGAGGCTCAGCTGCATGCAGGGTCATCGCTGAAGCTGATACCTAATCCTTGCAGAAACTATTCATAGGGCAATAGCTATGTTAAAAATACATGTGTAATTTGTATAAATGTAGATCCCAACGTCGAACATAGCAATATGCAACAATTTCTGCGAAGTCAGTAACGTAATCGATGAATTTCAAGAAGCACGTAATATTACACCTAAGTCACTTATCGCAGAATCTTACTTTTCTTTCAGAAAAAAGGACGCACACATTACATCTCAATCGAAAGTAACTACATACAGTATACCTGCAGCAAAAAATTAATATAAAAATGGCAAAACAACAGATACAGGAGGATTTAGCATTTGAACACTTCAAACATTGAAGAAATTTTCTTTTCTTTGTAATATGAAAAACATATAAGTGCACAGGAGGTAACGAAATTCACAATCCCCACAATGCTATGACATTTCTGATGACCCACAATATCCTCTGTAGTAGTCTGGAAACAACGACCCTGTGAAATGCAGCTCGCTCTCTTGGTGTACGTGATAGAAAGCAGTGAAATACGAGTGTACGAAGTATCTGATCAGCCATGTGACTGGATTAAAGGGTTTCCACAAACACAACACAGGATGTCATTCTCAAAGGAAAGAGAAAGTAACTTCCTGTGCACTCCCTTGGAGCTTTACAATACATATGAATGACGCAGTGGGTAAAGTCAGAAGTTCAACGACGCTTTTCGTGAATAATGCTCTAGCATACTAGGAAGTCATAGCGCCAGAAAAAATGGGCCACCTGAACTTCAAAAATCAAATGGCTCTGAGCACTATGGGACTTGACATCTGAGGTCATCAGTCCTTTAGACTTAGAACTACTTGAACCTAACTAACCTAAGGACATCACACACACATCCATGCCCGAGGCAGGATTGGAACCTGCGACCGTAGCAGCAGCGCGGTTCCGGAATGAAGCGCGTATAACCGCTCGGCCACAACGGACGGCCACCTGAACTTGTAACAAATGTAACGTAGTGCGCGTAAGCAAGCAGAAAGACCCGTTACTTGAGGATTACACAACTATAGAACGATCAATGCTACGAGTATAGGTATGGGACGGGCACACATTGCTAAATGCAGATGAGGCGGGTGCCACATAAATTCTCTGAAAGAATGCTCTGGGACTGTAATCCACCTGCAGAGCAGGTAGCTTGCACAACTTGTTCGGCCAATCAATACAGCTCGTCAGTCTCTGATCTGTAGTAGATAATAGACACAGAGGAAATAGAGGAGGTGGAAACAATGGCAGTGGACAGGTGCAGCTGAACTAGATACTGCCTCAATGGTACGAAGTTTAAAATACAGAAAGACAGACAGACAGACACACACACACACACACACACGCACACACTGAACGTAAACACCCATAGAATTAAAAACATATTTGATTCCGTGTAACAGTCTAAGACACTCCTTCGTCCTGGTTGGGGGACATAAAACTAGACTATTTCTATTTAGACATTATCTTTTGGTGTATGATCAACTAGAACTCGTCAACACAAAAAGGACACATTTGTAGATTGGGCTGTGTACACATTCAAAGGTATGTTCATTACATCTTGATGTCAGTTACCAGTTGGAGGAGTTGAGCTGCATGTGCCTGGCTTCTCAATTGAAGCTGAACACATGAACAGTTAGAGGGGTCTCATCCCCCTTCCATCTGGCCCTCCAAAGAAGACATTACGAACAGACGGTAATCCTCAGATGTGATACGGAGACCGTTAGTGTGGGAACGATCGTTTTTGCTTTCCGTTACGAAAAAAAAATTAAAGTGATACGAAGTGTTACAAACGATCACTTCCCTCACATACTGCTTCTATTGAAAAAATAGAGGCGATAGATGTACCCTCCACTACACACATGGAATATTTTGGAGCCCGAATACTGTGTCTATCAAGAAGCGCATACTCACGACCAAATCGCTGAGAACTCGAGCCAAAGCCTCGCCCTCGTGCTCACTCTCTGCTGTGCTCAGTAGCGGCGTCTCAGACAGGAAGGTGGTCGGTGAACAGCCTGGACTGTGGCCGCGCCGCTCACTGCCAGCCACAGCTGAACACTTGCTCCGCCTCCGCCTCCCAAACTCTGGCTGGCTGCCCAACCTTTCCGACTGACGAGGGACGCACCTGGTCGTCCACAGAACTTGGCACCAGCCACACTAACAATCCACTGCTCTGCACCCATCCGCCAGACACTCGTGTGCCTTCCAAATCCACGTAGTCCGATGGATAGCCTGTAGGTCTGTTTCGTCACTACTCGAAGTAGTTTCTCTGTACAACGTTTTATCACTTGCCTCATCTTTTATTGTACACTGAGATGTCTTCTTGAGTCCTACTGGCCATGTTCAACAGCATGTGCAATATGTCTCAGTTGAGGTTGGAAATATGCATTGGCCAAAACTAACTCTCTCTTCATGTGACACTCTTTAACATATTACAAATGGAAACTCATAGACATGTATGTTATCACACCGTTTCGTCTCAGCATTATGAAGATCATTAAACTGGGTAGCTACATACTGCGAACACAGTTTACATACACATCGAGTTGTTTGAACAGAATATGACATTATCATTTTCATATAAACACTCCTAATCGAAAAATAAATAAACCAAGAGTAATAGGAAAGTTCCCTGACAGCGTGACAATGTCGTAAAATCAAGCCACTGTTTTCAAATATAAGTCTCAGAAAACTATCTGCTAATTGAGATGTGAGTTTTATTTAATGCACCCCATTCGCTCGTAAGCAATAATTCCAAGACATCAGGTCGTCGTTCACTGTGTGCCAAAGTGATTTTTTTTATAATTCTACACATGCATAACCACACGAAGATATAATGTAGGAAACACTGTACTCAGTGCAAGATACTGCAATGCTTCAGAAGCTAACGGGAGCAGTAACACATCTTGAAATTATACCTGTAATGACAGTTACTATTTTCACCACCAGATGGCGCCTACATGCTTTTAAGTAGCTTGAGACACCCTAGTCGCTCCACCCAAAAACAGATGCCATCAGGATGCCCTTTCTTCTCAACTTTATATGTATCACTCTACAGAGTATTGCATGGTTATATACAGGAAGAAAACCATGGATAAACTAAGTAAGGTTTTCTTAACAGCTGATAGTAAAAAAATTGGGCCCACTCTCGTCACAATTGTCTGAATTTGAAAATCGGAAGTATTACATAATGAGAAACATGAGATAAATATACAACAAATCAACCATGAACACTAAAAAGGTATTTTAATTCAAAACGAAAAAATATTACACATTCTTTTCGGCAATGCTATTCCGAAACATTTACTACTAATATTTTCTGTGAATGAAATATAGTGCCTTCGGCTAGCTGCAGCACCCGCTGGCTATCTCACACCATAAATGTGGCATACTTCTTTATTAAGCATATGAAATTAAGCGTCGATTCTAATAATCAGTTGATAGTCATGTGTACTTTCCGTCAATGCTATTCATAAATCGTTATTATTAATATTTTCAAAGAGTGATACATAGTGGCTGCGGCTCGCTCCAAAGTGCGCAGCTCTTCTCACACCAAAAAATGTGGCCTATTTCTTAGAACCAACGACGCTGTAACGCAGCACGTTTTACGAGTTAACATTCGTTGCAGTAAGGCACGCAGTCGTCTAGTACGGTGGCTGCAGGATGGCTTTTTTTCCGCCTTGCTCACAGCACAGCTGACGCTGCCTGCCGTGGGAAGTGCATAGCGCAACATTCAGTCGATACGACGATTCATACCCTCTCCGAATCTAAATAATCTATATTACTTTTTTTGCAATTTTGTTCAAATTTGGTACACAGCGTTTTGTTCTTATTGGAATGATGATGTTAAAGTTTCAGATTTTTATTTATTATAGTAGTTCCGGTGATAAAGACAATTACCTAAAAGTCCTAAAACATACGCTTGTTCTTTAAATCAAAGTTAGCAACATTTCATAACTGGGATTCACAGTGATGTGAAATTTCTTTAAAGACATGTTTACGCAAGTGATTGTTTATAAAATATTTTACAAAAATCGTTGTGTATTTTGACATTCGGCCGATTACACAAAATGAAAAAATGCAGCTATGTAACCATGTTATCTTACATGTTTTGGCTTTAAGCCATGTATGCTTTATATATTTTTTTCCTTTATTGAATTTCGATTTCCCCCCCCCCCTTTAGAGGCAGCACAATATGCCGTTATGCAGCCAACAGGAAAGTTAAAAAACAGAATTAGGAGATATGAGAACAAAAAAACAGGCGATAAAACAGTGACTATTAAAAACTGAAACATGGAGTAGAAGATGCGAAGAAAATATAAAAACACCCTGTCAGTGATGCTGATTAAAACACATAGTAAATTGACATGCACATTTAAAGAACACAGTGACAGTCTTGTTTCGGTTTGCATGAGATAAAAAAAACACAACTAGCGACAGTGACAGTATGGTGGCTGTTCGCAACACTGACAGGGGATGCACAACAGTGGAACACTCATTTAAAACGGCACTATAGAGGAGACACAGAGGCAGATTGTTGGGGGGGGGGGGATGGAGGACCCAGACCGACGAGAGGGGGAAGGAGAGAAAAAGAAAAAAAGGGGGAGCCGATGGAGGGAAGGGACACAGGAAAAGGGGAGCTAGGTGGATACGAGGAGGAGTGGAGGGGAGAGCAAAAGGACTCAGGGGAGAGAAGAGTATCAGAAAGAGGGTAGGTAGGGGGGAAAAAAACAGGATGGAAGGGAGGGGAGAGGGAGCCCAGGAAAAGGACAGAGGAAGGGAGGGTAAGGTGAGGATCAGAGTTGATAACAGGGATAAATGGAGGAAGAGTGGGTATCATCTGGGAGGAGGAGTCGATGGAAGCCACATTGGGAAAAGAGATGAAGGGTGTAGAGGTGGAGGGTAGGGAGGACACAACAGTGAAGGCGAGGCAGGGACGGGGGTTGGAGAGGAGCAACCAGCAGATGAGGGGATCAAGTCAGTGGGAGGTGTAGAGGACACGTTCATATGTCGTTGTCATTTTCTGTTATATACATTCGTAATACTGCTAAGTAGTGCGAGCACACACGTCCATATATCCTAAAACAGCACAGTCTGTACATACATAAGTTCGTTCCACTATCACTAGTAACCTTTGCACTAAATCACAGTAGCGAACTACAGTTTGGTGCGTAAACGGATTACAGATACTATTTTTGTTCTCCGTAAAGCGCCACTGTAGTCTAGCGACTGTATTAGCAAACTTGGAGTTATCCACTCGTTATAAAATTATGGAACACACTACAATTTCTCACAAAATCCACACTTAATGCAGGATGGATGTAGGAACAGGACATCATTTATTTCGTCATTGGTTTTCAAAAAGTGGTAGCTAAAATATGTGAAGGTTTTAATCATATAACTAATGTTGGGGTGATACTCAGCCAACTTTACACATATTTTAAGCACACAGGATGATCATCGGCATATAGGCATAAATTCAGGTATATGTAATGTGTAGTATAAAAGGCAATCGTTGTTACATAACTAAATTAATCATACGAGTAGAGCACATAGTCGTTTCGCCGCGATTTCTTCGTTTTCAGACAATCGTAATACAATGTTCTTATTACGTAAGCCTAACTAGCGGATATTGGCTGTGTACGTATATAGTGTCTTTATTCCGTTCAGAGTTAGGTGAATATAACTGAGAACTTAGTGCCCAATGTCTCCAGACATCAGTAGTATATGATGTGACTTCCACCTACAGCTTCGCGGCTTCTGATGGTAGGTAGTAGGCAGTGGTTTCATCAACGCTGCTTTACACTGCCTAGGACGTATCTGCAAGCACACAGTGAAGGGACCTAGGCAAGAACCCTACCGAGATCGGTGGACGGAACGTAACATTAATAACAACAACAACGACCGAAAACGCACAGAAACAACATCTCGTGTCATATCCTGAAAATCAATTCACAATTGTATGTACTTATTTGCGATGAAATTCCGAAATCGCTATTCCTAATGTTATGAGAGAATGATACATAGTGTCTGCGGCTAGCTCCAGACTGCGCAGCTTTCCTAACACCAAAAATGTGGCCTACTGCATTACTACAGTCTAACGTCATTTCATTTTGTCTCGCACTAATTCAGAACCATGTATACTTTCCAGCAGTGCTATACCGATATCGTTCATCCTAATGTTTTCTGAGAATCATACATAGTCTCTGCGGCTAGCTCCAAAGTGCGCTGCTCCTCTCACACCACAAAATCAGGCATACTGCTTAAATACCAGTCTCGCGCGATTTCATATTGTTTCGCACTAATCCAGAACTGTGAGTACTTTCCAACAGTGCTATTCCGAAATCGTTGGTCCGCATATTTTGAGAAAATTATACATAGTCTCTGCGGTTAGCCCCAGAGTGCGCTACTCTCCTCACACCACACAATGTGGCCTACTGCTTTACTACTTGTCTTGCGTCGGTTCATAATATTTATCACCAATTCAGAATCGTGTCTACTTTCCGCCAATGCTATCCCGAAATCGTTATTCGTAACATTTTGGGAGAATGATACATAGTATCCGCGGCTAGCTCCAGCGTGCGCTGCACGTCGTACACCACGAAATGTAGCCTACTGCTTTACTACCACTCACGCGTCTCCTCATATTATTCAGCAAAAAATCAGGATCGTGCGTTCTTTCCCCCAATGCTGTTCCGAAATCGTTATTCGTAACATTTTGGGAGAATGATACATAGTATCCGCGGCTAGCTCCAGCGTGCGCTGCACGTCGTACACCACGAAAAGTAGCCTACTGCTTTATTACCACTCACGCGTCTCCTCATATTATTCAGCAAAAAATCAGAATCGTGCGTTCTTTCCGCCAATGCTGTTCCGAAATCGTTATTCGTAACATTTTCGGAGAATGATACATAGTATCCGCGGATAGCTGGAGCGTGCGCTGCACGTCATACACCACGAAATGTAGCCTACTGCTTTACTACCACTCACGCGTCTCCTCATATTATTCAGCAAAAAATCAGAATCGTGCGTTCTTTCCGCCAATGCTGTTCCGAAATCGTTATTCGTAACATTTTGGGAGAATGATACATAGTATCCGCGGAAAGCTGGAGCGTGCGCTGCACGTCGTACACCACGAAATGTAGCCTACTGCTTAACTACCACTCACGCGTCTCCTCGTATTATTCAGCAAAAAATCAGAATCGTGCGTTCTTTCTGCCAATGCCGTTCCGAAATCGTTATTCGTAACATTTTGGGAGAATGATACATAGTATCCGCGGATAGCTGGAGCGTGCGCTGCACGTCGTACACCACGAAATCTAGCCTACCACTTAACTACCACTCACGCGTCTCCTCATATTATTCAGCAAAAAATCAGAATCGTGCGTTCTTTCTGCCAATGCCGTTCCGAAATCGTTATTCGTAACATTTTGGGAGAATGATACATAGTATCCGCGGATAGCTGGAGCGTGCGCTGCACGTCGTACACCACGAAATCTAGCCTACTGCTTAACTACCACTCACGCGTCTCCTCGTATTATTCAGCATAAAACAGAATCGTGCGTTCTTTCTGCCAATGCCGTTCCGAAATCGTTATTCGTAACATTTTGGGAGAATGATACATAGTATCCGCGGATAGCTGGAGCGTGCGCTGCACGTCGTACACCACGAAATGTAGCCTACTGCTTTACTACCACTCACGCGTCTCCTCATATTATTCAGCAAAAAATCAGAATCGTGCGTTCTTTCTGCCAATGCCGTTCCGAAATCGTTATTCGTAACATTTTGGGAGAATGATACATAGTATCCGCGGAAAGCTGGAGCGTGCGCTGCACGTCGTACACCACGAAATGTAGCCTACTGCTTAACTACCACTCACGCGTCTCCTCGTATTATTCAGCAAAAAATCAGAATCGTGCGTTCTTTCTGCCAATGCCGTTCCGAAATCGTTATTCGTAACATTTTGGGAGAATGATACATAGTATCCGCGGAAAGCTGGAGCGTGCGCTGCACGTCGTACACCACGAAATGTAGCCTACTGCTTAACTACCACTCACGCGTCTCCTCGTATTATTCAGCAAAAAATCAGAATCGTGCGTTCTTTCTGCCAATGCCGTTCCGAAATCGTTATTCGTAACATTTTGGGAGAATGATACATAGTATCCGCAGATAGCTGGAGCGTGCGCTGCACGTCGTACACCACGAAATCTAGCCTACCGCTTAACTACCACTCACGCGTCTCCTCATATTATTCAGCAAAAAATCAGAATCGTGCGTTCTTTCTGCCAATGCCGTTCCGAAATCGTTATTCGTAACATTTTGGGAGAATGATACATAGTATCCGCGGATAGCTGGAGCGTGCGCTGCACGTCGTACACCACGAAATCTAGCCTACTGCTTAACTACCACTCACGCGTCTCCTCGTATTATTCAGCATAAAACAGAATCGTGCGTTCTTTCTGCCAATGCCGTTCCGAAATCGTTATTCGTAACATTTTGGGAGAATGATACATAGTATCCGCGGATAGCTGGAGCGTGCGCTGCACGTCGTACACCACGAAATGTAGCCTACTGCTTTACTACCACTCACGCGTCTCCTCATATTATTCAGCAAAAAATCAGAATCGTGCGTTCTTTCTGCCAATGCCGTTCCGAAATCGTTATTCGTAACATTTTGGGAGAATGATACATAGTATCCGCGGATAGCTGAAGCGTGCTCTGCACGTCGTGCACCACGAAATGTAGCCTACTGCTTAACTACCACTCACGCGTCTGTTCATATTATAATGCACGAAATCAGAATCGTGCGTTCTTTCTGCCAATGCCGTTCCGAAACCGTTATTCGTAATATTTTGGGAGAATGATACATAGTATCCGCAGATAGCTGGAGCGTGCGCTGCACGTCGTACACCACGAAATGTAGCCTACTGCTTTACTACCACTCACGCGTCTCCTCATATTATTCAGCAAAAAATCAGAATCGTAAGTTCTTTCTGCCAATGCCGTTCCGAAATCGTTATTCGTAACATTTTGGGAGAATGATACATAGTATCCGCGGATAGCTGGAGCGTGCTCTGCACGTCGTGCACTACGAAATATACCCTACTGCTTTACTACCACTCACACCTCTCCTCATATTATACAGCAAAAATCAGAACGTGCGTTCTTTCCGCCAATGCTGTTCCGAAATCGTTATTCGTAACATTTTGGGAGAATGATACATAGTATCTGCGGCTAGCTCCAGCGTGCGTTGTACGTCGTACACCACGAAATGTAGCCTACTGCTTTACTACCACCCACGCGTCTCCTCATATTATTCGGGAAAAAATCAGAATCGTGCGTTCTTTCCGCCAATGCTGTTCCGAAATCGTTATTCGTAACATTTTGGGAGAATGATACATAGTATCTGCGGCTAGCTCTAGCGTGCGCTGCACGTCGTACACCACGAAATGTAGCCTACTGCTTAACTACCACACACGCGTCTCCTCGTATTATTCAGCAAAAAATCAGAATCGTGCGTTCTTTCTGCCAATGCCGTTCCGAAATCGTTATTCGTAACATTTTGGGAGAATGATACATAGTATCCGCGGATAGCTGGAGCGTGCGCTGCACGTCGTACACCACGAAATGTAGCCTACTGCTTAACTACCACTCACGCGTCTCCTCGTATTATTCAGAAAAAAATCAGAATCGTGCGTTCTTTCTGCCAATGCCGTTCCGAAATCGTTATTCGTAACATTTTGGGAGAATGATACATAGTATCCGCGGATAGCTGGAGCGTGCGTTGCACGTCGTGCACCACGAAATGTAGCCTACTGCTTAACTACCACTCACGCGTCTCCTCGTATTATTCAGCAAAAAATCTGAATCGTGCGTTCTTTCTGCCAATGCCGTTCCGAAATCGTTATTCGTAACATTTTGGGAGAATGATACATAGTATCCGCGGATAGCTGGAGCGTGCGCTGCACGTCGTACACCACGAAATCTAGCCTACTGCTTAACTACCACTCACGCGTCTCCTCGTATTATTCAGCATAAAACAGAATCGTGCGTTCTTTCTGCCAATGCCGTTCCGAAATCGTTATTCGTAACTTTTTGGGAGAATGATACATAGTATCCGCGGATAGCTCCAGCGTGCGCTGCACGTCGTACACCACGAAATGTAGCCTACTGCTTAACTACCACTCACGCGTCTCCTCATATTATTCAGCAAAAAATCAGAATCGTAAGTTCTTTCTGCCAATGCCGTTCCGAAATCGTTATTCGTAACATTTTGGGAGAATGATACATAGTATCCGCGGCTAGCTCCAGCGTTCGCTGCACGTCGTACACCACGAAATGTAGCCTACTGCTTAACTACCACTCACGCGTCTCCTCGTATTATTCAGCAAAAAATCAGAATCGTAAGTTCTTTCTGCCAATGCCGTTCCGAAATCGTTATTCGTAATATTTTGGGAGAATGATACATAGTATCCGCGGATAGCTGGAGCGTGCGCTGCACGTCGTACACCACGAAATGTAGCCTACTGCTTAACTACCACTCACGCGTCTCCTCGTATTATTCAGCAAAAAATCAGAATCGTGCGTTCTTTCTGCCAATGCTGTTCCGAAATCGTTATTCGTAACATTTTGGGAGAATCATACATAGTATCCGCGGCTAGCTCCAGCGTGCGCTGCACGTCGTACACCACGAAATGTAGCCTACTGCTTAACTACCACTCACGCGTCTCCTCATATTATTCAGCAAAAAATCAGAATCGTGCGTTCTTTCTGCCAATGCTGTTCCGAAATCGTTATTCGTAATATTTTGGGAGAATGATACATAGTATCCGCGGATAGCTGGAGCGTGCGCTGCACGTCGTACACCACGAAATGTAGCCTACTGCTTAACTACCACTCACGCGTCTCCTCGTATTATTCAGCAAAAAATCAGAATCGTGCGTTCTTTCTGCCAATGCTGTTCCGAAATCGTTATTCGTAACATTTTGGGAGAATCATACATAGTATCCGCGGCTAGCTCCAGCGTGCGCTGCACGTCGTACACCACGAAATGTAGCCTACTGCTTAACTACCACTCACGCGTCTCCTCATATTATTCAGCAAAAAATCAGAATCGTGCGTTCTTTCTGCCAATGCTGTTCCGAAATCGTTATTCGTAATATTTTGGGAGAATGATACATAGTATCCGCGGATAGCTGGAGCGTGCGCTGCACGTCGTACACCACGAAATGTAGCCTACTGCTTAACTACCACTCACGGGTCTCCTCGTACTATTCAGCAAAAAATCAGAATCGTGCGTTCTTTCTGCCAATGCCGTTCCGAAATCGTTATTCGTAACATTTTGGGAGAATGATACATAGTATCCGCGGATAGCTGGAGCGTGCGTTGCACGTCGTGCACCACGAAATGTAGCCTACTGCTTAACTACCACTCACGCGTCTCCTCGTATTATTCAGCAAAAAATCTGAATCGTGCGTTCTTTCTGCCAATGCCGTTCCGAAATCGTTATTCGTAACATTTTGGGAGAATGATACATAGTATCTGCGGCTAGCTCCAGCGTGCGTTGTACGTCGTACACCACGAAATGTAGCCTACTGCTTAACTACCACTCACGCGTCTCCTCATATTATTCAGCAAAAAATCTGAATCGTGCGTTCTTTCTGCCAATGCTGTTCCGAAATCGTTATTCGTAACATTTTGGGAGAATGATACATATTATCCGCGGCTAGCTCCAGCGTGCGCTGCACGTCGTACACCACGAAATGTAGCCTACTGCTTAACTACCACTCACGCGTCTCGTCATATTATTCAGCAAAAAATCAGAATCGTGCGTTCTTTCTGCCAATGCTGTTCCGAAATCGTTATTCGTAACATTTTGGGAGAATGATACATAGTATCCGCGGCTAGCTCCAGCGTGCGCTGCACGTCGTACACCACGAAATGTAGCCTACTGCTTAACTACCACTCACGCGTCTCCTCGTATTATTCAGCAAAAAATCAGAATCGTGCGTTCTTTCTGCCAATGCTGTTCCGAAATCGTTATTCGTAACATTTTGGGAGAATCATACATAGTATCCGCGGCTAGCTCCAGCGTGCGCTGCACGTCGTACACCACGAAATGTAGCCTACTGCTTAACTACCACTCACGCGTCTCCTCATATTATTCAGCAAAAAATCAGAATCGTGCGTTCTTTCTGCCAATGCTGTTCCGAAATCGTTATTCGTAATATTTTGGGAGAATGATACATAGTATCCGCGGATAGCTGGAGCGTGCGCTGCACGTCGTACACCACGAAATGTAGCCTACTGCTTAACTACCACTCACGGGTCTCCTCGTACTATTCAGCAAAAAATCAGAATCGTGCGTTCTTTCTGCCAATGCCGTTCCGAAATCGTTATTCGTAACATTTTGGGAGAATGATACATAGTATCCGCGGATAGCTGGAGCGTGCGCTGCACGTCGTACACCACGAAATGTAGCCTACTGCTTAACTACCACTCACGCGTCTCCTCGTATTATTCAGCAAAAAATCAGAATCGTGCGTTCTTTCTGCCAATGCTGTTCCGAAATCGTTATTCGTAACATTTTGGGAGAATCATACATAGTATCCGCGGCTAGCTCCAGCGTGCGCTGCACGTCGTACACCACGAAATGTAGCCTACTGCTTAACTACCACTCACGCGTCTCCTCATATTATTCAGCAAAAAATCAGAATCGTGCGTTCTTTCTGCCAATGCTGTTCCGAAATCGTTATTCGTAATATTTTGGGAGAATGATACATAGTATCCGCGGATAGCTGGAGCGTGCGCTGCACGTCGTACACCACGAAATGTAGCCTACTGCTTAACTACCACTCACGGGTCTCCTCGTACTATTCAGCAAAAAATCAGAATCGTGCGTTCTTTCTGCCAATGCCGTTCCGAAATCGTTATTCGTAACATTTTGGGAGAATGATACATAGTATCCGCGGATAGCTGGAGCGTGCTCTGCACGTCGTGCACTACGAAATGTACCCTACTGCTTTACTACCACTCACACCTCTCCTCATATTATTCAGCAAAAAATCAGAATCGTGCGTTCTTTCTGCCAATGCCGTTCCGAAATCGTTATTCGTAACATTTTGGGAGAATGATACATAGTATCCGCGGCTAGCTCCAGCGTGCGCTGCACGTCGTACACCACGAAATGTAGCCTACTGCTTAACTACCACTCACGCGTCTCCTCGTATTATTCAGCAAAAAATCAGAATCGTAAGTTCTTTCTGCCAATGCTGTTCCGAAATCGTTATTCGTAACATTTTGGGAGAATGATACATAGTATCCGCGGCTAGCTCCAGCGTGCGCTGCACGTCGTACACCACGAAATGTAGCCTACTGCTTAACTACCACTCACGCGTCTCCTCATATTATTCAGCAAAAAATCAGAATCGTGCGTTCTTTCTGCCAATGCTGTTCCGAAATCGTTATTCGTAACATTTTGGGAGAATGATACATAGTATCCGCGGCTGGCTCCAGCGTGCGCTGCACGTCGTACACCACGAAATGTAGCCTACTGCTTAACTACCACTCACGCGTCTCCTCGTATTATTCAGCAAAAAATCAGAATCGTAAGTTCTTTCTGCCAATGCTGTTCCGAAATCGTTATTCGTAACATTTTGGGAGAATGATACATAGTATCCGCGGCTAGCTCCAGCGTGCGCTGCACGTCGTACACCACGAAATGTAGCCTACTGCTTAACTACCACTCACGCGTCTCCTCATATTATTCAGCAAAAAATCTGAATCGTGCGTTCTTTCTGCCAATGCCGTTCCGAAATCGTTATTCGTAATATTTTGGGAGAATGATACATAGTATCCGCGGCTAGCTCCAGCGTTCGCTGCACGTCGTACACCACGAAATGTAGCCTACTGCTTTACTACCACTCACGCGTCTCCTCGTATTATTCAGCAAAAAATCAGAATCGTAAGTTCTTTCTGCCAATGCTGTTCCGAAATCGTTATTCGTAACATTTTGGGAGAATGATACATAGTATCCGCGGCTAGCTCCAGCGTGCGCTGCACGTCGTGCACCACGAAATGTAGCCTACTGCTTAACTACCACTCACGCGTCTCCTCATATTATTCAGCAAAAAATCAGAATCGTGCGTTCTTTCTGCCAATGCCGTTCCGAAATCGTTATTCGTAATATTTTGGGAGAATGATACATAGTATCCGCGGCTAGCTCCAGCGTTCGCTGCACGTCGTACACCACGAAATGTAGCCTACTGCTTTACTACCACTCACGCGTCTCCTCGTATTATTCAGCAAAAAATCAGAGTCGTGCGTTCTTTCTGCCAATGCCGATCCGAAATCGTTATTCGTAACATTTTGGGAGAATGATACATAGTATCCGCGGCTAGCTCCAGCGTGCGTTGTACGTCGTGCACCACGAAATGTAGCCTACTGCTTAACTACCACTCACGCGTCTCCTCATATTATTCAGCAAAAAATCTGAATCGTGCGTTCTTTCTGCCAATGCTGTTCCGAAATCGTTATTCGTAACATTTTGGGAGAATGATACATATTATCCGCGGCTAGCTCCAGCGTGCGCTGCACGTCGTACACCACGAAATGTAGCCTACTGCTTAACTACCACTCACGCGTCTCGTCATATTATTCAGCAAAAAATCAGAATCGTGCGTTCTTTCTGCCAATGCTGTTCCGAAATCGTTATTCGTAACATTTTGGGAGAATGATACATAGTATCCGCGGCTAGCTCCAGCGTGCGCTGCACGTCGTACACCACGAAATGTAGCCTACTGCTTAACTACCACTCACGCGTCTCCTCGTATTATTCAGCAAAAAATCAGAATCGTAAGTTCTTTCTGCCAATGCTGTTCCGAAATCGTTATTCGTAACATTTTGGGAGAATGATACATAGTATCCGCGGCTAGCTCCAGCGTGCGCTGCACGTCGTACACCACGAAATGTAGCCTACTGCTTAACTACCACTCACGCGTCTCCTCGTATTATTCAGCAAAAAATCAGAATCGTGCGTTCTTTCTGCCAATGCTGTTCCGAAATCGTTATTCGTAACATTTTGGGAGAATGATACATAGTATCCGCGGCTAGCTCCAGCGTGCGCTGCACGTCGTACACCACGAAATGTAGCCTACTGCTTAACTACCACTCACGCGTCTCCTCATATTATTCAGCAAAAAATCAGAATCGTGCGTTCTTTCTGCCAATGCTGTTCCGAAATCGTTATTCGTAACATTTTGGGAGAATGATACATAGTATCCGCGGCTGGCTCCAGCGTGCGCTGCACGTCGTACACCACGAAATGTAGCCTACTGCTTAACTACCACTCACGCGTCTCCTCATATTATTCAGCAAAAAATCAGAATCGTGCGTTCTTTCTGCCAATGCTGTTCCGAAATCGTTATTCGTAACATTTTGGGAGAATGATACATAGTATCCGCGGCTAGCTCCAGCGTGCGCTGCACGTCGTACACCACGAAATGTAGCCTACTGCTTAACTACCACTCACGCGTCTCCTCGTATTATTCAGCAAAAAATCAGAATCGTAAGTTCTTTCTGCCAATGCCGTTCCGAAATCGTTATTCGTAATATTTTGGGAGAATGATACATAGTATCCGCGGATAGCTGGAGCGTGCGCTGCACGTCGTACACCACGAAATGTAGCCTACTGCTTAACTAACACTCACGCGTCTCCTCATATTATTCAGCAAAAAATCAGAATCGTGCGTTCTTTCTGCCAATGCTGTTCCGAAATCGTTATTCGTAATATTTTGGGAGAATGATACATAGTATCCGCGGCTGGCTCCAGCGTGCGCTGCACGTCGTACACCACGAAATGTAGCCTACTGCTTAACTACCACTCACGGGTCTCCTCGTACTATTCAGCAAAAAATCAGAATCGTGCGTTCTTTCTGCCAATGCCGTTCCGAAATCGTTATTCATAATATTTTGGGAGAATGATACATAGTATCCGCGGATAGCTGGAGCGTGCGTTGCACGTCGTGCACCACGAAATGTAGCCTACTGCTTAACTACCACTCACGCGTCTCCTCGTATTATTCAGCATAAAACAGAATCGTGCGTTCTTTCTGCCAATGCCGTTCCGAAATCGTTATTCGTAACATTTTGGGAGAATGATACATAGTATCCGCGGATAGCTGGAGCGTGCGCTGCACGTCGTACACCACGAAATGTAGCCTACTGCTTAACTAACACTCACGCGTCTCCTCATATTATTCAGCAAAAAATCAGAATCGTGCGTTCTTTCTGCCAATGCTGTTCCGAAATCGTTATTCGTAACATTTTGGGAGAATGATACATAGTATCCGCGGCTAGCTCCAGCGTGCGCTGCACGTCGTACACCACGAAATGTAGCCTACTGCTTAACTACCACTCACGCGTCTCCTCGTATTATTCAGCAAAAAATCAGAATCGTAAGTTCTTTCTGCCAATGCCGTTCCGAAATCGTTATTCGTAATATTTTGGGAGAATGATACATAGTATCCGCGGATAGCTGGAGCGTGCGCTGCACGTCGTACACCACGAAATGTAGCCTACTGCTTAACTAACACTCACGCGTCTCCTCGTATTATTCAGCAAAAAATCAGAATCGTGCGTTCTTTCTGCCAATGCTGTTCCGAAATCGTTATTCGTAACATTTTGGGAGAATGATACATAGTATCCGCGGCTAGCTCCAGCGTGCGCTGCACGTCGTACACCACGAAATGTAGCCTACTGCTTAACTACCACTCACGCGTCTCCTCGTATTATTCAGCAAAAAATCAGAATCGTGCGTTCTTTCTGCCAATGCCGTTCCGAAATCGTTATTCGTAACATTTTGGGAGAATGATACATAGTATCCGCGGATAGCTGGAGCGTGCGCTGCACGTCGTACACCACGAAATGTAGCCTACTGCTTAACTAACACTCACGCGTCTCCTCGTATTATTCAGCAAAAAATCAGAATCGTGCGTTCTTTCTGCCAATGCTGTTCCGAAATCGTTATTCGTAACATTTTGGGAGAATGATACATAGTATCCGCGGCTAGCTCCAGCGTGCGCTGCACGTCGTACACCACGAAATGTAGCCTACTGCTTAACTAACACTCACGCGTCTCCTCATATTATTCAGCAAAAAATCAGAATCGTGCGTTCTTTCTGCCAATGCTGTTCCGAAATCGTTATTCGTAACATTTTGGGAGAATGATACATAGTATCCGCGGCTAGCTCCAGCGTGCGCTGCACGTCGTACACCACGAAATGTAGCCTACTGCTTAACTACCACTCACGCGTCTCCTCGTATTATTCAGCAAAAAATCAGAATCGTGCGTTCTTTCTGCCAATGCCGTTCCGAAATCGTTATTCGTAACATTTTGGGAGAATGATACATAGTATCCGCGGATAGCTGGAGCGTGCGCTGCACGTCGTACACCACGAAATGTAGCCTACTGCTTAACTACCACTCACGGGTCTCCTCGTACTATTCAGCAAAAAATCGGAATCGTGCGTTCTTTCTGCCAATGCCGTTCCGAAATCGTTATTCATAATATTTTGGGAGAATGATACATAGTATCCGCGGATAGCTGGAGCGTGCGTTGCACGTCGTGCACCACGAAATGTAGCCTACTGCTTAACTACCACTCACGCGTCTCCTCGTATTATTCAGCATAAAACAGAATCGTGCGTTCTTTCTGCCAATGCCGTTCCGAAATCGTTATTCGTAACATTTTGGGAGAATGATACATAGTATCCGCGGATAGCTGGAGCGTGCGCTGCACGTCGTACACCACGAAATGTAGCCTACTGCTTAACTAACACTCACGCGTCTCCTCGTATTATTCAGCAAAAAATCAGAATCGTGCGTTCTTTCTGCCAATGCCGATCCGAAATCGTTATTCGTAACATTTTGGGAGAATGATACATAGTATCCGCGGATAGCTGGAGCGTGCGCTGCACGTCGTACACCACGAAATGTAGCCTACTGCTTAACTACCACTCACGCGTCTCCTCGTATTATTCAGCAAAAAATCAGAATCGTGCGTTCTTTCTGCCAATGCTGTTCCGAAATCGTTATTCGTAACATTTTGGGAGAATGATACATAGTATCCGCGGCTAGCTCCAGCGTGCGCTGCACGTCGTACACCACGAAATGTAGCCTACTGCTTAACTACCACTCACGGGTCTCCTCGTACTATTCAGCAAAAAATCAGAATCGTGCGTTCTTTCTGCCAATGCCGATCCGAAATCGTTATTCGTAACATTTTGGGAGAATGATACATAGTATCCGCGGATAGCTGGAGCGTGCGCTGCACGTCGTACACCACGAAATGTAGCCTACTGCTTAACTAACACTCACGCGTCTCCTCGTATTATTCAGCAAAAAATCAGAATCGTGCGTTCTTTCTGCCAATGCCGATCCGAAATCGTTATTCGTAACATTTTGGGAGAATGATACATAGTATCCGCGGATAGCTGGAGCGTGCGCTGCACGTCGTACACCACGAAATGTAGCCTACTGCTTAACTACCACTCACGCGTCTCCTCATATTATTCAGCAAAAAATCAGAATCGTGCGTTCTTTCTGCCAATGCTGTTCCGAAATCGTTATTCGTAACATTTTGGGAGAATGATACATAGTATCCGCGGCTAGCTCCAGCGTGCGCTGCACGTCGTACACCACGAAATGTAGCCTACTGCTTAACTACCACTCACGCGTCTCCTCATATTATTCAGCAAAAAATCAGAATCGTGCGTTCTTTCTGCCAATGCTGTTCCGAAATCGTTATTCGTAACATTTTGGGAGAATGATACATAGTATCCGCGGCTAGCTCCAGCGTGCGCTGCACGTCGTACACCACGAAATGTAGCCTACTGCTTAACTACCACTCACGCGTCTCCTCGTATTATTCAGCAAAAAATCAGAATCGTAAGTTCTTTCTGCCAATGCCGTTCCGAAATCGTTATTCGTAATATTTTGGGAGAATGATACATAGTATCCGCGGATAGCTGGAGCGTGCGCTGCACGTCGTACACCACGAAATGTAGCCTACTGCTTAACTACCACTCACGGGTCTCCTCGTACTATTCAGCAAAAAATCAGAATCGTGCGTTCTTTCTGCCAATGCCGTTCCGAAATCGTTATTCATAATATTTTGGGAGAATGATACATAGTATCCGCGGATAGCTGGAGCGTGCGTTGCACGTCGTGCACCACGAAATGTAGCCTACTGCTTAACTACCACTCACGCGTCTCCTCGTATTATTCAGCATAAAACAGAATCGTGCGTTCTTTCTGCCAATGCCGTTCCGAAATCGTTATTCGTAACATTTTGGGAGAATGATACATAGTATCCGCGGATAGCTGGAGCGTGCGCTGCACGTCGTACACCACGAAATGTAGCCTACTGCTTAACTAACACTCACGCGTCTCCTCATATTATTCAGCAAAAAATCAGAATCGTGCGTTCTTTCTGCCAATGCTGTTCCGAAATCGTTATTCGTAACATTTTGGGAGAATGATACATAGTATCCGCGGCTAGCTCCAGCGTGCGCTGCACGTCGTACACCACGAAATGTAGCCTACTGCTTAACTACCACTCACGCGTCTCCTCGTATTATTCAGCAAAAAATCAGAATCGTAAGTTCTTTCTGCCAATGCCGTTCCGAAATCGTTATTCGTAATATTTTGGGAGAATGATACATAGTATCCGCGGATAGCTGGAGCGTGCGCTGCACGTCGTACACCACGAAATGTAGCCTACTGCTTAACTACCACTCACGGGTCTCCTCGTACTATTCAGCAAAAAATCAGAATCGTGCGTTCTTTCTGCCAATGCCGTTCCGAAATCGTTATTCATAATATTTTGGGAGAATGATACATAGTATCCGCGGATAGCTGGAGCGTGCGTTGCACGTCGTGCACCACGAAATGTAGCCTACTGCTTAACTACCACTCACGCGTCTCCTCGTATTATTCAGCATAAAACAGAATCGTGCGTTCTTTCTGCCAATGCCGTTCCGAAATCGTTATTCGTAACATTTTGGGAGAATGATACATAGTATCCGCGGATAGCTGGAGCGTGCGCTGCACGTCGTACACCACGAAATGTAGCCTACTGCTTAACTAACACTCACGCGTCTCCTCGTATTATTCAGCAAAAAATCAGAATCGTGCGTTCTTTCTGCCAATGCCGATCCGAAATCGTTATTCGTAACATTTTGGGAGAATGATACATAGTATCCGCGGATAGCTGGAGCGTGCGCTGCACGTCGTACACCACGAAATGTAGCCTACTGCTTAACTACCACTCACGCGTCTCCTCGTATTATTCAGCAAAAAATCAGAATCGTGCGTTCTTTCTGCCAATGCTGTTCCGAAATCGTTATTCGTAACATTTTGGGAGAATGATACATAGTATCCGCGGCTAGCTCCAGCGTGCGCTGCACGTCGTACACCACGAAATGTAGCCTACTGCTTAACTACCACTCACGGGTCTCCTCGTACTATTCAGCAAAAAATCAGAATCGTGCGTTCTTTCTGCCAATGCCGATCCGAAATCGTTATTCGTAACATTTTGGGAGAATGATACATAGTATCCGCGGATAGCTGGAGCGTGCGCTGCACGTCGTACACCACGAAATGTAGCCTACTGCTTAACTAACACTCACGCGTCTCCTCGTATTATTCAGCAAAAAATCAGAATCGTGCGTTCTTTCTGCCAATGCCGATCCGAAATCGTTATTCGTAACATTTTGGGAGAATGATACATAGTATCCGCGGATAGCTGGAGCGTGCGCTGCACGTCGTACACCACGAAATGTAGCCTACTGCTTAACTACCACTCACGCGTCTCCTGGTATTATTCAGCAAAAAATCAGAATCGTGCGTTCTTTCTGCCAATGCTGTTCCGAAATCGTTATTCGTAACATTTTGGGAGAATGATACATAGTATCCGCGGCTAGCTCCAGCGTGCGCTGCACGTCGTACACCACGAAATGTAGCCTACTGCTTAACTACCACTCACGGGTCTCCTCGTACTATTCAGCAAAAAATCAGAATCGTGCGTTCTTTCTGCCAATGCCGTTCCGAAATCGTTATTCATAATATTTTGGGAGAATGATACATAGTATCCGCGGATAGCTGGAGCGTGCGTTGCACGTCGTGCACCACGAAATGTAGCCTACTGCTTAACTACCACTCACGCGTCTCCTCGTACTATTCAGCAAAAAATCAGAATCGTGCGTTCTTTCTGCCAATGCCGTTCCGAAATCGTTATTCATAATATTTTGGGAGAATGATACATAGTATCCGCGGATAGCTGGAGCGTGCGTTGCACGTCGTGCACCACGAAATGTAGCCTACTGCTTAACTACCACTCACGCGTCTCCTCGTATTATTCAGCATAAAACAGAATCGTGCGTTCTTTCTGCCAATGCCGTTCCGAAATCGTTATTCGTAACATTTTGGGAGAATGATACATAGTATCCGCGGATAGCTGGAGCGTGCGCTGCACGTCGCACACCACGAAATGTAGCCTACTGCTTAACTAACACTCACGCGTCTCCTCGTATTATTCAGCAAAAAATCAGAATCGTGCGTTCTTTCTGCCAATGCCGATCCGAAATCGTTATTCGTAACATTTTGGGAGAATGATACATAGTATCCGCGGATAGCTGGAGCGTGCGCTGCACGTCGTACACCACGAAATGTAGCCTACTGCTTAACTACCACTCACGCGTCTCCTCGTATTATTCAGCAAAAAATCAGAATCGTGCGTTCTTTCTGCCAATGCTGTTCCGAAATCGTTATTCGTAACATTTTGGGAGAATGATACATAGTATCCGCGGCTAGCTCCAGCGTGCGCTGCACGTCGTACACCACGAAATGTAGCCTACTGCTTAACTACCACTCACGGGTCTCCTCGTACTATTCAGCAAAAAATCAGAATCGTGCGTTCTTTCTGCCAATGCCGTTCCGAAATCGTTATTCATAATATTTTGGGAGAATGATACATAGTATCCGCGGATAGCTGGAGCGTGCGTTGCACGTCGTGCACCACGAAATGTAGCCTACTGCGTAACTACCACTCACGGGTCTCCTCGTACTATTCAGCAAAAAATCAGAATCGTGCGTTCTTTCTGCCAATGCCGTTCCGAAATCGTTATTCATAATATTTTGGGAGAATGATACATAGTATCCGCGGATAGCTAGAGCGTGCGTTGCACGTCGTACACCACGAAATGTAGCCTACTGCTTAACTACCACTCACGGGTCTCCTCGTACTATTCAGCAAAAAATCAGAATCGTGCGTTCTTTCTGCCAATACCGTTCCGAAATCGTTATTCATAATATTTTGGGAGAATGATACATAGTATCCGCGGATAGCTGGAGCGTGCGTTGCACGTCGTGCACCACGAAATGTAGCCTACTGCTTAACTACCACTCACGGGTCTCCTCGTACTATTCAGCAAAAAATCAGAATCGTGCGTTCTTTCTGCCAATGCCGTTCCGAAATCGTTATTCATAATATTTTGGGAGAATGATACATAGTATCCGCGGATAGCTGGAGCGTGCGTTGCACGTCGTGCACCACGAAATGTAGCCTACTGCTTTACTACCACTCACGCGTCTCCTCGTACTATTCAGCAAAAAATCAGAATCGTGCGTTCTTTCCCCCAATGCCGTTCCGAAATCGTTATTCGTAACATTTTGGGAGAATGATACATAGTATCCGCGGATAGCTGGAGCGTGCGTTGCACGTCGTACACCACGAAATGTAGCCTACTGCTTAACTACCACTCACGGGTCTCCTCGTACTATTCAGCAAAAAATCAGAATCGTGCGTTCTTTCTGCCAATGCCGTTCCGAAATCGTTATTCATAATATTTTGGGAGAATGATACATAGTATCCGCGGATAGCTCCAGCGTGCGCTGCACGTCGTGCACCACGAAATGTAGCCTACTGCTTAACTAACACTCACGCGTCTCCTCGTATTATTCAGCATAAAACAGAATCGTGCGTTCTTTCTGCCAATGCCGTTCCGAACTCGTTCTTCGTAACATTTTGGGAGAATGATACATAGTATCCGCGGATAGCTGGAGCGTGCGCTGCACGTCGTACACCACGAAATGTAGCCTACTGCTTAACTACCACTCACGGGTCTCCTCGTACTATTCAGCAAAAAATCAGAATCGTGCGTTCTTTCTGCCAATGCCGTTCCGAAATCGTTCTTCGTAACATTTTGGGAGAATGATACATAGTATCCGCGGATAGCTGGAGCGTGCGTTGCACGTCGTGCACCACGAAATGTAGCCTACTGCTTAACTACCACTCACGCGTCTCCTCGTATTATTCAGCAAAAAATCAGAATCGTGCGTTCTTTCTGCCAATGCCGTTCCGAAATCGTTATTCATAATATTTTGGGAGAATGATACATAGTATCCGCGGATAGCTGGAGCGTGCGTTGCACGTCGTACACCACGAAATGTAGCCTACTGCTTAACTACCACTCACGCGTCTCCTCGTATTATTCAGCAAAAAATCAGAATCGTGCGTTCTTTCCGCCAATGCCGTTCCGAAATCGTTATTCGTAACGTTTTGGGAGAATGATACATAGTATCCGCGGATAGCTGGAGCGTGCGTTGCACGTCGTACACCACGAAATGTAGCCTACTGCTTAACTAACACTCACGCGTCTCCTCGTATTATTCAGCATGAAACAGAATCGTGCGTTCTTTCTGCCAATGCCGTTCCGAAATCGTTCTTCGTAACATTTTGGGAGAATGATACATAGTATCCGCGGATAGCTGGAGCGTGCGCTGCACGTCGTACACCACGAAATGTAGCCTACTGCTTAACTACCACTCACGGGTCTCCTCGTACTATTCAGCAAAAAATCAGAATCGTGCGTTCTTTCTGCCAATGCCGTTCCGAAATCGTTCTTCGTAACATTTTGGGAGAATGATACATAGTATCCGCGGATAGCTGGAGCGTGCGTTGCACGTCGTGCACCACGAAATGTAGCCGACTGCTTAACTACCACTCACGCGTCTCCTCGTATTATTCAGCAAAAAATCAGAATCGTGCGTTCTTTCCGCCAATGCCGTTCCGAAATCGTTATTCGTAACATTTTGGGAGAATGATACATAGTATCCGCGGATAGCTGGAGCGTGCGTTGCACGTCGTACACCACGAAATGTAGCCTACTGCTTAACTAACACTCACGCGTCTCCTCGTATTATTCAGCATAAAACAGAATCGTGCGTTCTTTCTGCCAATGCCGTTCCGAAATCGTTATTCGTAACATTTTGGGAGAATGATACATAGTATCCGCGGATAGCTGGAGCGTGCGTTGCACGTCGTACACCACGAAATGTAGCCTACTGCTTAACTAACACTCACGCGTCTCCTCGTATTATTCAGCATAAAACAGAATCGTGCGTTCTTTCTGCCAATGCCGTTCCGAAATCGTTATTCATAATATTTTGGGAGAATGATACATAGTATCCGCGGATAGCTGGAGCGTGCGTTGCACGTCGTACACCACGAAATGTAGCCTACTGCTTAACTACCACTCACGGGTCTCCTCGTACTATTCAGCAAAAAATCAGAATCGTGCGTTCTTTCCGCCAATGCCGTTCCGAAATCGTTATTCGTAACATTTTGGGAGAATGATACATAGTATCCGCGGCTAGCTCCAGCGTGCGCTGCACGTCGTGCACCACGAAATGTAGCCTACTGCTTTACTACCACTCACGCGTCTCCTCGTATTATTCAGCAAAAAATCAGAGTCGTGCGTTCTTTCCGCCAACGCCGTTCCGAAATCGTTATTCGTAACATTTTGGGAGAATGATACATAGTATCCGCGGCTAGCTCCAGCGTGCGTTGTACGTCGTGCACCACGAAATGTAGCCTACTGCTTAACTACCACTCACGCGTCTCCTCGTATTATTCAGCAAAAAATCAGAATCGTAAGTTCTTTCTGCCAATGCCGTTCCGAAATCGTTATTCGTAATATTTTGGGAGAATGATACATAGTATCCGCGGATAGCTGGAGCGTGCGCTGCACGTCGTACACCACGAAATGTAGCCTACTGCTTAACTACCACTCACGGGTCTCCTCGTACTATTCAGCAAAAAATCAGAATCGTGCGTTCTTTCTGCCAATGCCGTTCCGAAATCGTTATTCATAATATTTTGGGAGAATGATACATAGTATCCGCGGATAGCTGGAGCGTGCATTGCACGTCGTGCACCACGAAATGTAGCCTACTGCTGAACTACCACTCACGCGTCTCCTCGTATTATTCAGCAAAAAATCAGAATCGTGCGTTCTTTCCGCCAATGCCGTTCCGAAATCGTTATTCGTAACATTTTGGGAGAATGATACATAGTATCCGCGGATAGCTGGAGCGTGCGCTGCACGTCGTACACCACGAAATGTAGCCTACTGCTTAACTACCACTCACGGGTCTCCTCGTACTATTCAGCAAAAAATCAGAATCGTGCGTTCTTTCTGCCAATGCCGTTCCGAAATCGTTATTCATAATATTTTGGGAGAATGATACATAGTATCCGCGGATAGCTGGAGCGTGCGTTGCACGTCGTACACCACGAAATGTAGCCTACTGCTTAACTACCACTCACGCGTCTCCTCGTATTATTCAGCAAAAAATCAGAATCGTAAGTTCTTTCTGCCAATGCCGTTCCGAAATCGTTATTCGTAATATTTTGGGAGAATGATACATAGTATCCGCGGATAGCTGGAGCGTGCGCTGCACGTCGTACACCACGAAATGTAGCCTACTGCTTAACTACCACTCACGGGTCTCCTCGTACTATTCAGCAAAAAATCAGAATCGTGCGTTCTTTCTGCCAATGCCGTTCCGAAATCGTTATTCATAATATTTTGGGAGAATGATACATAGTATCCGCGGATAGCTGGAGCGTGCGTTGCACGTCGTACACCACGAAATGTAGCCTACTGCTTAACTACCACTCACGCGTCTCCTCGTATTATTCAGCAAAAAATCAGAATCGTGCGTTCTTTCCGCCAATGCCGTTCCGAAATCGTTATTCGTAATATTTTGGGAGAATGATACATAGTATCCGCGGATAGCTGGAGCGTGCGCTGCACGTCGTACACCACGAAATGTAGCCTACTGCTTAACTACCACTCACGGGTCTCCTCGTACTATTCAGCAAAAAATCAGAATCGTGCGTTCTTTCTGCCAATGCCGTTCCGAAATCGTTATTCATAATATTTTGGGAGAATGATACATAGTATCCGCGGATAGCTGGAGCGTGCGTTGCACGTCGTACACCACGAAATGTAGCCTACTGCTTAACTACCACTCACGCGTCTCCTCGTATTATTCAGCAAAAAATCAGAATCGTAAGTTCTTTCTGCCAATGCCGTTCCGAAATCGTTATTCGTAATATTTTGGGAGAATGATACATAGTATCCGCGGATAGCTGGAGCGTGCGCTGCACGTCGTACACCACGAAATGTAGCCTACTGCTTAACTACCACTCACGGGTCTCCTCGTACTATTCAGCAAAAAATCAGAATCGTGCGTTCTTTCTGCCAATGCCGTTCCGAAATCGTTATTCGTAACATTTTGGGAGAATGATACATAGTATCCGCGGATAGCTGGAGCGTGCGCTGCACGTCGTACACCACGAAATGTAGCCTACTGCTTAACTACCACTCACGCGTCTCGTCGTATTATTCAGCAAAAAATCAGAATCGTGCGTTCTTTCCGCCAATGCTGTTCCGAAATCATTATTCGTAACATTTTGGGAGAATGATACATAGTATCCGCGGATAGCTGGAGCGTGCACTGCACGTCGTGCACCACGAAATAAGGCCTACTGCTTTACTACCAGTCACGCGTCTCCTCATATTATTCAGCAAAAAATCAGAATCTTGCGTTCTTTCCGCCAATGCTGTTCCGAAATCGTTATTCGTAACATTTTGGGGGAATGATACATAGTATCCGTGGATAGCTGGAGCGTGCGCTGCACGTCGTACACCACGAAATGTAGCCTACTGCTTTATTACCACTCACGCGTCTCCTCATATTATTCGGCAAAAAATCAGAATCGTGCGATCTTTCCGCCAATCCTCTTTTTCCTCTGTTGGTGCATGTGCATTAACTATTGATATATTCCTAAATTTACCTTTTAGTCTGAGTCTGCACATCCTTTCATTTATGGGTTCAAATTCTACAAGGCTTTTCCTAACTTCCCTAGTTATTATAAACCCTGTTCCAAGTTGGCCTGTTCTTTCTTCTGGTCCACTATATACCAACGAGTATTCAGGTTTATCTATCTGCCCATTCGCCTGCCATCTTATTTCCTGTAGCCCTACAATAACATATTTGAATTTTAAAATTTCATTAGCAGTTTCTTTCATCTTTCCAGGCTGAAGCATTGTCCTCACATTCCATGATGCTACTGTTAGATCCTTTATCCGTTTCCTTTGCCGGGGTCGTGATACATGCTTTCCATCCAGTTTCCGAGGCTTCTGTTGAATTTCCGTAATATTCCTTTTTTTTACAGTATGGGGTTATTAGCCCCATGCCCAACCCCCAAACTGGAGGACCAGGATTTGTATGAAGTTTACTCCTCTAGGGAAGCTGGCTTCACTACGCCTCTAGAGCCCTCCCTGCCCTATGAGAATGATACATAGTATCCGCGGCTAGCTCCAGTGTGCGCTGCACGTCGTACACCACGAAATGTAGCCTACTGCTTTTTTACCACTCACGCGTCTCCTCATAATATTCAGCAAAAAATCAGAATCGTGCGTTCATTCCGCCAATGCTGTTCCGAAATCATTATTCGTAACATTTTGGGAGAATGATACATAGTATCCGCGGATAGCTGGAGCGTGCGCTGCACGTCGTGCACCACGAAATGTAGCCTACTGCTTTACTACCAGTCACGCGTCTCCTCATATTATTCAGCAAAAAATCAGAATCTTGCGTTCTTTCCGCCAATGCTGTTCCGAAATCGTTATTCGTAACATTTTGGGAGAATGATACATAGTATCCACGGATAGCTGGAGCGTGCGCTGCACGTCGTACACCACAAAATGTAGCCTACTGCTTTACTACCACTCACGCGTCTCCTCATATTATTCAGCAAAAAATCAGAATCGTGCGTTCATTCCGCCAATGCTGTTCCGAAATCATTATTCGTAACATTTTGGGAGAATGATACATAGTATCCGCGGCTAGCTCCAGTGTGCGCTGCACGTCGTACACGACGAAATGTAGCCTACTGCTTTACTACCACTCACGCGTCTCCTCATATTATTCAGCAAAAAAAAAGAATCGTGCGTTCTTTCCGCCAATGCTGTTCCGAAATCGTTATTCGTAACATTTTGGGAGAATGATACATAGTATCCGCGGCTAGCTTCAGCGTGCGCTGCACGTCGTACACCACGAAATGTAGCCGACTGCTGTACTACCACTCACGCGTCTCCTCATATTATTCAGCAAAAAATCAGAATCGTGGGTTCTTTCTGCCAATGCCGTTCCGAAATCGTTATGCCTAATATTTTGGGAGAATGATACATAGTATCCGTGGATAGCTGGAGCGTGCGCTGCACATCGTGCACCACGAAATGTAGCCGACTGCTGTACTACCACTCACGCGTCTCCTCATATTATTCAGCAAAAAATCAGAATCGTGCGGTCATTCCGCCAATGCTGTTCCGAAATCATTATTCGTAACATTTTGGGAGTATGATACATAGTATCCGCGGATAGCTGGAGCGTGCGCTGCACGCCGTACACCACGAAATGTAGCCTACTGCTTTACTACCAGTCACGCGTCTCCTCATATTATTAAGCAAAAAATCAGAATCGTGCGATCTTTCTGCCAATGCCGTTCCGAAATCGTTATTCGTAACATTCTGGGAGAATGATACATAATATCCGCAGATAGCTGGAGCGTGCGCTGCACGTCGTACACCACAAAATGTAGCCTACTGCTTTACTACCACTCACGCGTCTCCTCATATTACTCAGCAAAAAATCAGGATCGTGCGTTCATTCCGCCAATGCTGTTCCGAAATCGTTATTCGTAACATTTTGGGAGAATGATACTTAGTATCCACGGCTAGCTCCAGTGTGCGCTGCACGTCGTACACCACGAGATGTAGCCTACTGCTTTACTACCACTCACGTGTCTCCTCATAATATTCAGCAAAAAATCAGGATCGTGCGTTCTTTCCGCCAATGCTGTTCCGAAATCGTTATTCTTAACATTTTGGGAGAATGATACATAGTATCCGCGGCTAGCTCCAGCGTGCGCTGCACGTCGTACACCACGAAATGTAGCCTACTGCTTTACTACCACTCACGCCTCTCCTCATATTATTCAGCAAAAAATCAGAATCGTGGGTTCTTTCTGCCAATGCCGTTCCGAAATCGTTATGCCTAATATTTTGGGAGAATGATACATAGTATCCGTGGATAGCTGGAGCGTGCGCTGCACGCCGTACACCACGAAATGTAGCCTACTGCTTTACTACCAGTCACGCGTCTCCTCATATTATTAAGCAAAAAATCAGAATCGTGCGATCTTTCTGCCAATGCTGTTCCGAAATCGTTATTCGTAACATTTTGGGAGAATGATACTTAGTATCCACGGCTAGCTCCAGTGTGCGCTGCACGTCGTACACCACGAGATGTAGCCTACTGCTTTACTACCACTCACGTGTCTCCTCATAATATTCAGCAAAAAATCAGGATCGTGCGTTCTTTCCGCCAATGCTGTTCCGAAATCGTTATTCGTAACATTTTGGGAGAATTATACATAGTATCCGAGGATAGCTGGAGCGTGCTCTGCACGTCGTGCACCACGAAATGTAGCCTACTGCTTTACTACCACTCAGGCGTCTCATAGTATTAAGCAAAAAGTCAAAATCGTGCGTTCTTTCCGCCAATGCTGTTCCGAAATCATTATTCGTAACATTTTGGGGAATGATACATAGTATCCGCGGCTTGCGCCAGCGTGCGCTGCACGTCGTACACCACGAAATGCAGCCTACTGCTTTACTACCACTCACGCGTCTCTTCATCATATAATGCACGAAATCAGAATCGTGCGTTCTTTCCGCCAATGCTGTTCCGAAATCGTTATTCGTAACATTTTGGGAGAATGATACATAGTATCGGCGGCTAGCGCCAGCGTGCGCTGCACGTCGTACACCACGAAATGTAGCCGACTACTTTACTACCACTCACGCGTCTCTTCATATTATAATGCACGAAATCAGAATCGTGCGTTTTTTCCGCCAATGCTGTTCCGAAATCGTTATTCGTAACATTTTGGGAGAATGATACATGGGATCCGCGGCTAGCTTCAGCGTGCACTGCGTGTCTTACACCACAAAATGTAGCCTACTGCTTTACTACCACTCACACGTTAGTTCATACAATAATGCACGAAATCAGAATCGTGCGTTCTTTCCGCCAATGCCGTTCCGAAATCGTTATTCGTAACATTTTGGGAGAAGGATACATAGTATACGCCGCTAGCTCCAGGGTGCCCTGCACGTCGTACACCACGAAATGTAGCCTACTGCTTTACCACCACTCACGCCTCTCCTCACATTATAATACACGTAATCAGAATCGTGCGTTCTTTCCGCCAATTCCGTTCCGAAATCGTTATTCGTAACATTTTGGGAGAATGATACATAGTATACGGCGCTAGCTCCAGGGTGCCCTGCACGTCGTACACCACGAAATGTAGACTACTGCTTTACTACCACTCACGCGTCTCCTCAAATTATAATACACGAAATCAGAATCGTGCGTTCTTTCCGCCAATGCTATTGCGAAATCGTTATTCGTAACATTTTGGGAGAATGATACATAGTATCCGCGGCTAGCTTCAGCGAGCGCTGCACGTCGTACACCACGAAATGTAGCCTACTGCTTTACTACCACTCACACGTCTCTTCATAATATAATGCACGAAATCAGAATAGTGCCTCCTTTCCGCCAATGCTATTGCGAAATCGTTATTCGTAACATTTTGGGAGAATGATACATGGTATCCGCGGCTAGATTCAGCGTGCGCTGCAGGTCGTACACCACGAAATGTAGCCTACTGCTTTACTACCACTCACACGTCTGTTCATATTATAATGCACGAAATCAGAATCGTGCCTTCTTTCCGCCAAAGCCGTTCCGAGATCGTTATTCGTAACATTTTGGGAGAATGATACATAGTATCCGCGGCTAGCTTCAGCGTGCGCTGCACGTCGTACACCACGAAATGTAGCCTACTGCTTTACTACCACTCACACGTCTGTTCATATTATAATGCACGAAATCAGAATCGTGCCTTCTTTCCGCCAATACTACTGCGAAATCGTTATTCGTAACATTTTGGGAGAATAATACATAGTATCCGCGGCTAGCTTCAGCGTGCGCTGCACGTCGTACACCACGAAATGTTGCCTACTGCTTTACTACCACTCACGCCTCTCCTCATATTATTATACACGAAATCAGAATCGTGCGTTCTTTCCGCCAATGCCGTTCCGAAATCGTTATTCGTAACATTTTGGGAGAATGATGCATAGTATCCGCGGCACGCTTCAGCGTGCGCTGCACGTCGTACACCACGAAATGTAGCCTACTGCTTTACTACCATTCACACGTCTGTTCATATTATAATGCACGAAATCAGAATCGTGCCTTCTTTCCGCCAATGCTATTGCGAAATCGTTATTCGTAACATTTTGGGAGAACGATGCATAGTATACGCCGCTAGCTCCAGGGTGCCCTGCACGTCGTACACCACGAAATGTGGCCTACTGCTATACTACCACTCACGCGTCTCCTCAAATTATAATACACGAAATCAGAATCGTGCGTTCTTTCCGCCAATGCTATTGCGAAATCGTTATTCGTAACATTTTGGTAGAATGATACATAGTATCCGCGGCTAGCTTCAGCGTGCGCTGCACGTCGTACACCACGAAATGTAGCCTACTGCTTTACTACCACTCACACGTCTGTTCATATTATAATGCACGAAATCAGAATCGTGCCTTCTTTCCGCCAATGCTATTGCGAAATCGTTATTCGTAACATTTTGGGAGAACGATGCATAGTATACGCCGCTAGCTCCAGGGTGCCCTGCACGTCGTACACCACGAAATGTGGCCTACTGCTTTACTACCACTCACGCGTCTCCTCAAATTATAATACACGAAATCAGAATCGTGCATTCTTTCCGCCAATGCTATTGCGAAATCGTTATTCGTAACATTTTGGTAGAATGATACATAGTATCCGCGGCTAGCTTCAGCGTGCGCTGCACGTCGTACACCACGAAATGTAGCCTACTGCTTTACTACCACTCACACGTCTGTTCATCTTATAATGCACGAAATCAGAATCGTGCCTTCTTTCCGCCAATGCTATTGCGATATCGTTATTCGTAACATTTTGGGGAAATGATACATAGTATACGCGGCTAGCTTCAGCGTGCGCTGCACGTCGTACACCACGAAATGTAGCCTACTGCTTTACTACCACTCACACGTCTGTTCATCTTATAATGCACGAAATCAGAATCGTGCCTTCTTTCCGCCAATGCTATTGCGAAATCGTTATTCGTAGCATTTTGGTAGAATGATACATAGTATCCGCGGCTAGCTTCAGCGTGCGCTGCACGTCGTACACCACGAAATGTAGCCTACTGCTTTACTACCACTCACACGTCTGTTCATCTTATAATGCACGAAATCAGAATCGTGCCTTCTTTCCGCCAATGCTATTGCGATATCGTTATTCGTAACATTTTGGGGAAATGATACATAGTATACGCGGCTAGCTTCAGCGTGCGCTGCACGTCGTACACCACGAAATGTAGCCTACTGCTTTACTACCACTCACACGTCTGTTCATCTTATAATGCACGAAATCAGAATCGTGCCTTCTTTCCGCCAATGCTATTGCGATATCGTTATTCGTAACATTTTGGGGAAATGATACATAGTATACGCGGCTAGCTTCAGCGTGCGCTGCACGTCGTACACCACGAAATGTAGCCTACTGCTTTACTACCACTCACACGTCTGTTCATCTTATAATGCACGAAATCAGAATCGTGCCTTCTTTCCGCCAATGCTATTGCGATATCGTTATTCGTAACATTTTGGGGAAATGATACATAGTATCCGCGGCTAGCTTCAGCGTGCGCTGCACGTCGTACACCACGAAATGTAGCCTACTGCTTTACTACCACTCACACGTCTGTTCATATTATAATGCACGAAATCAGAATCGTGCCTTCTTTCCGCCAATGCTATTGCGAAATCGTTATTCGTAACATTTTGGGAGAACGATGCATAGTATACGCCGCTAGCTCCAGGGTGCCCTGCACGTCGTACACCACGAAATGTGGCCTACTGCTTTACTACCACTCACGCGTCTCCTCAAATTATAATACACGAAATCAGAATCGTGCATTCTTTCCGCCAATGCTATTGCGAAATCGTTATTCGTAACATTTTGGTAGAATGATACATAGTATCCGCGGCTAGCTTCAGCGTGCGCTGCACGTCGTACACCACGAAATGTAGCCTACTGCTTTACTACCACTCACACGTCTGTTCATCTTATAATGCACGAAATCAGAATCGTGCCTTCTTTCCGCCAATGCTATTGCGATATCGTTATTCGTAACATTTTGGGGAAATGATACATAGTATACGCGGCTAGCTTCAGCGTGCGCTGCACGTCGTACACCACGAAATGTAGCCTACTGCTTTACTACCACTCACACGTCTGTTCATCTTATAATGCACGAAATCAGAATCGTGCCTTCTTTCCGCCAATGCTATTGCGAAATCGTTATTCGAAACATTTTGGTAGAATGATACATAGTATCCGCGGCTAGCTTCAGCGTGCGCTGGACGTCGTACACCACGAAATGTAGCCTACTGCTTTACTACCACTCACGCGTCTCCTCAAATTATAATACACGAAATCAGAATCGTGCCTTCTTTCCGCCAATGCTATTGCGAAATCGTTATTCGTAACATTTTGGTAGAATGATACATAGTATCCGCGGCTAGCTTCAGCGTGCGCTGCACGTCGTACACCACGAAATGTAGCCTACTGCTTTACTACCACTCACACGTCTGTTCATCTTATAATGCACGAAATCAGAATCGTGCCTTCTTTCCGCCAATGCTATTGCGAAATCGTTATTCGTAACATTTTGGGAGAACGATGCATAGTATACGCCGCTAGCTCCAGGGTGCCCTGCACGTCGTACACCACGAAATGTAGCCTACTGCTTTACTACCACTCACGCGTCTCCTCAAATTATAATACACGAAATCAGAATCGTGCCTTCTTTCCGCCAATGCTATTGCGAAATCGTTATTCGTAACATTTTGGTAGAATGATACATAGTATCCGCGGCTAGCTTCAGCGTGCGCTGGACGTTGTACACCACGAAATGTAGCCTACTGCTTTACTACCACTCACACGTCTGTTCATATTATAATGCACGAAATCAGAATCGTGCCTTCTTTCCGCCAATGCTATTGCGAAATCGTTATTCGTAACATTTTGGGAGAACGATGCATAGTATACGCCGCTAGCTCCAGGGTGCCCTGCACGTCGTACACCACGAAATGTGGCCTACTGCTTTACTACCACTCACGCGTCTCCTCAAATTACAATACACGAAATCAGAATCGTGCGTTCTTTCCGCCAATGCTATTGCGAAATCGTTATTCGTAACATTTTGGTAGAATGATACATAGTATCCGCGGCTAGCTTCAGCGTGCGCTGGACGTTGTACACCACGAAATGTAGCCTACTGCTTTACTACCACTCACACGTCTGTTCATATTATAATACACGAAATCAGAATCGTGCCTTCTTTCCGCCAATGCTATTGCGAAATCGTTATTCGTAACATTTTGGGAGAACGATGCATAGTATACGCCGCTAGCTCCAGGGTGCCCTGCACGTCGTACACCACGAAATGTAGCCTACTGCTTTACTACCACTCACGCGTCTCCTCAAATTATAATACACGAAATCAGAATCGTGCCTTCTTTCCGCCAATGCTATTGCGAAATCGTTATTCGTAACATTTTGGTAGAATGATACATAGTATCCGCGGCTAGCTTCAGCGTGCGCTGCACGTCGTACACCACGAAATGTAGCCTACTGCTTTACTACCACTCACACGTCTGTTCATCTTATAATGCACGAAATCAGAATCGTGCCTTCTTTCCGCCAATGCTATTGCGAAATCGTTATTCGTAACATTTTGGGAGAACGATGCATAGTATACGCCGCTAGCTCCAGGGTGCCCTGCACGTCGTACACCACGAAATGTAGCCTACTGCTTTACTACCACTCACGCGTCTCCTCAAATTATAATACACGAAAACAGAATCGTGCCTTCTTTCCGCCAATGCTATTGCGAAATCGTTATTCGTAACATTTTGGTAGAATGATACATAGTATCCGCGGCTAGCTTCAGCGTGCGCTGGACGTTGTACACCACGAAATGTAGCCTACTGCTTTACTACCACTCACACGTCTGTTCATATTATAATGCACGAAATCAGAATCGTGCCTTCTTTCCGCCAATGCTATTGCGAAATCGTTATTCGTAACATTTTGGGAGAACGATGCATAGTATACGCCGCTAGCTCCAGGGTGCCCTGCACGTCGTACACCACGAAATGTGGCCTACTGCTTTACTACCACTCACGCGTCTCCTCAAATTACAATACACGAAATCAGAATCGTGCGTTCTTTCCGCCAATGCTATTGCGAAATCGTTATTCGTAACATTTTGGTAGAATGATACATAGTATCCGCGGCTAGCTTCAGCGTGCGCTGGACGTTGTACACCACGAAATGTAGCCTACTGCTTTACTACCACTCACACGTCTGTTCATATTATAATGCACGAAATCAGAATCGTGCCTTCTTTCCGCTAATGCTATTGCGAAATCGTTATTCGTAACATTTTGGGAGAACGATGCATAGTATACGCCGCTAGCTCCAGGGTGCCCTGCACGTCGTACACCACGAAATGTAGCCTACTGCTTTACTACCACTCACGCGTCTCCTCAAATTATAATACACGAAATCAGAATCGTGCCTTCTTTCCGCCAATGCTATTGCGAAATCGTTATTCGTAACATTTTGGTAGAATGATACATAGTATCCGCGGCTAGCTTCAGCGTGCGCTGCACGTCGTACACCACGAAATGTAGCCTACTGCTTTACTACCACTCACACGTCTGTTCATCTTATAATGCACGAAATCAGAATCGTGCCTTCTTTCCGCCAATGCTATTGCGAAATCGTTATTCGTAACATTTTGGTAGAATGATACATAGTATCCGCGGCTAGCTTCAGCGTGCGCTGGACGTTGTACACCACGAAATGTAGCCTACTGCTTTACTAACACTCACACGTCTGTTCATATTATAATGCACGAAATCAGAATCGTGCCTTCTTTCCGCCAATGCTATTGCGAAATCGTTATTCGTAACATTGTGGGAGAATGATACATGGTATCCGCGGCTAGCTTCAGCGTGCGCTGCACGTCGTACACCACAAAATGTAGCCTACTCCTTTACTACCACTCACACGTCTGTTCATATTAAAATGCACGAAATCAGAATCGTGCGTTTTTTCCGCCAATGCTGTTCCGAAATCGTTATTCGTAACATTTTGGGAGAATGATACATGGGATCCGCGGCTAGCTCCAGCGTGCGCTGCACGTCGTACACCACGAAATGTAGCCTACTGCTTTACTACCACTCACGCGTCTGTTCATCTTATAATGCACGAAATCAGAATCGTGCCTTCTTTCCGCCAATGCTATTGCGAAATCGTTATTCGTAACATTGTGGGAGAATGATACATGGTATCCGCGGCTAGCTTCAGCGTGCGCTGCACGTCGTACACCACAAAATGTAGCCTACTCCTTTACTACCACTCACACGTCTGTTCATATTAAAATGCACGAAATCAGAATCGTGCGTTTTTTCCGCCAATGCTGTTCCGAAATCGTTATTCGTAACATTTTGGGAGAATGATACATGGGATCCGCGGCTAGCTCCAGCGTGCGCTGCACGTCGTACACCACGAAATGTAGCCTACTGCTTTACTAACACTCACACGTCTGTTCATATTATAATGCACGAAATCAGAATCGTGCCTTCTTTCCGCCAATGCTATTGCGAAATCGTTATTCGTAACATTGTGGGAGAATGATACATGGTATCCGCGGCTAGCTTCAGCGTGCGCTGCACGTCGTACACCACAAAATGTAGCCTACTCCTTTACTACCACTCACACGTCTGTTCATATTAAAATGCACGAAATCAGAATCGTGCGTTTTTTCCGCCAATGCTGTTCCGAAATCGTTATTCGTAACATTTTGGGAGAATGATACATGGGATCCGCGGCTAGCTCCAGCGTGCGCTGCACGTCGTACACCACGAAATGTAGCCTACTGCTTTACTAACACTCACACGTCTGTTCATATTATAATGCACGAAATCAGAATCGTGCCTTCTTTCCGCCAATGCTATTGCGAAATCGTTATTCGTAACATTGTGGGAGAATGATACATGGTATCCGCGGCTAGCTTCAGCGTGCGCTGCACGTCGTACACCACAAAATGTAGCCTACTCCTTTACTACCACTCACACGTCTGTTCATATTAAAATGCACGAAATCAGAATCGTGCGTTTTTTCCGCCAATGCTGTTCCGAAATCGTTATTCGTAACATTGTGGGAGAATGATACATGGGATCCGCGGCTAGCTCCAGGGTGCCCTGCACGTCGTACACCACGAAATGTGGCCTACTGCTTTACTACCACTCACGCGTCTCCTCAAATTATAATACACGAAATCAGAATCGTGCCTTCTTTCCGCCAATGCTATTGCGAAATCGTTATTCGTAACATTTTGGTAGAATGATACATAGTATCCGCGGCTAGCTTCAGCGTGCGCTGCACGTCGTACACCACGAAATGTAGCCTACTGCTTTACTACCACTCACACGTCTGTTCATCTTATAATGCACGAAATCAGAATCGTGCCTTCTTTCCGCCAATGCTATTGCGAAATCGTTATTCGTAACATTTTGGTAGAATGATACATAGTATCCGCGGCTAGCTTCAGCGTGCGCTGCACGTCGTACACCACGAAATGTAGCCTACTGCTTTACTACCACTCACACGTCTGTTCATCTTATAATGCACGAAATCAGAATCGTGCCTTCTTTCCGCCAATGCTATTGCGAAATCGTTATTCGTAACATTTTGGGAGAACGATGCATAGTATACGCCGCTAGCTCCAGGGTGCCCTGCACGTCGTACACCACGAAATGTGGCCTACTGCTTTACTACCACTCACGCGTCTCCTCAAATTATAATACACGAAATCAGAATCGTGCCTTCTTTCCGCCAATGCTATTGCGAAATCGTTATTCGTAACATTTTGGTAGAATGATACATAGTATCCGCGGCTAGCTTCAGCGTGCGCTGCACGTCGTACACCACGAAATGTAGCCTACTGCTTTACTACCACTCACACGTCTGTTCATCTTATAATGCACGAAATCAGAATCGTGCCTTCTTTCCGCCAATGCTATTGCGAAATCGTTATTCGTAACATTTTGGTAGAATGATACATAGTATCCGCGGCTAGCTTCAGCGTGCGCTGGACGTTGTACACCACGAAATGTAGCCTACTGCTTTACTACCACTCACACGTCTGTTCATATTATAATGCACGAAATCAGAATCGTGCCTTCTTTCCGCCAATGCTATTGCGAAATCGTTATTCGTAACATTGTGGGAGAATGATACATGGTATCCGCGGCTAGCTTCAGCGTGCGCTGCACGTCGTACACCACAAAATGTAGCCTACTCCTTTACTACCACTCACACGTCTGTTCATATTAAAATGCACGAAATCAGAATCGTGCGTTTTTTCCGCCAATGCTGTTCCGAAATCGTTATTCGTAACATTTTGGGAGAATGATACATGGGATCCGCGGCTAGCTTCAGCGTGCGCTGCACGTCGTACACCACGAAATGTAGCCTACTGCTTTACTACCACTCACGCGTCTCTTCATATTATTCAGCAAAAATCAGGATCGCGCGTAATTTCCGCCAATGCTGTTCCGAAATCGTTATTCGTAACATTTTGGGAGAATGATACATGGGATCCGCGGCTAGCTCCAGCGTGCGCTGCACGTCGTACACCACGAAATGTAGCCTACTGCTTTACTACCACTCACGCGTCTCTTCATATTATTCAGCAAAAATCAGGATCGCGCGTAATTTCCGCCAATGCTGTTCCGAAATCGTTATTCGTAACATTTTGGGAGAATGATACATGGTATCCGCGGCTAGCTCCAGCGTGCGCTGCACGTCGTACACCACGAAATGTAGCCTACTGCTTTACTACCACTCACGCGTCTCTTCATATTATTCAGCAAAAATCAGGATCGCGCGTAATTTCCGCCAATGCTGTTCCGAAATCGTTATTCGTAACATTTTGGGAGAATGATACATGGGATCCGCGGCTAGCTTCAGCGTGCACTGCGTGTCTTACACCACAAAATGTAGCCTACTGCTTTACTACCACTCACACGTTAGTTCATACAATAATGCACGAAATCAGAATCGTGCGTTCTTTCCGCCAATGCCGTTCCGAAATCGTTATTCGTAACATTTTGGGAGAATGATACATAGTATACGCCGCTAGCTCCAGGGTGCCCTGCAAGTCGTACACCACGAAATGAAGCCTACTGCTTTACTACCACTCACGCGTCTCCTCAAATTATAATACACGAAATCAGAATCGTGCGTTCTTTCCGCCAATTGCGATCCGAAATCGTTATTCGTAACAGTTTGGGAGAATGATACATAGTATACGCCGCTAGCTCCAGGGTGCCCTGCACGTCGTACACCACGAAATGTAGCCTACTGCTTTACTACCACTCACGCGTCTCCTCAAATTATAATACACGAAATCAGAATCGTGCGTTCTTTCCGCCAATTGCGATCCGAAATCGTTATTCGTAACATTTTGGGAGAATGATACATAGTATACGCCGCTAGCTCCAGGGTGCCCTGCACGTCGTACACCACGAAATGTAGCCTACTGCTTTCCCACCACTCACGCCTCTCCTCACATTATAATACACGCAATCAGAATCGTGCGTTCTTTCCGCCAATTGCGATCCGAAATCGTTATTCGTAACATTTTGGGAGAATGATACATAGTATACGCCGCTAGCTCCAGGGTGCCCTGCACGTCGTACACCACGAAATGTAGCCTACTGCTTTACTACCACTCACGCGTCTCCTCAAATTATAATACACGAAATCAGAATCGTGCGTTCTTTCCGCCAATGCTATTGCGAAATCGTTATTCGTAACATTTTGGTAGAATGATACATAGTATCTGCGGCTAGCTTCAGCGTGCGCTACACGTCGTACACCACGAAATGTAGCCTACTGCTTTACTAACACTCACACGTCTGTTCACATTATAATGCACGAAATCAGAATCGTGCCTTCTTTCCGCCAATGCTCTTGCGAAATCGTTATTCGTAACATTTTGGGGAAATGATACATAGTATCCGCGGCTAGCTTCAGCGTGCGCTGCACGTCGTACACCACGAAATGTAGCCTACTGCTTTACTACCACTCACACGTCTGTTCATATTATAATGCACGAAATCAGAATCGTGATTTCTTTCCGCCAATGCTATTGCGAAATCGTTATTCGTAACATTTTGGTAGAATGATACATAGTATCTGCGGCTAGCTTCAGCGTGCGCTGCACGTCGTACACCACGAAATGTAGCCTACTGCTTTACTAACACTCACACGTCTGTTCATATTATAATACACGAAATCAGAATCGTGCGTTCTTTCCGCCAATGCCGTTCCGAAATCGTTATTCGTAACATTTTGGGAGAATGATACATAGTATCTGCGGCTAGCTTCAGCGTGCGCTGCACGTCGTACACCACGAAAGGTAGCCTACTGCTTTACTAACACTCACACGTCTGTTCATATTATAATGCACGAAATCAGAATCGTGCCTTCTTTCCGCCAATGCTCTTGCGAAATCGTTATTCGTAACATTTTGGGGAAATGATACATAGTAACCGCGGCTAGCTTCAGCGTGCGCTGCACGTCGTACACCACGAAATGTAGCCTACTGCTTTACTACCACTCACACGTCTGTTCATATTATAATGCACGAAATCAGAATCGTGATTTCTTTCCGCCAATGCTATTGCGAAATCGTTATTCGTAACATTTTGGTAGAATGATACATAGTATCTGCGGCTAGCTTCAGCGTGCGCTGCACGTCGTACACCACGAAATGTAGCCTACTGCTTTACTAACACTCACACGTCTGTTCATATTATAATACACGAAATCAGAATCGTGCGTTCTTTCCGCCAATGCCGTTCCGAAATCGTTATTCGTAACATTTTGGGAGAATGATACATAGTATCTGCGGCTAGCTTCAGCGTGCGCTGCACGTCGTACACCACGAAATGTAGCCTACTGCTTTACTAACACTCACACGTCTGTTCATATTATAATGCACGAAATCAGAATCGTGCCTTCTTTCCGCCAATGCTCTTGCGAAATCGTTATTCGTAACATTTTGGGGAAATGATACATAGTAACCGCGGCTAGCTTCAGCGTGCGCTGCACGTCGTACACCACGAAATGTAGCCTACTGCTTTACTAACACTCACACGTCTGTTCATATTATAATGCACGAAATCAGAATCGTGCCTTCTTTCCGCCAATGCTCTTGCGAAATCGTTATTCGTAACATTTTGGGGAAATGATACATAGTAACCGCGGCTAGCTTCAGCGTGCGCTGGACGTCGTACACCACGAAATGTAGCCTACTGCTTTACTACCACTCACGCGTCTCCTCAAATTATAATACACGAAATCAGAATCGTGCGTTCTTTCCGCCAATGCTATTGCGAAATCGTTATTCGTAACATTGTGGGAGAATGATACATGGTATCCGCGGCTAGCTTCAGCGTGCGCTGCACGTCGTACACCACAAAATGTAGCCTACTGCTTTACTACCACTCACACGTCTGTTCATATTAAAATGCACGAAATCAGAATCGTGCGTTTTTTCCGCCAATGCTGTTCCGAAATCGTTATTCGTAACATTTTGGGAGAATGATACATGGGATCCGCGGCTAGCTCCAGCGTGCGCTGCACGTCGTACACCACGAAATGTAGCCTACTGCTTTACTACCACTCACACGTCTGTTCATCTTATAATGCACGAAATCAGAATCGTGCGTTTTTTCCGCCAATGCTGTTCCGAAATCGTTATTCGTAACATTTTGGGAGAATGATACATGGGATCCGCGGCTAGCTCCAGCGTGCGCTGCACGTCGTACACCACGAAATGTGGCCTACTGCTTTACTAACACTCACACGTCTGTTCATATTATAATGCACGAAATCAGAATCGTGCCTTCTTTCCGCCAATGCTATTGCGATATCGTTATTCGTAACATTTTGGGGAAATGATACATAGTAACCCCGGCTAGCTTCAGCGTGCGCTGGACGTCGTACACCACGAAATGTAGCCTACTGCTTTACTACCACTCACGCGTCTCCTCAAATTATAATACACGAAATCAGAATCGTGCGTTCTTTCCGCCAATGCTATTGCGAAATCGTTATTCGTAACATTGTGGGAGAATGATACATGGTATCCGCGGCTAGCTTCAGCGTGCGCTGCACGTCGTACACCACAAAATGTAGCCTACTGCTTTACTACCACTCACACGTCTGTTCATATTAAAATGCACGAAATCAGAATCGTGCGTTTTTTCCGCCAATGCTGTTCCGAAATCGTTATTCGTAACATTTTGGGAGAATGATACATGGGATCCGCGGCTAGCTCCAGCGTGCGCTGCACGTCGTACACCACGAAATGTAGCCTACTGCTTTACTACCACTCACACGTCTGTTCATCTTATAATGCACGAAATCAGAATCGTGCCTTTTTTCCGCCAATGCTATTGCGAAATCGTTATTCGTAACATTTTGGTAGAATGATACATAGTAACCGCGGCTAGCTTCAGCGTGCGCTGGACGTCGTACACCACGAAATGTAGCCTACTGCTTTACTACCACTCACGCGTCTCCTCAAATTATAATACACGAAATCAGAATCGTGCGTTCTTTCCGCCAATGCTATTGCGAAATCGTTATTCGTAACATTGTGGGAGAATGATACATGGTATCCGCGGCTAGCTTCAGCGTGCGCTGCACGTCGTACACCACAAAATGTAGCCTACTGCTTTACTACCACTCACACGTCTGTTCATATTAAAATGCACGAAATCAGAATCGTGCGTTTTTTCCGCCAATGCTGTTCCGAAATCGTTATTCGTAACATTTTGGGAGAATGATACATGGGATCCGCGGCTAGCTCCAGCGTGCGCTGCACGTCGTACACCACGAAATGTAGCCTACTGCTTTACTACCACTCACACGTCTGTTCATCTTATAATGCACGAAATCAGAATCGTGCCTTTTTTCCGCCAATGCTATTGCGAAATCGTTATTCGTAACATTTTGGTAGAATGATACATAGTAACCGCGGCTAGCTTCAGCGTGCGCTGGACGTCGTACACCACGAAATGTAGCCTACTGCTTTACTACCACTCACGCGTCTCCTCAAATTATAATACACGAAATCAGAATCGTGCGTTCTTTCCGCCAATGCTATTGCGAAATCGTTATTCGTAACATTGTGGGAGAATGATACATGGTATCCGCGGCTAGCTTCAGCGTGCGCTGCACGTCGTACACCACAAAATGTAGCCTACTGCTTTACTACCACTCACACGTCTGTTCATATTAAAATGCACGAAATCAGAATCGTGCGTTTTTTCCGCCAATGCTGTTCCGAAATCGTTATTCGTAACATTTTGGGAGAATGATACATGGGATCCGCGGCTAGCTCCAGCGTGCGCTGCGCGTCGTACACCACGAAATGTAGCCTACTGCTTTACTACCACTCACACGTCTGTTCATCTTATAATGCACGAAATCAGAATCGTGCCTTTTTTCCGCCAATGCTATTGCGAAATCGTTATTCGTAACATTTTGGTAGAATGATACATAGTAACCGCGGCTAGCTTCAGCGTGCGCTGGACGTCGTACACCACGAAATGTAGCCTACTGCTTTACTACCACTCACGCGTCTCCTCAAATTATAATACACGAAATCAGAATCGTGCGTTCTTTCCGCCAATGCTATTGCGAAATCGTTATTCGTAACATTGTGGGAGAATGATACATGGTATCCGCGGCTAGCTTCAGCGTGCGCTGCACGTCGTACACCACAAAATGTAGCCTACTGCTTTACTACCACTCACACGTCTGTTCATATTAAAATGCACGAAATCAGAATCGTGCGTTTTTTCCGCCAATGCTGTTCCGAAATCGTTATTCGTAACATTTTGGGAGAATGATACATGGGATCCGCGGCTAGCTCCAGCGTGCGCTGCACGTCGTACACCACGAAATGTAGCCTACTGCTTTACTACCACTCACGCGTCTCTTCATATTATTCAGCAAAAAATCAGGATCGCGCGTAATTTCCGCCAATGCTGTTCCGAAATCGTTATTCGTAACATTTTGGGAGAATGATACATGCGATCCGCGGCTAGCTTCAGCGTGCACTGCGTGTCTTACACCACAAAATGTAGCCTACTGCTTTACTACCACTCACACGTTAGTTCATACAATAATGCACGAAATCAGAATCGTGCGTTCTTTCCGCCAATGCCGTTCCGAAATCGTTATTCGTAACATTTTGGGAGAATGATACATAGTATACGCCGCTAGCTCCAGGGTGCCCTGCAAGTCGTACACCACGAAATGTAGCCTACTGCTTTACTACCACTCACGCGTCTCCTCAAATTATAATACACGAAATCAGAATCGTGCGTTCTTTCCGCCAATTGCGATCCGAAATCGTTATTCGTAACAGTTTGGGAGAATGATACATAGTATACGCCGCTAGCTCCAGGGTGCCCTGCACGTCGTACACCACGAAATGTAGCCTACTGCTTTACTACCACTCACGCGTCTCCTCAAATTATAATACACGAAATCAGAATCGTGCGTTCTTTCCGCCAATTGCGATCCGAAATCGTTATTCGTAACATTTTGGGAGAATGATACATAGTATACGCCGCTAGCTCCAGGGTGCCCTGCACGTCGTACACCACGAAATGTAGCCTACTGCTTTACCACCACTCACGCCTCTCCTCACATTATAATACACGCAATCAGAATCGTGCGTTCTTTCCGCCAATTGCGATCCGAAATCGTTATTCGTAACATTTTGGGAGAATGATACATAGTATACGCCGCTAGCTCCAGGGTGCCCTGCACGTCGTACACCACGAAATGCAGCCTACTGCTTTACTACCACTCACGCGTCTCCTCAAATTATAATACACGAAATCAGAATCGTGCGTTCTTTCCGCCAATGCTATTGCGAAATCGTTATTCGTAACATTTTGGTAGAATGATACATAGTATCTGCGGCTAGCTTCAGCGTGCGCTGCACGTCGTACACCACGAAATGTAGCCTACTGCTTTACTAACACTCACACGTCTGTTCATATTATAATGCACGAAATCAGAATCGTGCCTTCTTTCCGCCAATGCTCTTGCGAAATCGTTATTCGTAACATTTTGGGGAAATGATACATAGTATCCGCGGCTAGCTCCAGGGTGCCCTGCACGTCGTACACCACGAAATGTAGCCTACTGCTTTACTACCACTCACGCGTCTCCTCAAATTATAATACACGAAATCAGAATCGTGCGTTCTTTCCGCCAATGCTATTGCGAAATCGTTATTCGTAACATTTTGGTAGAATGATACATAGTATCTGCGGCTAGCTTCAGCGTGCGCTGCACGTCGTACACCACGAAATGTAGCCTACTGCTTTACTAACACTCACACGTCTGTTCATATTATAATACACGAAATCAGAATCGTGCGTTCTTTCCGCCAATGCCGTTCCGAAATCGTTATTCGTAACATTTTGGGAGAATGATACATAGTATCTGCGGCTAGCTTCAGCGTGCGCTGCACGTCGTACACCACGAAATGTAGCCTACTGCTTTACTAACACTCACACGTCTGTTCATATTATAATACACGAAATCAGAATCGTGCGTTCTTTCCGCCAATGCTCTTGCGAAATCGTTATTCGTAACATTTTGGGGAAATGATACATAGTATCCGCGGCTAGCTCCAGGGTGCCCTGCACGTCGTACACCACGAAATGTAGCCTACTGCTTTACTACCACTCACGCGTCTCCTCAAATTATAATACACGAAATCAGAATCGTGCGTTCTTTCCGCCAATGCTATTGCGAAATCGTTATTCGTAACATTTTGGTAGAATGATACATAGTATCTGCGGCTAGCTTCAGCGTGCGCTGCACGTCGTACACCACGAAATGTAGCCTACTGCTTTACTAACACTCACACGTCTGTTCATATTATAATACACGAAATCAGAATCGTGCGTTCTTTCCGCCAATGCCGTTCCGAAATCGTTATTCGTAACATTTTGGGAGAATGATACATAGTATCTGCGGCTAGCTTCAGCGTGCGCTGCACGTCGTACACCACGAAATGTAGCCTACTGCTTTACTAACACTCACACGTCTGTTCATATTATAATGCACGAAATCAGAATCGTGCCTTCTTTCCGCCAATGCTATTGCGAAATCGTTATTCGTAACATTTTGGTAGAATGATACATAGTATCTGCGGCTAGCTTCAGCGTGCGCTGCACGTCGTACACCACGAAATGTAGCCTACTGCTTTACTAACACTCACACGTCTGTTCATATTATAATACACGAAATCAGAATCGTGCGTTCTTTCCGCCAATGCCGTTCCGAAATCGTTATTCGTAACATTTTGGGAGAATGATACATAGTATCGGCGGCTAGCGCCAGCGTGCGCTGCACGTCGTACACCACGAAATGTAGCCGACTGCTTTACTAACACTCACACGTCTGTTCATATTATAATACACGAAATCAGAATCGTGCGTTCTTTCCGCCAATGCCGTTCCGAAATCGTTATTCGTAACATTTTGGGAGAATGATACATAGTATCGGCGGCTAGCGCCAGCGTGCGCTGCACGTCGTACACCACGAAATGTAGCCGACTGCTTTACTACCACTCACACGTCTGTTCATATTATAATACACGAAATCAGAATCGTGCGTTCTTTCCGCCAATGCCGTTCCGAAATCGTTATTCGTAACATTTTGGTAGAATGATACATAGTATCTGCGGCTAGCTTCAGCGTGCGCTGCACGTCGTACACCACGAAATGTAGCCTACTGCTTTACTACCACTCACACGTCTGTTCATATTATAATACACGAAATCAGAATCGTGCGTTCTTTCCGCCAATGCCGTTCCGAAATCGTTATTCGTAACATTTTGGGAGAATGATACATAGTATCGGCGGCTAGCGCCAGCGTGCGCTGCACGTCGTACACCACGAAATGTAGCCGACTGCTTTACTACCACTCACACGTCTGTTCATATTATAATACACGAAATCAGAATCGTGCGTTCTTTCCGCCAATGCCGTTCCGAAATCGTTATTCGTAACATTTTGGTAGAATGATACATAGTATCTGCGGCTAGCTTCAGCGTGCGCTGGACGTTGTACACCACGAAATGTAGCCTACTGCTTTACTACCACTCACACGTCTGTTCATAATATAATACACGAAATCAGAATCGTGCGTTCTTTCCGCCAATGCCGTTCCGAAATCGTTATTCGTAACATTTTGGGAGAATGATACATAGTATCGGCGGCTAGCGCCAGCGTGCGCTGCACGTCGTACACCACGAAATGTAGCCGACTGCTTTACTACCACTCACACGTCTGTTCATATTATAATACACGAAATCAGAATCGTGCGTTCTTTCCGCCAATGCCGTTCCGAAATCGTTATTCGTAACATTTTGGTAGAATGATACATAGTATCTGCGGCTAGCTTCAGCGTGCGCTGGACGTTGTACACCACGAAATGTAGCCTACTGCTTTACTACCACTCACACGTCTGTTCATATTATAATACACGAAATCAGAATCGTGCGTTCTTTCCGCCAATGCCGTTCCGAAATCGTTATTCGTAACATTTTGGGAGAATGATACATAGTATCGGCGGCTAGCGCCAGCGTGCGCTGCACGTCGTACACCACGAAATGTAGCCGACTGCTTTACTACCACTCACACGTCTGTTCATATTATAATACACGAAATCAGAATCGTGCGTTCTTTCCGCCAATGCTCTTGCGAAATCGTTATTCGTAACATTTTGGGGAAATGATACATAGTATCCGCGGCTAGCTCCAGGGTGCCCTGCACGTCGTACACCACGAAATGTAGCCTACTGCTTTACTACCACTCACACGTCTCCTCAAATTATAATACACGAAATCAGAATCGTGCGTTCTTTCCGCCAATGCTATTGCGAAATCGTTATTCGTAACATTTTGGTAGAATGATACATAGTATCTGCGGCTAGCTTCAGCGTGCGCTGCACGTCGTACACCACGAAATGTAGCCTACTGCTTTACTAACACTCACACGTCTGTTCATATTATAATACACGAAATCAGAATCGTGCGTTCTTTCCGCCAATGCCGTTCCGAAATCGTTATTCGTAACATTTTGGGAGAATGATACATAGTATCGGCGGCTAGCGCCAGCGTGCGCTGCACGTCGTACACCACGAAATGTAGCCGACTGCTTTACTACCACTCACACGTCTGTTCATATTATAATACACGAAATCAGAATCGTGCGTTCTTTCCGCCAATGCCGTTCCGAAATCGTTATTCGTAACATTTTGGGAGAATGATACATAGTATCGGCGGCTAGCGCCAGCGTGCGCTGCACGTCGTACACCACGAAATGTAGCCGACTGCTTTACTACCACTCACACGTCTGTTCATATTATAATACACGAAATCAGAATCGTGCCTTCTTTCCGCCAATGCTCTTGCGAAATCGTTATTCGTAACATTTTGGGGAAATGATACATAGTATCCGCGGCTAGCTCCAGGGTGCCCTGCACGTCGTACACCACGAAATGTAGCCTACTGCTTTACTACCACTCACACGTCTCCTCAAATTATAATACACGAAATCAGAATCGTGCGTTCTTTCCGCCAATGCTATTGCGAAATCGTTATTCGTAACATTTTGGTAGAATGATACATAGTATCTGCGGCTAGCTTCAGCGTGCGCTGCACGTCGTACACCACGAAATGTAGCCTACTGCTTTACTAACACTCACACGTCTGTTCATATTATAATACACGAAATCAGAATCGTGCGTTCTTTCCGCCAATGCCGTTCCGAAATCGTTATTCGTAACATTTTGGGAGAATGATACATAGTATCGGCGGCTAGCGCCAGCGTGCGCTGCACGTCGTACACCACGAAATGTAGCCGACTGCTTTACTACCACTCACACGTCTGTTCATATTATAATACACGAAATCAGAATCGTGCGTTCTTTCCGCCAATGCCGTTCCGAAATCGTTATTCGTAACATTTTGGGAGAATGATACATAGTATCTGCGGCTAGCGCCAGCGTGCGCTGCACGTCGTACACCACGAAATGTAGCCGACTGCTTTACTACCACTCACACGTCTGTTCATATTATAATACACGAAATCAGAATCGTGCGTTCTTTCCGCCAATGCCGTTCCGAAATCGTTATTCGTAACATTTTGGGAGAATGATACATAGTATCGGCGGCTAGCGCCAGCGTGCGCTGCACGTCGTACACCACGAAATGTAGCCGACTGCTTTACTACCACTCACACGTCTGTTCATATTATAATACACGAAATCAGAATCGTGCGTTCTTTCCGCCAATGCCGTTCCGAAATCGTTATTCGTAACATTTTGGGAGAATGATACATAGTATCGGCGGCTAGCGCCAGCGTGCGCTGCACGTCGTACACCACGAAATGTAGCCGACTGCTTTACTACCACTCACACGTCTGTTCATATTATAATACACGAAATCAGAATCGTGCGTTCTTTCCGCCAATGCCGTTCCGAAATCGTTATTCGTAACATTTTGGGAGAATGATACATAGTATCGGCGGCTAGCGCCAGCGTGCGCTGCACGTCGTACACCACGAAATGTAGCCGACTGCTTTACTACCACTCACACGTCTGTTCATATTATAATACACGAAATCAGAATCGTGCGTTCTTTCCGCCAATGCCGTTCCGAAATCGTTATTCGTAACATTTTGGGAGAATGATACATAGTATCGGCGGCTAGCGCCAGCGTGCGCTGCACGTCGTACACCACGAAATGTAGCCGACTGCTTTACTACCACTCACACGTCTGTTCATATTATAATACACGAAATCAGAATCGTGCGTTCTTTCCGCCAATGCTAATGCGAAATCGTTATTCGTAACATTTTGGGAGAATGATACATAGTATCGGCGGCTAGCTTCAGCGTGCGCTGCACGTCGTACACCACGAAATGTAGCCTACTGCTTTACTAACACTCACACGTCTGTTCATATTATAATACACGAAATAAGAATCGTGCGTTCTTTCCGCCAATGCCGTTCCGAAATCGTTATTCGTAACATTTTGGGAGAATGATACATAGTATCGGCGGCTAGCGCCAGCGTGCGCTGCACGTCGTACACCACGAAATGTAGCCGACTGCTTTACTACCACTCACACGTCTGTTCATATTATAATACACGAAATCAGAATCGTGCGTTCTTTCCGCCAATGCCGTTCCGAAATCGTTATTCGTAACATTTTGGTAGAATGATACATAGTATCTGCGGCTAGCTTCAGCGTGCGCTGGACGTTGTACGCCACGAAATGTAGCCTACTGCTTTACTACCACTCACACGTCTGTTCATATTATAATACACGAAATCAGAATCGTGCGTTCTTTCCGCCAATGCCGTTCCGAAATCGTTATTCGTAACATTTTGGGAGAATGATACATAGTATCGGCGGCTAGCGCCAGCGTGCGCTGCACGTCGTACACCACGAAATGTAGCCGACTGCTTTACTACCACTCACACGTCTGTTCATATTATAATACACGAAATCAGAATCGTGCGTTCTTTCCGCCAATGCCGTTCCGAAATCGTTATTCGTAACATTTTGGTAGAATGATACATAGTATCGGCGGCTAGCGCCAGCGTGTGCTGCACGTCGTACACCACGAAATGTAGCCGACTGCTTTACTACCACTCACACGTCTGTTCATATTATAATACACGAAATCAGAATCGTGCGTTCTTTCCGCCAATGCCGTTCCGAAATCGTTATTCGTAACATTTTGGGAGAATGATACATAGTATCGGCGGCTAGCTTCAGCGTGCGCTGCACGTCGTACACCACGAAATGTAGCCTACTGCTTTACTAACACTCACACGTCTGTTCATATTATAATACACGAAATCAGAATCGTGCGTTCTTTCCGCCAATGCTATTGCGAAATCGTTATTCGTAACATTTTGGGAGAATGATACATAGTATCGGCGGCTAGCTTCAGCGTGCGCTGCACGTCGTACACCACGAAATGTAGCCTACTGCTTTACTAACACTCACACGTCTGTTCATATTATAATACACGAAATCAGAATCGTGCGTTCTTTCCGCCAATGCCGTTCCGAAATCGTTATTCGTAACATTTTGGGAGAATGATACATAGTATCGGCGGCTAGCGCCAGCGTGCGCTGCACGTCGTACACCACGAAATGTAGCCGACTGCTTTACTACCACTCACACGTCTGTTCATATTATAATACACGAAATCAGAATCGTGCGTTCTTTCCGCCAATGCTAATGCGAAATCGTTATTCGTAACATTTTGGGAGAATGATACATAGTATCGGCGGCTAGCTTCAGCGTGCGCTGCACGTCGTACACCACGAAATGTAGCCTACTGCTTTACTAACACTCACACGTCTGTTCATATTATAATACACGAAATCAGAATCGTGCGTTCTTTCCGCCAATGCCGTTCCGAAATCGTTATTCGTAACATTTTGGGAGAATGATACATAGTATCGGCGGCTAGCGCCAGCGTGCGCTGCACGTCGTACACCACGAAATGTAGCCGACTGCTTTACTACCACTCACACGTCTGTTCATATTATAATACACGAAATCAGAATCGTGCGTTCTTTCCGCCAATGCCGTTCCGAAATCGTTATTCGTAACATTTTGGTAGAATGATACATAGTATCTGCGGCTAGCTTCAACGTGCGCTGGACGTTGTACGCCACGAAATGTAGCCTACTGCTTTACTACCACTCACACGTCTGTTCATATTATAATACACGAAATCAGAATCGTGCGTTCTTTCCGCCAATGCCGTTCCGAAATCGTTATTCGTAACATTTTGGGAGAATGATACATAGTATCGGCGGCTAGCGCCAGCGTGCGCTGCACGTCGTACACCACGAAATGTAGCCGACTGCTTTACTACCACTCACACGTCTGTTCATATTATAATACACGAAATCAGAATCGTGCGTTCTTTCCGCCAATGCCGTTCCGAAATCGTTATTCGTAACATTTTGGTAGAATGATACATAGTATCGGCGGCTAGCGCCAGCGTGCGCTGCACGTCGTACACCACGAAATGTAGCCGACTGCTTTACTACCACTCACACGTCTGTTCATATTATAATACACGAAATCAGAATCGTGCGTTCTTTCCGCCAATGCCGTTCCGAAATCGTTATTCGTAACATTTTGGTAGAATGATACATAGTATCTGCGGCTAGCTTCAGCGTGCGCTGGACGTTGTACGCCACGAAATGTAGCCTACTGCTTTACTACCACTCACACGTCTGTTCATATTATAATACACGAAGTCAGAATCGTGCGTTCTTTCCGCCAATGCCGTTCCGAAATCGTTATTCGCAACATTTTGGGGAAATGATACATAGTATCCGCGGCTAGCTCCAGGGTGCCCTGCACGTCGTACACCACGAAATGTAGCCTACTGCTTTACTACCACTCACGCGTCTCCTCAAATTATAATACACGAAATCAGAATCGTGCGTTCTTTCCGCCAATGCTATTGCGAAATCGTTATTCGTAACATTTTGGTAGAATGATACATAGTATCTGCGGCTAGCTTCAGCGTGCGCTGCACGTCGTACACCACGAAATGTAGCCTACTGCTTTACTAACACTCACACGTCTGTTCATATTATAATACACGAAATCAGAATCGTGCGTTCTTTCCGCCAATGCCGTTCCGAAATCGTTATTCGTAACATTTTGGGAGAATGATACATAGTATCGGCGGCTAGCGCCAGCGTGCGCTGCACGTCGTACACCACGAAATGTAGCCGACTGCTTTACTACCACTCACACGTCTGTTCATATTATAATACACGAAATCAGAATCGTGCGTTCTTTCCGCCAATGCCGTTCCGAAATCGTTATTCGTAACATTTTGGGAGAATGATACATAGTATCGGCGGCTAGCGCCAGCGTGCGCTGCACGTCGTACACCACGAAATGTAGCCTACTGCTTTACTACCACTCACACGTCTGTTCATATTATAATACACGAAATCAGAATCGTGCGTTCTTTCCGCCAATGCCGTTCCGAAATCGTTATTCGTAACATTTTGGGAGAATGATACATAGTATCGGCGGCTAGCTTCAGCGTGCGCTGCACGTCGTACACCACGAAATGTAGCCTACTGCTTTACTACCACTCACACGTCTGTTCATATTATAATACACGAAATCAGAATCGTGCGTTCTTTCCGCCAATGCCGTTCCGAAATCGTTATTCGTAACATTTTGGGAGAATGATACATAGTATCGGCGGCTAGCGCCAGCGTGCGCTGCACGTCGTACACCACGAAATGTAGCCTACTGCTTTACTACCACTCACACGTCTGTTCATATTATAATACACGAAATCAGAATCGTGCGTTCTTTCCGCCAATGCCGTTCCGAAATCGTTATTCGTAACATTTTGGGAGAATGATACATAGTATCGGCGGCTAGCTTCAGCGTGCGCTGCACGTCGTACACCACGAAATGTAGCCTACTGCTTTACTACCACTCACACGTCTGTTCATATTATAATACACGAAATCAGAATCGTGCGTTCTTTCCGCCAATGCCGTTCCGAAATCGTTATTCGTAACATTTTGGGAGAATGATACATAGTATCGGCGGCTAGCGCCAGCGTGCGCTGCACGTCGTACACCACGAAATGTAGCCTACTGCTTTACTACCACTCACACGTCTGTTCATATTATAATACACGAAATCAGAATCGTGCGTTCTTTCCGCCAATGCCGTTCCGAAATCGTTATTCGTAACATTTTGGGAGAATGATACATAGTATCGGCGGCTAGCGCCAGCGTGCGCTGCACGTCGTACACCACGAAATGTAGCCTACTGCTTTACTACCACTCACACGTCTGTTCATATTATAATACACGAAATCAGAATCGTGCGTTCTTTCCGCCAATGCCGTTCCGAAATCGTTATTCGTAACATTTTGGGAGAATGATACATAGTATCGGCGGCTAGCGCCAGCGTGCGCTGCACGTCGTACACCACGAAATGTAGCCTACTGCTTTACTACCACTCACACGTCTGTTCATATTATAATACACGAAATCAGAATCGTGCGTTCTTTCCGCCAATGCCGTTCCGAAATCGTTATTCGTAACATTTTGGGAGAATGATACATAGTATCGGCGGCTAGCTTCAGCGTGCGCTGCACGTCGTACACCACGAAATGTAGCCTACTGCTTTACTACCACTCACACGTCTGTTCATATTATAATACACGAAATCAGAATCGTGCGTTCTTTCCGCCAATGCCGTTCCGAAATCGTTATTCGTAACATTTTGGGAGAATGATACATAGTATCGGCGGCTAGCGCCAGCGTGCGCTGCACGTCGTACACCACGAAATGTAGCCTACTGCTTTACTACCACTCACACGTCTGTTCATATTATAATACACGAAATCAGAATCGTGCGTTCTTTCCGCCAATGCCGTTCCGAAATCGTTATTCGTAACATTTTGGGAGAATGATACATAGTATCGGCGGCTAGCTTCAGCGTGCGCTGCACGTCGTACACCACGAAATGTAGCCTACTGCTTTACTACCACTCACACGTCTGTTCATATTATAATACACGAAATCAGAATCGTGCGTTCTTTCCGCCAATGCCGTTCCGAAATCGTTATTCGTAACATTTTGGGAGAATGATACATAGTATCGGCGGCTAGCGCCAGCGTGCGCTGCACGTCGTACACCACGAAATGTAGCCTACTGCTTTACTACCACTCACACGTCTGTTCATATTATAATACACGAAATCAGAATCGTGCGTTCTTTCCGCCAATGCCGTTCCGAAATCGTTATTCGTAACATTTTGGGAGAATGATACATAGTATCGGCGGCTAGCTTCAGCGTGCGCTGCACGTCGTACACCACGAAATGTAGCCTACTGCTTTACTACCACTCACACGTCTGTTCATATTATAATACACGAAATCAGAATCGTGCGTTCTTTCCGCCAATGCCGTTCCGAAATCGTTATTCGTAACATTTTGGGAGAATGATACATAGTATCGGCGGCTAGCGCCAGCGTGCGCTGCACGTCGTACACCACGAAATGTAGCCTACTGCTTTACTACCACTCACACGTCTGTTCATATTATAATACACGAAATCAGAATCGTGCGTTCTTTCCGCCAATGCCGTTCCGAAATCGTTATTCGTAACATTTTGGGAGAATGATACATAGTATCGGCGGCTAGCTTCAGCGTGCGCTGCACGTCGTACACCACGAAATGTAGCCTACTGCTTTACTACCACTCACACGTCTGTTCATATTATAATACACGAAATCAGAATCGTGCGTTCTTTCCGCCAATGCCGTTCCGAAATCGTTATTCGTAACATTTTGGGAGAATGATACATAGTATCGGCGGCTAGCTTCAGCGTGCGCTGCACGTCGTACACCACGAAATGTAGCCTACTGCTTTACTACCACTCACACGTCTGTTCATATTATAATACACGAAATCAGAATCGTGCGTTCTTTCCGCCAATGCCGTTCCGAAATCGTTATTCGTAACATTTTGGGAGAATGATACATAGTATCGGCGGCTAGCGCCAGCGTGCGCTGCACGTCGTACACCACGAAATGTAGCCGACTGCTTTACTACCACTCACACGTCTGTTCATATTATAATACACGAAATCAGAATCGTGCGTTCTTTCCGCCAATGCTATTGCGAAATCGTTATTCGTAACATTTTGGGAGAATGATACATAGTATCGGCGGCTAGCTTCAGCGTGCGCTGCACGTCGTACACCACGAAATGTAGCCTACTGCTTTACTAACACTCACACGTCTGTTCATATTATAATACACGAAATCAGAATCGTGCGTTCTTTCCGCCAATGCTATTGCGAAATCGTTATTCGTAACATTTTGGGAGAGTGATACATAGTATCGGCGGCTAGCTTCAGCGTGCGCTGCACGTCGTACACCACGAAATGTAGCCTACTGCTTTACTAACACTCACACGTCTGTTCATATTATAATACACGAAATCAGAATCGTGCGTTCTTTCCGCCAATGCCGTTCCGAAATCGTTATTCGTAACATTTTGGGAGAATGATACATAGTATCGGCGGCTAGCGCCAGCGTGCGCTGCACGTCGTACACCACGAAATGTAGCCCACTGCTTTACTACCACTCACACGTCTGTTCATATTATAATACACGAAATCAGAATCGTGCGTTCTTTCCGCCAATGCTATTGCGAAATCGTTATTCGTAACATTTTGGGAGAATGATACATAGTATCGGCGGCTAGCTTCAGCGTGCGCTGCACGTCGTACACCACGAAATGTAGCCTACTGCTTTACTAACACTCACACGTCTGTTCATATTATAATACACGAAATCAGAATCGTGCGTTCTTTCCGCCAATGCCGTTCCGAAATCGTTATTCGTAACATTTTGGGAGAATGATACATAGTATCGGCGGCTAGCGCCAGCGTGCGCTGCACGTCGTACACCACGAAATGTAGCCGACTGCTTTACTACCACTCACACGTCTGTTCATATTATAATACACGAAATCAGAATCGTGCGTTCTTTCCGCCAATGCCGTTCCGAAATCGTTATTCGTAACATTTTGGTAGAATGATACATAGTATCTGCGGCTAGCTTCAGCGTGCGCTGGACGTTGTACACCACGAAATGTAGCCTACAGCTTTACTAACACTCACACGTCTGTTCATATTATAATACACGAAATCAGAATCGTGCGTTCTTTCCGCCAATGCCGTTCCGAAATCGTTATTCGTAACATTTTGGGAGAATGATACATAGTATCGGCGGCTAGCGCCAGCGTGCGCTGCACGTCGTACACCACGAAATGTAGCCTACTGCTTTACTAACACTCACACGTCTGTTCATATTATAATACACGAAATCAGAATCGTGCGTTCTTTCCGCCAATGCCGTTCCGAAATCGTTATTCGTAACATTTTGGGAGAATGATACATAGTATCGGCGGCTAGCGCCAGCGTGCGCTGCACGTCGTACACCACGAAATGTAGCCGACTGCTTTACTACCACTCACACGTCTGTTCATATTATAATACACGAAATCAGAATCGTGCGTTCTTTCCGCCAATGCCGTTCCGAAATCGTTATTCGTAACATTTTGGTAGAATGATACATAGTATCTGCGGCTAGCTTCAGCGTGCGCTGGACGTTGTACACCACGAAATGTAGCCTACTGCTTTACTAACACTCACACGTCTGTTCATATTATAATACACGAAATCAGAATCGTGCGTTCTTTCCGCCAATGCCGTTCCGAAATCGTTATTCGTAACATTTTGGGAGAATGATACATAGTATCGGCGGCTAGCTTCAGCGTGCGCTGCACGTCGTACACCACGAAATGTAGCCTACTGCTTTACTAACACTCACACGTCTGTTCATATTATAATACACGAAATCAGAATCGTGCGTTCTTTCCGCCAATGCCGTTCCGAAATCGTTATTCGTAACATTTTGGTAGAATGATACATAGTATCTGCGGCTAGCTTCAGCGTGCGCTGGACGTTGTACACCACGAAATGTAGCCTACAGCTTTACTAACACTCACACGTCTGTTCATATTATAATACACGAAATCAGAATCGTGCGTTCTTTCCGCCAATGCCGTTCCGAAATCGTTATTCGTAACATTTTGGTAGAATGATACATAGTATCGGCGGCTAGCTTCAGCGTGCGCTGCACGTCGTACACCACGAAATGTAGCCTACTGCTTTACTAACACTCACACGTCTGTTCATATTATAATACACGAAATCAGAATCGTGCGTTCTTTCCGCCAATGCCGTTCCGAAATCGTTATTCGTAACATTTTGGTAGAATGATACATAGTATCTGCGGCTAGCTTCAGCGTGCGCTGGACGTTGTACACCACGAAATGTAGCCTACTGCTTTACTAACACTCACACGTCTGTTCATATTATAATACACGAAATCAGAATCGTGCGTTCTTTCCGCCAATGCCGTTCCGAAATCGTTATTCGTAACATTTTGGGAGAATGATACATAGCATCGGCGGCTAGCTTCAGCGTGCGCTGCACGTCGTACACCACGAAATGTAGCCTACTGCTTTACTAACACTCACACGTCTGTTCATATTATAATACACGAAATCAGAATCGTGCGTTCTTTCCGCCAATGCCGTTCCGAAATCGTTATTCGTAACATTTTGGTAGAATGATACATAGTATCTGCGGCTAGCTTCAGCGTGCGCTGGACGTTGTACACCACGAAATGTAGCCTACAGCTTTACTAACACTCACACGTCTGTTCATATTATAATACACGAAATCAGAATCGTGCGTTCTTTCCGCCAATGCCGTTCCGAAATCGTTATTCGTAACATTTTGGGAGAATGATACATAGTATCGGCGGCTAGCTTCAGCGTGCGCTGCACGTCGTACACCACGAAATGTAGCCTACTGCTTTACTAACACTCACACGTCTGTTCATATTATAATACACGAAATCAGAATCGTGCGTTCTTTCCGCCAATGCCGTTCCGAAATCGTTATTCGTAACATTTTGGGAGAATGATACATAGTATCGGCGGCTAGCGCCAGCGTGCGCTGCACGTCGTACACCACGAAATGTAGCCGACTGCTTTACTACCACTCACACGTCTGTTCATATTATAATACACGAAATCAGAATCGTGCGTTCTTTCCGCCAATGCCGTTCCGAAATCGTTATTCGTAACATTTTGGTAGAATGATACATAGTATCTGCGGCTAGCTTCAGCGTGCGCTGGACGTTGTACACCACGAAATGTAGCCTACAGCTTTACTAACACTCACACGTCTGTTCATATTATAATACACGAAATCAGAATCGTGCGTTCTTTCCGCCAATGCCGTTCCGAAATCGTTATTCGTAACATTTTGGGAGAATGATACATAGTATCGGCGGCTAGCTTCAGCGTGCGCTGCACGTCGTACACCACGAAATGTAGCCTACTGCTTTACTAACACTCACACGTCTGTTCATATTATAATACACGAAATCAGAATCGTGCGTTCTTTCCGCCAATGCCGTTCCGAAATCGTTATTCGTAACATTTTGGTAGAATGATACATAGTATCTGCGGCTAGCTTCAGCGTGCGCTGGACGTTGTACGCCACGAAATGTAGCCTACTGCTTTACTAACACTCACACGTCTGTTCATATTATAATACACGAAATCAGAATCGTGCGTTCTTTCCGCCAATGCCGTTCCGAAATCGTTATTCGTAACATTTTGGTAGAATGATACATAGTATCTGCGGCTAGCTTCAGCGTGCGCTGGACGTTGTACACCACGAAATGTAGCCTACTGCTTTACTAACACTCACACGTCTGTTCATATTATAATACACGAAATCAGAATCGTGCGTTCTTTCCGCCAATGCCGTTCCGAAATCGTTATTCGTAACATTTTGGGAGAATGATACATAGTATCGGCGGCTAGCTTCAGCGTGCGCTGCACGTCGTACACCACGAAATGTAGCCGACTGCTTTACTAACACTCACACGTCTGTTCATATTATAATACACGAAATCAGAATCGTGCGTTCTTTCCGCCAATGCCGTTCCGAAATCGTTATTCGTAACATTTTGGGAGAATGATACATAGTATCGGCGGCTAGCGCCAGCGTGCGCTGCACGTCGTACACCACGAAATGTAGCCCACTGCTTTACTACCACTCACACGTCTGTTCATATTATAATACACGAAATCAGAATCGTGCGTTCTTTCCGCCAATGCTATTGCGAAATCGTTATTCGTAACATTTTGGGAGAATGATACATAGTATCGGCGGCTAGCTTCAGCGTGCCCTGCACGTCGTACACCACGAAATGTAGCCTACTGCTTTACTAACACTCACACGTCTGTTCATATTATAATACACGAAATCAGAATCGTGCGTTCTTTCCGCCAATGCCGTTCCGAAATCGTTATTCGTAACATTTTGGGAGAATGATACATAGTATCGGCGGCTAGCGCCAGCGTGCGCTGCACGTCGTACACCACGAAATGTAGCCGACTGCTTTACTACCACTCACACGTCTGTTCATATTATAATACACGAAATCAGAATCGTGCGTTCTTTCCGCCAATGCCGTTCCGAAATCGTTATTCGTAACATTTTGGTAGAATGATACATAGTATCTGCGGCTAGCTTCAGCGTGCGCTGGACGTTGTACACCACGAAATGTAGCCTACTGCTTTACTAACACTCACACGTCTGTTCATATTATAATACACGAAATCAGAATCGTGCGTTCTTTCCGCCAATGCCGTTCCGAAATCGTTATTCGTAACATTTTGGGAGAATGATACATAGTATCGGCGGCTAGCGCCAGCGTGCGCTGCACGTCGTACACCACGAAATGTAGCCCACTGCTTTACTACCACTCACACGTCTGTTCATATTATAATACACGAAATCAGAATCGTGCGTTCTTTCCGCCAATGCTATTGCGAAATCGTTATTCGTAACATTTTGGGAGAATGATACATAGTATCGGCGGCTAGCTTCAGCGTGCGCTGCACTTCGTACACCACGAAATGTAGCCTACTGCTTTACTAACACTCACACGTCTGTTCATATTATAATACACGAAATCAGAATCGTGCGTTCTTTCCGCCAATGCCGTTCCGAAATCGTTATTCGTAACATTTTGGGAGAATGATACATAGTATCGGCGGCTAGCGCCAGCGTGCGCTGCACGTCGTACACCACGAAATGTAGCCGACTGCTTTACTACCACTCACACGTCTGTTCATATTATAATACACGAAATCAGAATCGTGCGTTCTTTCCGCCAATGCCGTTCCGAAATCGTTATTCGTAACATTTTGGTAGAATGATACATAGTATCTGCGGCTAGCTTCAGCGTGCGCTGGACGTTGTACACCACGAAATGTAGCCTACTGCTTTACTAACACTCACACGTCTGTTCATATTATAATACACGAAATCAGAATCGTGCGTTCTTTCCGCCAATGCCGTTCCGAAATCGTTATTCGTAACATTTTGGGAGAATGATACATAGTATCGGCGGCTAGCGCCAGCGTGCGCTGCACGTCGTACACCACGAAATGTAGCCCACTGCTTTACTACCACTCACACGTCTGTTCATATTATAATACACGAAATCAGAATCGTGCGTTCTTTCCGCCAATGCTATTGCGAAATCGTTATTCGTAACATTTTGGGAGAATGATACATAGTATCGGCGGCTAGCTTCAGCGTGCGCTGCACGTCGTACACCACGAAATGTAGCCTACTGCTTTACTAACACTCACACGTCTGTTCATATTATAATACACGAAATCAGAATCGTGCGTTCTTTCCGCCAATGCCGTTCCGAAATCGTTATTCGTAACATTTTGGGAGAATGATACATAGTATCGGCGGCTAGCTTCAGCGTGCGCTGCACGTCGTACACCACGAAATGTAGCCTACTGCTTTACTAACACTCACACGTCTGTTCATATTATAATACACGAAATCAGAATCGTGCGTTCTTTCCGCCAATGCCGTTCCGAAATCGTTATTCGTAACATTTTGGGAGAATGATACATAGTATCGGCGGCTAGCTTCAGCGTGCGCTGCACGTCGTACACCACGAAATGTAGCCTACTGCTTTACTAACACTCACACGTCTGTTCATATTATAATACACGAAATCAGAATCGTGCGTTCTTTCCGCCAATGCCGTTCCGAAATCGTTATTCGTAACATTTTGGTAGAATGATACATAGTATCGGCGGCTAGCTTCAGCGTGCGCTGCACGTCGTACACCACGAAATGTAGCCTACTGCTTTACTAACACTCACACGTCTGTTCATATTATAATACACGAAATCAGAATCGTGCGTTCTTTCCGCCAATGCCGTTCCGAAATCGTTATTCGTAACATTTTGGGAGAATGATACATAGTATCGGCGGCTAGCTTCAGCGTGCGCTGCACGTCGTACACCACGAAATGTAGCCTACTGCTTTACTAACACTCACACGTCTGTTCATATTATAATACACGAAATCAGAATCGTGCGTTCTTTCCGCCAATGCCGTTCCGAAATCGTTATTCGTAACATTTTGGGAGAATGATACATAGTATCGGCGGCTAGCTTCAGCGTGCGCTGCACGTCGTACACCACGAAATGTAGCCTACTGCTTTACTAACACTCACACGTCTGTTCATATTATAATACACGAAATCAGAATCGTGCGTTCTTTCCGCCAATGCCGTTCCGAAATCGTTATTCGTAACATTTTGGTAGAATGATACATAGTATCGGCGGCTAGCTTCAGCGTGCGCTGCACGTCGTACACCACGAAATGTAGCCTACTGCTTTACTAACACTCACACGTCTGTTCATATTATAATACACGAAATCAGAATCGTGCGTTCTTTCCGCCAATGCCGTTCCGAAATCGTTATTCGTAACATTTTGGGAGAATGATACATAGTATCGGCGGCTAGCTTCAGCGTGCGCTGCACGTCGTACACCACGAAATGTAGCCTACTGCTTTACTAACACTCACACGTCTGTTCATATTATAATACACGAAATCAGAATCGTGCGTTCTTTCCGCCAATGCCGTTCCGAAATCGTTATTCGTAACATTTTGGGAGAATGATACATAGTATCGGCGGCTAGCTTCAGCGTGCGCTGCACGTCGTACACCACGAAATGTAGCCTACTGCTTTACTAACACTCACACGTCTGTTCATATTATAATACACGAAATCAGAATCGTGCGTTCTTTCCGCCAATGCCGTTCCGAAATCGTTATTCGTAACATTTTGGTAGAATGATACATAGTATCGGCGGCTAGCTTCAGCGTGCGCTGCACGTCGTACACCACGAAATGTAGCCTACTGCTTTACTAACACTCACACGTCTGTTCATATTATAATACACGAAATCAGAATCGTGCGTTCTTTCCGCCAATGCCGTTCCGAAATCGTTATTCGTAACATTTTGGGAGAATGATACATAGTATCGGCGGCTAGCTTCAGCGTGCGCTGCACGTCGTACACCACGAAATGTAGCCTACTGCTTTACTAACACTCACACGTCTGTTCATATTATAATACACGAAATCAGAATCGTGCGTTCTTTCCGCCAATGCCGTTCCGAAATCGTTATTCGTAACATTTTGGTAGAATGATACATAGTATCGGCGGCTAGCTTCAGCGTGCGCTGCACGTCGTACACCACGAAATGTAGCCTACTGCTTTACTAACACTCACACGTCTGTTCATATTATAATACACGAAATCAGAATCGTGCGTTCTTTCCGCCAATGCCGTTCCGAAATCGTTATTCGTAACATTTTGGGAGAATGATACATAGTATCGGCGGCTAGCTTCAGCGTGCGCTGCACGTCGTACACCACGAAAGGTAGCCTACTGCTTTACTAACACTCACACGTCTGTTCATATTATAATGCACGAAATCAGAATCGTGCCTTCTTTCCGCCAATGCTCTTGCGAAATCGTTATTCGTAACATTTTGGGGAAATGATACATAGTAACCGCGGCTAGCTTCAGCGTGCGCTGCACGTCGTACACCACGAAATGTAGCCTACCGCTTTACTACCACTCACACGTCTGTTCATATTATAATACACGAAATCAGAATCGTGCGTTCTTTCCGCCAATGCCGTTCCGAAATCGTTATTCGTAACATTTTGGTAGAATGATACATAGTATCGGCGGCTAGCTTCAGCGTGCGCTGCACGTCGTACACCACGAAATGTAGCCTACTGCTTTACTAACACTCACACGTCTGTTCATATTATAATACACGAAATCAGAATCGTGCGTTCTTTCCGCCAATGCCGTTCCGAAATCGTTATTCGTAACATTTTGGGAGAATGATACATAGTATCGGCGGCTAGCGCCAGCGTGCGCTGCACGTCGTACACCACGAAATGTAGCCGACTGCTTTACTACCACTCACACGTCTGTTCATATTATAATACACGAAATCAGAATCGTGCGTTCTTTCCGCCAATGCCGTTCCGAAATCGTTATTCGTAACATTTTGGTAGAATGATACATAGTATCTGCGGCTAGCTTCAGCGTGCGCTGCACGTCGTACACCACGAAATGTAGCCGACTGCTTTACTACCACTCACACGTCTGTTCATATTATAATACACGAAATCAGAATCGTGCGTTCTTTCCGCCAATGCCGTTCCGAAATCGTTATTCGTAACATTTTGGGAGAATGATACATAGTATCGGCGGCTAGCGCCAGCGTGCGCTGCACGTCGTACACCACGAAATGTAGCCGACTGCTTTACTACCACTCACACGTCTGTTCATATTATAATACACGAAATCAGAATCGTGCGTTCTTTCCGCCAATGCCGTTCCGAAATCGTTATTCGTAACATTTTGGGAGAATGATACATAGTATCGGCGGCTAGCTTCAGCGTGCGCTGCACGTCGTACACCACGAAATGTAGCCTACTGCTTTACTAACACTCACACGTCTGTTCATATTATAATACACGAAATCAGAATCGTGCGTTCTTTCCGCCAATGCCGTTCCGAAATCGTTATTCGTAACATTTTGGTAGAATGATACATAGTATCGGCGGCTAGCTTCAGCGTGCGCTGCACGTCGTACACCACGAAATGTAGCCTACTGCTTTACTAACACTCACACGTCTGTTCATATTATAATACACGAAATCAGAATCGTGCGTTCTTTCCGCCAATGCCGTTCCGAAATCGTTATTCGTAACATTTTGGGAGAATGATACATAGTATCGGCGGCTAGCTTCAGCGTGCGCTGCACGTCGTACACCACGAAATGTAGCCTACTGCTTTACTAACACTCACACGTCTGTTCATATTATAATACACGAAATCAGAATCGTGCGTTCTTTCCGCCAATGCCGTTCCGAAATCGTTATTCGTAACATTTTGGGGAAATGATACATAGTAACCGCGGCTAGCTTCAGCGTGCGCTGCACGTCGTACACCACGAAATGTAGCCTACCGCTTTACTACCACTCACACGTCTGTTCATATTATAATACACGAAATCAGAATCGTGCGTTCTTTCCGCCAATGCCGTTCCGAAATCGTTATTCGTAACATTTTGGTAGAATGATACATAGTATCGGCGGCTAGCTTCAGCGTGCGCTGCACGTCGTACACCACGAAATGTAGCCTACTGCTTTACTAACACTCACACGTCTGTTCATATTATAATACACGAAATCAGAATCGTGCGTTCTTTCCGCCAATGCCGTTCCGAAATCGTTATTCGTAACATTTTGGGGAAATGATACATAGTAACCGCGGCTAGCTTCAGCGTGCGCTGCACGTCGTACACCACGAAATGTAGCCTACCGCTTTACTACCACTCACACGTCTGTTCATATTATAATACACGAAATCAGAATCGTGCGTTCTTTCCGCCAATGCCGTTCCGAAATCGTTATTCGTAACATTTTGGTAGAATGATACATAGTATCGGCGGCTAGCTTCAGCGTGCGCTGCACGTCGTACACCACGAAATGTAGCCTACTGCTTTACTAACACTCACACGTCTGTTCATATTATAATACACGAAATCAGAATCGTGCGTTCTTTCCGCCAATGCCGTTCCGAAATCGTTATTCGTAACATTTTGGGAGAATGATACATAGTATCGGCGGCTAGCGCCAGCGTGCGCTGCACGTCGTACACCACGAAATGTAGCCGACTGCTTTACTACCACTCACACGTCTGTTCATATTATAATACACGAAATCAGAATCGTGCGTTCTTTCCGCCAATGCCGTTCCGAAATCGTTATTCGTAACATTTTGGGAGAATGATACATAGTATCGGCGGCTAGCTTCAGCGTGCGCTGCACGTCGTACACCACGAAATGTAGCCGACTGCTTTACTACCACTCACACGTCTGTTCATATTATAATACACGAAATCAGAATCGTGCGTTCTTTCCGCCAATGCCGTTCCGAAATCGTTATTCGTAACATTTTGGGAGAATGATACATAGTATCGGCGGCTAGCTTCAGCGTGCGCTGCACGTCGTACACCACGAAATGTAGCCTACTGCTTTACTAACACTCACACGTCTGTTCATATTATAATACACGAAATCAGAATCGTGCGTTCTTTCCGCCAATGCCGTTCCGAAATCGTTATTCGTAACATTTTGGGAGAATGATACATAGTATCGGCGGCTAGCGCCAGCGTGCGCTGCACGTCGTACACCACGAAATGTAGCCGACTGCTTTACTAACACTCACACGTCTGTTCATATTATAATACACGAAATCAGAATCGTGCGTTCTTTCCGCCAATGCCGTTCCGAAATCGTTATTCGTAACATTTTGGGAGAATGATACATAGTATCGGCGGCTAGCTTCAGCGTGCGCTGCACGTCGTACACCACGAAATGTAGCCGACTGCTTTACTACCACTCACACGTCTGTTCATATTATAATACACGAAATCAGAATCGTGCGTTCTTTCCGCCAATGCCGTTCCGAAATCGTTATTCGTAACATTTTGGGAGAATGATACATAGTATCGGCGGCTAGCTTCAGCGTGCGCTGCACGTCGTACACCACGAAATGTAGCCTACTGCTTTACTAACACTCACACGTCTGTTCATATTATAATACACGAAATCAGAATCGTGCGTTCTTTCCGCCAATGCCGTTCCGAAATCGTTATTCGTAACATTTTGGGAGAATGATACATAGTATCGGCGGCTAGCGCCAGCGTGCGCTGCACGTCGTACACCACGAAATGTAGCCGACTGCTTTACTACCACTCACACGTCTGTTCATATTATAATACACGAAATCAGAATCGTGCGTTCTTTCCGCCAATGCCGTTCCGAAATCGTTATTCGTAACATTTTGGGAGAATGATACATAGTATCGGCGGCTAGCGCCAGCGTGCGCTGCACGTCGTACACCACGAAATGTAGCCGACTGCTTTACTAACACTCACACGTCTGTTCATATTATAATACACGAAATCAGAATCGTGCGTTCTTTCCGCCAATGCCGTTCCGAAATCGTTATTCGTAACATTTTGGGAGAATGATACATAGTATCGGCGGCTAGCTTCAGCGTGCGCTGCACGTCGTACACCACGAAATGTAGCCGACTGCTTTACTACCACTCACACGTCTGTTCATATTATAATACACGAAATCAGAATCGTGCGTTCTTTCCGCCAATGCCGTTCCGAAATCGTTATTCGTAACATTTTGGGAGAATGATACATAGTATCGGCGGCTAGCTTCAGCGTGCGCTGCACGTCGTACACCACGAAATGTAGCCGACTGCTTTACTACCACTCACACGTCTGTTCATATTATAATACACGAAATCAGAATCGTGCGTTCTTTCCGCCAATGCCGTTCCGAAATCGTTATTCGTAACATTTTGGGAGAATGATACATAGTATCGGCGGCTAGCTTCAGCGTGCGCTGCACGTCGTACACCACGAAATGTAGCCTACTGCTTTACTAACACTCACACGTCTGTTCATATTATAATACACGAAATCAGAATCGTGCGTTCTTTCCGCCAATGCCGTTCCGAAATCGTTATTCGTAACATTTTGGGAGAATGATACATAGTATCGGCGGCTAGCGCCAGCGTGCGCTGCACGTCGTACACCACGAAATGTAGCCGACTGCTTTACTAACACTCACACGTCTGTTCATATTATAATACACGAAATCAGAATCGTGCGTTCTTTCCGCCAATGCCGTTCCGAAATCGTTATTCGTAACATTTTGGGAGAATGATACATAGTATCGGCGGCTAGCTTCAGCGTGCGCTGCACGTCGTACACCACGAAATGTAGCCGACTGCTTTACTACCACTCACACGTCTGTTCATATTATAATACACGAAATCAGAATCGTGCGTTCTTTCCGCCAATGCCGTTCCGAAATCGTTATTCGTAACATTTTGGGAGAATGATACATAGTATCGGCGGCTAGCTTCAGCGTGCGCTGCACGTCGTACACCACGAAATGTAGCCTACTGCTTTACTAACACTCACACGTCTGTTCATATTATAATACACGAAATCAGAATCGTGCGTTCTTTCCGCCAATGCCGTTCCGAAATCGTTATTCGTAACATTTTGGGAGAATGATACATAGTATCGGCGGCTAGCGCCAGCGTGCGCTGCACGTCGTACACCACGAAATGTAGCCGACTGCTTTACTACCACTCACACGTCTGTTCATATTATAATACACGAAATCAGAATCGTGCGTTCTTTCCGCCAATGCCGTTCCGAAATCGTTATTCGTAACATTTTGGGAGAATGATACATAGTATCGGCGGCTAGCTTCAGCGTGCGCTGCACGTCGTACACCACGAAATGTAGCCTACTGCTTTACTAACACTCACACGTCTGTTCATATTATAATACACGAAATCAGAATCGTGCGTTCTTTCCGCCAATGCCGTTCCGAAATCGTTATTCGTAACATTTTGGGAGAATGATACATAGTATCGGCGGCTAGCGCCAGCGTGCGCTGCACGTCGTACACCACGAAATGTAGCCGACTGCTTTACTACCACTCACACGTCTGTTCATATTATAATACACGAAATCAGAATCGTGCGTTCTTTCCGCCAATGCCGTTCCGAAATCGTTATTCGTAACATTTTGGGAGAATGATACATAGTATCGGCGGCTAGCGCCAGCGTGCGCTGCACGTCGTACACCACGAAATGTAGCCGACTGCTTTACTACCACTCACACGTCTGTTCATATTATAGTACACGAAATCAGAATCGTGCGTTCTTTCCGCCAATGCCGTTCCGAAATCGTTATTCGTAACATTTTGGTAGAATGATACATAGTATCTGCGGCTAGCTTCAGCGTGCGCTGGACGTTGTACACCACGAAATGTAGCCTACTGCTTTACTAACACTCACACGTCTGTTCATATTATAATACACGAAATCAGAATCGTGCGTTCTTTCCGCCAATGCCGTTCCGAAATCGTTATTCGTAACATTTTGGTAGAATGATACATAGTATCTGCGGCTAGCTTCAGCGTGCGCTGCACGTCGTACACCACGAAATGTAGCCTACTGCTTTACTAACACTCACACGTCTGTTCATATTATAATACACGAAATCAGAATCGTGCGTTCTTTCCGCCAATGCCGTTCCGAAATCGTTATTCGTAACATTTTGGGAGAATGATACATAGTATCGGCGGCTAGCTTCAGCGTGCGCTGCACGTCGTACACCACGAAATGTAGCCTACTGCTTTACTAACACTCACACGTCTGTTCATATTATAATACACGAAATCAGAATCGTGCGTTCTTTCCGCCAATGCCGTTCCGAAATCGTTATTCGTAACATTTTGGTAGAATGATACATAGTATCTGCGGCTAGCTTCAGCGTGCGCTGCACGTCGTACACCACGAAATGTAGCCGACTGCTTTACTAACACTCACACGTCTGTTCATATTATAATACACGAAATCAGAATCGTGCGTTCTTTCCGCCAATGCCGTTCCGAAATCGTTATTCGTAACATTTTGGGAGAATGATACATAGTATCGGCGGCTAGCTTCAGCGTGCGCTGCACGTCGTACACCACGAAATGTAGCCTACTGCTTTACTAACACTCACACGTCTGTTCATATTATAATACACGAAATCAGAATCGTGCGTTCTTTCCGCCAATGCCGTTCCGAAATCGTTATTCGTAACATTTTGGGAGAATGATACATAGTATCGGCGGCTAGCGCCAGCGTGCGCTGCACGTCGTACACCACGAAATGTAGCCGACTGCTTTACTACCACTCACACGTCTGTTCATATTATAATACACGAAATCAGAATCGTGCGTTCTTTCCGCCAATGCCGTTCCGAAATCGTTATTCGTAACATTTTGGGAGAATGATACATAGTATCGGCGGCTAGCGCCAGCGTGCGCTGCACGTCGTACACCACGAAATGTAGCCGACTGCTTTACTACCACTCACACGTCTGTTCATATTATAATACACGAAATCAGAATCGTGCGTTCTTTCCGCCAATGCCGTTCCGAAATCGTTATTCGTAACATTTTGGTAGAATGATACATAGTATCTGCGGCTAGCTTCAGCGTGCGCTGGACGTTGTACACCACGAAATGTAGCCTACTGCTTTACTAACACTCACACGTCTGTTCATATTATAATACACGAAATCAGAATCGTGCGTTCTTTCCGCCAATGCCGTTCCGAAATCGTTATTCGTAACATTTTGGGAGAATGATACATAGTATCGGCGGCTAGCGCCAGCGTGCGCTGCACGTCGTACACCACGAAATGTAGCCGACTGCTTTACTACCACTCACACGTCTGTTCATATTATAATACACGAAATCAGAATCGTGCGTTCTTTCCGCCAATGCCGTTCCGAAATCGTTATTCGTAACATTTTGGGAGAATGATACATAGTATCGGCGGCTAGCTTCAGCGTGCGCTGCACGTCGTACACCACGAAATGTAGCCTACTGCTTTACTAACACTCACACGTCTGTTCATATTATAATACACGAAATCAGAATCGTGCGTTCTTTCCGCCAATGCCGTTCCGAAATCGTTATTCGTAACATTTTGGGAGAATGATACATAGTATCGGCGGCTAGCTTCAGCGTGCGCTGCACGTCGTACACCACGAAATGTAGCCTACTGCTTTACTAACACTCACACGTCTGTTCATATTATAATACACGAAATCAGAATCGTGCGTTCTTTCCGCCAATGCCGTTCCGAAATCGTTATTCGTAACATTTTGGTAGAATGATACATAGTATCTGCGGCTAGCTTCAGCGTGCGCTGGACGTTGTACACCACGAAATGTAGCCTACTGCTTTACTAACACTCACACGTCTGTTCATATTATAATACACGAAATCAGAATCGTGCGTTCTTTCCGCCAATGCCGTTCCGAAATCGTTATTCGTAGCATTTTGGGAGAATGATACATAGTATCGGCGGCTAGCTTCAGCGTGCGCTGCACGTCGTACACCACGAAATGTAGCCTACTGCTTTACTAACACTCACACGTCTGTTCATATTATAATACACGAAATCAGAATCGTGCGTTCTTTCCGCCAATGCCGTTCCGAAATCGTTATTCGTAACATTTTGGGAGAATGATACATAGTATCGGCGGCTAGCGCCAGCGTGCGCTGCACGTCGTACACCACGAAATGTAGCCGACTGCTTTACTACCACTCACACGTCTGTTCATATTATAATACACGAAATCAGAATCGTGCGTTCTTTCCGCCAATGCCGTTCCGAAATCGTTATTCGTAACATTTTGGGAGAATGATACATAGTATCGGCGGCTAGCGCCAGCGTGCGCTGCACGTCGTACACCACGAAATGTAGCCGACTGCTTTACTACCACTCACACGTCTGTTCATATTATAATACACGAAATCAGAATCGTGCGTTCTTTCCGCCAATGCCGTTCCGAAATCGTTATTCGTAACATTTTGGGAGAATGATACATAGTATCGGCGGCTAGCGCCAGCGTGCGCTGCACGTCGTACACCACGAAATGTAGCCGACTGCTTTACTACCACTCACACGTCTGTTCATATTATAATACACGAAATCAGAATCGTGCGTTCTTTCCGCCAATGCCGTTCCGAAATCGTTATTCGTAACATTTTGGGAGAATGATACATAGTATCGGCGGCTAGCTTCAGCGTGCGCTGCACGTCGTACACCACGAAATGTAGCCTACTGCTTTACTAACACTCACACGTCTGTTCATATTATAATACACGAAATCAGAATCGTGCGTTCTTTCCGCCAATGCCGTTCCGAAATCGTTATTCGTAACATTTTGGTAGAATGATACATAGTATCTGCGGCTAGCTTCAGCGTGCGCTGGACGTTGTACACCACGAAATGTAGCCTACTGCTTTACTAACACTCACACGTCTGTTCATATTATAATACACGAAATCAGAATCGTGCGTTCTTTCCGCCAATGCCGTTCCGAAATCGTTATTCGTAACATTTTGGGAGAATGATACATAGTATCTGCGGCTAGCTTCAGCGTGCGCTGGACGTTGTACGCCACGAAATGTAGCCTACTGCTTTACTACCACTCACACGTCTGTTCATATTATAATACACGAAATCAGAATCGTGCGTTCTTTCCGCCAATGCCGTTCCGAAATCGTTATTCGTAACATTTTGGGAGAATGATACATAGTATCGGCGGCTAGCGCCAGCGTGCGCTGCACGTCGTACACCACGAAATGTAGCCTACTGCTTTACTACCACTCACACGTCTGTTCATATTATAATACACGAAATCAGAATCGTGCGTTCTTTCCGCCAATGCCGTTCCGAAATCGTTATTCGTAACATTTTGGTAGAATGATACATAGTATCTGCGGCTAGCTTCAGCGTGCGCTGGACGTTGTACACCACGAAATGTAGCCTACTGCTTTACTAACACTCACACGTCTGTTCATATTATAATACACGAAATCAGAATCGTGCGTTCTTTCCGCCAATGCCGTTCCGAAATCGTTATTCGTAACATTTTGGGAGAATGATACATAGTATCGGCGGCTAGCGCCAGCGTGCGCTGCACGTCGTACACCACGAAATGTAGCCTACTGCTTTACTAACACTCACACGTCTGTTCATATTATAATACACGAAATCAGAATCGTGCGTTCTTTCCGCCAATGCCGTTCCGAAATCGTTATTCGTAACATTTTGGTAGAATGATACATAGTATCTGCGGCTAGCTTCAGCGTGCGCTGGACGTTGTACACCACGAAATGTAGCCTACTGCTTTACTAACACTCACACGTCTGTTCATATTATAATACACGAAATCAGAATCGTGCGTTCTTTCCGCCAATGCCGTTCCGAAATCGTTATTCGTAACATTTTGGTAGAATGATACATAGTATCTGCGGCTAGCTTCAGCGTGCGCTGGACGTCGTACACCACGAAATGTAGCCTACTGCTTTACTAACACTCACACGTCTGTTCATATTATAATACACGAAATCAGAATCGTGCGTTCTTTCCGCCAATGCCGTTCCGAAATCGTTATTCGTAACATTTTGGGAGAATGATACATAGTATCGGCGGCTAGCGCCAGCGTGCGCTGCACGTCGTACACCACGAAATGTAGCCTACTGCTTTACTAACACTCACACGTCTGTTCACATTATAATACACGAAATCAGAATCGTGCGTTCTTTCCGCCAATGCCGTTCCGAAATCGTTATTCGTAACATTTTGGTAGAATGATACATAGTATCTGCGGCTAGCTTCAGCGTGCGCTGGACGTTGTACACCACGAAATGTAGCCTACTGCTTTACTAACACTCACACGTCTGTTCATATTATAATACACGAAATCAGAATCGTGCGTTCTTTCCGCCAATGCCGTTCCGAAATCGTTATTCGTAACATTTTGGGAGAATGATACATAGTATCGGCGGCTAGCGCCAGCGTGCGCTGCACGTCGTACACCACGAAATGTAGCCTACTGCTTTACTAACACTCACACGTCTGTTCATATTATAATACACGAAATCAGAATCGTGCGTTCTTTCCGCCAATGCCGTTCCGAAATCGTTATTCGTAACATTTTGGGAGAATGATACATAGTATCGGCGGCTAGCGCCAGCGTGCGCTGCACGTCGTACACCACGAAATGTAGCCTACTGCTTTACTAACACTCACACGTCTGTTCATATTATAATACACGAAATCAGAATCGTGCGTTCTTTCCGCCAATGCCGTTCCGAAATCGTTATTCGTAACATTTTGGGAGAATGATACATAGTATCTGCGGCTAGCGCCAGCGTGCGCTGCACGTCGTACACCACGAAATGTAGCCTACTGCTTTACTAACACTCACACGTCTGTTCATATTATAATACACGAAATCAGAATCGTGCGTTCTTTCCGCCAATGCCGTTCCGAAATCGTTATTCGTAACATTTTGGGAGAATGATACATAGTATCGGCGGCTAGCTTCAGCGTGCGCTGCACGTCGTACACCACGAAATGTAGCCTACTGCTTTACTAACACTCACACGTCTGTTCATATTATAATACACGAAATCAGAATCGTGCGTTCTTTCCGCCAATGCCGTTCCGAAATCGTTATTCGTAACATTTTGGGAGAATGATACATAGTATCGGCGGCTAGCTTCAGCGTGCGCTGCACGTCGTACACCACGAAATGTAGCCTACTGCTTTACTAACACTCACACGTCTGTTCATATTATAATACACGAAATCAGAATCGTGCGTTCTTTCCGCCAATGCCGTTCCGAAATCGTTATTCGTAACATTTTGGTAGAATGATACATAGTATCTGCGGCTAGCTTCAGCGTGCGCTGGACGTTGTACACCACGAAATGTAGCCTACTGCTTTACTAACACTCACACGTCTGTTCATATTATAATACACGAAATCAGAATCGTGCGTTCTTTCCGCCAATGACGTTCCGAAATCGTTATTCGTAACATTTCGGTAGAATGATACATAGTATCTGCGGCTAGCTTCAGCGTGCGCTGCACGTCGTACACCACGAAATGTAGCCTACTGCTTTACTAACACTCACACGTCTGTTCATATTATAATACACGAAATCAGAATCGTGCGTTCTTTCCGCCAATGCCGTTCCGAAATCGTTATTCGTAACATTTTGGGAGAATGATACATAGTATCGGCGGCTAGCTTCAGCGTGCGCTGCACGTCGTACACCACGAAATGTAGCCTACTGCTTTACTAACACTCACACGTCTGTTCATATTATAATACACGATATCAGAATCGTGCGTTCTTTCCGCCAATGCCGTTCCGAAATCGTTATTCGTAACATTTTGGGAGAATGATACATAGTATCTGCGGCTAGCTTCAGCGTGCGCTGGACGTTGTACACCACGAAATGTAGCCTACTGCTTTACTAACACTCACACGTCTGTTCATATTATAATACACGAAATCAGAATCGTGCGTTCTTTCCGCCAATGCCGTTCCGAAATCGTTATTCGTAACATTTTGGTAGAATGATACATAGTATCAGCGGCTACCTTCAGCGTGCGCTGGACGTTGTACACCACGAAATGTAGCCTACTGCTTTACTAACACTCACACGTCTGTTCATATTATAATACACGAAATCAGAATCGTGCGTTCTTTCCGCCAATGCCGTTCCGAAATCGTTATTCGTAACATTTTGGGAGAATGATACATAGTATCGGCGGCTAGCTTCAGCGTGCGCTGCACGTCGTACACCACGAAATGTAGCCTACTGCTTTACTAACACTCACACGTCTGTTCATATTATAATACACGAAATCAGAATCGTGCGTTCTTTCCGCCAATGCCGTTCCGAAATCGTTATTCGTAACATTTTGGTAGAATGATACATAGTATCAGCGGCTACCTTCAGCGTGCGCTGGACGTTGTACACCACGAAATGTAGCCTACTGCTTTACTAACACTCACACGTCTGTTCATATTATAATACACGAAATCAGAATCGTGCGTTCTTTCCGCCAATGCCGTTCCGAAATCGTTATTCGTAACATTTTGGTAGAATGATACATAGTATCTGCGGCTAGCTTCAGCGTGCGCTGCACGTCGTACACCACGAAATGTAGCCTACTGCTTTACTAACACTCACACGTCTGTTCATATTATAATACACGAAATCAGAATCGTGCGTTCTTTCCGCCAATGCCGTTCCGAAATCGTTATTCGTAACATTTTGGGAGAATGATACATAGTATCGGCGGCTAGCTTCAGCGTGCGCTGCACGTCGTACACCACGAAATGTAGCCTACTGCTTTACTAACACTCACACGTCTGTTCATATTATAATACACGAAATCAGAATCGTGCGTTCTTTCCGCCAATGCCGTTCCGAAATCGTTATTCGTAACATTTTGGGAGAATGATACATAGTATCGGCGGCTAGCGCCAGCGTGCGCTGCACGTCGTACACCACGAAATGTAGCCTACTGCTTTACTAACACTCACACGTCTGTTCATATTATAATACACGAAATCAGAATCGTGCGTTCTTTCCGCCAATGCCGTTCCGAAATCGTTATTCGTAACATTTTGGGAGAATGATACATAGTATCGGCGGCTAGCGCCAGCGTGCGCTGCACGTCGTACACCACGAAATGTAGCCGACTGCTTTACTACCACTCACACGTCTGTTCATATTATAATACACGAAATCAGAATCGTGCGTTCTTTCCGCCAATGCCGTTCCGAAATCGTTATTCGTAACATTTTGGGAGAATGATACATAGTATCTGCGGCTAGCTTCAGCGTGCGCTGGACGTTGTACACCACGAAATGTAGCCTACTGCTTTACTAACACTCACACGTCTGTTCATATTATAATACACGAAATCAGAATCGTGCGTTCTTTCCGCCAATGCCGTTCCGAAATCGTTATTCGTAACATTTTGGGAGAATGATACATAGTATCGGCGGCTAGCGCCAGCGTGCGCTGCACGTCGTACACCACGAAATGTAGCCGACTGCTTTACTACCACTCACACGTCTGTTCATATTATAATACACGAAATCAGAATCGTGCGTTCTTTCCGCCAATGCCGTTCCGAAATCGTTATTCGTAACATTTTGGGAGAATGATACATAGTATCTGCGGCTAGCTTCAGCGTGCGCTGGACGTTGTACACCACGAAATGTAGCCTACTGCTTTACTAACACTCACACGTCTGTTCATATTATAATACACGAAATCAGAATCGTGCGTTCTTTCCGCCAATGCCGTTCCGAAATCGTTATTCGTAACATTTTGGGAGAATGATACATAGTATCTGCGGCTAGCTTCAGCGTGCGCTGGACGTTGTACACCACGAAATGTAGCCTACTGCTTTACTAACACTCACACGTCTGTTCATATTATAATACACGAAATCAGAATCGTGCGTTCTTTCCGCCAATGCCGTTCCGAAATCGTTATTCGTAACATTTTGGGAGAATGATACATAGTATCGGCGGCTAGCGCCAGCGTGCGCTGCACGTCGTACACCACGAAATGTAGCCGACTGCTTTACTACCACTCACACGTCTGTTCATATTATAATACACGAAATCAGAATCGTGCGTTCTTTCCGCCAATGCCGTTCCGAAATCGTTATTCGTAACATTTTGGTAGAATGATACATAGTATCTGCGGCTAGCTTCAGCGTGCGCTGGACGTTGTACACCACGAAATGTAGCCTACTGCTTTACTAACACTCACACGTCTGTTCATATTATAATACACGAAATCAGAATCGTGCGTTCTTTCCGCCAATGCCGTTCCGAAATCGTTATTCGTAACATTTTGGTAGAATGATACATAGTATCTGCGGCTAGCTTCAGCGTGCGCTGGACGTTGTACGCCACGAAATGTAGCCTACTGCTTTACTACCACTCACACGTCTGTTCATATTATAATACACGAAATCAGAATCGTGCGTTCTTTCCGCCAATGCCGTTCCGAAATCGTTATTCGTAACATTTTGGGAGAATGATACATAGTATCTGCGGCTAGCTTCAGCGTGCGCTGGACGTTGTACACCACGAAATGTAGCCTACTGCTTTACTAACACTCACACGTCTGTTCATATTATAATACACGAAATCAGAATCGTGCGTTCTTTCCGCCAATGCCGTTCCGAAATCGTTATTCGTAACATTTTGGGAGAATGATACATAGTATCGGCGGCTAGCTTCAGCGTGCGCTGCACGTCGTACACCACGAAATGTAGCCTACTGCTTTACTAACACTCACACGTCTGTTCACATTATAATACACGAAATCAGAATCGTGCGTTCTTTCCGCCAATGCCGTTCCGAAATCGTTATTCGTAACATTTTGGGAGAATGATACATAGTATCGGCGGCTAGCGCCAGCGTGCGCTGCACGTCGTACACCACGAAATGTAGCCGACTGCTTTACTACCACTCACACGTCTGTTCATATTATAATACACGAAATCAGAATCGTGCGTTCTTTCCGCCAATGCCGTTCCGAAATCGTTATTCGTAACATTTTGGTAGAATGATACATAGTATCTGCGGCTAGCTTCAGCGTGCGCTGGACGTTGTACACCACGAAATGTAGCCTACTGCTTTACTAACACTCACACGTCTGTTCATATTATAATACACGAAATCAGAATCGTGCGTTCTTTCCGCCAATGCCGTTCCGAAATCGTTATTCGTAACATTTTGGGAGAATGATACATAGTATCTGCGGCTAGCTTCAGCGTGCGCTGGACGTTGTACGCCACGAAATGTAGCCTACTGCTTTACTACCACTCACACGTCTGTTCATATTATAATACACGAAATCAGAATCGTGCGTTCTTTCCGCCAATGCCGTTCCGAAATCGTTATTCGTAACATTTTGGGAGAATGATACATAGTATCTGCGGCTAGCTTCAGCGTGCGCTGGACGTTGTACGCCACGAAATGTAGCCTACTGCTTTACTACCACTCACACGTCTGTTCATATTATAATACACGAAATCAGAATCGTGCGTTCTTTCCGCCAATGCCGTTCCGAAATCGTTATTCGTAACATTTTGGGAGAATGATACATAGTATCTGCGGCTAGCTTCAGCGTGCGCTGGACGTTGTACACCACGAAATGTAGCCTACTGCTTTACTAACACTCACACGTCTGTTCATATTATAATACACGAAATCAGAATCGTGCGTTCTTTCCGCCAATGCCGTTCCGAAATCGTTATTCGTAACATTTTGGGAGAATGATACATAGTATCGGCGGCTAGCTTCAGCGTGCGCTGCACGTCGTACACCACGAAATGTAGCCTACTGCTTTACTAACACTCACACGTCTGTTCATATTATAATACACGAAATCAGAATCGTGCGCTCTTTCCGCCAATGCCGTTCCGAAATCGTTATTCGTAACATTTTGGGAGAATGATACATAGTATCGGCGGCTAGCGCCAGCGTGCGCTGCACGTCGTACACCACGAAATGTAGCCGACTGCTTTACTACCACTCACACGTCTGTTCATATTATAATACACGAAATCAGAATCGTGCGTTCTTTCCGCCAATGCCGTTCCGAAATCGTTATTCGTAACATTTTGGTAGAATGATACATAGTATCTGCGGCTAGCTTCAGCGTGCGCTGGACGTTGTACACCACGAAATGTAGCCTACTGCTTTACTAACACTCACACGCCTGTTCATATTATAATACACGAAATCAGAATCGTGCGTTCTTTCCGCCAATGCCGTTCCGAAATCGTTATTCGTAACATTTTGGGAGAATGATACATAGTATCTGCGGCTAGCTTCAGCGTGCGCTGGACGTTGTACACCACGAAATGTAGCCGACTGCTTTACTAACACTCACACGTCTGTTCATATTATAATACACGAAATCAGAATCGTGCGTTCTTTCCGCCAATGCCGTTCCGAAATCGTTATTCGTAACATTTTGGTAGAATGATACATAGTATCTGCGGCTAGCTTCAGCGTGCGCTGTACGTTGTACACCACGAAATGTAGCCTACTGCTTTACTAACACTCACACGTCTGTTCATATTATAATACACGAAATCAGAATCGTGCGTTCTTTCCGCCAATGCCGTTCCGAAATCGTTATTCGTAACATTTTGGTAGAATGATACATAGTATCTGCGGCTAGCTTCAGCGTGCGCTGGACGTTGTACACCACGAAATGTAGCCGACTGCTTTACTAACACTCACACGTCTGTTCATATTATAATACACGAAATCAGAATCGTGCGTTCTTTCCGCCAATGCCGTTCCGAAATCGTTATTCGTAACATTTTGGTAGAATGATACATAGTATCTGCGGCTAGCTTCAGCGTGCGCTGGACGTTGTACACCACGAAATGTAGCCTACTGCTTTACTAACACTCACACGTCTGTTCATATTATAATACACGAAATCAGAATCGTGCGTTCTTTCCGCCAATGCCGTTCCGAAATCGTTATTCGTAACATTTTGGGAGAATGATACATAGTATCTGCGGCTAGCTTCAGCGTGCGCTGGACGTTGTACACCACGAAATGTAGCCTACTGCTTTACTAACACTCACACGTCTGTTCATATTATAATACACGAAATCAGAATCGTGCGTTCTTTCCGCCAATGCCGTTCCGAAATCGTTATTCGTAACATTTTGGGAGAATGATACATAGTATCTGCGGCTAGCTTCAGCGTGCGCTGGACGTTGTACGCCACGAAATGTAGCCTACTGCTTTACTACCACTCACACGTCTGTTCATATTATAATACACGAAATCAGAATCGTGCGTTCTTTCCGCCAATGCCGTTCCGAAATCGTTATTCGTAACATTTTGGGAGAATGATACATAGTATCTGCGGCTAGCTTCAGCGTGCGCTGGACGTTGTACGCCACGAAATGTAGCCTACTGCTTTACTACCACTCACACGTCTGTTCATATTATAATACACGAAATCAGAATCGTGCGTTCTTTCCGCCAATGCCGTTCCGAAATCGTTATTCGTAACATTTTGGGAGAATGATACATAGTATCTGCGGCTAGCTTCAGCGTGCGCTGGACGTTGTACACCACGAAATGTAGCCTACTGCTTTACTAACACTCACACGTCTGTTCATATTATAATACACGAAATCAGAATCGTGCGTTCTTTCCGCCAATGCCGTTCCGAAATCGTTATTCGTAACATTTTGGGAGAATGATACATAGTATCGGCGGCTAGCTTCAGCGTGCGCTGCACGTCGTACACCACGAAATGTAGCCTACTGCTTTACTAACACTCACACGTCTGTTCATATTATAATACACGAAATCAGAATCGTGCGTTCTTTCCGCCAATGCCGTTCCGAAATCGTTATTCGTAACATTTTGGGAGAATGATACATAGTATCGGCGGCTAGCGCCAGCGTGCGCTGCACGTCGTACACCACGAAATGTAGCCGACTGCTTTACTACCACTCACACGTCTGTTCATATTATAATACACGAAATCAGAATCGTGCGTTCTTTCCGCCAATGCCGTTCCGAAATCGTTATTCGTAACATTTTGGTAGAATGATACATAGTATCTGCGGCTAGCTTCAGCGTGCGCTGGACGTTGTACACCACGAAATGTAGCCTACTGCTTTACTAACACTCACACGTCTGTTCATATTATAATACACGAAATCAGAATCGTGCGTTCTTTCCGCCAATGCCGTTCCGAAATCGTTATTCGTAACATTTTGGGAGAATGATACATAGTATCGGCGGCTAGCGCCAGCGTGCGCTGCACGTCGTACACCACGAAATGTAGCCGACTGCTTTACTACCACTCACACGTCTGTTCATATTATAATACACGAAATCAGAATCGTGCGTTCTTTCCGCCAATGCCGTTCCGAAATCGTTATTCGTAACATTTTGGTAGAATGATACATAGTATCTGCGGCTAGCTTCAGCGTGCGCTGGACGTTGTACACCACGAAATGTAGCCTACTGCTTTACTAACACTCACACGTCTGTTCATATTATAATACACGAAATCAGAATCGTGCGTTCTTTCCGCCAATGCCGTTCCGAAATCGTTATTCGTAACATTTTGGGAGAATGATACATAGTATCTGCGGCTAGCTTCAGCGTGCGCTGGACGTTGTACGCCACGAAATGTAGCCTACTGCTTTACTACCACTCACACGTCTGTTCATATTATAATACACGAAATCAGAATCGTGCGTTCTTTCCGCCAATGCCGTTCCGAAATCGTTATTCGTAACATTTTGGGAGAATGATACATAGTATCGGCGGCTAGCGCCAGCGTGCGCTGCACGTCGTACACCACGAAATGTAGCCTACTGCTTTACTACCACTCACACGTCTGTTCATATTATAATACACGAAATCAGAATCGTGCGTTCTTTCCGCCAATGCCGTTCCGAAATCGTTATTCGTAACATTTTGGTAGAATGATACATAGTATCTGCGGCTAGCTTCAGCGTGCGCTGGACGTTGTACACCACGAAATGTAGCCTACCGCTTTACTAACACTCACACGTCTGTTCATATTATAATACACGAAATCAGAATCGTGCGTTCTTTCCGCCAATGCCGTTCCGAAATCGTTATTCGTAACATTTTGGGAGAATGATACATAGTATCGGCGGCTAGCGCCAGCGTGCGCTGCACGTCGTACACCACGAAATGTAGCCGACTGCTTTACTACCACTCACACGTCTGTTCATATTATAATACACGAAATCAGAATCGTGCGTTCTTTCCGCCAATGCCGTTCCGAAATCGTTATTCGTAACATTTTGGTAGAATGATACATAGTATCTGCGGCTAGCTTCAGCGTGCGCTGGACGTTGTACACCACGAAATGTAGCCTACTGCTTTACTAACACTCACACGTCTGTTCATATTATAATACACGAAATCAGAATCGTGCGTTCTTTCCGCCAATGCCGTTCCGAAATCGTTATTCGTAACATTTTGGGAGAATGATACATAGTATCTGCGGCTAGCTTCAGCGTGCGCTGGACGTTGTACACCACGAAATGTAGCCTACTGCTTTACTAACACTCACACGTCTGCTCATATTATAATACACGAAATCAGAATCGTGCGTTCTTTCCGCCAATGCCGTTCCGAAATCGTTATTCGTAACATTTTGGTAGAATGATACATAGTATCTGCGGCTAGCTTCAGCGTGCGCTGGACGTTGTACACCACGAAATGTAGCCTACTGCTTTACTAACACTCACACGTCTGTTCATATTATAATGCACGAAATCAGAATCGTGCGTTCTTTCCGCCAATGCCGTTCCGAAATCGTTATTCGTAACATTTTGGGAGAATGATACATAGTATCGGCGGCTAGCGCCAGCGTGCGCTGCACGTCGTACACCACGAAATGTAGCCGACTGCTTTACTACCACTCACACGTCTGTTCATATTATAATACACGAAATCAGAATCGTGCGTTCTTTCCGCCAATGCCGTTCCGAAATCGTTATTCGTAACATTTTGGTAGAATGATACATAGTATCTGCGGCTAGCTTCAGCGTGCGCTGGACGTTGTACACCACGAAATGTAGCCTACTGCTTTACTAACACTCACACGTCTGTTCATATTATAATACACGAAATCAGAATCGTGCGTTCTTTCCGCCAATGCCGTTCCGAAATCGTTATTCGTAACATTTTGGGAGAATGATACATAGTATCGGCGGCTAGCGCCAGCGTGCGCTGCACGTCGTACACCACGAAATGTAGCCGACTGCTTTACTACCACTCACACGTCTGTTCATATTATAATACACGAAATCAGAATCGTGCGTTCTTTCCGCCAATGCCGTTCCGAAATCGTTATTCGTAACATTTTGGTAGAATGATACATAGTATCTGCGGCTAGCTTCAGCGTGCGCTGGACGTTGTACACCACGAAATGTAGCCTACTGCTTTACTAACACTCACACGTCTGTTCATATTATAATACACGAAATCAGAATCGTGCGTTCTTTCCGCCAATGCCGTTCCGAAATCGTTATTCGTAACATTTTGGTAGAATGATACATAGTATCTGCGGCTAGCTTCAGCGTGCGCTGGACGTTGTACACCACGAAATGTAGCCTACCGCTTTACTAACTCTCACACGTCTGTTCATATTATAATACACGAAATCAGAATCGTGCGTTCTTTCCGCCAATGCCGTTCCGAAATCGTTATTCGTAACATTTTGGGAGAATGATACATAGTATCGGCGGCTAGCGCCAGCGTGCGCTGCACGTCGTACACCACGAAATGTAGCCGACTGCTTTACTACCACTCACACGTCTGTTCATATTATAATACACGAAATCAGAATCGTGCGTTCTTTCCGCCAATGCCGTTCCGAAATCGTTATTCGTAACATTTTGGTAGAATGATACATAGTATCTGCGGCTAGCTTCAGCGTGCGCTGGACGTTGTACACCACGAAATGTAGCCTACCGCTTTACTAACACTCACACGTCTGTTCATATTATAATACACGAAATCAGAATCGTGCGTTCTTTCCGCCAATGCCGTTCCGAAATCGTTATTCGTAACATTTTGGGAGAATGATACATAGTATCGGCGGCTAGCTTCAGCGTGCGCTGGACGTTGTACACCACGAAATGTAGCCTACCGCTTTACTAACACTCACACGTCTGTTCATATTATAATACACGAAATCAGAATCGTGCGTTCTTTCCGCCAATGCCGTTCCGAAATCGTTATTCGTAACATTTTGGGAGAATGATACATAGTATCGGCGGCTAGCGCCAGCGTGCGCTGCACGTCGTACACCACGAAATGTAGCCGACTGCTTTACTACCACTCACTCGTCTGTTCATATTATAATACACGAAATCAGAATCGTGCGTTCTTTCCGCCAATGCCGTTCCGAAATCGTTATTCGTAACATTTTGGTAGAATGATACATAGTATCTGCGGCTAGCTTCAGCGTGCGCTGGACGTTGTACACCACGAAATGTAGCCTACTGCTTTACTAACACTCACACGTCTGTTCATATTATAATACACGAAATCAGAATCGTGCGTTCTTTCCGCCAATGCCGTTCCGAAATCGTTATTCGTAACATTTTGGTAGAATGATACATAGTATCTGCGGCTAGCTTCAGCGTGCGCTGGACGTTGTACACCACGAAATGTAGCCTACCGCTTTACTAACACTCACACGTCTGTTCATATTATAATACACGAAATCAGAATCGTGCGTTCTTTCCGCCAATGCCGTTCCGAAATCGTTATTCGTAACATTTTGGGAGAATGATACATAGTATCGGCGGCTAGCGCCAGCGTGCGCTGCACGTCGTACACCACGAAATGTAGCCTACTGCTTTACTACCACTCACACGTCTGTTCATATTATAATACACGAAATCAGAATCGTGCGTTCTTTCCGCCAATGCCGTTCCGAAATCGTTATTCGTAACATTTTGGTAGAATGATACATAGTATCTGCGGCTAGCTTCAGCGTGCGCTGGACGTTGTACACCACGAAATGTAGCCTACCGCTTTACTAACACTCACACGTCTGTTCATATTATAATACACGAAATCAGAATCGTGCGTTCTTTCCGCCAATGCCGTTCCGAAATCGTTATTCGTAACATTTTGGTAGAATGATACATAGTATCTGCGGCTAGCTTCAGCGTGCGCTGGACGTTGTACACCACGAAATGTAGCCTACTGCTTTACTAACACTCACACGTCTGTTCATATTATAATACACGAAATCAGAATCGTGCGTTCTTTCCGCCAATGCCGTTCCGAAATCGTTATTCGTAACATTTTGGTAGAATGATACATAGTATCTGCGGCTAGCTTCAGCGTGCGCTGGACGTTGTACACCACGAAATGTAGCCTACCGCTTTACTAACACTCACACGTCTGTTCATATTATAATACACGAAATCAGAATCGTGCGTTCTTTCCGCCAATGCCGTTCCGAAATCGTTATTCGTAACATTTTGGGAGAATGATACATAGTATCGGCGGCTAGCGCCAGCGTGCGCTGCACGTCGTACACCACGAAATGTAGCCTACTGCTTTACTACCACTCACACGTCTGTTCATATTATAATACACGAAATCAGAATCGTGCGTTCTTTCCGCCAATGCCGTTCCGAAATCGTTATTCGTAACATTTTGGTAGAATGATACATAGTATCGGCGGCTAGCGCCAGCGTGCGCTGCACGTCGTACACCACGAAATGTAGCCTACTGCTTTACTAACACTCACACGTCTGTTCATATTATAATACACGAAATCAGAATCGTGCGTTCTTTCCGCCAATGCCGTTCCGAAATCGTTATTCGTAACATTTTGGGAGAATGATACATAGTATCTGCGGCTAGCTTCAGCGTGCGCTGGACGTTGTACACCACGAAATGTAGCCTACCGCTTTACTAACACTCACACGTCTGTTCATATTATAATACACGAAATCAGAATCGTGCGTTCTTTCCGCCAATGCCGTTCCGAAATCGTTATTCGTAACATTTTGGGAGAATGATACATAGTATCTGCGGCTAGCTTCAGCGTGCGCTGGACGTTGTACACCACGAAATGTAGCCTACCGCTTTACTAACACTCACACGTCTGTTCATATTATAATACACGAAATCAGAATCGTGCGTTCTTTCCGCCAATGCCGTTCCGAAATCGTTATTCGTAACATTTTGGGAGAATGATACATAGTATCGGCGGCTAGCGCCAGCGTGCGCTGCACGTCGTACACCACGAAATGTAGCCTACTGCTTTACTACCACTCACACGTCTGTTCATATTATAATACACGAAATCAGAATCGTGCGTTCTTTCCGCCAATGCCGTTCCGAAATCGTTATTCGTAACATTTTGGTAGAATGATACATAGTATCGGCGGCTAGCGCCAGCGTGCGCTGCACGTCGTACACCACGAAATGTAGCCTACTGCTTTACTAACACTCACACGTCTGTTCATATTATAATACACGAAATCAGAATCGTGCGTTCTTTCCGCCAATGCCGTTCCGAAATCGTTATTCGTAACATTTTGGTAGAATGATACATAGTATCTGCGGCTAGCTTCAGCGTGCGCTGGACGTTGTACACCACGAAATGTAGCCTACTGCTTTACTAACACTCACACGTCTGTTCATATTATAATACACGAAATCAGAATCGTGCGTTCTTTCCGCCAATGCCGTTCCGAAATCGTTATTCGTAACATTTTGGTAGAATGATACATAGTATCTGCGGCTAGCTTCAGCGTGCGCTGGACGTTGTACACCACGAAATGTAGCCTACCGCTTTACTAACACTCACACGTCTGTTCATATTATAATACACGAAATCAGAATCGTGCGTTCTTTCCGCCAATGCCGTTCCGAAATCGTTATTCGTAACATTTTGGGAGAATGATACATAGTATCGGCGGCTAGCGCCAGCGTGCGCTGCACGTCGTACACCACGAAATGTAGCCTACTGCTTTACTACCACTCACACGTCTGTTCATATTATAATACACGAAATCAGAATCGTGCGTTCTTTCCGCCAATGCCGTTCCGAAATCGTTATTCGTAACATTTTGGTAGAATGATACATAGTATCTGCGGCTAGCTTCAGCGTGCGCTGGACGTTGTACACCACGAAATGTAGCCTACTGCTTTACTAACACTCACACGTCTGTTCATATTATAATACACGAAATCAGAATCGTGCGTTCTTTCCGCCAATGCCGTTCCGAAATCGTTATTCGTAACATTTTGGTAGAATGATACATAGTATCTGCGGCTAGCTTCAGCGTGCGCTGGACGTTGTACACCACGAAATGTAGCCTACTGCTTTACTACCACTCACACGTCTGTTCATATTATAATACACGAAATCAGAATCGTGCGTTCTTTCCGCCAATGCCGTTCCGAAATCGTTATTCGTAACATTTTGGTAGAATGATACATAGTATCGGCGGCTAGCGCCAGCGTGCGCTGCACGTCGTACACCACGAAATGTAGCCTACTGCTTTACTAACACTCACACGTCTGTTCATATTATAATACACGAAATCAGAATCGTGCGTTCTTTCCGCCAATGCCGTTCCGAAATCGTTATTCGTAACATTTTGGTAGAATGATACATAGTATCTGCGGCTAGCTTCAGCGTGCGCTGGACGTTGTACACCACGAAATGTAGCCTACTGCTTTACTAACACTCACACGTCTGTTCATATTATAATACACGAAATCAGAATCGTGCGTTCTTTCCGCCAATGCCGTTCCGAAATCGTTATTCGTAACATTTTGGTAGAATGATACATAGTATCTGCGGCTAGCTTCAGCGTGCGCTGGACGTTGTACACCACGAAATGTAGCCTACCGCTTTACTAACACTCACACGTCTGTTCATATTATAATACACGAAATCAGAATCGTGCGTTCTTTCCGCCAATGCCGTTCCGAAATCGTTATTCGTAACATTTTGGGAGAATGATACATAGTATCGGCGGCTAGCGCCAGCGTGCGCTGCACGTCGTACACCACGAAATGTAGCCTACTGCTTTACTACCACTCACACGTCTGTTCATATTATAATACACGAAATCAGAATCGTGCGTTCTTTCCGCCAATGCCGTTCCGAAATCGTTATTCGTAACATTTTGGTAGAATGATACATAGTATCTGCGGCTAGCTTCAGCGTGCGCTGGACGTTGTACACCACGAAATGTAGCCTACCGCTTTACTAACACTCACACGTCTGTTCATATTATAATACACGAAATCAGAATCGTGCGTTCTTTCCGCCAATGCCGTTCCGAAATCGTTATTCGTAACATTTTGGGAGAATGATACATAGTATCGGCGGCTAGCGCCAGCGTGCGCTGCACGTCGTACACCACGAAATGTAGCCGACTGCTTTACTACCACTCACACGTCTGTTCATATTATAATACACGAAATCAGAATCGTGCGTTCTTTCCGCCAATGCCGTTCCGAAATCGTTATTCGTAACATTTTGGTAGAATGATACATAGTATCTGCGGCTAGCTTCAGCGTGCGCTGGACGTTGTACACCACGAAATGTAGCCTACTGCTTTACTAACACTCACACGTCTGTTCATATTATAATACACGAAATCAGAATCGTGCGTTCTTTCCGCCAATGCCGTTCCGAAATCGTTATTCGTAACATTTTGGGAGAATGATACATAGTATCTGCGGCTAGCTTCAGCGTGCGCTGGACGTTGTACACCACGAAATGTAGCCTACTGCTTTACTAACACTCACACGTCTGTTCATATTATAATACACGAAATCAGAATCGTGCGTTCTTTCCGCCAATGCCGTTCCGAAATCGTTATTCGTAACATTTTGGTAGAATGATACATAGTATCTGCGGCTAGCTTCAGCGTGCGCTGGACGTTGTACACCACGAAATGTAGCCTACCGCTTTACTAACACTCACACGTCTGTTCATATTATAATACACGAAATCAGAATCGTGCGTTCTTTCCGCCAATGCCGTTCCGAAATCGTTATTCGTAACATTTTGGGAGAATGATACATAGTATCGGCGGCTAGCGCCAGCGTGCGCTGCACGTCGTACACCACGAAATGTAGCCGACTGCTTTACTACCACTCACACGTCTGTTCATATTATAATACACGAAATCAGAATCGTGCGTTCTTTCCGCCAATGCCGTTCCGAAATCGTTATTCGTAACATTTTGGTAGAATGATACATAGTATCTGCGGCTAGCTTCAGCGTGCGCTGGACGTTGTACACCACGAAATGTAGCCTACTGCTTTACTAACACTCACACGTCTGTTCATATTATAATGCACGAAATCAGAATCGTGCGTTCTTTCCGCCAATGCCGTTCCGAAATCGTTATTCGTAACATTTTGGGAGAATGATACATAGTATCGGCGGCTAGCGCCAGCGTGCGCTGCACGTCGTACACCACGAAATGTAGCCGACTGCTTTACTACCACTCACACGTCTGTTCATATTATAATACACGAAATCAGAATCGTGCGTTCTTTCCGCCAATGCCGTTCCGAAATCGTTATTCGTAACATTTTGGTAGAATGATACATAGTATCTGCGGCTAGCTTCAGCGTGCGCTGGACGTTGTACACCACGAAATGTAGCCTACTGCTTTACTAACACTCACACGTCTGTTCATATTATAATACACGAAATCAGAATCGTGCGTTCTTTCCGCCAATGCCGTTCCGAAATCGTTATTCGTAACATTTTGGGAGAATGATACATAGTATCGGCGGCTAGCGCCAGCGTGCGCTGCACGTCGTACACCACGAAATGTAGCCGACTGCTTTACTACCACTCACACGTCTGTTCATATTATAATACACGAAATCAGAATCGTGCGTTCTTTCCGCCAATGCCGTTCCGAAATCGTTATTCGTAACATTTTGGTAGAATGATACATAGTATCTGCGGCTAGCTTCAGCGTGCGCTGGACGTTGTACACCACGAAATGTAGCCGACTGCTTTACTAACACTCACACGTCTGTTCATATTATAATACACGAAATCAGAATCGTGCGTTCTTTCCGCCAATGCCGTTCCGAAATCGTTATTCGTAACATTTTGGTAGAATGATACATAGTATCTGCGGCTAGCTTCAGCGTGCGCTGGACGTTGTACACCACGAAATGTAGCCTACTGCTTTACTAACACTCACACGTCTGTTCATATTATAATACACGAAATCAGAATCGTGCGCTCTTTCCGCCAATGCCGTTCCGAAATCGTTATTCGTAACATTTTGGGAGAATGATACATAGTATCTGCGGCTAGCTTCAGCGTGCGCTGGACGTTGTACACCACGAAATGTAGCCTACTGCTTTACTAACACTCACACGTCTGTTCATATTATAATACACGAAATCAGAATCGTGCGTTCTTTCCGCCAATGCCGTTCCGAAATCGTTATTCGTAACATTTTGGGAGAATGATACATAGTATCGGCGGCTAGCGCCAGCGTGCGCTGCACGTCGTACACCACGAAATGTAGCCGACTGCTTTACTACCACTCACACGTCTGTTCATATTATAATACACGAAATCAGAATCGTGCGTTCTTTCCGCCAATGCCGTTCCGAAATCGTTATTCGTAACATTTTGGTAGAATGATACATAGTATCGGCGGCTAGCTTCAGCGTGCGCTGGACGTTGTGCACCACGAAATGTAGCCTACTGCTTTACTAACACTCACACGTCTGTTCATATTATAATACACGAAATCAGAATCGTGCGTTCTTTCCGCCAATGCCGTTCCGAAATCGTTATTCGTAACATTTTGGGAGAATGATACATAGTATCGGCGGCTAGCTTCAGCGTGCGCTGCACGTCGTACACCACGAAATGTAGCCTACTGCTTTACTAACACTCACACGACTGTTCATATTATAATACACGAAATCAGAATCGTGCGTTCTTTCCGCCAATGCCGTTCCGAAATCGTTATTCGTAACATTTTGGGAGAATGATACATAGTATCGGCGGCTAGCTTCAGCGTGCGCTGCACGTCGTACACCACGAAATGTAGCCTACTGCTTTACTAACACTCACACGTCTGTTCATATTATAATACACGAAATCAGAATCGTGCGTTCTTTCCGCCAATGCCGTTCCGAAATCGTTATTCGTAACATTTTGGGAGAATGATACATAGTATCGGCGGCTAGCGCCAGCGTGCGCTGCACGTCGTACACCACGAAATGTAGCCGACTGCTTTACTACCACTCACACGTCTGTTCATATTATAATACACGAAATCAGAATCGTGCGTTCTTTCCGCCAATGCCGTTCCGAAATCGTTATTCGTAACATTTTGGTAGAATGATACATAGTATCTGCGGCTAGCTTCAGCGTGCGCTGGACGTTGTACACCACGAAATGTAGCCTACTGCTTTACTAACACTCACACGTCTGTTCATATTATAATACACGAAATCAGAATCGTGCGTTCTTTCCGCCAATGCCGTTCCGAAATCGTTATTCGTAACATTTTGGTAGAATGATACATAGTATCTGCGGCTAGCTTCAGCGTGCGCTGGACGTTGTACGCCACGAAATGTAGCCTACTGCTTTACTACCACTCACACGTCTGTTCATATTATAATACACGAAATCAGAATCGTGCGTTCTTTCCGCGAATGCCGTTCCGAAATCGTTATTCGTAACATTTTGGGAGAATGATACATAGTATCTGCGGCTAGCTTCAGCGTGCGCTGGACGTTGTACACCACGAAATGTAGCCTACTGCTTTACTAACACTCACACGTCTGTTCATATTATAATACACGAAATCAGAATCGTGCGTTCTTTCCGCCAATGCCGTTCCGAAATCGTTATTCGTAACATTTTGGGAGAATGATACATAGTATCGGCGGCTAGCGCCAGCGTGCGCTGCACGTCGTACACCACGAAATGTAGCCGACTGCTTTACTACCACTCACACGTCTGTTCATATTATAATACACGAAATCAGAATCGTGCGTTCTTTCCGCCAATGCCGTTCCGAAATCGTTATTCGTAACATTTTGGTAGAATGATACATAGTATCTGCGGCTAGCTTCAGCGTGCGCTGGACGTTGTACACCACGAAATGTAGCCTACTGCTTTACTAACACTCACACGTCTGTTCATATTATAATACACGAAATCAGAATCGTGCGTTCTTTCCGCCAATGCCGTTCCGAAATCGTTATTCGTAACATTTTGGTAGAATGATACATAGTATCTGCGGCTAGCTTCAGCGTGCGCTGGACGTTGTACGCCACGAAATGTAGCCTACTGCTTTACTACCACTCACACGTCTGTTCATATTATAATACACGAAATCAGAATCGTGCGTTCTTTCCGCCAATGCCGTTCCGAAATCGTTATTCGTAACATTTTGGGAGAATGATACATAGTATCTGCGGCTAGCTTCAGCGTGCGCTGGACGTTGTACACCACGAAATGTAGCCTACTGCTTTACTAACACTCACACGTCTGTTCATATTATAATACACGAAATCAGAATCGTGCGTTCTTTCCGCCAATGCCGTTCCGAAATCGTTATTCGTAACATTTTGGGAGAATGATACATAGTATCGGCGGCTAGCTTCAGCGTGCGCTGCACGTCGTACACCACGAAATGTAGCCTACCGCTTTACTAACACTCACACGTCTGTTCATATTATAATACACGAAATCAGAATCGTGCGTTCTTTCCGCCAATGCCGTTCCGAAATCGTTATTCGTAACATTTTGGGAGAATGATACATAGTATCGGCGGCTAGCGCCAGCGTGCGCTGCACGTCGTACACCACGAAATGTAGCCTACTGCTTTACTACCACTCACACGTCTGTTCATATTATAATACACGAAATCAGAATCGTGCGTTCTTTCCGCCAATGCCGTTCCGAAATCGTTATTCGTAACATTTTGGGAGAATGATACATAGTATCTGCGGCTAGCTTCAGCGTGCGCTGGACGTTGTACGCCACGAAATGTAGCCTACTGCTTTACTACCACTCACACGTCTGTTCATATTATAATACACGAAATCAGAATCGTGCGTTCTTTCCGCCAATGCCGTTCCGAAATCGTTATTCGTAACATTTTGGGAGAATGATACATAGTATCTGCGGCTAGCTTCAGCGTGCGCTGGACGTTGTACGCCACGAAATGTAGCCTACTGCTTTACTACCACTCACACGTCTGTTCATATTATAATACACGAAATCAGAATCGTGCGTTCTTTCCGCCAATGCCGTTCCGAAATCGTTATTCGTAACATTTTGGGAGAATGATACATAGTATCTGCGGCTAGCTTCAGCGTGCGCTGGACGTTGTACACCACGAAATGTAGCCTACTGCTTTACTAACACTCACACGTCTGTTCATATTATAATACACGAAATCAGAATCGTGCGTTCTTTCCGCCAATGCCGTTCCGAAATCGTTATTCGTAACATTTTGGGAGAATGATACATAGTATCGGCGGCTAGCTTCAGCGTGCGCTGCACGTCGTACACCACGAAATGTAGCCTACTGCTTTACTAACACTCACACGTCTGTTCATATTATAATACACGAAATCAGAATCGTGCGTTCTTTCCGCCAATGCCGTTCCGAAATCGTTATTCGTAACATTTTGGGAGAATGATACATAGTATCGGCGGCTAGCGCCAGCGTGCGCTGCACGTCGTACACCACGAAATGTAGCCGACTGCTCTACTACCACTCACACGTCTGTTCATATTATAATACACGAAATCAGAATCGTGCGTTCTTTCCGCCAATGCCGTTCCGAAATCGTTATTCGTAACATTTTGGTAGAATGATACATAGTATCTGCGGCTAGCTTCAGCGTGCGCTGGACGTTGTACACCACGAAATGTAGCCTACTGCTTTACTAACACTCACACGTCTGTTCATATTATAATACACGAAATCAGAATCGTGCGTTCTTTCCGCCAATGCCGTTCCGAAATCGTTATTCGTAACATTTTGGGAGAATGATACATAGTATCTGCGGCTAGCTTCAGCGTGCGCTGGACGTTGTACGCCACGAAATGTAGCCTACTGCTTTACTACCACTCACACGTCTGTTCATATTATAATACACGAAATCAGAATCGTGCGTTCTTTCCGCCAATGCCGTTCCGAAATCGTTATTCGTAACATTTTGGGAGAATGATACATAGTATCTGCGGCTAGCTTCAGCGTGCGCTGGACGTTGTACACCACGAAATGTAGCCTACTGCTTTACTAACACTCACACGTCTGTTCATATTATAATACACGAAATCAGAATCGTGCGTTCTTTCCGCCAATGCCGTTCCGAAATCGTTATTCGTAACATTTTGGGAGAATGATACATAGTATCGGCGGCTAGCTTCAGCGTGCGCTGCACGTCGTACACCACGAAATGTAGCCTACTGCTTTACTAACACTCACACGTCTGTTCATATTATAATACACGAAATCAGAATCGTGCGTTCTTTCCGCCAATGCCGTTCCGAAATCGTTATTCGTAACATTTTGGGAGAATGATACATAGTATCGGCGGCTAGCGCCAGCGTGCGCTGCACGTCGTACACCACGAAATGTAGCCGACTGCTCTACTACCACTCACACGTCTGTTCATATTATAATACACGAAATCAGAATCGTGCGTTCTTTCCGCCAATGCCGTTCCGAAATCGTTATTCGTAACATTTTGGTAGAATGATACATAGTATCTGCGGCTAGCTTCAGCGTGCGCTGGACGTTGTACACCACGAAATGTAGCCTACTGCTTTACTAACACTCACACGTCTGTTCATATTATAATACACGAAATCAGAATCGTGCGTTCTTTCCGCCAATGCCGTTCCGAAATCGTTATTCGTAACATTTTGGGAGAATGATACATAGTATCGGCGGCTAGCGCCAGCGTGCGCTGCACGTCGTACACCACGAAATGTAGCCGACTGCTTTACTACCACTCACACGTCTGTTCATATTATAATACACGAAATCAGAATCGTGCGTTCTTTCCGCCAATGCCGTTCCGAAATCGTTATTCGTAACATTTTGGTAGAATGATACATAGTATCTGCGGCTAGCTTCAGCGTGCGCTGGACGTTGTACACCACGAAATGTAGCCTACTGCTTTACTAACACTCACACGTCTGTTCATATTATAATACACGAAATCAGAATCGTGCGTTCTTTCCGCCAATGCCGTTCCGAAATCGTTATTCGTAACATTTTGGGAGAATGATACATAGTATCTGCGGCTAGCTTCAGCGTGCGCTGGACGTTGTACGCCACGAAATGTAGCCTACTGCTTTACTACCACTCACACGTCTGTTCATATTATAATACACGAAATCAGAATCGTGCGTTCTTTCCGCCAATGCCGTTCCGAAATCGTTATTCGTAACATTTTGGGAGAATGATACATAGTATCTGCGGCTAGCTTCAGCGTGCGCTGGACGTTGTACACCACGAAATGTAGCCTACTGCTTTACTAACACTCACACGTCTGTTCATATTATAATACACGAAATCAGAATCGTGCGTTCTTTCCGCCAATGCCGTTCCGAAATCGTTATTCGTAACATTTTGGGAGAATGATACATAGTATCTGCGGCTAGCTTCAGCGTGCGCTGGACGTTGTACGCCACGAAATGTAGCCTACTGCTTTACTACCACTCACACGTCTGTTCATATTATAATACACGAAATCAGAATCGTGCGTTCTTTCCGCCAATGCCGTTCCGAAATCGTTATTCGTAACATTTTGGGAGAATGATACATAGTATCTGCGGCTAGCTTCAGCGTGCGCTGGACGTTGTACGCCACGAAATGTAGCCTACTGCTTTACTACCACTCACACGTCTGTTCATATTATAATACACGAAATCAGAATCGTGCGTTCTTTCCGCCAATGCCGTTCCGAAATCGTTATTCGTAACATTTTGGGAGAATGATACATAGTATCTGCGGCTAGCTTCAGCGTGCGCTGGACGTTGTACACCACGAAATGTAGCCTACTGCTTTACTAACACTCACACGTCTGTTCATATTATAATACACGAAATCAGAATCGTGCGTTCTTTCCGCCAATGCCGTTCCGAAATCGTTATTCGTAACATTTTGGGAGAATGATACATAGTATCGGCGGCTAGCTTCAGCGTGCGCTGCACGTCGTACACCACGAAATGTAGCCTACTGCTTTACTAACACTCACACGTCTGTTCATATTATAATACACGAAATCAGAATCGTGCGTTCTTTCCGCCAATGCCGTTCCGAAATCGTTATTCGTAACATTTTGGGAGAATGATACATAGTATCGGCGGCTAGCGCCAGCGTGCGCTGCACGTCGTACACCACGAAATGTAGCCGACTGCTTTACTACCACTCACACGTCTGTTCATATTATAATACACGAAATCAGAATCGTGCGTTCTTTCCGCCAATGCCGTTCCGAAATCGTTATTCGTAACATTTTGGTAGAATGATACATAGTATCTGCGGCTAGCTTCAGCGTGCGCTGGACGTTGTACACCACGAAATGTAGCCTACTGCTTTACTAACACTCACACGTCTGTTCATATTATAATACACGAAATCAGAATCGTGCGTTCTTTCCGCCAATGCCGTTCCGAAATCGTTATTCGTAACATTTTGGGAGAATGATACATAGTATCGGCGGCTAGCGCCAGCGTGCGCTGCACGTCGTACACCACGAAATGTAGCCGACTGCTTTACTACCACTCACACGTCTGTTCATATTATAATACACGAAATCAGAATCGTGCGTTCTTTCCGCCAATGCCGTTCCGAAATCGTTATTCGTAACATTTTGGTAGAATGATACATAGTATCTGCGGCTAGCTTCAGCGTGCGCTGGACGTTGTACACCACGAAATGTAGCCTACTGCTTTACTAACACTCACACGTCTGTTCATATTATAATACACGAAATCAGAATCGTGCGTTCTTTCCGCCAATGCCGTTCCGAAATCGTTATTCGTAACATTTTGGGAGAATGATACATAGTATCTGCGGCTAGCTTCAGCGTGCGCTGGACGTTGTACGCCACGAAATGTAGCCTACTGCTTTACTACCACTCACACGTCTGTTCATATTATAATACACGAAATCAGAATCGTGCGTTCTTTCCGCCAATGCCGTTCCGAAATCGTTATTCGTAACATTTTGGGAGAATGATACATAGTATCGGCGGCTAGCGCCAGCGTGCGCTGCACGTCGTACACCACGAAATGTAGCCTACTGCTTTACTACCACTCACACGTCTGTTCATATTATAATACACGAAATCAGAATCGTGCGTTCTTTCCGCCAATGCCGTTCCGAAATCGTTATTCGTAACATTTTGGTAGAATGATACATAGTATCTGCGGCTAGCTTCAGCGTGCGCTGGACGTTGTACACCACGAAATGTAGCCTACCGCTTTACTAACACTCACACGTCTGTTCATATTATAATACACGAAATCAGAATCGTGCGTTCTTTCCGCCAATGCCGTTCCGAAATCGTTATTCGTAACATTTTGGGAGAATGATACATAGTATCGGCGGCTAGCGCCAGCGTGCGCTGCACGTCGTACACCACGAAATGTAGCCGACTGCTTTACTACCACTCACACGTCTGTTCATATTATAATACACGAAATCAGAATCGTGCGTTCTTTCCGCCAATGCCGTTCCGAAATCGTTATTCGTAACATTTTGGTAGAATGATACATAGTATCTGCGGCTAGCTTCAGCGTGCGCTGGACGTTGTACACCACGAAATGTAGCCTACTGCTTTACTAACACTTACACGTCTGTTCATATTATAATACACGAAATCAGAATCGTGCGTTCTTTCCGCCAATGCCGTTCCGAAATCGTTATTCGTAACATTTTGGGAGAATGATACATAGTATCTGCGGCTAGCTTCAGCGTGCGCTGGACGTTGTACACCACGAAATGTAGCCTACTGCTTTACTAACACTCACACGTCTGTTCATATTATAATACACGAAATCAGAATCGTGCGTTCTTTCCGCCAATGCCGTTCCGAAATCGTTATTCGTAACATTTTGGTAGAATGATACATAGTATCTGCGGCTAGCTTCAGCGTGCGCTGGACGTTGTACACCACGAAATGTAGCCTACTGCTTTACTAACACTCACACGTCTGTTCATATTATAATGCACGAAATCAGAATCGTGCGTTCTTTCCGCCAATGCCGTTCCGAAATCGTTATTCGTAACATTTTGGGAGAATGATACATAGTATCGGCGGCTAGCGCCAGCGTGCGCTGCACGTCGTACACCACGAAATGTAGCCGACTGCTTTACTACCACTCACACGTCTGTTCATATTATAATACACGAAATCAGAATCGTGCGTTCTTTCCGCCAATGCCGTTCCGAAATCGTTATTCGTAACATTTTGGTAGAATGATACATAGTATCGGCGGCTAGCGCCAGCGTGCGCTGCACGTCGTACACCACGAAATGTAGCCGACTGCTTTACTACCACTCACACGTCTGTTCATATTATAATACACGAAATCAGAATCGTGCGTTCTTTCCGCCAATGCCGTTCCGAAATCGTTATTCGTAACATTTTGGTAGAATGATACATAGTATCTGCGGCTAGCTTCAGCGTGCGCTGGACGTTGTACACCACGAAATGTAGCCTACTGCTTTACTAACACTCACACGTCTGTTCATATTATAATACACGAAATCAGAATCGTGCGTTCTTTCCGCCAATGCCGTTCCGAAATCGTTATTCGTAACATTTTGGTAGAATGATACATAGTATCTGCGGCTAGCTTCAGCGTGCGCTGGACGTTGTACACCACGAAATGTAGCCTACCGCTTTACTAACACTCACACGTCTGTTCATATTATAATACACGAAATCAGAATCGTGCGTTCTTTCCGCCAATGCCGTTCCGAAATCGTTATTCGTAACATTTTGGGAGAATGATACATAGTATCGGCGGCTAGCGCCAGCGTGCGCTGCACGTCGTACACCACGAAATGTAGCCGACTGCTTTACTACCACTCACACGTCTGTTCATATTATAATACACGAAATCAGAATCGTGCGTTCTTTCCGCCAATGCCGTTCCGAAATCGTTATTCGTAACATTTTGGGAGAATGATACATAGTATCGGCGGCTAGCGCCAGCGTGCGCTGCACGTCGTACACCACGAAATGTAGCCTACTGCTTTACTACCACTCACACGTCTGTTCATATTATAATACACGAAATCAGAATCGTGCGTTCTTTCCGCCAATGCCGTTCCGAAATCGTTATTCGTAACATTTTGGTAGAATGATACATAGTATCGGCGGCTAGCTTCAGCGTGCGCTGGACGTTGTACACCACGAAATGTAGCCTACTGCTTTACTACCACTCACACGTCTGTTCATATTATAATACACGAAATCAGAATCGTGCGTTCTTTCCGCCAATGCCGTTCCGAAATCGTTATTCGTAACATTTTGGTAGAATGATACATAGTATCTGCGGCTAGCTTCAGCGTGCGCTGGACGTTGTACACCACGAAATGTAGCCTACCGCTTTACTAACACTCACACGTCTGTTCATATTATAATACACGAAATCAGAATCGTGCGTTCTTTCCGCCAATGCCGTTCCGAAATCGTTATTCGTAACATTTTGGTAGAATGATACATAGTATCTGCGGCTAGCTTCAGCGTGCGCTGGACGTTGTACACCACGAAATGTAGCCTACTGCTTTACTACCACTCACACGTCTGTTCATATTATAATACACGAAATCAGAATCGTGCGTTCTTTCCGCCAATGCCGTTCCGAAATCGTTATTCGTAACATTTTGGTAGAATGATACATAGTATCTGCGGCTAGCTTCAGCGTGCGCTGGACGTTGTACACCACGAAATGTAGCCTACCGCTTTACTAACACTCACACGTCTGTTCATATTATAATACACGAAATCAGAATCGTGCGTTCTTTCCGCCAATGCCGTTCCGAAATCGTTATTCGTAACATTTTGGTAGAATGATACATAGTATCTGCGGCTAGCTTCAGCGTGCGCTGGACGTTGTACACCACGAAATGTAGCCTACTGCTTTACTACCACTCACACGTCTGTTCATATTATAATACACGAAATCAGAATCGTGCGTTCTTTCCGCCAATGCCGTTCCGAAATCGTTATTCGTAACATTTTGGTAGAATGATACATAGTATCTGCGGCTAGCTTCAGCGTGCGCTGGACGTTGTACACCACGAAATGTAGCCTACCGCTTTACTAACACTCACACGTCTGTTCATATTATAATACACGAAATCAGAATCGTGCGTTCTTTCCGCCAATGCCGTTCCGAAATCGTTATTCGTAACATTTTGGTAGAATGATACATAGTATCTGCGGCTAGCTTCAGCGTGCGCTGGACGTTGTACACCACGAAATGTAGCCTACTGCTTTACTACCACTCACACGTCTGTTCATATTATAATACACGAAATCAGAATCGTGCGTTCTTTCCGCCAATGCCGTTCCGAAATCGTTATTCGTAACATTTTGGTAGAATGATACATAGTATCTGCGGCTAGCTTCAGCGTGCGCTGGACGTTGTACACCACGAAATGTAGCCTACCGCTTTACTAACACTCACACGTCTGTTCATATTATAATACACGAAATCAGAATCGTGCGTTCTTTCCGCCAATGCCGTTCCGAAATCGTTATTCGTAACATTTTGGTAGAATGATACATAGTATCTGCGGCTAGCTTCAGCGTGCGCTGGACGTTGTACACCACGAAATGTAGCCTACTGCTTTACTAACACTCACACGTCTGTTCATATTATAATACACGAAATCAGAATCGTGCGTTCTTTCCGCCAATGCCGTTCCGAAATCGTTATTCGTAACATTTTGGTAGAATGATACATAGTATCTGCGGCTAGCTTCAGCGTGCGCTGGACGTTGTACACCACGAAATGTAGCCTACCGCTTTACTAACACTCACACGTCTGTTCATATTATAATACACGAAATCAGAATCGTGCGTTCTTTCCGCCAATGCCGTTCCGAAATCGTTATTCGTAACATTTTGGGAGAATGATACATAGTATCTGCGGCTAGCTTCAGCGTGCGCTGGACGTTGTACACCACGAAATGTAGCCTACTGCTTTACTAACACTCACACGTCTGTTCATATTATAATACACGAAATCAGAATCGTGCGTTCTTTCCGCCAATGCCGTTCCGAAATCGTTATTCGTAACATTTTGGGAGAATGATACATAGTATCGGCGGCTAGCGCCAGCGTGCGCTGCACGTCGTACACCACGAAATGTAGCCTACTGCTTTACTACCACTCACACGTCTGTTCATATTATAATACACGAAATCAGAATCGTGCGTTCTTTCCGCCAATGCCGTTCCGAAATCGTTATTCGTAACATTTTGGTAGAATGATACATAGTATCGGCGGCTAGCGCCAGCGTGCGCTGCACGTCGTACACCACGAAATGTAGCCTACTGCTTTACTAACACTCACACGTCTGTTCATATTATAATACACGAAATCAGAATCGTGCGTTCTTTCCGCCAATGCCGTTCCGAAATCGTTATTCGTAACATTTTGGTAGAATGATACATAGTATCGGCGGCTAGCGCCAGCGTGCGCTGCACGTCGTACACCACGAAATGTAGCCTACTGCTTTACTAACACTCACACGTCTGTTCATATTATAATACACGAAATCAGAATCGTGCGTTCTTTCCGCCAATGCCGTTCCGAAATCGTTATTCGTAACATTTTGGGAGAATGATACATAGTATCGGCGGCTAGCGCCAGCGTGCGCTGCACGTCGTACACCACGAAATGTAGCCTACTGCTTTACTACCACTCACACGTCTGTTCATATTATAATACACGAAATCAGAATCGTGCGTTCTTTCCGCCAATGCCGTTCCGAAATCGTTATTCGTAACATTTTGGTAGAATGATACATAGTATCGGCGGCTAGCGCCAGCGTGCGCTGCACGTCGTACACCACGAAATGTAGCCTACTGCTTTACTAACACTCACACGTCTGTTCATATTATAATACACGAAATCAGAATCGTGCGTTCTTTCCGCCAATGCCGTTCCGAAATCGTTATTCGTAACATTTTGGTAGAATGATACATAGTATCGGCGGCTAGCGCCAGCGTGCGCTGCACGTCGTACACCACGAAATGTAGCCTACTGCTTTACTAACACTCACACGTCTGTTCATATTATAATACACGAAATCAGAATCGTGCGTTCTTTCCGCCAATGCCGTTCCGAAATCGTTATTCGTAACATTTTGGGAGAATGATACATAGTATCGGCGGCTAGCGCCAGCGTGCGCTGCACGTCGTACACCACGAAATGTAGCCTACTGCTTTACTAACACTCACACGTCTGTTCATATTATAATACACGAAATCAGAATCGTGCGTTCTTTCCGCCAATGCCGTTCCGAAATCGTTATTCGTAACATTTTGGTAGAATGATACATAGTATCTGCGGCTAGCTTCAGCGTGCGCTGGACGTTGTACACCACGAAATGTAGCCTACCGCTTTACTAACACTCACACGTCTGTTCATATTATAATACACGAAATCAGAATCGTGCGTTCTTTCCGCCAATGCCGTTCCGAAATCGTTATTCGTAACATTTTGGTAGAATGATACATAGTATCTGCGGCTAGCTTCAGCGTGCGCTGGACGTTGTACACCACGAAATGTAGCCTACTGCTTTACTAACACTCACACGTCTGTTCATATTATAATACACGAAATCAGAATCGTGCGTTCTTTCCGCCAATGCCGTTCCGAAATCGTTATTCGTAACATTTTGGGAGAATGATACATAGTATCGGCGGCTAGCGCCAGCGTGCGCTGCACGTCGTACACCACGAAATGTAGCCTACTGCTTTACTACCACTCACACGTCTGTTCATATTATAATACACGAAATCAGAATCGTGCGTTCTTTCCGCCAATGCCGTTCCGAAATCGTTATTCGTAACATTTTGGTAGAATGATACATAGTATCTGCGGCTAGCTTCAGCGTGCGCTGGACGTTGTACACCACGAAATGTAGCCTACCGCTTTACTAACACTCACACGTCTGTTCATATTATAATACACGAAATCAGAATCGTGCGTTCTTTCCGCCAATGCCGTTCCGAAATCGTTATTCGTAACATTTTGGTAGAATGATACATAGTATCTGCGGCTAGCTTCAGCGTGCGCTGGACGTTGTACACCACGAAATGTAGCCTACTGCTTTACTAACACTCACACGTCTGTTCATATTATAATACACGAAATCAGAATCGTGCGTTCTTTCCGCCAATGCCGTTCCGAAATCGTTATTCGTAACATTTTGGTAGAATGATACATAGTATCTGCGGCTAGCTTCAGCGTGCGCTGGACGTTGTACACCACGAAATGTAGCCTACCGCTTTACTAACACTCACACGTCTGTTCATATTATAATACACGAAATCAGAATCGTGCGTTCTTTCCGCCAATGCCGTTCCGAAATCGTTATTCGTAACATTTTGGGAGAATGATACATAGTATCTGCGGCTAGCTTCAGCGTGCGCTGGACGTTGTACACCACGAAATGTAGCCTACTGCTTTACTAACACTCACACGTCTGTTCATATTATAATACACGAAATCAGAATCGTGCGTTCTTTCCGCCAATGCCGTTCCGAAATCGTTATTCGTAACATTTTGGGAGAATGATACATAGTATCGGCGGCTAGCGCCAGCGTGCGCTGCACGTCGTACACCACGAAATGTAGCCTACTGCTTTACTACCACTCACACGTCTGTTCATATTATAATACACGAAATCAGAATCGTGCGTTCTTTCCGCCAATGCCGTTCCGAAATCGTTATTCGTAACATTTTGGTAGAATGATACATAGTATCGGCGGCTAGCGCCAGCGTGCGCTGCACGTCGTACACCACGAAATGTAGCCTACTGCTTTACTAACACTCACACGTCTGTTCATATTATAATACACGAAATCAGAATCGTGCGTTCTTTCCGCCAATGCCGTTCCGAAATCGTTATTCGTAACATTTTGGTAGAATGATACATAGTATCGGCGGCTAGCGCCAGCGTGCGCTGCACGTCGTACACCACGAAATGTAGCCTACTGCTTTACTAACACTCACACGTCTGTTCATATTATAATACACGAAATCAGAATCGTGCGTTCTTTCCGCCAATGCCGTTCCGAAATCGTTATTCGTAACATTTTGGGAGAATGATACATAGTATCGGCGGCTAGCGCCAGCGTGCGCTGCACGTCGTACACCACGAAATGTAGCCTACTGCTTTACTACCACTCACACGTCTGTTCATATTATAATACACGAAATCAGAATCGTGCGTTCTTTCCGCCAATGCCGTTCCGAAATCGTTATTCGTAACATTTTGGTAGAATGATACATAGTATCTGCGGCTAGCTTCAGCGTGCGCTGGACGTTGTACACCACGAAATGTAGCCTACCGCTTTACTAACACTCACACGTCTGTTCATATTATAATACACGAAATCAGAATCGTGCGTTCTTTCCGCCAATGCCGTTCCGAAATCGTTATTCGTAACATTTTGGTAGAATGATACATAGTATCTGCGGCTAGCTTCAGCGTGCGCTGGACGTTGTACACCACGAAATGTAGCCTACTGCTTTACTAACACTCACACGTCTGTTCATATTATAATACACGAAATCAGAATCGTGCGTTCTTTCCGCCAATGCCGTTCCGAAATCGTTATTCGTAACATTTTGGTAGAATGATACATAGTATCTGCGGCTAGCTTCAGCGTGCGCTGGACGTTGTACACCACGAAATGTAGCCTACCGCTTTACTAACACTCACACGTCTGTTCATATTATAATACACGAAATCAGAATCGTGCGTTCTTTCCGCCAATGCCGTTCCGAAATCGTTATTCGTAACATTTTGGTAGAATGATACATAGTATCTGCGGCTAGCTTCAGCGTGCGCTGGACGTTGTACACCACGAAATGTAGCCTACCGCTTTACTAACACTCACACGTCTGTTCATATTATAATACACGAAATCAGAATCGTGCGTTCTTTCCGCCAATGCCGTTCCGAAATCGTTATTCGTAACATTTTGGGAGAATGATACATAGTATCTGCGGCTAGCTTCAGCGTGCGCTGGACGTTGTACACCACGAAATGTAGCCTACCGCTTTACTAACACTCACACGTCTGTTCATATTATAATACACGAAATCAGAATCGTGCGTTCTTTCCGCCAATGCCGTTCCGAAATCGTTATTCGTAACATTTTGGGAGAATGATACATAGTATCGGCGGCTAGCGCCAGCGTGCGCTGCACGTCGTACACCACGAAATGTAGCCTACTGCTTTACTAACACTCACACGTCTGTTCATATTATAATACACGAAATCAGAATCGTGCGTTCTTTCCGCCAATGCCGTTCCGAAATCGTTATTCGTAACATTTTGGGAGAATGATACATAGTATCTGCGGCTAGCTTCAGCGTGCGCTGGACGTTGTACACCACGAAATGTAGCCTACCGCTTTACTAACACTCACACGTCTGTTCATATTATAATACACGAAATCAGAATCGTGCGTTCTTTCCGCCAATGCCGTTCCGAAATCGTTATTCGTAACATTTTGGTAGAATGATACATAGTATCTGCGGCTAGCTTCAGCGTGCGCTGGACGTTGTACACCACGAAATGTAGCCTACCGCTTTACTAACACTCACACGTCTGTTCATATTATAATACACGAAATCAGAATCGTGCGTTCTTTCCGCCAATGCCGTTCCGAAATCGTTATTCGTAACATTTTGGTAGAATGATACATAGTATCTGCGGCTAGCTTCAGCGTGCGCTGGACGTTGTACACCACGAAATGTAGCCTACTGCTTTACTAACACTCACACGTCTGTTCATATTATAATACACGAAATCAGAATCGTGCGTTCTTTCCGCCAATGCCGTTCCGAAATCGTTATTCGTAACATTTTGGTAGAATGATACATAGTATCTGCGGCTAGCTTCAGCGTGCGCTGGACGTTGTACACCACGAAATGTAGCCTACCGCTTTACTAACACTCACACGTCTGTTCATATTATAATACACGAAATCAGAATCGTGCGTTCTTTCCGCCAATGCCGTTCCGAAATCGTTATTCGTAACATTTTGGTAGAATGATACATAGTATCTGCGGCTAGCTTCAGCGTGCGCTGGACGTTGTACACCACGAAATGTAGCCTACCGCTTTACTAACACTCACACGTCTGTTCATATTATAATACACGAAATCAGAATCGTGCGTTCTTTCCGCCAATGCCGTTCCGAAATCGTTATTCGTAACATTTTGGGAGAATGATACATAGTATCTGCGGCTAGCTTCAGCGTGCGCTGGACGTTGTACACCACGAAATGTAGCCTACCGCTTTACTAACACTCACACGTCTGTTCATATTATAATACACGAAATCAGAATCGTGCGTTCTTTCCGCCAATGCCGTTCCGAAATCGTTATTCGTAACATTTTGGGAGAATGATACATAGTATCGGCGGCTAGCGCCAGCGTGCGCTGCACGTCGTACACCACGAAATGTAGCCTACTGCTTTACTAACACTCACACGTCTGTTCATATTATAATACACGAAATCAGAATCGTGCGTTCTTTCCGCCAATGCCGTTCCGAAATCGTTATTCGTAACATTTTGGGAGAATGATACATAGTATCTGCGGCTAGCTTCAGCGTGCGCTGGACGTTGTACACCACGAAATGTAGCCTACCGCTTTACTAACACTCACACGTCTGTTCATATTATAATACACGAAATCAGAATCGTGCGTTCTTTCCGCCAATGCCGTTCCGAAATCGTTATTCGTAACATTTTGGGAGAATGATACATAGTATCTGCGGCTAGCTTCAGCGTGCGCTGGACGTTGTACACCACGAAATGTAGCCTACCGCTTTACTAACACTCACACGTCTGTTCATATTATAATACACGAAATCAGAATCGTGCGTTCTTTCCGCCAATGCCGTTCCGAAATCGTTATTCGTAACATTTTGGGAGAATGATACATAGTATCGGCGGCTAGCGCCAGCGTGCGCTGCACGTCGTACACCACGAAATGTAGCCTACTGCTTTACTACCACTCACACGTCTGTTCATATTATAATACACGAAATCAGAATCGTGCGTTCTTTCCGCCAATGCCGTTCCGAAATCGTTATTCGTAACATTTTGGTAGAATGATACATAGTATCGGCGGCTAGCGCCAGCGTGCGCTGCACGTCGTACACCACGAAATGTAGCCTACTGCTTTACTAACACTCACACGTCTGTTCATATTATAATACACGAAATCAGAATCGTGCGTTCTTTCCGCCAATGCCGTTCCGAAATCGTTATTCGTAACATTTTGGTAGAATGATACATAGTATCTGCGGCTAGCTTCAGCGTGCGCTGGACGTTGTACACCACGAAATGTAGCCTACTGCTTTACTAACACTCACACGTCTGTTCATATTATAATACACGAAATCAGAATCGTGCGTTCTTTCCGCCAATGCCGTTCCGAAATCGTTATTAGTAACATTTTGGTAGAATGATACATAGTATCTGCGGCTAGCTTCAGCGTGCGCTGGACGTTGTACACCACGAAATGTAGCCTACTGCTTTACTAACACTCACACGTCTGTTCATATTATAATGCACGAAATCAGAATCGTGCGTTCTTTCCGCCAATGCCGTTCCGAAATCGTTATTCGTAACATTTTGGGAGAATGATACATAGTATCGGCGGCTAGCGCCAGCGTGCGCTGCACGTCGTACACCACGAAATGTAGCCGACTGCTTTACTACCACTCACACGTCTGTTCATATTATAATACACGAAATCAGAATCGTGCGTTCTTTCCGCCAATGCCGTTCCGAAATCGTTATTCGTAACATTTTGGTAGAATGATACATAGTATCTGCGGCTAGCTTCAGCGTGCGCTGGACGTTGTACACCACGAAATGTAGCCTACTGCTTTACTAACACTCACACGTCTGTTCATATTATAATACACGAAATCAGAATCGTGCGTTCTTTCCGCCAATGCCGTTCCGAAATCGTTATTCGTAACATTTTGGGAGAATGATACATAGTATCGGCGGCTAGCGCCAGCGTGCGCTGCACGTCGTACACCACGAAATGTAGCCGACTGCTTTACTACCACTCACACGTCTGTTCATATTATAATACACGAAATCAGAATCGTGCGTTCTTTCCGCCAATGCCGTTCCGAAATCGTTATTCGTAACATTTTGGTAGAATGATACATAGTATCTGCGGCTAGCTTCAGCGTGCGCTGGACGTTGTACACCACGAAATGTAGCCTACTGCTTTACTAACACTCACACGTCTGTTCATATTATAATACACGAAATCAGAATCGTGCGTTCTTTCCGCCAATGCCGTTCCGAAATCGTTATTCGTAACATTTTGGTAGAATGATACATAGTATCTGCGGCTAGCTTCAGCGTGCGCTGGACGTTGTACACCACGAAATGTAGCCTACCGCTTTACTAACACTCACACGTCTGTTCATATTATAATACACGAAATCAGAATCGTGCGTTCTTTCCGCCAATGCCGTTCCGAAATCGTTATTCGTAACATTTTGGGAGAATGATACATAGTATCGGCGGCTAGCGCCAGCGTGCGCTGCACGTCGTACACCACGAAATGTAGCCGACTGCTTTACTACCACTCACACGTCTGTTCATATTATAATACACGAAATCAGAATCGTGCGTTCTTTCCGCCAATGCCGTTCCGAAATCGTTATTCGTAACATTTTGGTAGAATGATACATAGTATCTGCGGCTAGCTTCAGCGTGCGCTGGACGTTGTACACCACGAAATGTAGCCTACTGCTTTACTAACACTCACACGTCTGTTCATATTATAATGCACGAAATCAGAATCGTGCGTTCTTTCCGCCAATGCCGTTCCGAAATCGTTATTCGTAACATTTTGGGAGAATGATACATAGTATCGGCGGCTAGCGCCAGCGTGCGCTGCACGTCGTACACCACGAAATGTAGCCGACTGCTTTACTACCACTCACACGTCTGTTCATATTATAATACACGAAATCAGAATCGTGCGTTCTTTCCGCCAATGCCGTTCCGAAATCGTTATTCGTAACATTTTGGTAGAATGATACATAGTATCTGCGGCTAGCTTCAGCGTGCGCTGGACGTTGTACACCACGAAATGTAGCCTACTGCTTTACTAACACTCACACGTCTGTTCATATTATAATACACGAAATCAGAATCGTGCGTTCTTTCCGCCAATGCCGTTCCGAAATCGTTATTCGTAACATTTTGGGAGAATGATACATAGTATCGGCGGCTAGCGCCAGCGTGCGCTGCACGTCGTACACCACGAAATGTAGCCGACTGCTTTACTACCACTCACACGTCTGTTCATATTATAATACACGAAATCAGAATCGTGCGTTCTTTCCGCCAATGCCGTTCCGAAATCGTTATTCGTAACATTTTGGTAGAATGATACATAGTATCTGCGGCTAGCTTCAGCGTGCGCTGGACGTTGTACACCACGAAATGTAGCCGACTGCTTTACTAACACTCACACGTCTGTTCATATTATAATACACGAAATCAGAATCGTGCGTTCTTTCCGCCAATGCCGTTCCGAAATCGTTATTCGTAACATTTTGGTAGAATGATACATAGTATCTGCGGCTAGCTTCAGCGTGCGCTGGACGTTGTACACCACGAAATGTAGCCTACTGCTTTACTAACACTCACACGTCTGTTCATATTATAATACACGAAATCAGAATCGTGCGTTCTTTCCGCCAATGCCGTTCCGAAATCGTTATTCGTAACATTTTGGGAGAATGATACATAGTATCGGCGGCTAGCGCCAGCGTGCGCTGCACGTCGTACACCACGAAATGTAGCCGACTGCTTTACTACCACTCACACGTCTGTTCATATTATAATACACGAAATCAGAATCGTGCGTTCTTTCCGCCAATGCCGTTCCGAAATCGTTATTCGTAACATTTTGGTAGAATGATACATAGTATCTGCGGCTAGCTTCAGCGTGCGCTGGACGTTGTACACCACGAAATGTAGCCTACTGCTTTACTAACACTCACACGTCTGTTCATATTATAATACACGAAATCAGAATCGTGCGTTCTTTCCGCCAATGCCGTTCCGAAATCGTTATTCGTAACATTTTGGGAGAATGATACATAGTATCGGCGGCTAGCGCCAGCGTGCGCTGCACGTCGTACACCACGAAATGTAGCCGACTGCTTTACTACCACTCACACGTCTGTTCATATTATAATACACGAAATCAGAATCGTGCGTTCTTTCCGCCAATGCCGTTCCGAAATCGTTATTCGTAACATTTTGGTAGAATGATACATAGTATCTGCGGCTAGCTTCAGCGTGCGCTGGACGTTGTACACCACGAAATGTAGCCTACTGCTTTACTAACACTCACACGTCTGTTCATATTATAATACACGAAATCAGAATCGTGCGTTCTTTCCGCCAATGCCGTTCCGAAATCGTTATTCGTAACATTTTGGTAGAATGATACATAGTATCTGCGGCTAGCTTCAGCGTGCGCTGGACGTTGTACACCACGAAATGTAGCCTACTGCTTTACTAACACTCACACGTCTGTTCATATTATAATACACGAAATCAGAATCGTGCGTTCTTTCCGCCAATGCCGTTCCGAAATCGTTATTCGTAACATTTTGGGAGAATGATACATAGTATCGGCGGCTAGCGCCAGCGTGCGCTGCACGTCGTACACCACGAAATGTAGCCGACTGCTTTACTACCACTCACACGTCTGTTCATATTATAATACACGAAATCAGAATCGTGCGTTCTTTCCGCCAATGCCGTTCCGAAATCGTTATTCGTAACATTTTGGTAGAATGATACATAGTATCTGCGGCTAGCTTCAGCGTGCGCTGGACGTTGTACACCACGAAATGTAGCCGACTGCTTTACTACCACTCACACGTCTGTTCATATTATAATACACGAAATCAGAATCGTGCGTTCTTTCCGCCAATGCCGTTCCGAAATCGTTATTCGTAACATTTTGGTAGAATGATACATAGTATCTGCGGCTAGCTTCAGCGTGCGCTGGACGTTGTACACCACGAAATGTAGCCTACTGCTTTACTAACACTCACACGTCTGTTCATATTATAATACACGAAATCAGAATCGTGCGTTCTTTCCGCCAATGCCGTTCCGAAATCGTTATTCGTAACATTTTGGGAGAATGATACATAGTATCGGCGGCTAGCTTCAGCGTGCGCTGCACGTCGTACACCACGAAATGTAGCCGACTGCTTTACTACCACTCACACGTCTGTTCATATTATAATACACGAAATCAGAATCGTGCGTTCTTTCCGCCAATGCCGTTCCGAAATCGTTATTCGTAACATTTTGGTAGAATGATACATAGTATCGGCGGCTAGCGCCAGCGTGCGCTGCACGTCGTACACCACGAAATGTAGCCGACTGCTTTACTACCACTCACACGTCTGTTCATATTATAATACACGAAATCAGAATCGTGCGTTCTTTCCGCCAATGCCGTTCCGAAATCGTTATTCGTAACATTTTGGGAGAATGATACATAGTATCGGCGGCTAGCGCCAGCGTGCGCTGCACGTCGTACACCACGAAATGTAGCCGACTGCTTTACTACCACTCACACGTCTGTTCATATTATAATACACGAAATCAGAATCGTGCGTTCTTTCCGCCAATGCCGTTCCGAAATCGTTATTCGTAACATTTTGGTAGAATGATACATAGTATCTGCGGCTAGCTTCAGCGTGCGCTGGACGTTGTACACCACGAAATGTAGCCTACTGCTTTACTAACACTCACACGTCTGTTCATATTATAATACACGAAATCAGAATCGTGCGTTCTTTCCGCCAATGCCGTTCCGAAATCGTTATTCGTAACATTTTGGTAGAATGATACATAGTATCTGCGGCTAGCTTCAGCGTGCGCTGGACGTTGTACACCACGAAATGTAGCCTACTGCTTTACTAACACTCACACGTCTGTTCATATTATAATACACGAAATCAGAATCGTGCGTTCTTTCCGCCAATGCCGTTCCGAAATCGTTATTCGTAACATTTTGGGAGAATGATACATAGTATCGGCGGCTAGCGCCAGCGTGCGCTGCACGTCGTACACCACGAAATGTAGCCGACTGCTTTACTACCACTCACACGTCTGTTCATATTATAATACACGAAATCAGAATCGTGCGTTCTTTCCGCCAATGCCGTTCCGAAATCGTTATTCGTAACATTTTGGTAGAATGATACATAGTATCTGCGGCTAGCTTCAGCGTGCGCTGGACGTTGTACACCACGAAATGTAGCCGACTGCTTTACTACCACTCACACGTCTGTTCATATTATAATACACGAAATCAGAATCGTGCGTTCTTTCCGCCAATGCCGTTCCGAAATCGTTATTCGTAACATTTTGGGAGAATGATACATAGTATCGGCGGCTAGCGCCAGCGTGCGCTGCACGTCGTACACCACGAAATGTAGCCGACTGCTTTACTACCACTCACACGTCTGTTCATATTATAATACACGAAATCAGAATCGTGCGTTCTTTCCGCCAATGCCGTTCCGAAATCGTTATTCGTAACACTTTGGGAGAATGATACATAGTATCGGCGGCTAGCGCCAGCGTGCGCTGCACGTCGTACACCACGAAATGTAGCCGACTGCTTTACTACCACTCACACGTCTGTTCATATTATAATACACGAAATCAGAATCGTGCGTTCTTTCCGCCAATGCCGTTCCGAAATCGTTATTCGTAACATTTTGGTAGAATGATACATAGTATCTGCGGCTAGCTTCAGCGTGCGCTGGACGTTGTACACCACGAAATGTAGCCTACTGCTTTACTAACACTCACACGTCTGTTCATATTATAATACACGAAATCAGAATCGTGCGTTCTTTCCGCCAATGCCGTTCCGAAATCGTTATTCGTAACATTTTGGGAGAATGATACATAGTATCGGCGGCTAGCGCCAGCGTGCGCTGCACGTCGTACACCACGAAATGTAGCCGACTGCTTTACTACCACTCACACGTCTGTTCATATTATAATACACGAAATCAGAATCGTGCGTTCTTTCCGCCAATGCCGTTCCGAAATCGTTATTCGTAACACTTTGGGAGAATGATACATAGTATCGGCGGCTAGCGCCAGCGTGCGCTGCACGTCGTACACCACGAAATGTAGCCGACTGCTTTACTACCACTCACACGTCTGTTCATATTATAATACACGAAATCAGAATCGTGCGTTCTTTCCGCCAATGCCGTTCCGAAATCGTTATTCGTAACACTTTGGGAGAATGATACATAGTATCGGCGGCTAGCGCCAGCGTGCGCTGCACGTCGTACACCACGAAATGTAGCCGACTGCTTTACTACCACTCACACGTCTGTTCATATTATAATACACGAAATCAGAATCGTGCGTTCTTTCCGCCAATGCCGTTCCGAAATCGTTATTCGTAACATTTTGGTAGAATGATACATAGTATCTGCGGCTAGCTTCAGCGTGCGCTGGACGTTGTACACCACGAAATGTAGCCTACTGCTTTACTACCACTCACACGTCTGTTCATATTATAATACACGAAATCAGAATCGTGCGTTCTTTCCGCCAATGCCGTTCCGAAATCGTTATTCGTAACACTTTGGGAGAATGATACATAGTATCGGCGGCTAGCGCCAGCGTGCGCTGCACGTCGTACACCACGAAATGTAGCCGACTGCTTTACTACCACTCACACGTCTGTTCATATTATAATACACAAAATCAGAATCGTGCGTTCTTTCCGCCAATGCCGTTCCGAAATCGTTATTCGTAACACTTTGGGAGAATGATACATAGTATCGGCGGCTAGCGCCAGCGTGCGCTGCACGTCGTACACCACGAAATGTAGCCGACTGCTTTACTACCACTCACACGTCTGTTCATATTATAATACACGAAATCAGAATCGTGCGTTCTTTCCGCCAATGCCGTTCCGAAATCGTTATTCGTAACATTTTGGTAGAATGATACATAGTATCTGCGGCTAGCTTCAGCGTGCGCTGGACGTTGTACACCACGAAATGTAGCCTACTGCTTTACTACCACTCACACGTCTGTTCATATTATAATACACGAAATCAGAATCGTGCGTTCTTTCCGCCAATGCCGTTCCGAAATCGTTATTCGTAACACTTTGGGAGAATGATACATAGTATCGGCGGCTAGCGCCAGCGTGCGCTGCACGTCGTACACCACGAAATGTAGCCGACTGCTTTACTACCACTCACACGTCTGTTCATATTATAATACACGAAATCAGAATCGTGCGTTCTTTCCGCCAATGCCGTTCCGAAATCGTTATTCGTAACATTTTGGTAGAATGATACATAGTATCTGCGGCTAGCTTCAGCGTGCGCTGGACGTTGTACACCACGAAATGTAGCCTACTGCTTTACTACCACTCACACGTCTGTTCATATTATAATACACGAAATCAGAATCGTGCGTTCTTTCCGCCAATGCCGTTCCGAAATCGTTATTCGTAACACTTTGGGAGAATGATACATAGTATCGGCGGCTAGCGCCAGCGTGCGCTGCACGTCGTACACCACGAAATGTAGCCGACTGCTTTACTACCACTCACACGTCTGTTCATATTATAATACACGAAATCAGAATCGTGCGTTCTTTCCGCCAATGCCGTTCCGAAATCGTTATTCGTAACACTTTGGGAGAATGATACATAGTATCGGCGGCTAGCGCCAGCGTGCGCTGCACGTCGTACACCACGAAATGTAGCCGACTGCTTTACTACCACTCACACGTCTGTTCATATTATAATACACGAAATCAGAATCGTGCGTTCTTTCCGCCAATGCCGTTCCGAAATCGTTATTCGTAACATTTTGGTAGAATGATACATAGTATCTGCGGCTAGCTTCAGCGTGCGCTGGACGTTGTACACCACGAAATGTAGCCTACTGCTTTACTACCACTCACACGTCTGTTCATATTATAATACACGAAATCAGAATCGTGCGTTCTTTCCGCCAATGCCGTTCCGAAATCGTTATTCGTAACACTTTGGGAGAATGATACATAGTATCGGCGGCTAGCGCCAGCGTGCGCTGCACGTCGTACACCACGAAATGTAGCCGACTGCTTTACTACCACTCACACGTCTGTTCATATTATAATACACAAAATCAGAATCGTGCGTTCTTTCCGCCAATGCCGTTCCGAAATCGTTATTCGTAACACTTTGGGAGAATGATACATAGTATCGGCGGCTAGCGCCAGCGTGCGCTGCACGTCGTACACCACGAAATGTAGCCGACTGCTTTACTACCACTCACACGTCTGTTCATATTATAATACACGAAATCAGAATCGTGCGTTCTTTCCGCCAATGCCGTTCCGAAATCGTTATTCGTAACATTTTGGTAGAATGATACATAGTATCTGCGGCTAGCTTCAGCGTGCGCTGGACGTTGTACACCACGAAATGTAGCCTACTGCTTTACTACCACTCACACGTCTGTTCATATTATAATACACGAAATCAGAATCGTGCGTTCTTTCCGCCAATGCCGTTCCGAAATCGTTATTCGTAACACTTTGGGAGAATGATACATAGTATCGGCGGCTAGCGCCAGCGTGCGCTGCACGTCGTACACCACGAAATGTAGCCGACTGCTTTACTACCACTCACACGTCTGTTCATATTATAATACACGAAATCAGAATCGTGCGTTCTTTCCGCCAATGCCGTTCCGAAATCGTTATTCGTAACATTTTGGTAGAATGATACATAGTATCTGCGGCTAGCTTCAGCGTGCGCTGGACGTTGTACACCACGAAATGTAGCCTACTGCTTTACTACCACTCACACGTCTGTTCATATTATAATACACGAAATCAGAATCGTGCGTTCTTTCCGCCAATGCCGTTCCGAAATCGTTATTCGTAACACTTTGGGAGAATGATACATAGTATCGGCGGCTAGCGCCAGCGTGCGCTGCACGTCGTACACCACGAAATGTAGCCGACTGCTTTACTACCACTCACACGTCTGTTCATATTATAATACACAAAATCAGAATCGTGCGTTCTTTCCGCCAATGCCGTTCCGAAATCGTTATTCGTAACACTTTGGGAGAATGATACATAGTATCGGCGGCTAGCGCCAGCGTGCGCTGCACGTCGTACACCACGAAATGTAGCCGACTGCTTTACTACCACTCACACGTCTGTTCATATTATAATACACGAAATCAGAATCGTGCGTTCTTTCCGCCAATGCCGTTCCGAAATCGTTATTCGTAACATTTTGGTAGAATGATACATAGTATCTGCGGCTAGCTTCAGCGTGCGCTGGACGTTGTACACCACGAAATGTAGCCTACTGCTTTACTACCACTCACACGTCTGTTCATATTATAATACACGAAATCAGAATCGTGCGTTCTTTCCGCCAATGCCGTTCCGAAATCGTTATTCGTAACACTTTGGGAGAATGATACATAGTATCGGCGGCTAGCGCCAGCGTGCGCTGCACGTCGTACACCACGAAATGTAGCCGACTGCTTTACTACCACTCACACGTCTGTTCATATTATAATACACGAAATCAGAATCGTGCGTTCTTTCCGCCAATGCCGTTCCGAAATCGTTATTCGTAACATTTTGGTAGAATGATACATAGTATCTGCGGCTAGCTTCAGCGTGCGCTGCACGTCGTACACCACGAAATGTAGCCTACTGCTTTACTACCACTCACACGTCTGTTCATATTATAATACACGAAATCAGAATCGTGCGTTCTTTCCGCCAATGCCGTTCCGAAATCGTTATTCGTAACACTTTGGGAGAATGATACATAGTATCGGCGGCTAGCGCCAGCGTGCGCTGCACGTCGTACACCACGAAATGTAGCCGACTGCTTTACTACCACTCACACGTCTGTTCATATTATAATACACGAAATCAGAATCGTGCGTTCTTTCCGCCAATGCCGTTCCGAAATCGTTATTCGTAACACTTTGGGAGAATGATACATAGTATCGGCGGCTAGCGCCAGCGTGCGCTGCACGTCGTACACCACGAAATGTAGCCGACTGCTTTACTACCACTCACACGTCTGTTCATATTATAATACACGAAATCAGAATCGTGCGTTCTTTCCGCCAATGCCGTTCCGAAATCGTTATTCGTAACATTTTGGTAGAATGATACATAGTATCTGCGGCTAGCTTCAGCGTGCGCTGGACGTTGTACACCACGAAATGTAGCCTACTGCTTTACTAACACTCACACGTCTGTTCATATTATAATACACGAAATCAGAATCGTGCGTTCTTTCCGCCAATGCCGTTCCGAAATCGTTATTCGTAACATTTTGGGAGAATGATACATAGTATCGGCGGCTAGCGCCAGCGTGCGCTGCACGTCGTACACCACGAAATGTAGCCGACTGCTTTACTACCACTCACACGTCTGTTCATATTATAATACACGAAATCAGAATCGTGCGTTCTTTCCGCCAATGCCGTTCCGAAATCGTTATTCGTAACATTTTGGTAGAATGATACATAGTATCGGCGGCTAGCTTCAGCGTGCGCTGCACGTCGTACACCACGAAATGTAGCCTACTGCTTTACTACCACTCACACGTCTGTTCATATTATAATACACGAAATCAGAATCGTGCGTTCTTTCCGCCAATGCCGTTCCGAAATCGTTATTCGTAACATTTTGGGAGAATGATACATAGTATACGCCGCTAGCTCCAGGGTGCCCTGCAAGTCGTACACCACGAAATGTAGCCTACTGCTTTACTACCACTCACGCGTCTCCTCAAATTATAATACACGAAATCAGAATCGTGTGTTCTTTCTGCCAATGCTATTGCGAAATCGTTATTCGTAACATTTTGGTAGAATGATACATAGTATCCGCGGCTAGCTTCAGCGTGCGCTGCACGTCGTACACCACGAAATGTAGCCTACTGCTTTACTAACACTCACACGTCTGTTCATATTATAATGCACGAAATCAGAATCGTGCCTTCTTTCCGCCAATGCTCTTGCGAAATCGTTATTCGTAACATTTTGGTAGAATGATACATAGTATCCGCGGCTAGCTTCAGCGTGCGCTGCACGTCGTACACCACGAAATGTAGCCTACTGCTTTACTAACACTCACACGTCTGTTCATATTATAATGCACGAAATCAGAATCGTGCCTTCTTTCCGCCAATGCCGTTCCGAAATCGTTATTCGTAACATTTTGGGAGAATGATACATAGTATACGCCGCTAGCTCCAGGGTGCCCTGCAAGTCGTACACCACGAAATGTAGCCTACTGCTTTACTACCACTCACGCGTCTCCTCAAATTATAATACACGAAATCAGAATCGTGTGTTCTTTCTGCCAATGCTATTGCGAAATCGTTATTCGTAACATTTTGGGAGAATGATACATAGTATACGCCGCTAGCTCCAGGGTGCCCTGCAAGTCGTACACCACGAAATGTAGCCTACTGCTTTACCACCACTCACGCCTCTCCTCACATTATAATACACGTAATCAGAATCGTGCGTTCTTTCCGCCAATTGCGTTCCGAAATCGTTATTCGTAACATTTTGGGAGAATGATACATAGTATACGCCGCTAGCTCCAGGGTGCCCTGCACGTCGTACACCACGAAATGTAGCCTACTGCTTTACTACCACTCACGCGTCTCCTCAAATTATAATACACGAAATCAGAATCGTGTGTTCTTTCTGCCAATGCTATTGCGAAATCGTTATTCGTAACATTTTGGTAGAATGATACATAGTATCCGCGGCTAGCTTCAGCGTGCGCTGCACGTCGTACACCACGAAATGTAGCCTACTGCTTTACTAACACTCACACGTCTGTTCATATTATAATGCACGAAATCAGAATCGTGCCTTCTTTCCGCCAATGCTCTTGCGAAATCGTTATTCGTAACATTTTGGGGAAATGATACATAGTATACGCCGCTAGCTCCAGGGTGCCCTGCAAGTCGTACACCACGAAATGTAGCCTACTGCTTTACCACCACTCACGCCTCTCCTCACATTATAATACACGTAATCAGAATCGTGCGTTCTTTCCGCCAATTGCGTTCCGAAATCGTTATTCGTAACATTTTGGGAGAATGATACATAGTATACGCCGCTAGCTCCAGGGTGCCCTGCACGTCGTACACCACGAAATGTAGCCTACTGCTTTACTACCACTCACGCGTCTCCTCAAATTATAATACACGAAATCAGAATCGTGCGTTCTTTCCGCCAATGCTATTGCGAAATCGTTATTCGTAACATTTTGGTAGAATGATACATAGTATCCGCGGCTAGCTTCAGCGTGCGCTGCACGTCGTACACCACGAAATGTAGCCTACTGCTTTACTAACACACACACACGTCTGTTCATATTATAATGCACGAAATCAGAATCGTGCCTTCTTTCCGCCAATGCTCTTGCGAAATCGTTATTCGTAATATTTTGGGGAAATGATACATAGTATACGCCGCTAGCTCCAGGGTGCCCTGCAAGTCGTACACCACGAAATGTAGCCTACTGCTTTACCACCACTCACGCCTCTCCTCACATTATAATACACGTAATCAGAATCGTGCGTTCTTTCCGCCAATTGCGTTCCGAAATCGTTATTCGTAACATTTTGGGAGAATGATACATAGTATACGCCGCTAGCTCCAGGGTGCCCTGCACGTCGTACACCACGAAATGTAGCCTACTGCTTTACTACCACTCACGCGTCTCCTCAAATTATAATACACGAAATCAGAATCGTGCGTTCTTTCCGCCAATGCTATTGCGAAATCGTTATTCGTAACATTTTGGTAGAATGATACATAGTATCCGCGGCTAGCTTCAGCGTGCGCTGCACGTCGTACACCACGAAATGTAGCCTACTGCTTTACTAACACACACACACGTCTGTTCATATTATAATGCACGAAATCAGAATCGTGCCTTCTTTCCGCCAATGCTCTTGCGAAATCGTTATTCGTAATATTTTGGGGAAATGATACATAGTATCCGCGGCTAGCTTCAGCGTGCGCTGCACGTCGTACACCACGAAATGTAGCCTACTGCTTTACTAACACTCACACGTCTGTTCATATTATAATGCACGAAATCAGAATCGTGCCTTCTTTCCGCCAATGCTCTTGCGAAATCGTTATTCGTAACATTTTGGTGGAATGATACATAGTATCCGCGGCTAGCTTCAGCGTGCGCTGCACGTCGTACACCACGAAATGTAGCCTACTGCTTTACTAATACTCACGCGTCTCCTCAAATTATAATACACGAAATCAGAATCGTGCGTTCTTTCCGCCAATGCTATTGCGAAATCGTTATTCGTAACATTTTGGTGGAATGATACATAGTATCCGCGGCTAGCTTCAGCGTGCGCTGCACGTCGTACACCACGAAATGTAGCCTACTGCTTTACTAACACTCACACGTCTGTTCATATTATAATGCACGAAATCAGAATCGTGCCTTCTTTCCGCCAATGCTCTTGCGAAATCGTTATTCGTAACATTTTGGGGAAATGATACATAGTATACGCCGCTAGCTCCAGGGTGCCCTGCAAGTCGTACACCACGAAATGTAGCCTACTGCTTTACCACCACTCACGCCTCTCCTCACATTATAATACACGTAATCAGAATCGTGCGTTCTTTCCGCCAATTGCGTTCCGAAATCGTTATTCGTAACATTTTGGGAGAATGATACATAGTATACGCCGCTAGCTCCAGGGTGCCCTGCAAGTCGTACACCACGAAATGTAGCCTACTGCTTTACCACCACTCACGCCTCTCCTCACATTATAATACACGTAATCAGAATCGTGCGTTCTTTCCGCCAATTGCGTTCCGAAATCGTTATTCGTAACATTTTGGGAGAATGATACATAGTATACGCCGCTAGCTCCAGGGTGCCCTGCAAGTCGTACACCACGAAATGTAGCCTACTGCTTTACCACCACTCACGCCTCTCCTCACATTATAATACACGTAATCAGAATCGTGCGTTCTTTCCGCCAATTGCGTTCCGAAATCGTTATTCGTAACATTTTGGGAGAATGATACATAGTATACGCCGCTAGCTCCAGGGTGCCCTGCAAGTCGTACACCACGAAATGTAGCCTACTGCTTTACCACCACTCACGCCTCTCCTCACATTATAATACACGTAATCAGAATCGTGCGTTCTTTCCGCCAATTGCGTTCCGAAATCGTTATTCGTAACATTTTGGGAGAATGATACATAGTATACGCCGCTAGCTCCAGGGTGCCCTGCAAGTCGTACACCACGAAATGTAGCCTACTGCTTTACCACCACTCACGCCTCTCCTCACATTATAATACACGTAATCAGAATCGTGCGTTCTTTCCGCCAATTGCGTTCCGAAATCGTTATTCGTAACATTTTGGGAGAATGATACATAGTATACGCCGCTAGCTCCAGGGTGCCCTGCAAGTCGTACACCACGAAATGTAGCCTACTGCTTTACCACCACTCACGCCTCTCCTCACATTATAATACACGTAATCAGAATCGTGCGTTCTTTCCGCCAATTGCGTTCCGAAATCGTTATTCGTAACATTTTGGGAGAATGATACATAGTATACGCCGCTAGCTCCAGGGTGCCCTGCAAGTCGTACACCACGAAATGTAGCCTACTGCTTTACCACCACTCACGCCTCTCCTCACATTATAATACACGTAATCAGAATCGTGCGTTCTTTGCGCCAATTGCGTTCCGAAATCGTTATTCGTAACATTTTGGGAGAATGATACATAGTATACGCCGCTAGCTCCAGGGTGCCCTGCACGTCGTACACCACGAAATGTAGCCTACTGCTTTACTACCACTCACGCGTCTCCTCAAATTATAATACACGAAATCAGAATCGTGCGTTCTTTCCGCCAATGCTATTGCGAAATCGTTATTCGTAACATTTTGGTAGAATGATACATAGTATCCGCGGCTAGCTTCAGCGTGCGCTGCACGTCGTACACCACGAAATGTAGCCTACTGCTTTACTAACACTCACACGTCTGTTCATATTATAATGCACGAAATCAGAATCGTGCCTTCTTTCCGCCAATGCTCTTGCGAAATCGTTATTCGTAACATTTTGGGGAAATGATACATAGTATACGCCGCTAGCTCCAGGGTGCCCTGCAAGTCGTACACCACGAAATGTAGCCTACTGCTTTACCACCACTCACGCCTCTCCTCACATTATAATACACGAAATCAGAATCGTGCGATCTTTCCGCCAATGCCGTTCCTAAATCGTTATTCGTAACATTTTGGTAGAATGATATATGGTATCCGCGGCTAGCTTCAGCGTGCGCTGCACGTCGTACACCACGAAATGTAGCCTACTGCTTTACTACCACTCACACGTCTGTTCATATTATTATACACGAAATCAGAATCGTGCCTTCTTTCCGCCAATGCTCTTGCGAAATCGTTATTCGTAACATTTTGGGGAAATGATACATAGTATACGCCGCTAGCTCCAGGGTGCCCTGCAAGTCGTACACCACGAAATGTAGCCTACTGCTTTACCACCACTCACGCCTCTCCTCACATTATAATACACGAAATCAGAATCGTGCGATCTTTCCGCCAATGCCGTTCCTAAATCGTTATTCGTAACATTTTGGTAGAATGATATATGGTATCCGCGGCTAGCTTCAGCGTGCGCTGCACGTCGTACACCACGAAATGTAGCCTACTGCTTTACTACCACTCACACGTCTGTTCATATTATTATACACGAAATCAGAATCGTGCCTTCTTTCCGCCAATGCTCTTGCGAAATCGTTATTCGTAACATTTTGGGGAAATGATACATAGTATACGCCGCTAGCTCCAGGGTGCCCTGCAAGTCGTACACCACGAAATGTAGCCTACTGCTTTACCACCACTCACGCCTCTCCTCACATTATAATACACGAAATCAGAATCGTGCGATCTTTCCGCCAATGCCGTTCCTAAATCGTTATTCGTAACATTTTGGTAGAATGATATATGGTATCCGCGGCTAGCTTCAGCGTGCGCTGCACGTCGTACACCACGAAATGTAGCCTACTGCTTTACTACCACTCACACGTCTGTTCATATTATTATACACGAAATCAGAATCGTGCCTTCTTTCCGCCAATGCTCTTGCGAAATCGTTATTCGTAACATTTTGGGGAAATGATACATAGTATACGCCGCTAGCTCCAGGGTGCCCTGCAAGTCGTACACCACGAAATGTAGCCTACTGCTTTACCACCACTCACGCCTCTCCTCACATTATAATACACGAAATCAGAATCGTGCGATCTTTCCGCCAATGCCGTTCCTAAATCGTTATTCGTAACATTTTGGTAGAATGATATATGGTATCCGCGGCTAGCTTCAGCGTGCGCTGCACGTCGTACACCACGAAATGTAGCCTACTGCTTTACTACCACTCACACGTCTGTTCATATTATAATGCACGAAATCAGAATCGTGCCTTCTTTCCGCCAATGCTCTTGCGAAATCGTTATTCGTAACATTTTGGGGAAATGATACATAGTATACGCCGCTAGCTCCAGGGTGCCCTGCAAGTCGTACACCACGAAATGTAGCCTACTGCTTTACCACCACTCACGCCTCTCCTCACATTATAATACACGAAATCAGAATCGTGCGATCTTTCCGCCAATGCCGTTCCTAAATCGTTATTCGTAACATTTTGGTAGAATGATATATGGTATCCGCGGCTAGCTTCAGCGTGCGCTGCACGTCGTACACCACGAAATGTAGCCTACTGCTTTACTACCACTCACACGTCTGTTCATATTATTATACACGAAATCAGAATCGTGCCTTCTTTCCGCCAATGCTCTTGCGAAATCGTTATTCGTAACATTTTGGGGAAATGATACATAGTATACGCCGCTAGCTCCAGGGTGCCCTGCAAGTCGTACACCACGAAATGTAGCCTACTGCTTTACCACCACTCACGCCTCTCCTCACATTATAATACACGAAATCAGAATCGTGCGATCTTTCCGCCAATGCCGTTCCTAAATCGTTATTCGTAACATTTTGGTAGAATGATATATGGTATCCGCGGCTAGCTTCAGCGTGCGCTGCACGTCGTACACCACGAAATGTAGCCTACTGCTTTACTAACACTCACACGTCTGTTCATATTATAATACACGAAATCAGAATCGTGCCTTCTTTCCGCCAATGCTCTTGCGAAATCGTTATTCGTAACGTTTTGGGGAAATGATACATAGTATACGCCGCTAGCTCCAGGGTGCCCTGCAAGTCGTACACCACGAAATGTAGCCTACTGCTTTACCACCACTCACGCCTCTCCTCACATTATAATACACGAAATCAGAATCGTGCGATCTTTCCGCCAATGCCGTTCCTAAATCGTTATTCGTAACATTTTGGTAGAATGATATATGGTATCCGCGGCTAGCTTCAGCGTGCGCTGCACGTCGTACACCACGAAATGTAGCCTACTGCTTTACTACCACTCACACGTCAGTTCATATTATAATGCACGAAATCAGAATCGTGCGATCTTTCCGCCAATGCCGTTCCGAAATCGTTATTCGTAACATTTTGGGAGAATGATACATGGTATACGCCGCTAGCTCCAGGGTGCCCTGCACGTCGTACACCACGAAATGTAGCCTACTGCTTTACTACCACTCACACATCTGTTCATATTATAATACACGAAATCAGAATCGTGCCTTCTTTCCGCCAATGCTATTGCGAAATCGTTATTCGTAACATTTTGGGAGAATGATACATGGTATCCGCGGCTAGCTTCAGCGTGCGCTGCACGTCGTACACCACGAAATGTAGCCTACTGCTTTACTACCACTCACGCGTCTCCTCATATTATAATACACGAAATAAGAATCGTGCGTTCTTTCCGCCAATGCCGTTCCTAAATCGTTATTCGTAACATTTTGGGAGAATGATGCATAGTATCCGCGGCTAGCTTCAGCGTGCGCTGCACGTCGTACACCACGAAATGTAGCCTACTGCTTTACTACCACTCACACGTCTGTTCATATTATAATGCACGAAATCAGAATCGTGCGATCTTTCCGCCAATGCCGTTCCTAAATCGTTATTCGTAACATTTTGGGAGAATGATACATGGTATACGCCGCTAGCTCCAGGGTGCCCTGCACGTCGTACACCACGAAATGTAGCCTACTGCTTTACTACCACTCACACATCTGTTCATATTATAATACACGAAATCAGAATCGTGCCTTCTTTCCGCCAATGCTATTGCGAAATCGTTATTCGTAACATTTTGGGAGAATGATACATGGTATCCGCGGCTAGCTACAGCGTGCGCTGCACGTCGTACACCACGAAATGTAGCCTACTGCTTTACTACCACTCACACATCTGTTCATATTATTATACACGAAATCAGAATCGTGCCTTCTTTCCGCCAATGCTATTGCGAAATCGTTATTCGTAACATTTTGGGAGAATGATACATGGTATCCGCGGCTAGCTTCAGCGTGCGCTGCACGTCGTACACCACGAAATGTAGCCTACTGCTTTACTACCACTCACACGTCAGTTCATATTATAATGCACGAAATCAGAATCGTGCGATCTTTCCGCCAATGCCGTTCCGAAATCGTTATTCGTAACATTTTGGGAGAATGATATATGGTATCCGCGGCTAGCTTCAGCGTGCGCTGCACGTCGTACACCATGAAATGTAGCCTACTGCTTTACTACCACTCACACGTCAGTTCATATTATAATGCACGAAATCAGAATCGTGCGATCTTTCCGCCAATGCCGTTCCGAAATCGTTATTCGTAACATTTTGGGAGAATGATACATGGTATACGCCGCTAGCTCCAGGGTGCCCTGCACGTCGTACACCACGAAATGTAGCCTACTGCTTTACTACCACTCACACATCTGTTCATATTATAATACACGAAATCAGAATCGTGCCTTCTTTCCGCCAATGCTATTGCGAAATCGTTATTCGTAACATTTTGGGAGAATGATACATGGTATCCGCGGCTAGCTTCAGCGTGCGCTGCACGTCGTACACCACGAAATGTAGCCTACTGCTTTACTACCACTCACACGTCAGTTCATATTATAATGCACGAAATCAGAATCGTGCGTTCTTTCCGCCAATGCCGTTCCGAAATCGTTATTCGTAACATTTTGGGAGAATGATACATAGTATACGCCGCAAGCGCCAGGGTGCCCTGCACGTCGTACACCACGAAATGTAGCCTACTGCTTTACTACCACTCACACATCTGTTCATATTATAATACACGAAATCAGAATCGTGCCTTCTTTCCGCCAATGCTATTGCGAAATCGTTATTCGTAACATTTTGGGAGAATGATATATGGTATCCGCGGCTAGCTTCAGCGTGCGCTGCACGTCGTACACCACGAAATGTAGCCTACTGCTTTACTACCACTCACGCGTCTCCTCATATTATAATACACGAAATAAGAATCGTGCTTTCTTTCCGCCAATGCCGTTCCTAAATCGTTATTCGTAACATTTTGGGAGAATGATGCATAGTATCCGCGGCTAGCTTCAGCGTGCGCTGCACGTCGTACACCACGAAATGTAGCCTACTGCTTTACTACCACTCACACGTCTGTTCATATTATAATGCACGAAATCTGAATCGTGCGTTCTTTCCGCCAATGCCGTTCCTAAATCGTTATTCGTAACATTTTGGGAGAATGATATATGGTATCCGCGGCTAGCTTCAGCGTGCGCTGCACGTCGTACACCACGAAATGTAGCCTACTGCTTTACTACCACTCACACGTCAGTTCATATTATAATGCACGAAATCTGAATCGTGCGTTCTTTCCGCCAATGCCGTTCCGAAATCGTTATTCGTAACATTTTGGGAGAATGATATATGGTATCCGCGGCTAGCTTCAGCGTGCGCTGCACGTCGTACACCACGAAATGTAGCCTACTGCTTTACTACCACTCACACGTCAGTTCATATTATAATGCACGAAATCTGAATCGTGCGTTCTTTCCGCCAATGCCGTTCCTAAATCGTTATTCGTAACATTTTGGGAGAATGATATATGGTATCCGCGGCTAGCTTCAGCGTGCGCTGCACGTCGTACACCACGAAATGTAGCCTACTGCTTTACTACCACTCACACGTCAGTTCATATTATAATGCACGAAATCTGAATCGTGCGTTCTTTCCGCCAATGCCGTTCCGAAATCGTTATTCGTAACATTTTGGGAGAATGATATATGGTATCCGCGGCTAGCTTCAGCGTGCGCTGCACGTCGTACACCACGAAATGTAGCCTACTGCTTTACTACCACTCACGCGTCTCCTCATATTATAATACACGAAATAAGAATCGTGCTTTCTTTCCGCCAATGCCGTTCCTAAATCGTTATTCGTAACATTTTGGGAGAATGATGCATAGTATCCGCGGCTAGCTTCAGCGTGCGCTGCACGTCGTACACCACGAAATGTAGCCTACTGCTTTACTACCACTCACACGTCTGTTCATATTATAATACACGAAATCTGAATCGTGCGTTCTTTCCGCCAATGCCGTTCCTAAATCGTTATTCGTAACATTTTGGGAGAATGATATATGGTATCCGCGGCTAGCTTCAGCGTGCGCTGCACGTCGTACACCACGAAATGTAGCCTACTGCTTTACTACCACTCACACGTCAGTTCATATTATAATGCACGAAATCTGAATCGTGCGTTCTTTCCGCCAATGCCGTTCCGAAATCGTTATTCGTAACATTTTGGGAGAATGATATATGGTATCCGCGGCTAGCTTCAGCGTGCGCTGCACGTCGTACACCACGAAATGTAGCCTACTGCTTTACTACCACTCACACGTCAGTTCATATTATAATGCACGAAATCTGAATCGTGCGTTCTTTCCGCCAATGCCGTTCCGAAATCGTTATACGTAACATTTTGGGAGAATGATACATGGTATACGCCGCTAGCTCCAGGGTGCCCTGCACGACGTACACCACGAAATGTAGCCTAATGCTTTACCACCACTCACGCCTCTCCTCATATTATAATACACGAAATCAGAATCGTGCGTTCTTTCCGCCAATGCCGTTCCTAAATCGTTATTCGTAACATTTTGGGAGAATGATATATGGTATCCGCGGCTAGCTTCAGCGTGCGCTGCACGTCGTACACCACGAAATGTAGCCTACTGCTTTACTACCACTCACACGTCAGTTCATATTATAATGCACGAAATCTGAATCGTGCGTTCTTTCCGCCAATGCCGTTCCGAAATCGTTATTCGTAACATTTTGGGAGAATGATATATGGTATCCGCGGCTAGCTTCAGCGTGCGCTGCACGTCGTACACCACGAAATGTAGGCTACTGCTTTACTACCACTCACGCGTCTCCTCATATTATAATACACGAAATAAGAATCGTGCTCTCTTTTTGCCAATGCCGTTCCTAAATCGTTATTCGTAACATTTTGGGAGAATGATGCATAGTATCCGCGGCTAGCTTCAGCGTGCGCTGCACGTCGTACACCACGAAATGTAGCCTACTGCTTTACTACCACTCACACGTCTGTTCATATTATAATGCACGAAATCTGAATCGTGCGTTCTTTCCGCCAATGCCGTTCCGATATCGTTATTCGTAACATTTTGGGAGAATGATACATAGTATACGCCGCTAGCTCCAGGGTGCCCTGCACGACGTACACCACGAAATGTAGCCTAATGCTTTACCACCACTCACGCCTCTCCTCATATTATAATACACGAAATCAGAATCGTGCGTTCTTTCCGCCAATGCCGTTCCGAAATCGTTATTCGTAACATTTTGGGAGAATGATACATAGTTTACGCCACAAGCGCCAGGGTGCCCTGCACGTCGTACACCACGAAATGTAGCCTACTGCTTTACTACCACTCACACGTCAGTTCATATTATAATACACGAAATAAGAATCGTGCGTTCTTTCCGCCAATGCCGTTCCTAAATCGTTATTCGTAACATTTTGGGAGAATGATATATGGTATCCGCGGCTAGCTTCAGCGTGCGCTGCACGTCGTACACCACGAAATGTAGCCTACTGCTTTACTACCACTCACGCGTCTCCTCATATTATAATACACGAAATAAGAATCGTGCGTTCTTTCCGCCAATGCCGTTCCGAAATCGTTATTCGTAACATTTTGGGAGAATGATATATGGTATCCGCGGCTAGCTTCAGCGTGCGCTGCACGTCGTACACCACGAAATGTAGCCTACTGCTTTACTACCACTCACACGTCAGTTCATATTATAATGCACGAAATCTGAATCGTGCGTTCTTTCCGCCAATGCCGTTCCGAAATCGTTATTCGTAACATTTTGGGAGAATGATACATGGTATACGCCGCTAGCTCCAGGGTGCCCTGCACGACGTACACCACGAAATGTAGCCTAATGCTTTACCACCACTCACGCCTCTCCTCATATTATAATACACGAAATCAGAATCGTGCGTTCTTTCCGCCAATGCCGTTCCTAAATCGTTATTCGTAACATTTTGGGAGAATGATATATGGTATCCGCGGCTAGCTTCAGCGTGCGCTGCACGTCGTACACCACGAAATGTAGCCTACTGCTTTACTACCACTCACACGTCAGTTCATATTATAATGCACGAAATCTGAATCGTGCGTTCTTTCCGCCAATGCCGTTCCGAAATCGTTATTCGTAACATTTTGGGAGAATGATATATGGTATCCGCGGCTAGCTTCAGCGTGCGCTGCACGTCGTACACCACGAAATGTAGCCTACTGCTTTACTACCACTCACGCGTCTCCTCATATTATAATACACGAAATAAGAATCGTGCGTTCTTTCCGCCAATGCCGTTCCTAAATCGTTATTCGTAACATTTTGGGAGAATGATGCATAGTATCCGCGGCTAGCTTCAGCGTGCGCTGCACGTCGTACACCACGAAATGTAGCCTACTGCTTTACTACCACTCACACGTCAGTTCATATTATAATGCACGAAATCAGAATCGTGCGTTCTTTCCGCCAATGCCGTTCCGAAATCGTTATTCGTAACATTTTGGGAGAATGATATATGGTATCCGCGGCTAGCTTCAGCGTGCGCTGCACGTCATACACCACGAAATGTAGCCTACTGCTTTACTACCACTCACGCGTCTCCTCATATTATAATACACGAAATAAGAATCGTGCGTTCTTTCCGCCAATGCCGTTCCTAAATCGTTATTCGTGACATTTTGGGAGAATGATATATGGTATCCGCGGCTAGCTTCAGCGTGCGCTGCACGTCGTACACCACGAAATGTAGCCTACTGCTTTACTACCACTCACACGTCAGTTCATATTATAATGCACGAAATCAGAATCGTGCGTTCTTTCCGCCAATGCCGTTCCGAAATCGTTATTCGTAACATTTTGGGAGAATGATACATAGTATACGCCGCTAGCTCCAGGGTGCCCTGCACGACGTACACCACGAAATGTAGCCTAATGCTTTACCACCACTCACGCCTCTCCTCATATTATAATACACGAAATCAGAATCGTGCGTTCTTTCCGCCAATGCCGTTCCGAAATCGTTATTCGTAACATTTTGGGAGAATGATACATAGTATACGCCGCAAGCGCCAGGGTGCCCTGCACGTCGTACACCACGAAATGTAGCCTACTGCTTTACTACCACTCACACTTCTGTTCATATTATAATGCACGAAATCAGAATCGTGATTTCTTTCCGCCAATGCTATTGCGAAATCGTTATTCGTAACATTTTGGGAGAATGATACATGGTATCCGCGGCTAGATTCAGCGTGCGCTGCACGTCGTACACCACGAAATGTAGCCCACTGCTTTACTACCACTCACACGTCTGTTCATATTATAATGCACGAAATCAGAATCGTGCCCTCATTCCGCCAATGCTATTGCGAAATCGTTATTCGTAACATTTTGGGAGAATGATACATGGTATCCGCGGCTAGATTCAGCGTGCGCTGCACGTCGTACACCACAAAATGTAGCCTACTGCTTTACTACCACTGACGCGTCTCCTCATATTATTATACACGAAATCAGAATCGTGCGTTCTTTCCGCCAATGCCGTTCCGAAATAGTTATTCGTAACATTTTGGGAGAATGATACATAGTATACGCCGCAAGCGCCAGGGTGCCCTGCACGTCGTACACCACGAAACTTAGCCTACTGCTTTACTACCACTCACACGTCTGTTCATATTATAATGCACGAAATCAGAATCGTGCCTTCTTTCCGCCAATGCTATTGCGAAATCGTTATTCGTAACATTTTGGGAGAATGATACATAGTATCCGCGGCTAGCTTCAGCGTGCGCTGCACGTCGTACACCACGAAATGTAGCCTACTGCTTTACTACCACTCACACGTCTTTTCATATTATAATGCACGAAATCAGAATCGTGATTTCTTTCCGCCAATGCTATTGCGAAATCGTTATTCGTAACATTTTGGGAGAATGATACATAGTATCCGCGGCTAGCTTCAGCGTGCGCTGCACGTCGTACACCACGAAATGTAGCCTACTGCTTTACTACCACTCACACGTCTGTTCATATTATAATGCACGAAATCAGAATCGTGATTTCTTTCCGCCAATGCTATTGCGAAATCGTTATTCGTAACATTTTGGGAGAATGATACATAGTATCTGCGCCCACCTACAGAGTGCGCTGCTCGTCCCACACCACAAAATGTGTCGTACTGCTTTACTACATGTCTTGCGTGTTTTCATATTATTTAGCAACAATTCAGAATCGTGTGTAGTCTACGCCAATGCTATTCCGAAATCGTTATTCTTAATAATCTGGGAGAATGATACATAGTATCTGCGCCCACCTACAGAGTGCGCTGCTCGTCCCACCCCACAAAATGTGTCCTACTGCTTTACTACATGTCTTGCGTGTTTTCATATTATTTAGCAACAATTCAGAATCGTGTGTAGTCTCCACCAATGCTATTCCGAAATCGTTATTCTTAATAATCTGGGAGAATGACACATATTATCTGCGCCCACCTACAGAGAGCGCTGCTTGTCCCACACCACAAAATGTGTCCTACTGCTTTACTACATGTCTTGCGTGTTTTCATATTATTTAGCTGCAATTCAGAATCGTGTGTAGTCTCCGCCAATGCTATTCCGAAATCGTTATTCTTAATATTTTGGGAGAATGATACATAGTATCTGCGCCCACCTACAGAGTACGCTGCTCGTCCAACACCACAAAATGTGTCCTACTGCTTTACTACATGTCTTGCGTGTTTTCATATTATTTATCACCAATTCAGAATCGTGTGTAGTCTCCACCAATGCTATTCCGAAATCGTTATTCTTAATATTTTGGGAGAATGATACATTGTATCTCCGCCCACCTACAGAGTGCGCTGCTCGTCCCACACCACAAAATGTGTCCTACTGCTTTACTACGTGTCTTGCGTGTTTTCATATTATTTATCACCAATTCAGAATCGTGTGTAGTCTCCACCAATGCTATTCCGAAATCGTTATTCTTAATATTTTGGGAGAATGAAACATAGTATCTGCGCCCACCTACGGAGTGCGCTGCTCGTCCCACACCACAAAATGTGTCCTACTGCTTTACTACATGTCTTGCGTGTTTTCATATTATTTATCACCAATTCAGAATCGTGTGTAGTCTACACCAATGCTATTCCGAAATCGTTATTCTTAATATTTTGGGAGAATGATACATTGTATCTCCGCCCACCTACAGAGTGCGCTGCTCGTCCCACACCACAAAATGTGTCCTACTGCTTTACTACATGTCTTGCGTGTTTTCATATTATTTATCACCAATTCAGAATCGTGTGTAGTCTCCACCAATGCTATTCCGAAATCGTTATTCTTAATATTTTGGGAGAATGATACATTGTATCTCCGCCCACCTACAGAGTGCGCTGCTCGTCCCACACCACAAAATGTGTCCTACTGCTTTACTACGTGTCTTGCGTGTTTTCATTTTATTTATCACCAATTCAGAATCGTGTGTAGTCTCCACCAATGCTATTCCGAAATCGTTATTCTTAATATTTTGGGAGAATGAAACATAGTATCTGCGCCCACCTACGGAGTGCGCTGCTCGTCCCACACCACAAAATGTGTCCTACTGCTTTACTACATGTCTTGCGTGTTTTCATATTATTTATCACCAATTCAGAATCGTGTGTAGTCTCCACCAATGCTATTCCGAAATCGTTATTCTTAATATTTTGGGAGAATGATACATTGTATCTCCGCCCACCTACAGAGTGCGCTGCTCGTCCCACACCACAAAATGTGTCCTACTGCTTTACTACATGTCTTGCGTGTTTTCATATTATTTATCACCAATTCAGAATCGTGTGTAGTCTCCACCAATGCTATTCCGAAATCGTTATTCTTAATATTTTGGGAGAATGATACATAGTATCTGCGCCCACCTACGGAGTGCGCTGCTCGTCCCACACCACAAAATGTGTCCTACTGCTTTACTACGTGTCTTGCGTGTTTTTATATTATTTATCACCAATTCAGAATCGTGTGTAGTCTCCACCAATGCTATTCCGAAATCGTTATTCTTAATATTTTGGGAGAATGATACATAGTATCTGCGCCCACCTACAGAGAGCGCTGCTTGTCCCACACCACAAAATGTGTCCTACTGCTTTACTACATGTCTTGCGTGTTTTCATATTATTTAGCTGCAATTCAGAATCGTGTGTAGTCTCCGCCAATGCTATTCCGAAATTGTTATTCTTAATATTTTGGGAGAATGATACATAGTATCTGCGCCCACCTACAGAGTGCGCTGCTCGTCCCACACCACAAAATGTGTCCTACTGCTTTACTACATGTCTTGCGTGTTTTCATATTATTTATCACCAATTCAGAATCGTGTGTAGTCTCCACCAATGCTATTCCGAAATCGTTATTCTTAATATTTTGGGAGAATGATACATTGTATCTCCGCCCACCTACAGAGTGCGCTGTTCGTCCCACACCACAAAATGTGTCCTACTGCTTTACTACATGTCTTGCGTGTTTTCATATTATTTATCACCAATTCAGAATCGTGTGTAGTCTCCACCAATGCTATTCCGAAATCGTTATTCTTAATATTTTGGGAGAATGATACATTGTATCTGCGCCCACCTACGGAGTGCGCTGCTCGTCCCACACCACAAAATGTGTCCTACTGCTTTACTACGTGTCTTGCGTGTTTTCATATTATTTCTCACCAATTCAGAATCGTGTGTAGTCTCCACCAATGCTATTCCGAAATCGTTATTCTTAATATTTTGGGAGAATGATACATTGTATCTGCGCCCACCTACGGAGTGCGCTGCTCGTCCCACACCACAAAATGTGTCCTACTGCTTTACTACGTGTCTTGCGTGTTTTCATATTATTTATCACCAATTCAGAATCGTGTGTAGTCTCCACCAATGCTATTCCGAAATCGTTATTCTTAATATTTTGGGAGAATGATACATTGTATCTGCGCCCACCTACGGAGTGCGCTGCTCGTCCCACACCACAAAATGTGTCCTACTGCTTTACTACGTGTCTTGCGTGTTTTCATATTATTTATCACCAATTCAGAATCGTGTGTAGTCTCCACCAATGCTATTCCGAAATCGTTATTCTTAATATTTTGGGAGAATGATACATTGTATCTGCGCCCACCTACGGAGTGCGCTGCTCGTCCCACACCACAAAATGTGTCCTACTGCTTTACTACGTGTCTTGCGTGTTTTCATATTATTTATCACCAATTCAGAATCGTGTGTAGTCTCCACCAATGCTATTCCGAAATCGTTATTCTTAATATTTTGGGAGAATGATGCATAGTATCTGCGCCCACGTACGGAGTGCGCTGCTCGTCCCACACCACAAAATGTGTCCTACTGCTTTACTACATGTCTTGCGTGTTTTCATATTATTTAGCTGCAATTCAGAATCGTGTGTAGTCTCCGCCAATGCTATTCCGAAATTGTTATTCTTAATATTTTGGGAGAATTATACATAGTATCTGCGCCCACCTACAGAGTGCGCTGCTCGTCCCACACCACAAAATGTGTCCTACTGCTTTACTACATGTCTTGCGTGTTTTCATATTATTTATCACCAATTCAGAATCGTGTGTAGTCTCCACCAATGCTATTAGGAAATCGTTATTCTTAATATTTTGGGAGAATGATACATTGTATCTCCGCCCACCTACAGAGTGCGCTGCTCGTCCCACACCACAAAATGTGTCCTACTGCTTTACTACATGTCTTGCGTGTTTTCATATTATTTATCACCAATTCAGAATCGTGTGTAGTCTCCACCAATGCTATTCCGAAATCGTTATTCTTAATATTTTGGGAGAATGATACATTGTATCTCCGCCCACCTACAGAGTGCGCTGGTCGTCAAACACCACAAAATGTGTCCTACTGCTTTACTACATGTCTTGCGTGTTTTCATATTATTTATCACCAATTCAGAATCGTGTGTAGTCTCCACCAATGCTTTTCCGAAATCGTTATTCTTAATATTTTGGGAGAATGATACATAGTATCTGCGCCCACCTACGGAGTGCGCTGCTCGTCCCACACCACAAAATGTGTCCTACTGCTTTACTACGTGTCTTGCGTGTTTTCATATTATTTATCACCAATTCAGAATCGTGTGTAGTCTCCACCAATGCTATTCCGAAATCGTTATTCTTAATATTTTGGGAGAATGATACATTGTATCTGCGCCCACCTACGGAGTGCGCTGCTCGTCCCACACCACAAAATGTGTCCTACTGCTTTACTACGTGTCTTGCGTGTTTTTATATTATTTATCACCAATTCAGAATCGTGTGTAGTCTCCACCAATGCTATTCCGAAATCGTTATTCTTAATATTTTGGGAGAATGATACATTGTATCTGCGCCCACCTACGGAGTGCGCTGCTCGTCCCACACCACAAAATGTGTCCTACTGCTTTACTACATGTCTTGCGTGTTTTCATATTATTTAGCTGCAATTCAGAATCGTGTGTAGTCTCCACCAATGCTATTCCGAAATCGATATTCTTAATATTTTGGGAGAATGATACATTGTATCTGCGCCCACCTACGGAGTGCGCTGCTCGTCCCACACCACAAAATGTGTCCTACTGCTTTACTACGTGTCTTGCGTGTTTTCATATTATTTATCACCAATTCAGAATCGTGTGTAGTCTCCACCAATGCTATTCCGAAATCGTTATTCTTAATATTTTGGGAGAATGATACATTGTATCTGCGCCCACCTACGGAGTGCGCTGCTCGTCCCACACCACAAAATGTGTCCTACTGCTTTACTACGTGTCTTGCGTGTTTTCATATTATTTTTCACCAATTCAGAATCGTGTGTAGTCGCCACCAACGCTATTCCGAAATCGTTATTCTTAATATTTTGGGAGAATGATACATAGTATCTGCGCCCACCTACGGAGTGCGCTGCTCGTCCCACACCACAAAATGTGTCCTACTGCTTTACTACGTGTCTTGCGTGTTTTCATATTATTTATCACCAATTCAGAATCGTGTGTAGTCTCCACCAATGCTATTCCGAAATCGTTATTCTTAATATTTTGGGAGAATGAAACATAGTATCTGCGCCCACCTACGGAGTGCGCTGCTCGTCCCACACCACAAAATGTGTCCTACTGCTTTACTACATGTCTCGCGTGTTTTCATATTATTTATCACCAATTCAGGATCGTGTGTAGTCTCCACCAATGCTATTCCGAAATCGTTATTCTTAATATTTTGGGAGAATGATACATAGTATCTGCGCCCACCTACAGAGAGCGCTGCTTGTCCCACACCACAAAATGTGTCCTACTGCTTTACTACATGTCTTGCGTGTTTTCATATTATTTAGCTGCAATTCAGAATCGTGTGTAGTCTCCGCCAATGCTATTCCGAAATTGTTATTCTTAATATTTTGGGAGAATGATACATAGTATCTGCGCCCACCTACAGAGTGCGCTGCTCGTCCCACACCACAAAATGTGTCCTACTGCTTTACTGTATGTCTTGCTTGTTTTCATATTATTTAGCCGCAATTCAGAATCGTGTGTAGTTTCCGAAAATTCTATTCCGAAATCGTTATTCTTAATATTTTTGGTGAATGATACACAGTATCTGCGCCCACCTACAGAGTGCGCTGCTCGTCCCACACCACAAAATGTGTCCTACTGCTTTACTACATGTCTTGCGTGTTTTCATATTATTTAGCAACAATTCAGAATCGTGTGTAGTCTCCACCAATGCTATTCCGAAATCGTTATTCTTAATATTTTGGGAGAATGATACATAGTATCTGCGCCAACCTACAGAGTACGCTGCTCGTCCAACACCACAAAATGTGTCCTACTGCTTTACTACATGTCTTGCGTGTTTTCATACTATTTAGTTGCAATTCAGAATCGTGTGTAGTCTCCGACAATGCTATTCCGAAATCGTTATTCTTAATATTTTGGGAGAATGATACATAGTATCTGCGCCCACCTACAGAGTGCGCTGCTCGTCCCACACCACAAAATGTGTCCTACTGCTTTACTACATGTCTTGCGTGTTTTCATATTATTTATCACCAATTCAGAATCGTGTGTAGTCTCCACCAATGCTATTCCGAAATCGTTATTCTTAATATTTTGGGAGAATGATACATTGTATCTGCGCCCACCTACGGAGTGCGCTGCTCGTCCCACACCACAAAATGTGTCCTACTGCTTTACTACGTGTCTTGCGTGTTTTTATATTATTTATCACCAATTCAGAATCGTGTGTAGTCTCCACCAATGCTATTCCGAAATCGTTATTCTTAATATTTTGGGAGAATGATACATTGTATCTGCGCCCACCTACGGAGTGCGCTGCTCGTCCCACACCACAAAATGTGTCCTACTGCTTTACTACGTGTCTTGCGTGTTTTCATATTATTTATCACCAATTCAGAATCGTGTGTAGTCTCCACCAATGCTATTCCGAAATCGTTATTCTTAATATTTTGGGAGAATGATACATTGTATCTGCGCCCACCTACGGAGTGCGCTGCTCGTCCCACACCACAAAATGTGTCCTACTGCTTTACTACGTGTCTTGCGTGTTTTCATATTATTTATCACCAATTCAGAATCGTGTGTAGTCTCCACCAATGCTATTCCGAAATCGTTATTCTTAATATTTTGGGAGAATGATGCATAGTATCTGCGCCCACCTACGGAGTGCGCTGCTCGTCCCACACCACAAAATGTGTCCTACTGCTTTACTACGTGTCTTGCGTGTTTTTATATTATTTATCACCAATTCAGAATCGTGTGTAGTCTCCACCAATGCTATGCCGAAATCGTTATTCTTAATATTTTGGGAGAATGATACATAGTATCTGGGATCACCTACGGAGTGCGCTGCTCGTCCCACACCACAAAATGTGTCCTACTGCTTTACTACATGTCTTGCGTGTTTTCATATTATTTTTCACCAATTCAGAATCGTGTGTAGTCGCCACCAACGCTATTCCGAAATCGTTATTCTTAATATTTTGGGAGAATGATACATAGTATCTGCGCCCACCTACGGAGTGAGCTGCTCGTCCCACACCACAAAATGTGTCCTACTGCTTTACTGCATGTCTTGCTTGTTTTCATATTATTTAGCCGCAATTCAGAATCGTGTGTAGTTTCCGCCAATTCTATTCCGAAATCGTTATTCTTAATATTTTTGGTGAATGATACACAGTATCTGCGCCCACCTACAGAGTGCGCTGCTCGTCCCACACCACAAAATGTGTCCTACTGCTTTACTACATGTCTTGCGTGTTTTCATATTATTTAGCAACAATTCAGAATCGTGTGTAGTCTCCACCAATGCTATTCCGAAATCGTTATTCTTAATATTTTGGGAGAATGATACATAGTATCTGCGCCCACCTACAGAGTGCGCTGCTCGTCCCACACCACAAAATGTGTCCTACTGCTTTACTACATGTCTTGCGTGTTTTCATATTATTTATCACCAATTCAGAATCGTGTGTAGTCTCCACCAATGCTATTAGGAAATCGTTATTCTTAATATTTTGGGAGAATGATACATTGTATCTCCGCCCACCTACAGAGTGCGCTGCTCGTCCCACACCACAAAATGTGTCCTACTGCTTTACTACGTGTCTTGCGTGTTTTCATTTTATTTATCACCAATTCAGAATCGTGTGTAGTCTCCACCAATGCTATTCCGAAATCGTTATTCTTAATATTTTGGGAGAATGAAACATAGTATCTGCGCCCACCTACGGAGTGCGCTGCTCGTCCCACACCACAAAATGTGTCCTACTGCTTTACTACATGTCTTGCGTGTTTTCATATTATTTATCACCAATTCAGAATCGTGTGTAGTCTCCACCAATGCTATTCCGAAATCGTTATTCTTAATATTTTGGGAGAATGATACATTGTATCTCCGCCCACCTACAGAGTGCGCTGCTCGTCCCACACCACAAAATGTGTCCTACTGCTTTACTACGTGTCTTGCGTGTTTTCATATTATTTATCACCAATTCAGAATCGTGTGTAGTCTCCACCAATGCTATTCCGAAATCGTTATTCTTAATATTTTGGGAGAATGATACATTGTATCTGCGCCCACCTACGGAGTGCGCTGCTCGTCCCACACCACAAAATGTGTCCTACTGCTTTACTACGTGTCTTGCGTGTTTTCATATTATTTATCACCAATTCAGAATCGTGTGTAGTCTCCACCAATGCTATTCCGAAATCGTTATTCTTAATATTTTGGGAGAATGATACATTGTATCTGCGCCCACCTACGGAGTGCGCTGCTCGTCCCACACCGCAAAATGTGTCCTACTGCTTTACTACGTGTCTTGCGTGTTTTTATATTATTTATCACCAATTCAGAATCGTGTGTAGTCTCCACCAATGCTATTCCGAAATCGTTATTCTTAATATTTTGGGAGAATGATACATTGTATCTGCGCCCACCTACGGAGTGCGCTGCTCGTCCCACACCACAAAATGTGTCCTACTGCTTTACTACGTGTCTTGCGTGTTTTCATATTATTTATCACCAATTCAGAATCGTGTGTAGTCTCCACCAATGCTATTCCGAAATCGTTATTCTTAATATTTTGGGAGAATGATACATTGTATCTGCGCCCACCTACGGAGTGCGCTGCACGTCCCACACCACAAAATGTGTCGTACTGCTTTACTACGTGTCTTGCGTGTTTTCATATTATTTATCACCAATTCAGAATCGTGTGTAGTCTCCACCAATGCTATTCCGAAATTGTTATTCTTAATATTTTGGGAGAATGATGCATAGTATCTGCGCCCACCTACGGAGTGCGCTGCTCGTCCCACACCACAAAATGTGTCCTACTGCTTTACTACGTGTCTTGAGTGTTTTTATATTATTTATCACCAATTCAGAATCGTGTGTAGTCTCCACCAATGCTATGCCGAAATCGTTATTCTTAATATTTTGGGAGAATGATACATAGTACCTGGGCCCACCTACGGAGTGCGCTGCTCGTCCCACACCACAAAATGTGTCCTACTGCTTTACTACATGTCTTGCGTGTTTTCATATTATTTTTCACCAATTCAGAATCGTGTGTAGTCGCCACCAACGCTATTCCGAAATCGTTATTCTTAATATTTTGGGAGAATGATACATAGTATCTGCGCCCACCTACGGAGTGCGCTGCTCGTCCCACACCACAAAATGTGTCCTACTGCTTTACTACGTGTCTTGCGTGTTTTCATATTATTTATCACCAATTCAGAATCGTGTGTAGTCTCCACCAATGCTATTCCGAAATCGTTATTCTTAATATTTTGGGAGAATGAAACATAGTATCTGCGCCCACCTACGGAGTGCGCTGCTCGTCCCACACCACAAAATGTGTCCTACTGCTTTACTACATGTCTCGCGTGTTTTCATATTATTTATCACCAATTCAGGATCGTGTGTAGTCTCCACCAATGCTATTCCGAAATCGTTATTCTTAATATTTTGGGAGAATGATACATAGTATCTGCGCCCACCTACAGAGAGCGCTGCTTGTCCCACACCACAAAATGTGTCCTACTGCTTTACTACATGTCTTGCGTGTTTTCATATTATTTAGCTGCAATTCAGAATCGTGTGTAGTCTCCGCCAATGCTATTCCGAAATTGTTATTCTTAATATTTTGGGAGAATGATACATAGTATCTGCGCCCACCTACAGAGTGCGCTGCTCGTCCCACACCACAAAATGTGTCCTACTGCTTTACTGCATGTCTTGCTTGTTTTCATATTATTTAGCCGCAATTCAGAATCGTGTGTAGTTTCCGCCAATTCTATTCCGAAATCGTTATTCTTAATATTTTTGGTGAATGATACACAGTATCTGCGCCCACCTACAGAGTGCGCTGCTCGTCCCACACCACAAGATGTGTCCTACTGCTTTACTACATGTCTTGCGTGTTTTCATATTATTTAGCAACAATTCAGAATCGTGTGTAGTCTCCACCAATGCTATTCCGAAATCGTTATTCTTAATATTTTGGGAGAATGATACATAGTATCTGCGCCCACCTACAGAGTACGCTGCTCGTCCAACACCACAAAATGTGTCCTACTGCTTTACTACATGTCTTGCGTGTTTTCATACTATTTAGTTGCAATTCAGAATCGTGTGTAGTCTCCGACAATGCTATTCCGAAATCGTTATTCTTAATATTTTGGGAGAATGATACATAGAATCTGCGCCCACCTACAGAGTGCGCTGCTCGTCCCACACCACAAAATGTGTCCTACTGCTTTACTACATGTCTTGCGTGTTTTCATATTATTTATCACCAATTCAGAATCGTGTGTAGTCTCCACCAATGCTATTCCGAAATCGTTATTCTTAATATTTTGGGAGAATGATACATAGTATCTGCGCCCACCTACGGAGTGCGCTGCTCGTCCCACACCACAAAATGTGTCCTACTGCTTGACTACATGTCTTGCGTGTTTTCATATTATTTAGCAACAATTCAGAATCGTGTGTAGTCTCCACCAATGCTATTCCGAAATCGTTATTCTTAATATTTTGGGAGAATGATACATTGTATCTCCGCCCACCTACAGAGTGCGCTGCTCGTCCCACACCACAAAATGTGTCCTACTGCTTTACTACGTGTCTTGCGTGTTTTCATATTATTTATCACCAATTCAGAATCGTGTGTAGTCTCCACCAATGCTATTCCGAAATCGTTATTCTTAATATTTTGGGAGAATGAAACATTGTATCTGCGCCCACCTACGGAGTGCGCTGCTCGTCCCACACCACAAAATGTGTCCTACTGCTTTACTACATGTCTTGCGTGTTTTCATATTATTTATCACCAATTCAGAATCGTGTGTAGTCTCCACCAATGCTATTCCGAAATCGTTATTCTTAATATTTTGGGAGAATGATGCATAGTACCTGCGCCCACCTACGGAGTGCGCTGCTCGTCCCACACCACAAAATGTGTCCTACTGCCTTACTACGTGTCTTGCGTGTTTTTATATTATTTATCACCAATTCAGAATCGTGTGTAGTCTCCACCAATGCTATTCCGAAATCGTTATTCTTAATATTTTGGGAGAATGAAACATAGTATCTGCGCCCACCTACGGAGTGCGCTGCTCGTCCCACACCACAAAATGTGTCCTACTGCTTTACTACATGTCTTGCGTGTTTTCATATTATTTATCACCAATTCAGGATCGTGTGTAGTCTCCACCAATGCTATTCCGAAATCGTTATTCTTCATATTTTGGGAGAATGATACATAGTATCTGCGCCCACCTACGGAGTGCGCTGCTCGTTCCACACAACAAAATGTGTCCTACTGCTTTACTACATGTCTTGCGTGTTTTCATATTATTTAGCAACAATTCAGAATCGTGTGTAGTCTCCACCAATGCTATTCCGAAATCGTTATTCTTAATATTTTGGGAGAATGAAACATAGTATCTGCGCACAGCTACAGAGTGCGCTGCTCGTCCCACACCACAAAATGTGTCCTACTGCTTTACTACATGTATTGCGTGTTTTCATATTATTTATCACCAATTCAGAATCGTGTGTAGTCTCCACCAATGCTATTCCGAAATCTTTATTCTTAATATTTTGGGAGAATGATACATTGTATCTCCGCCCACCTACAGAGTGCGCTGCTCGTCCCACACCACAAAATGTGTCCTACTGCTTTACTACGTGTCTTGCGTTTTTTCATTTTATTTATCACCAATTCAGAATCGTGTGTAGTCTCCACCAATGCTATTCCGAAATCGTTATTCTTAATATTTTGGGAGAATGAAACATAGTATCTGCGCCCACCTACGGAGTGCGCTGCTCGTCCCACACCACAAAATGTGTCCTACTGCTTTACTACATGTCTTGCGTGTTTTCATATTATTTATCACCAATTCAGAATCGTGTGTAGTCACCACCAACGCTATTCCGAAATCGTTATTCTTATTATTTTGGGAGAATGATAGATAGTATCTGCGCCCACCTACGGAGTGCGCTGCTCGTCCCACACCACAAAATGTGTCCTACTGCTTTACTACGTGTCTTGCGTGTTTTCATATTATTTATCACCAATTCAGAATCGTGTGTAGTCTCCACCAATGCTATTCCGAAATCGTTATTCTTAATATTTTGGGAGAATGAAACATAGTATCCGCGCACAGCTACAGAGTGCGCTGCTCGTCCCACACCACAAAATGTGTCCTACTGCTTTACTACATGTATTGCGTGTTTTCATATTATTTAGCAACAATTCAGAATCGTGTGTAGTCTCCACCAATGCTATTCCGAAATCGTTATTCTTAATATTTTGGGAGATGGATACATAGTATCTGCGCACAGCTACAGAGTACGCTTTTCGTCCCACACCACAAAATGTGTCCTACTGCTTTACTACATGTCCTGCGTGTTTTCATATTGTTTAGCAACAATTCAGAATCGTGTGTAGTCTCCACAAATGCCATTCCGAATTCGTTATTCTTAATATTTTGGGAGAATGATACATAGTATCTGCACCCACCTACAGAGTGCGCTGCTCGTCCCACACCACAAAATGTGTCCTACTGCTTTACTACATGTCTTGCGTGTTTTCATATTATTTAGCAACAATTCAGAATCGTGTGTAGTCTCCTGCAATGCTATTCCGAAATCGTTATTCTTAATATTTTGGGAGAATGAAACGTAGTATCTGCGCACAGCTACAGAGTGCGCTGCTCGTCCCACACCACAAAATGTGTCCTACTGCTTTACTACATGTCTTGCGTGTTTTCATATTATTTAGCAATAATTCAGATCGTGTGTAGTCTCCACCAATGCTATTCCGAAATCGTTATTCTTAATATTTTAGGAGAATGATACATAGTATCTGCGCACAGCTACAGAGTGCACTGCTCGTCCCACACCACAAAATGTGTCCTACTGCTTTTCTACATGTCTTGCGTGTTTTCATATTATTTAGCAACAATTCAGAATCGTGTGTAGTCTCCACCAATGCTATTCCGAAATCGTTATTCTTAATATTGTGGGAGAATGATACATAGTATATGCGCACAGCTACAGAGTGCGCTGCTCGTCCCACACCACAAAATGTGTCCTACTGCTTCACTACATGTCTTGCGTGTTTTCATATTATTTAGCAACAATTAAGAATCGTGTGTAGTCTCCGCCAATTCTATTCCGAAATCGTTATTCTTAATATTTTGGGAGAATGATACATAGTATCTACGCCCACCTACAGAGTGCGCTGCTCGTCTCACACCACAAAATGTGTCCTACTGCTTTACTACATGTCTTGCGTGTTTTCATATTATTTAGCAACAATTCAGAATCGTGTGTAGTCTCCGCCAATGCTATTATGAAATCATTATTCTTAATGTTTTGGAAGAATGATACATAGTATCTACGCCCACCTACAGAGTGCGCTGCTCGTCTCACACCACAAAATGTGTCCTACTGCTTTACTACATGTCTTGCGTGTTTTCATATAATTAGCAACAATTCAGAATCGTATGTAGTCTCCGCCAATGCTATTCCGAAATAGTTATTCTTAATATTTTGGGAGAATGATACATAGTATCTACGCCCACCTACAGAGTGCGCTGCTCGTCTCACACCACAAAATGTGTCCTACTGCTTTACTACATTTCATGCGTGTTTTCATATTATTTAGCAACAATTCAGAATCGTGTGTAGTCTCCCCCAATGCTATTCCGAAATCGTTATTCTTAATATTTTGGGAGAATGATACATAGTATCTACGCCCACCTACAGAGTGCGCAGCTCGTCTCACACCACAAAATGTGTCCTACTGCTTCACTACATGTCTTGCGTGTTTTCATATTATTTAGCAACAATTCAGAATCGTATGTAGTCTCCGCCAATGCTATTCCGAAATCGTTAATCTTAATATTTTGGGAGAATGATACATAGTATCTACGCCCACCTACAGAGTGCGCAGCTCGTCTCACACCACAAAATGTGTCCTACTGCTTTACTACATGTCTTGCGTGTTTTCATATTATTTAGCAACAATTCAGAATCGTGTGTAGTCTCCGCCAATGCTATTATGAAATCATTATTCTTAATGTTTTGGAAGAATGATACATAGTATCTACGCCCACCTACAGAGTGCGCTGCTCGTCTCACACCACAAAATGTGTCCTACTGCTTTACTACATGTCTTGCGTGTTTTCATATTATTTAGCAACAATTCAGAATCGTATGTAGTCTCCGCCAATGCTATTCCGAAATAGTTATTCTTAATATTTTGGGAGAATGATACATAGTATCTACGCCCACCTACAGAGTGCGCTGCTCGTCTCACACCACAAAATGTGTCCTACTGCTTTACTACATGTCTTGCGTGTTTTCATATTATTTAGCAACAATTCAGAATCGTGTGTAGTCTCCGCCAATGCTATTATGAAATCAGTATTCTTAATGTTTTCGGAGAATGATACATAGTATCTACGCCCACCTACAGAGTGCGCTGCTCGTCTCACACCACAAAATGTGTCCTACTGCTTTACTACATGTCTTGCGTGTTTTCATATTATTTAGCAACAATTCAGAATCGTGTGTAGTCTCCGCCAATGCTATTATGAAATCATTATTCTTAATGTTTTGGAAGAATGATACATAGTATCTACGCCCACCTACAGAGTGCGCTGCTCGTCTCACACCACAAAATGTGTCCTACTGCTTTACTACATGTCTTGCATGTTTTCATATTATTTAGCAACAATTCAGAATCGTATGTAGTCTCCGCCAATGCTATTCCGAAATAGTTATTCTTAATATTTTGGGAGAATGATACATAGTATCTACGCCCACCTACAGAGTGCGCTGCTCGTCTCACACCACAAAATGTGTCCTACTGCTTTACTACATGTCTTGCGTGTTTTCATATTATTTAGCAACAATTCAGAATCGTGTGTAGTCTCCGCCAATGCTATTATGAGATCAGTATTCTTAATGTTTTGGGAGAATGATACATAGTATCTACGCCCACCTACAGAGTGCGCTGCTCGTCTCACACCACAAAATGTGTCCTACTGCTTTACTACATGTCTTGCGTGTTTTCATATTATTTAGCAACAATTTCAGAATCGTGTGTAGTCTCCGCCAATGCTATTATGAAATCAGTATTCTAAATGTTTTGGGAGAATGATACATAGTATCTACGCCCACCTACAGAGTGCGCTGCTCGTCTCACAGCACAAAATGTGTCCTACAGCTTTACTACATGTCTTGCGTGTTTTCATATAATTTACCAACAATTTCAGAATCGTGAGTAGTCTCCGCCAATGCTATTATGAAATCAGTATTCTTAATGTTTTGGGAGAATGATACATAGTATCTACGCCCACCTACAGAGTGCGCTGCTCGTCTCACACCACAAAATGTGTCCTACTGCTTTACTACATGTCTTGCGTGTTTTCATATTATTTAGCAACAATTTCAGAATCGTGTGTAGTCTCCGCCAATGCTATTATGAAATCAGTATTCTTAATGTTTTGGGAGAACGATACATAGTATCTACGCCCACCTACAGAGTGCGCTGCTCGTCTCACACCTCAAAATGTGTCCTACTGCTTTACTACATGTCTTGCGTGTTTTCATATTATTTAGCAACAATTCAGAATCGTGTGTAGTCTCCGCCAATGCTATTATGAAATCATTATTCTTAATGTTTTGGAAGAACGATACATAGTATCTACGCCCACCTACACAGTGCGCTGCTCGTCTCACACCACAAAATGTGTCCTACTGCTTTACTACATGTCTTGCGTGTTTTCATATTATTTAGCAACAATTCAGAATCGTATGTAGTCTCCGCCAATGCTATTCCGAAATAGTTATTCTTAATATTTTGAGAGAATGATACATAGTATCTACGCCCACCTACAGAGTGCGCTGCTCGTCTCACACCACAAAATGTGTCCTACTGCTTTACTACATGTCTTGCGTGTTTTCATATTATTTAGCAACAATTCAGAATCGTGTGTAGTCTCCGCCAATGCTATTATGAGATCAGTATTCTTAATGTTTTGGGAGAATGATACATAGTATCTACGCCCACCTACAGAGTGCGCTGCTCGTTTCACACCACAAAATGTGTCCTACTGCTTTACTACATGTCTTGCGTGTTTTCATATTATTTAGCAACAATTCAGAATCGTGTGTAGTCTCCGCCAATGCTATTCCGAAATCGTTATTCTTAATATTTTGGGAGAATGATACATAGTATCTACGCCCACCTACAGAGTGCGCAGCTCGTCTCACACCACAAAATGTGTCCTACTGCTTCACTACATGTCCTGCGTGTTTTCATATTATTTAGCAACAATTCAGAATCGTATGTAGTCTCCGCCAATGCTATTCCGAAATCGTTAATCTTAATATTTTGGGAGAATGATACATAGTATCTACGCCCACCTACAAAGTGCGCAGCTCGTCTCACACCACAAAATGTGTCCTACTGCTTTACTACATGTCTTGCGTGTTTTCATATTATTTAGCAACAATTCAGAATCGTGTGTAGTCTCCGCCAATGCTATTATGAAATCAGTATTCTTAATGTTTTCGGAGAATGATACATAGTATCTACGCCCACCTACAGAGTGCGCTGCTCGTCTCACACCACAAAATGTGTCCTACTGCTTTACTACATGTCTTGCGTGTTTTCATATTATTTAGCAACAATTTCAGAATCGTGTGTAGTCTCCGCCAATGCTATTATGAAATCAGTATTCTTAATGTTTTGGGAGAACGATACATAGTATCTACGCCCACCTACAGAGTGCGCTGCTCGTCTCACACCACAAAATGTGTCCTACTGCTTTACTACATGTCTTGCGTGTTTTCATATTATTTAGCAACAATTCAGAATCGTGTGTAGTCTCCGCCAATGCTATTACGAAATCAGTATTCTTAATGATTTGGGAGAATGATACATAGTATCTACACCCACCTACAGAGTGCGCTGCTCGTCTCACACCACAAAATGTGTCCTACTGCTTTACTACATGTCTTGCGTGTTTTCATATTATTTAGCAACAATTCAGAATCGTGTGTAGTCTCCGCCAATGCTATTCCGAAATCGTTATTCTTAATATTTTGGGAGAATGATACATAGTATCTACACCCACCTACAGAGTGCGCTTCTCTTCTCACACCACAAAATGTGTCCTACTGCTTTACTACATGTCTTGCGTGTTTTCATATTATTTAGCAACAATTCAGAATCGTGTGTAGTCTCCGCCAATGCTATTCCGAAATCGTTATTCTTAATATTTTGGGAGAATGATACATAGTATCTACGCCCACCTACAGAGTGCGCTGCTCGTCTCACACCACAAAATGTGTCCTACTGCTTTACTACATGTCTTGCGTGTTTTCATATTATTTAGCAACAATTCAGAATCGTGTGTAATGTCCGCCAATGCTATGCCGAAATCGTTATTCTTAATATTTTGGGAGAATGATACATAGTATCTACGCCCACCTACAGAGTGCACTGCTTGTCTCACACCACAAAATGTGTCCTGCTGCTTTACTACATGTCTTGCGTGTTTTCATTTTATTTAGCAACAATTCAGAATCGTGTGTAGTCTCCGCCAATGCTATTATGAAATCAGTATTCTTAATGTTATGGGAGAATGATACATAGTATCCACACCCACCTACAGAGTGCGCTGCTCGTCTCACACCACAAAATGTGTCCTACTGCTTTACTACATGTCTTGCGTGTTTTCATATTATTTAGCAACAATTTCAGAATCGTGTGTAGTCTCCGCCAATGCTATTATGAAATCAGTATTCTTAATGTTTTGGGAGAACGATACATAGTATCTACGCCCACCTACAGAGTGCGCTGCTCGTCTCACACCACAAAATGTGTCCTACTGCTTTACTACATGTCTTGCATGTTTTCATATTATTTAGCAACAATTCAGAATCGTGTGTAGTCTCCGCCAATGCTATTCCGAAATCGTTAATCTTAATATTTTGGGAGAACGATACATAGTATCTACACCCACCTACAGAGTGCGCAGCTCGTCTCACACCACAAAGTGTGTCCTACTGCTTTACTACATGTCTTGCGTGTTTTCATATTATTTAGCAACAATTCAGAATCGTATGTAGTCTCCGCCAATGCTATTCCGAAATCGTTATTCTTAATATTTTGGGAGAATGATACATAGTATCTACGCCCACCTACAGAGTGCGCTGCTCGTCTCACACTACATAATGTGTCCTACTGCTTTACTACATGTCCTGCGTGTTTTCATATTATTTAGCAACAATTTCAGAATCGTGTGTAGTCTCCGCCAATGCTATTATGAAATCAGTATTCTTAATGTTTTGGGAGAACGATACATAGTATCTACGCCCACCTACAGAGTGCGCTGCTCGTCTCACACCACAAAATGTGTCCTACTGCTTTACTACATGTCTTGCGTGTTTTCATATTATTTAGCAACAATTCAGAATCGTGTGTAGTCTCCGCCAATTCTATTCCGAAATCGTTATTCTTAATATTTTGGGAGAAAGATACATAGTATCTACGCCCACCTACAGAGTGCGCTGCTCGTCTCACACCACAAAATGTGTCCTACTGCTTTACTACATGTCTTGCGTGTTTTCATATTATTTAGCAACAATTCAGAATCGTGTGTAGTCTCCGCCAATGCTATTATGAAATCATTATTCTTAATGTTTTGGAAGAATGATACATAGTATCTACGCCCACCTACAGAGTGCGCTGCTCGTCTCACACCACAAAATGTGTCCTACTGCTTTACTACATGTCTTGCATGTTTTCATATTATTTAGCAACAATTCAGAATCGTGTGTAGTCTCCGCCAATGCTATTCCGAAATCGTTAATCTTAATATTTTGGGAGAACGATACATAGTATCTACACCCACCTACAGAGTGCGCAGCTCGTCTCACACCACAAAGTGTGTCCTACTGCTTTACTACATGTCTTGCGTGTTTTCATATTATTTAGCAACAATTCAGAATCGTATGTAGTCTCCGCCAATGCTATTCCGAAATCGTTATTCTTAATATTTTGGGAGAATGATACATAGTATCTACGCCCACCTACAGAGTGCGCTGCTCGTCTCACACTACATAATGTGTCCTACTGCTTTACTACATGTCCTGCGTGTTTTCATATTATTTAGCAACAATTTCAGAATCGTGTGTAGTCTCCGCCAATGCTATTATGAAATCAGTATTCTTAATGTTTTGGGAGAACGATACATAGTATCTACGCCCACCTACAGAGTGCGCTGCTCGTCTCACACCACAAAATGTGTCCTACTGCTTTACTACATGTCTTGCATGTTTTCATATTATTTAGCAACAATTCAGAATCGTGTGTAGTCTCCGCCAATGCTATTCCGAAATCGTTAATCTTAATATTTTGGGAGAACGATACATAGTATCTACACCCACCTACAGAGTGCGCAGCACGTCTCACACCACAAAGTGTGTCCTACTGCTTTACTACATGTCTTGCGTGTTTTCATATTATTTAGCAACAATTCAGAATCGTATGTAGTCTCCGCCAATGCTATTCCGAAATCGTTATTCTTAATATTTTGGGAGAATGATACATAGTATCTACGCCCACCTACAGAGTGCGCTGCTCGTCTCACACTACATAATGTGTCCTACTGCTTTACTACATGTCCTGCGTGTTTTCATATTATTTAGCAACAATTTCAGAATCGTGTGTAGTCTCCGCCAATGCTATTATGAAATCAGTATTCTTAATGTTTTGGGAGAACGATACATAGTATCTACGCCCACCTACAGAGTGCGCTGCTCGTCTCACACCACAAAATGTGTCCTACTGCTTTACTACATGTCTTGCGTGTTTTCATATTATTTAGCAACAATTCAGAATCGTGTGTAGTCTCCGCCAATTCTATTCCGAAATCGTTATTCTTAATATTTTGGGAGAAAGATACATAGTATCTACGCCCACCTACAGAGTGCGCTGCTCGTCTCACACCACAAAATGTGTCCTACTGCTTTACTACATGTCTTGCGTGTTTTCATATTATTTAGCAACAATTCAGAATCGTATGTAGTCTCCGCCAATGCTATTCCGAAATAGTTATTCTTAATATTTTGGGAGAATGATACATAGTATCTACGCCCACCTACAGAGTGCGCTGCTCGTCTCACACCACAAAATGTGTCCTACTGCTTTACTACATGTCTTGCGTGTTTTCATATTATTTAGCAACAATTCAGAATCGTGTGTAGTCTCCGCCAATGCTATTATGAGATCAGTATTCTTAATGTTTTGGGAGAATGATACATAGTATCTACGCCCACCTACAGAGTGCGCTGCTCGTCTCACACCACAAAATGTGTCCTACTGCTTTACTACATGTCTTGCGTGTTTTCATATTATTTAGCAACAATTCAGAATCGTGTGTAATGTCCGCCAATGCTATGCCGAAATCGTTATTCTTAATATTTTGGGAGAATGATACATAGTATCTACGCCCACCTACAGAGTGCACTGCTTGTCTCACACCACAAAATGTGTCCTGCTGCTTTACTACATGTCTTGCGTGTTTTCATTTTATTTAGCAACAATTCAGAATCGTGTGTAGTCTCCGCCAATGCTATTATGAAATCAGTATTCTTAATGTTATGGGAGAATGATACATAGTATCCACACCCACCTACAGAGTGCGCTGCTCGTCTCACACCACAAAATGTGTCCTACTGCTTTACTACATGTCTTGCGTGTTTTCATATTATTTAGCAACAATTCAGAATCGTGTGTAATGTCCGCCAATGCTATGCCGAAATCGTTATTCTTAATATTTTGGGAGAATGATACATAGTATCTACGCCCACCTACAGAGTGCACTGCTTGTCTCACACCACAAAATGTGTCCTGCTGCTTTACTACATGTCTTGCGTGTTTTCATTTTATTTAGCAACAATTCAGAATCGTGTGTAGTCTCCGCCAATGCTATTATGAAATCAGTATTCTTAATGTTATGGGAGAATGATACATAGTATCCACACCCACCTACAGAGTGCGCTGCTCGTCTCACACCACAAAATGTGTCCTACTGCTTTACTACATGTCTTGCGTGTTTTCATATTATTTAGCAACAATTTCAGAATCGTGTGTAGTCTCCGCCAATGCTATTATGAAATCAGTATTCTTAATGTTTTGGGAGAACGATACATAGTATCTACGCCCACCTACAGAGTGCGCTGCTCGTCTCACACCACAAAATGTGTCCTACTGCTTTACTACATGTCTTGCGTGTTTTCATATTATTTAGCAACAATTCAGAATCGTGTGTAGTCTCCGCCAATTCTATTCCGAAATCGTTATTCTTAATATTTTGGGAGAAAGATACATAGTATCTACGCCCACCTACAGAGTGCGCTGCTCGTCTCACACCACAAAATGTGTCCTACTGCTTTACTACATGTCTTGCGTGTTTTCATATTATTTAGCAACAATTCAGAATCGTGTGTAGTCTCCGCCAATGCTATTATGAAATCATTATTCTTAATGTTTTGGAAGAATGATACATAGTATCTACGCCCACCTACAGAGTGCGCTGCTCGTCTCACACCACAAAATGTGTCCTACTGCTTTACTACATGTCTTGCGTGTTTTCATATTATTTAGCAACAATTCAGAATCGTATGTAGTCTCCGCCAATGCTATTCCGAAATAGTTATTCTTAATATTTTGGGAGAATGATACATAGTATCTACGCCCACCTACAGAGTGCGCTGCTCGTCTCACACCACAAAATGTGTCCTACTGCTTTACTACATGTCTTGCGTGTTTTCATATTATTTAGCAACAATTCAGAATCGTGTGTAGTCTCCGCCAATGCTATTATGAGATCAGTATTCTTAATGTTTTGGGAGAATGATACATAGTATCTACGCCCACCTACAGAGTGCGCTGCTCGTTTCACACCACAAAATGTGTCCTACTGCTTTACTACATGTCTTGCGTGTTTTCATATTATTTAGCAACAATTCAGAATCGTGTGTAGTCTCCGCCAATGCTATTATGAAATCAGTATTCTAAATGTTTTGGGAGAATGATACATAGTATCTACGCCCACCTACAGAGTGCGCTGCTCGTCTCACAGCACAAAATGTGTCCTACAGCTTTACTACATGTCTTGCGTGTTTTCATATAATTTACCAACAATTTCAGAATCGTGAGTAGTCTCCGCCAATGCTATTATGAAATCAGTATTCTTAATGTTTTGGGAGAATGATACATAGTATCTACGCCCACCTACAGAGTGCGCTGCTCGTCTCACACCACAAAATGTGTCCTACTGCTTTACTACATGTCTTGCGTGTTTTCATATTATTTAGCAACAATTTCAGAATCGTGTGTAGTCTCCGCCAATGCTATTATGAAATCAGTATTCTTAATGTTTTGGGAGAACGATACATAGTATCTACGCCCACCTACAGAGTGCGCTGCTCGTCTCACACCTCAAAATGTGTCCTACTGCTTTACTACATGTCTTGCGTGTTTTCATATTATTTAGCAACAATTCAGAATCGTGTGTAGTCTCCGCCAATGCTATTATGAAATCATTATTCTTAATGTTTTGGAAGAACGATACATAGTATCTACGCCCACCTACACAGTGCGCTGCTCGTCTCACACCACAAAATGTGTCCTACTGCTTTACTACATGTCTTGCGTGTTTTCATATTATTTAGCAACAATTCAGAATCGTATGTAGTCTCCGCCAATGCTATTCCGAAATAGTTATTCTTAATATTTTGAGAGAATGATACATAGTATCTACGCCCACCTACAGAGTGCGCTGCTCGTCTCACACCACAAAATGTGTCCTACTGCTTTACTACATGTCTTGCGTGTTTTCATATTATTTAGCAACAATTCAGAATCGTGTGTAGTCTCCGCCAATGCTATTATGAGATCAGTATTCTTAATGTTTTGGGAGAATGATACATAGTATCTACGCCCACCTACAGAGTGCGCTGCTCGTTTCACACCACAAAATGTGTCCTACTGCTTTACTACATGTCTTGCGTGTTTTCATATTATTTAGCAACAATTCAGAATCGTGTGTAGTCTCCGCCAATGCTATTCCGAAATCGTTATTCTTAATATTTTGGGAGAATGATACATAGTATCTACGCCCACCTACAGAGTGCGCAGCTCGTCTCACACCACAAAATGTGTCCTACTGCTTCACTACATGTCCTGCGTGTTTTCATATTATTTAGCAACAATTCAGAATCGTATGTAGTCTCCGCCAATGCTATTCCGAAATCGTTAATCTTAATATTTTGGGAGAATGATACATAGTATCTACGCCCACCTACAAAGTGCGCAGCTCGTCTCACACCACAAAATGTGTCCTACTGCTTTACTACATGTCTTGCGTGTTTTCATATTATTTAGCAACAATTCAGAATCGTGTGTAGTCTCCGCCAATGCTATTATGAAATCAGTATTCTTAATGTTTTCGGAGAATGATACATAGTATCTACGCCCACCTACAGAGTGCGCTGCTCGTCTCACACCACAAAATGTGTCCTACTGCTTTACTACATGTCTTGCGTGTTTTCATATTATTTAGCAACAATTTCAGAATCGTGTGTAGTCTCCGCCAATGCTATTATGAAATCAGTATTCTTAATGTTTTGGGAGAACGATACATAGTATCTACGCCCACCTACAGAGTGCGCTGCTCGTCTCACACCACAAAATGTGTCCTACTGCTTTACTACATGTCTTGCGTGTTTTCATATTATTTAGCAACAATTCAGAATCGTGTGTAGTCTCCGCCAATGCTATTACGAAATCAGTATTCTTAATGATTTGGGAGAATGATACATAGTATCTACACCCACCTACAGAGTGCGCTGCTCGTCTCACACCACAAAATGTGTCCTACTGCTTTACTACATGTCTTGCGTGTTTTCATATTATTTAGCAACAATTCAGAATCGTGTGTAGTCTCCGCCAATGCTATTCCGAAATCGTTATTCTTAATATTTTGGGAGAATGATACATAGTATCTACACCCACCTACAGAGTGCGCTTCTCTTCTCACACCACAAAATGTGTCCTACTGCTTTACTACATGTCTTGCGTGTTTTCATATTATTTAGCAACAATTCAGAATCGTGTGTAGTCTCCGCCAATGCTATTCCGAAATCGTTATTCTTAATATTTTGGGAGAATGATACATAGTATCTACGCCCACCTACAGAGTGCGCTGCTCGTCTCACACCACAAAATGTGTCCTACTGCTTTACTACATGTCTTGCGTGTTTTCATATTATTTAGCAACAATTCAGAATCGTGTGTAATGTCCGCCAATGCTATGCCGAAATCGTTATTCTTAATATTTTGGGAGAATGATACATAGTATCTACGCCCACCTACAGAGTGCACTGCTTGTCTCACACCACAAAATGTGTCCTGCTGCTTTACTACATGTCTTGCGTGTTTTCATTTTATTTAGCAACAATTCAGAATCGTGTGTAGTCTCCGCCAATGCTATTATGAAATCAGTATTCTTAATGTTATGGGAGAATGATACATAGTATCCACACCCACCTACAGAGTGCGCTGCTCGTCTCACACCACAAAATGTGTCCTACTGCTTTACTACATGTCTTGCGTGTTTTCATATTATTTAGCAACAATTTCAGAATCGTGTGTAGTCTCCGCCAATGCTATTATGAAATCAGTATTCTTAATGTTTTGGGAGAACGATACATAGTATCTACGCCCACCTACAGAGTGCGCTGCTCGTCTCACACCACAAAATGTGTCCTACTGCTTTACTACATGTCTTGCATGTTTTCATATTATTTAGCAACAATTCAGAATCGTGTGTAGTCTCCGCCAATGCTATTCCGAAATCGTTAATCTTAATATTTTGGGAGAACGATACATAGTATCTACACCCACCTACAGAGTGCGCAGCTCGTCTCACACCACAAAGTGTGTCCTACTGCTTTACTACATGTCTTGCGTGTTTTCATATTATTTAGCAACAATTCAGAATCGTATGTAGTCTCCGCCAATGCTATTCCGAAATCGTTATTCTTAATATTTTGGGAGAATGATACATAGTATCTACGCCCACCTACAGAGTGCGCTGCTCGTCTCACACTACATAATGTGTCCTACTGCTTTACTACATGTCCTGCGTGTTTTCATATTATTTAGCAACAATTTCAGAATCGTGTGTAGTCTCCGCCAATGCTATTATGAAATCAGTATTCTTAATGTTTTGGGAGAACGATACATAGTATCTACGCCCACCTACAGAGTGCGCTGCTCGTCTCACACCACAAAATGTGTCCTACTGCTTTACTACATGTCTTGCGTGTTTTCATATTATTTAGCAACAATTCAGAATCGTGTGTAGTCTCCGCCAATTCTATTCCGAAATCGTTATTCTTAATATTTTGGGAGAAAGATACATAGTATCTACGCCCACCTACAGAGTGCGCTGCTCGTCTCACACCACAAAATGTGTCCTACTGCTTTACTACATGTCTTGCGTGTTTTCATATTATTTAGCAACAATTCAGAATCGTGTGTAGTCTCCGCCAATGCTATTATGAAATCATTATTCTTAATGTTTTGGAAGAATGATACATAGTATCTACGCCCACCTACAGAGTGCGCTGCTCGTCTCACACCACAAAATGTGTCCTACTGCTTTACTACATGTCTTGCATGTTTTCATATTATTTAGCAACAATTCAGAATCGTGTGTAGTCTCCGCCAATGCTATTCCGAAATCGTTAATCTTAATATTTTGGGAGAACGATACATAGTATCTACACCCACCTACAGAGTGCGCAGCTCGTCTCACACCACAAAGTGTGTCCTACTGCTTTACTACATGTCTTGCGTGTTTTCATATTATTTAGCAACAATTCAGAATCGTATGTAGTCTCCGCCAATGCTATTCCGAAATCGTTATTCTTAATATTTTGGGAGAATGATACATAGTATCTACGCCCACCTACAGAGTGCGCTGCTCGTCTCACACTACATAATGTGTCCTACTGCTTTACTACATGTCCTGCGTGTTTTCATATTATTTAGCAACAATTTCAGAATCGTGTGTAGTCTCCGCCAATGCTATTATGAAATCAGTATTCTTAATGTTTTGGGAGAACGATACATAGTATCTACGCCCACCTACAGAGTGCGCTGCTCGTCTCACACCACAAAATGTGTCCTACTGCTTTACTACATGTCTTGCATGTTTTCATATTATTTAGCAACAATTCAGAATCGTGTGTAGTCTCCGCCAATGCTATTCCGAAATCGTTAATCTTAATATTTTGGGAGAACGATACATAGTATCTACACCCACCTACAGAGTGCGCAGCTCGTCTCACACCACAAAGTGTGTCCTACTGCTTTACTACATGTCTTGCGTGTTTTCATATTATTTAGCAACAATTCAGAATCGTATGTAGTCTCCGCCAATGCTATTCCGAAATCGTTATTCTTAATATTTTGGGAGAATGATACATAGTATCTACGCCCACCTACAGAGTGCGCTGCTCGTCTCACACTACATAATGTGTCCTACTGCTTTACTACATGTCCTGCGTGTTTTCATATTATTTAGCAACAATTTCAGAATCGTGTGTAGTCTCCGCCAATGCTATTATGAAATCAGTATTCTTAATGTTTTGGGAGAACGATACATAGTATCTACGCCCACCTACAGAGTGCGCTGCTCGTCTCACACCACAAAATGTGTCCTACTGCTTTACTACATGTCTTGCGTGTTTTCATATTATTTAGCAACAATTCAGAATCGTGTGTAGTCTCCGCCAATTCTATTCCGAAATCGTTATTCTTAATATTTTGGGAGAAAGATACATAGTATCTACGCCCACCTACAGAGTGCGCTGCTCGTCTCACACCACAAAATGTGTCCTACTGCTTTACTACATGTCTTGCGTGTTTTCATATTATTTAGCAACAATTCAGAATCGTATGTAGTCTCCGCCAATGCTATTCCGAAATAGTTATTCTTAATATTTTGGGAGAATGATACATAGTATCTACGCCCACCTACAGAGTGCGCTGCTCGTCTCACACCACAAAATGTGTCCTACTGCTTTACTACATGTCTTGCGTGTTTTCATATTATTTAGCAACAATTCAGAATCGTGTGTAGTCTCCGCCAATGCTATTATGAGATCAGTATTCTTAATGTTTTGGGAGAATGATACATAGTATCTACGCCCACCTACAGAGTGCGCTGCTCGTCTCACACCACAAAATGTGTCCTACTGCTTTACTACATGTCTTGCGTGTTTTCATATTATTTAGCAACAATTCAGAATCGTGTGTAATGTCCGCCAATGCTATGCCGAAATCGTTATTCTTAATATTTTGGGAGAATGATACATAGTATCTACGCCCACCTACAGAGTGCACTGCTTGTCTCACACCACAAAATGTGTCCTGCTGCTTTACTACATGTCTTGCGTGTTTTCATTTTATTTAGCAACAATTCAGAATCGTGTGTAGTCTCCGCCAATGCTATTATGAAATCAGTATTCTTAATGTTATGGGAGAATGATACATAGTATCCACACCCACCTACAGAGTGCGCTGCTCGTCTCACACCACAAAATGTGTCCTACTGCTTTACTACATGTCTTGCGTGTTTTCATATTATTTAGCAACAATTCAGAATCGTGTGTAATGTCCGCCAATGCTATGCCGAAATCGTTATTCTTAATATTTTGGGAGAATGATACATAGTATCTACGCCCACCTACAGAGTGCACTGCTTGTCTCACACCACAAAATGTGTCCTGCTGCTTTACTACATGTCTTGCGTGTTTTCATTTTATTTAGCAACAATTCAGAATCGTGTGTAGTCTCCGCCAATGCTATTATGAAATCAGTATTCTTAATGTTATGGGAGAATGATACATAGTATCCACACCCACCTACAGAGTGCGCTGCTCGTCTCACACCACAAAATGTGTCCTACTGCTTTACTACATGTCTTGCGTGTTTTCATATTATTTAGCAACAATTTCAGAATCGTGTGTAGTCTCCGCCAATGCTATTATGAAATCAGTATTCTTAATGTTTTGGGAGAACGATACATAGTATCTACGCCCACCTACAGAGTGCGCTGCTCGTCTCACACCACAAAATGTGTCCTACTGCTTTACTACATGTCTTGCGTGTTTTCATATTATTTAGCAACAATTCAGAATCGTGTGTAGTCTCCGCCAATTCTATTCCGAAATCGTTATTCTTAATATTTTGGGAGAAAGATACATACTATCTACGCCCACCTACAGAGTGCGCTGCTCGTCTCACACCACAAAATGTGTCCTACTGCTTTACTACATGTCTTGCGTGTTTTCATATTATTTAGCAACAATTCAGAATCGTGTGTAGTCTCCGCCAATGCTATTATGAAATCATTATTCTTAATGTTTTGGAAGAATGATACATAGTATCTACGCCCACCTACAGAGTGCGCTGCTCGTCTCACACCACAAAATGTGTCCTACTGCTTTACTACATGTCTTGCGTGTTTTCATATTATTTAGCAACAATTCAGAATCGTATGTAGTCTCCGCCAATGCTATTCCGAAATAGTTATTCTTAATATTTTGGGAGAATGATACATAGTATCTACGCCCACCTACAGAGTGCGCTGCTCGTCTCACACCACAAAATGTGTCCTACTGCTTTACTACATGTCTTGCGTGTTTTCATATTATTTAGCAACAATTCAGAATCGTGTGTAGTCTCCGCCAATGCTATTATGAGATCAGTATTCTTAATGTTTTGGGAGAATGATACATAGTATCTACGCCCACCTACAGAGTGCGCTGCTCGTTTCACACCACAAAATGTGTCCTACTGCTTTACTACATGTCTTGCGTGTTTTCATATTATTTAGCAACAATTCAGAATCGTGTGTAGTCTCCGCCAATGCTATTCCGAAATCGTTATTCTTAATATTTTGGGAGAATGATACATAGTATCTACGCCCACCTACAGAGTGCGCAGCTCGTCTCACACCACAAAATGTGTCCTACTGCTTTACTACATTTCATGCGTGTTTTCATATAATTTAGCAACAATTCAGAATCGTGTGTAGTCTCCGCCAATGCTATGCCGAAATCGTTATTCTTAATATTTTGGGAGAATGATACATAGTATCTACGCCCACCTACAGAGTGCGCAGCTCGTCTCACACCAAAAATGTGTCCTACTGCTTCACTACATGTCTTGCGTGTTTTCATATTATTTAGCAACAATTCTGAATCGTATGTAGTCTCCGCCAATGCTATTCCGAAATCGTTAATCTTAATACTTTGGGAGAATGATACATAGTATCTATGCCCACCTACAGAGTGCGCAGCTCGTCTCACACCACAAAATGTGTCCTACTGCTTTACTACATGTCTTGCGTGTTTTCATATTATTTAGCAACAATTCAGAATCGTGTGTAGTCTCCGCCAATGCTATTATGAAATCAGTATTCTTAATGTTTTCGGAGAATGATACATAGTATCTACGCCCACCTACAGAGTGCGCTGCTCGTCTCACACCACAAAATGTGTCCTACTGCTTTACTACATGTCTTGCGTGTTTTCATATTATTTAGCAACAATTCAGAATCGTATGTAGTCTCCGCCAATGCTATTCCGAAATAGTTATTCTTAATATTTTGGGAGAATGATACATAGTATCTACGCCCACCTACAGAGTGCGCTGCTCGTCTCACACCACAAAATGTGTCCTACTGCTTTACTACATGTCTTGCGTGTTTTCATATTATTTAGCAACAATTCAGAATCGTGTGTAGTCTCCGCCAATGCTATTATGAGATTAGTATTCTAAATGTTTTGGGAGAATGATACATAGTATCTATGCCCACCTACAGAGTGCGCTGCTCGTCTCACAGCACAAAATGTGTCCTACAGCTTTACTACATGTCTTGCGTGTTTTCATATAATTTACCAACAATTTCAGAATCGTGAGTAGTCTCCGCCAATGCTATTATGAAATCAGTATTCTTAATGTTTTGGGAGAATGATACATAGTATCTACGCCCACCTACAGAGTGCGCTGCTCGTCTCACAGCACAAAATGTGTCCTACAGCTTTACTACATGTCTTGCGTGTTTTCATATTATTTAGCAACAATTTTAGAATCGTGTGTAGTCTCCGCCAATGCTATTATGAAATCAGTATTCTTAATGTTTTGGGAGAACGATACATAGTATCTACGCACACCTACAGAGTGCGCTGCTCGTCTCACACCACAAAATGTGTCCTACTGCTTTACTACATGTCTTGCGTGTTTTCATATTATTTAGCAACAATTTCAGAATCGTGTGTAGTCTCCGCCAATGCTATTATGAAATCAGTGTTCTTAATGTTTTGGGAGAACGATACATAGTATCTACGCCCACCTACAGAGTGCGCTGCTCGTCTCACACCACAAAATGTGTCCTACTGCTTTACTACATGTCTTGCGTGTTTTCATATTATTTAGCAACAATTCAGAATCGTGTGTAGTCTCCGCCAATGCTATTACGAAATCAGTATTCTTAATGATTTGGGAGAATGATACATAGTATCTACACCCACCTACAGAGTGCGCTGCTCGTCTCACACCACAAAATGTGTCCTACTGCTTTACTACATGTCTTGCGTGTTTTCATATTATTTAGCAACAATTCAGAATCGTGTGTAGTCTCCGCCAATGCTATTCCGAAATCGTTATTCTTAATATTTTGGGAGAATGATACATAGTATCTACACCCACCTACAGAGTGCGCTGCTCTTCTCACACCACAAAATGTGTCCTACTGCTTTACTACATGTCTTGCGTGTTTTCATATTATTTAGCAACAATTCAGAATCGTGTGTAGTCTCCGCCAATGCTATTCCGAAATCGTTATTCTTAATATTTTGGGAGAATGATACATAGTATCTACGCCCACCTACAGAGTGCGCTGCTCGTCTCACACCACAAAATGTGTCCTACTACTTTACTACATGTCTTGCGTGTTTTCATATTATTTAGCAACAATTCAGAATCGTGTGTAATGTCCGCCAATGCTATGCCGAAATCGTTATTCTTAATATTTTGGGAGAATGATACATAGTATCTACGCCCACCTACAGAGTGCACTGCTTGTCTCACACCACAAAATGTGTCCTGCTGCTTTACTACATGTCTTGCGTGTTTTCATTTTATTTAGCAACAATTCAGAATCGTGTGTAGTCTCCGCCAATGCTATTATGAAATCAGTATTCTTAATGTTATGGGAGAATGATACATAGTATCCACACCCACCTACAGAGTGCGCTGCTCGTCTCACACCACAAAATGTGTCCTACTGCTTTACTACATGTCTTGCGTGTTTTCATATTATTTAGCAACAATTTCAGAATAGTGTGTAGTCTCCGCCAATGCTATTATGAAATCAGTATTCTTAATGTTTTGGGAGAACGATACATAGTATCTACGCCCACCTACAGAGTGCGCTGCTCGTCTCACACCACAAAATGCGTCCTACTGCTTTACTACATGTCTTGCGTGTTTTCATATTATTTAGCAACAATTCAGAATCGTGTGTAGTCTCCGCCAATGCTATTATGAAATCATTATTCTTAATGTTTTGGAAGAATGATAGATAGTATCTACGCCCACCTACAGAGTGCACTGCTCGTCTCACACCACAAAATGTGTCCTACTGCTTTACTACATGTCTTGCATGTTTTCATATTATTTAGCAACAATTCAGAATCGTATGTAGTCTCCGCCAATGCTATTCCGAAATAGTTATTCTTAATATTTTGGGAGAATGATACATAGTATCTACGCCCACCTACAGAGTGCGCTGCTCGTCTCACACCACAAAATGTGTCCTTCTGCTTTACTACATGTCTTGCGTGTTTTCATATTATTTAGCAACAATTCAGAATCGTGTGTAGTCTCCGCCAATGCTATTATGAGATCAGTATTCTTAATGTTTTGGGAGAATGATACATAGTATCTACGCCCACCTACAGAGTGCGCTGCTCGTTTCACACCACAAAATGTGTCCTACTGCTTTACTACATGTCTTGCGTGTTTTCATATTATTTAGCAACAATTCAGAATCGTGTGTAGTCTCCGCCAATGCTATTCCGAAATCGTTATTCTTAATATTTTGGGAGAATGATACATAGTATCTACGCCCACCTACAGAGTGCGCAGCTCGTCTCACACCACAAAATGTGTCCTACTGCTTTACTACATTTCATGCGTGTTTTCATATTATTTAGCAACAATTCAGAATCGTGTGTAGTCTCCGCCAATGCTATTCCGAAATCGTTATTCTTAATATTTTGGGAGAATGATACATAGTATCTACGCCCACCTACAGAGTGCGCAGCTCGTCTCACACCACAAAATGTGTCCTACTGCTTCACTACATGTCTTGCGTGTTTTCATATTATTTAGCAACAATTCAGAATCGTATGTAGTCTCCGCCAATGCTATTCCGAAATCGTTAATCTTAATATTTTGGGAGAATGATACATAGTATCTACGCCCACCTACAGAGTGCGCAGCTCGTCTCACACCACAAAATGTGTCCTACTGCTTTACTACATGTCTTGCGTGTTTTCATATTATTTAGCAACAATTCAGAATCGTGTGTAGTCTCCGCCAATGCTATTATGAAATCAGTATTCTTAATGTTTTCGGAGAATGATACATAGTATCTACGCCCACCTACAGAGTGCGCTGCTCGTCTCACACCACAAAATGTGTCCTACTGCTTTACTACATGTCTTGCGTGTTTTCATATTATTTAGCAACAATTCAGAATCGTGTGTAGTCTCCGCCAATGCTATTATGAAATCATTATTCTTAATGTTTTGGAAGAATGATACACAGTATCTACGCCCACCTACAGAGTGCGCTGCTCGTCTCACACCACAAAATGTGTCCTACTGCTTTACTACATGTCTTGCGTGTTTTCATATTATTTAGCAACAATTCAGAATCGTATGTAGTCTCCGCCAATGCTATTCCGAAATAGTTATTCTTAATATTTTGGGAGAATGATACATAGTATCTACGCCCACCTACAGAGTGCGCTGCTCGTCTCACACCACAAAATGTGTCCTACTGCTTTACTACATGTCTTGCGTGTTTTCATATTATTTAGCAACAATTCAGAATCGTGTGTAGTCTCCGCCAATGCTATTATGAGATCAGTATTCATAATGATTTGGGAGAATGATACATAGTATCTACGCCCACCTACAGAGTGCGCTGCTCGTCTCGCACCACAAAATGTGTCCTACTGCTTTACTACATGTCTTGCGTGTTTTCATATTATTTAGCAACAATTTCAGAATCGTGTGTAGTCTCTGCCAATGCTATTATGAAATCAGTATTCTTAATGTTTTGGGAGAACGATACATAGTATCTACGCCCACCTACAGAGTGCGCTGCTCGTCTCACACCACAAAATGTGTCCTACTGCTTTACTACATGTCTTGCGTGTTTTCATATTATTTAGCAACAATTCAGAATCGTGTGTAGTCTCCGCCAATGCTATTCCGAAATCGTTAATCTTAATATTTTGGGAGAATGATACATAGTATCTACGCCCACCTACAGAGTGCGCAGCTCGTCTCACACCACAAAATGTGTCCTACTGCTTTACTACATTTCTTGCGTGTTTTCATATTATTTAGCAACAATTCAGAATCGTGTGTAGTCTCCGCCAATGCTATTCCGAAATCGTTATTCTTAATATTTTGGGAGAATGATACATAGTATCTACACCCACCTACAGAGTGCGCAGCTCGTCTCACACCACAAAATGTGTCCTACTGCTTTACTACATGTTTTGCGTGTTTTCATATTATTTAGCAACAATTCAGAATCGTATGTAGTCTCCGCCAATGCTATTCCGAAATCGTTATTCTTAATATTTTGGGAGAATGATACATAGTATCTACGCCCACCTACAGAGTGCGCTGCTCGTCTCACACTACAAAATGTGTCCTACTGCTTTACTACATGTCTTGCGTGTTTTCATATTATTTAGCAACAATTCAGAATCATGTGTAGTCTCCGCCACGCTATTATGAAATCAGTATTCTTACTGTTTTGGGAGAATGATACATAGTATCTACGCCCACCTACAGAAAGCGCTGCTCGTCTCACACCACAAAATGTGTCCTACTGCTTTACTACATGTCTTGCGTGTTTTCATATTATTTAGCAACAATTCAGAATCATGTGTAGTCTCCGCCACGCTATTATGAAATCAGTATGCTTACTGTTTTGGGAGAATGATACATAGTATCTACGCCCACCTACAGAGTAAGCTGCTCGTCTCACACCACAAAATGTGTCCTATTGCTTTACTACATGTCTTGCGTGTTTTCATATTATTTAGCAACAATTCAGAATCATGTGTAGTCTCCGCCAATGCTATTATGAAATCAGTATTCTTAATGTTTTGAGAGAAGGATACATAGTATCTACGCCCACCTTCAGAGTGCGCTGCTCGTCTCACACCACAAAATGTGTCCTACTGCTTTACTACATGTCCTGCGTATTTTCATATTATTTAGCAACAATTCAGAAACGTGTGTAATGTCCGCCAATGCTATGCCGAAATCGTTATTCTTAATATTTTGGGAGAATGATACATACTATCTACGCCCACCTACAGAGTGCGCTGCTCGTTCCACACCACAAAATGTGTCCTACTGCTTTACTACATTTCTTGCGTGTTTTCATATTATTTAGCAACAATTCAGAATCTTATATAGTCTCCGCCAATGCTATTCCGAAATAGTTATTCTTAATATTTTGGGAGAATGATACATAGTATCTACGCCCACCTACAGAGTGCGCTGCTCGTCTCACACCACAAAATGTGTCCTACTGCTTTACTACATGTCTTGCGTGTTTTCATATTATTTAGCAACAATTCTGAATCGTGTGTAGTCTCCGCCTATGCTCTTATGAAATCAGTATTCTTAATGTTTTGGGAGAATGATACATAGTATCTACGCCCACCTACAGAGTGCGCTGCTCGTCTCACACCACAAAATGTGTCCTACTGCTTTACTACATGTCTTGCGTGTTTTCATATTATTTAGCAACAATTCAGAATCGTGTGTAGTCTCCGCCAATGCTATTCCGAAATCGTTATTCTTAATATTTTGGGAGAATGATACATAGTATCTACACCCACCTACAGAGTGCGCTGCTCGTCTCACACCACAAAATGTGTCCTACTGCTTTACTACATGTCTTGCGTGTTTTCATATTATTTAGCAACAATTCAGAATCTTATGTAGTCTCCGCCAATGCTATTCCGAAATCGTTATCCTTAATATTTTGGGAGAATGATACATAGTATCTACGCCCACCTACAGAGTGCGCTGCTCGTCTCACACTACAAAATATGTCCTACTGCTTTACTACATGTCTTGTGTGTTTTCATATTATTTAGCAACAATTCAGAATCGTGTGTAGTCTCCGCCAATGCTATTATGAAATCAGTATTCTTAATGTTTTAGGAGAATGATACATAGTGTCTACACCCACCTACAGAGTGCGCTGCTCGTCTCACACCACAAAATGTGTCCTTCTGCTTTACTACATGTCTTGCGTGTTTTCATATTATTTGGCAACAATTCAGAATCGTGTGTAGTCTCCGCCAATGCTATTCCGAAATCGTTATTCTTAATATTTTGGGAGAATGATACATAGTATCTACGCCCACCTACAGAGTGCGCTGCTTGTCTCACACCACAAAATGTGTCCTACTGCTTTACTACATGTCTTGCGTGTTTTCATATTATTTAGCAACAATTCAGAATCGTGTGTAGTCTCCGCCAATGCTATTCCGAAATCGTTATTCTTAATATTTTGGGAGAATGATACATAGTATCTACACCCACCTACAGAGTGCGCTGCTCGTCTCACACCACAAAATGTGTCCTACTGCTTTACTACATGTCTTGCGTGTTTTCATATTATTTAGCAACAATTCAGAATCGTGTGTAGTCTCCGCCAATGCTATTCCGAAATCGTTATTCTTAATATTTTGGGAGAATGATACATAGTATCTACACCCACCTACAGAGTGCGCTGCTCGTCTCACACCACAAAATGTGTCCTACTGTTTTACTACATGTCTTGCGTGTTTTCAAATTATTTAGCAACAATTCAGAGTCGTGTGAAGTCTCCGCCAATGCTATTCCGAAATCGTTATTCTTAATATTTTGGGAGAATGATACATAGTATCTACACCCACCTACAGAGTGCGCTGCTCGTCTCACACCACAAAATGTGTCCTACTGCTTTACTACATGTCTTCCGTGTTTTCATATTATTTAGCAACAATTCAGAATCGTGTGTAGTCTCCGCCAATGCTATTCCGAAATCGTTATTCTTAATATTTTGGGAGAATGATACATAGTATCTACGCCCACCTACAGAGTGCGCTGCTCGTCTCACACCACAAAATGTGTCCTACTGCTTTACTACATGTCTTGCGTGTTTTCATATTATTTAGCAACAATTGAGAATCGTGTGTAGTCTCCGCCAATGCTATTCCGAAATCGTTATTCTTAATATTTTGGGAGAATGATACATAGTATCTACACCCACCTACAGAGTGCGCTGCTCGTCTCACACCACAAAATGTGTCCTACTGCTTTACTACATGTCTTGCGTGTTTTCATATTATTTAGCAACAATTCAGAATCGTGTGTAGTCTCCGCCAATGCTATTCCGAAATCGTTATTCTTAATATTTTGGGAGAATGATACATAGTATCTACACCCACCTACAGAGTGCGCTGCTCGTCTCACAACACAAAATGTGTCCTACTGCTTTACTACATGACTTGCGTGTTTTCATATTATTTAGCAACAATTCAGAATCACTACCAATGCTATTCCGAAATCGTTATTCTTAATATTTTGGGAGAATGATACATAGTATCTACACCCACCCACAGAGTGCGCTGCTCGTCTCACACCACAAAATGTGTCCTACTGCTTTACTACATGTCTTGCGTGTTTTCATATTATTTAGCAACAATTCAGAATCGTGTGTAGCCTCCGCCAATGCTATTCCGAAATCGTTATTCTTAACATTTTGGGAGAATGATACATAGTATCTACACCCACCTACAGAGTGCGCTGCTCGTCTCACACCACAAAATGTGTCCTACTGCTTTACTACATGTCTTGCGTGCTTTCATATTATTTATCACCAATTCAGAATCGTTTGTAGTCTCCGCCAATGCTATTCCGAAATCGTTATTCTTAATATTTTGGGAGAATGATACGTAGTATCTACACCCACCTACAGAGTGCGCTGCTCGTCTCACACCACAAAATGTGGCCTACTGCTTTACTACATGTCTTGCGTGTTTTCATATTATTTAGCAACAATTCAGAATCGTGTGTAGTCTCCGCCAATGCTATTCCGAAATCGTTATTCTTAATATTTTGGGAGAATGATACATAGTATCTGCGCCCACCTACAGAGTGCGCTGCTCGTTCCATATCACAAAATGTGTCCTACTGCTTTACTACATGTCTTGCGTGTTTTCATATTATTTAGCAACAATTCAGAATCGTGTGTAGTCTCCGCCAATGCTATTATGAAATCAGTGTTCTTATTATTTTGGGAGAATGATACATAGTATCTACGCCCACGTACAGAGTGCGCTGCTCGTTCCATACCACAAAATATGTCCTACTGCTTTACTACATGTCTTGCGTGTTTTCATATTATTTAGCAACAATTCAGAATCGTGTGTAGTCTCCGCCAATGCTATTATGAAATCGTTATTCTTAATATTTTGGGAGAATGATACATAGTATCTACGCCCACCTACAGAGTGCGCTGCTCGTCCCGCACCACAAAATGTGTCCTACTGCTTTACTACATGTCTTGCGTGTTTTCATATTATTTATCACCAATTCAGAATCGTGTGTAGTCTCGGCCAATGCTATTATGAAATCGTTATACTTAATATATTGGGAGAATGATACATAGCATCTACGCCCACCTACAGAGTGCGCTGCTCGTCGCATACCACAAAATGTGTCCTACTGCTTTACTACATGTCTTGCGTGTTTTCATATTATTTAGCTACAATTCAGAATCGTGTGTAGTCTCCGCCAATGCTATTATGAAATTGTTATTCTTAATATTTTGGGAGAATGATACATAGTATCTACGCCCACCTACAGAGTGCGCTGCTCGTTCCATACCACAAAATGTGTCCTACAGCTTTACTACATGTCTTGCGTGTTTTCATATTATTTAGCAACAATTCAGAATCGTGTGTAGTCTCCGCCAATGTTATTATGAAATCAGTATTCTTAATATTTTGGGAGAATGATACATAGTATCTACGCCCACCTACAGAGTGCGCTGCTCGTCCCGCACCACAAAATGTGTCCTACTGCTTTACTACATGTCTTGCGTGTTTTCATATTATTTATCACCAATTCAGAATCGTGTGTAGTCTCGGCCAATGCTATTACGAAATCGTTATTCTTAATATTTTGGGAGAATGATACATAGTTTCTGCGCCCAGTATCGCTGCTCATCCCACACCACAAAATTGGTCCTACTGCTTTACTACATGTCTTGCGTGTTTTCATATTATTTATCTCCAATTCAGAATCGTGTGTAGTCTCCGCCAATGCTATTCCGAAATCGTTATTCTTAATATTTTGGGAGAATGAAACATAGTGTCTGCGCCCACCTACAGATTCCGCTGCTCGTCTCACACCACAAATGTGTCCTACCGCTCTACTACATGTCTTGCGTGTTTTCATATTATTTAGCACCAATTCAGAATCGTGTGTAGTCTCCGCCAATGCTATTCCGAAATCGTTATTCTTAATACTTTGGGAGAATGATATATAGTATCTGTGCCCAGTATCGCTGCTCATCCCACACCACAAAATGTGTCCTACTGCTTTACTATATGTCTTGCGTGTTTTCATATTATTTAGCAACAATTCAGGATCGTGTGTAGCCTCGGCCAATGCTATTCTGAAATCGTTATTCTTATTATTTTGGGAGAATGATACATAGTATCTGCGCCCACCTACAGAGTGCGCTGCTCGTCTCACACCACAAAATGTGTCCTACCGCTCTACTACATGTCTTGCGTGTTTTCATATTATTTAGCAACAATTCAGAATCACTACCAATGCTATTCCGAAATCGTTATTCTTAATATTTTGGGAGAATGATACATAGTATCTACACCCACCCACAGAGTGCGCTGCTCGTCTCACACCACAAAATGTGTCCTACTGCTTTACTACATGTCTTGCGTGTTTTCATATTATTTAGCAACAATTCAGAATCGTGTGTAGCCTCCGCCAATGCTATCCCGAAATCGTTATTCTTCATTTTTTGGGAGAATGATACATAGTATCTACACCCACCTACAGAGTGCGCTGCTCGTCTCACACCACAAAATGTGTCCTACTGCTTTACTACATGTCTTGCGTGCTTTCATATTATTTAGCAACAATTCAGAATCGTGTGTAGTCTCCGCCAATGCTATTCCGAAATCGTTATTCTTAATATTTTGGGAGAATGATACGTAGTATCTACACCCACCTACAGAGTGCGCTGCTCATCTCACACCACAAAATGTGGCCTACTGCTTTACTACATGTCTTGCGTGTTTTCATATTATTTAGCAACAATTCAGAATCGTTTGTAGTCTCCGCCAATGCTATTATGAAATCAGTATTCTTAATATTTTGGGAGAATGATACATAGTATCTACGCCCACCTACAGAGTGCGCTGCTCGTTCCATACCACAAAATGTGTCCTACTGCTTTACTACTTGTCTTGCGTGTTTTCATATTATTTAGCAACAATTCAGAATCGTGTGTAGTCTCCGCCAATGCTATTATGAAATCAGTATTCTTAATATTTTGGGAGAATGATACATAGTATCTACGCCCACCTACAGAGTGCGCTGCTCGTCTCACACCACAAAATGTGTCCTACTGCTTTACTACATGTCTTGCGTGTTTTCATATTATTTATCAACAATTCAGAATCGTGTGTAGTCTCCGTTAATTCTATTATGAAATCGCTATTCTTAATATTTTGGGAGAATGATACATAGTATCTACGCCCACATACAGATTGCGCTGCTCGTTGCATACCACAAAATGTGTCCTACTGCTTTACTACATGTTTTGCGTGTTCTCATATTATTTAGCACCAATTCAGAATCGTGTGTAGTCTCCGCCAATGCGATGCCGAAATCGTTATTCTTAATATTTTGGGAGAATGATACATAGTATCTACGCCCACCTACAGAGTGCGCTGCTCGTTACACACCACAAAATGTGTCCTACTGCTTTACTACATGTCTTGCGTGTTTTCATATTATTTAGCAACAATTCAGAATCGTGTGTAGTCTCGGCCAATGCTATTATGAAATCGTTATTCTTAATATATTGGGAGAATGATACATAGCATCTACGCCCACCTACAGAGTGCGCTGCTCGTTGCATACCACAAAATGTGTCCTACTGCTTTACTTGTCTTGCGTGTTTTCATATTATTTAGCTACAATTCAGAATCGTGTGTAGTCTCCGCCAATGCTATTATGAAATTGTTATTCTTAATATTTTGGGAGAATGATACATAGTATCTACGCCCACCTACAGAGTGCGCTGCTCGTTCCATACCACAAAATGTGTCCTACAGCTTTACTACATGTCTTGCGTGTTTTCATATTATTTAGCAACAATTCAGAATCGTGTGTAGTCTCCGCCAATGCTATTATGAAATCAGTATTCTTAATATTTTGGGAGAATGATACATAGTATCTACGCCCACCTACAGAGTGCGCTGCTCGTTCCATACCACAAAATGTGTCTAACTGCTTTACTACATGTCTTGCGTGTTTTCATATTATTTAGCAACAATTGAGATTCGTGTGTAGTCTCCGCCAATGCTATTATGAAATTGTTATTCTTAATATTTTGGGAGAATGATACATAGTATCTACGCCCACCTACAGAGTGCGCTGCTCGTTCCATACCACAAAATATGTCCTACTGCTTTACTACATGTCTTGCGTGATTTCATATTATTTAGCAACAATTCAGAATCGTGTGTAGTCTCCGCCAATGCTATTATGAAATCGTTATTCTTAATATTTTGGGAGAATGATACATAGTATCTACGCCCACCTACAGAGTGCGCTGCTCGTCCCGCACCACAAAATGTGTCCTACTGCTTTACTACATGTCTTGCGTGTTTTCATATTATTTATCACCAATTCAGAATCGTGTGTAGTCTCGGCCAATGCTATTATGAAATCGTTATTCTTAATATATTGGGAGAATGATACATAGCATCTACGCCCACCTACAGAGTGCGCTGCTCGTTGCATACCACAAAATGTGTCCTACTGCTTTACTTGTCTTGCGTGTTTTCATATTATTTAGCTACAATTCAGAATCGTGTGTAGTCTCCGCCAATGCTATTCCGAAATCGTTATTCTTAATATTTTGGGAGATTGAAACATAGTGTCTGCGCCCACCTACAGAGTGCGCTGCTCGTCTCACACCACAAAATGTGTCCTACTGCTCTACTACATGTCTTGCGTGTTTTCATATTATTTAGCACCAATTCAGAATCGTGTGTAGTCTCCGCCAATGCTATTCCGAAATCGTTATTCTTAATACTTTGGGAGAATGATATATAGTATCTGCGCCCAGTATCGCTGCTCATCCCACACCACAAAATGTGTCCTACTGCTTTACTATATGTCTTGCGTGTTTTCATATTATTTAGCAACAATTCAGAATCGTGTGTAGCCTCGGCCAATGCTATTCTGAAATCGTTATTCTTAATATTTTGGGAGAATGATACATAGTATCTGCGCTTACCTACAGAGAGCGCTGCTTGGCTCACACCACAAAATGTGTCCTACTGCTTTACTACATGTCTTGCGTGTTTTCATATTATTTAGCACCAATTCAGAATCGTGTGTAGTCTCCGCCAATGCTATTCCGAAATCGTTATTCTTAATACTTTGGGAGAATGATATATAGTATCTGCGCCCAGTATCGCTGCTCATCCCACACCACAAAATGTGTCCTACTGCTTTACTACATGTCTTGCGTGTTTTCATATTATTTAGCAACAATTCAGAATCGTATGTAGTCTCCGCCAATGCTATTCCGAAATCGTTATTCTTAATATTTTGGGAGAATGATACATAGTATCTGCGCTTACCTACAGAGAGCGCTGCTTGGCTCACACCACAAAATGTGTCCTACTGCTTTACTACATGTCTTGCGTGTTTTCATATTATTTAGCACCAATTCAGAATCGTGTGTAGTCTCCGCCAATGCTATTCCGAAATCGTTATTCTTGATATTTTGGGAGAATGATACATAGTATCTACACCCACCTACAGAGTGCGCTGCTCGTCTCACACCACAAAATGTGTCCTACTGCTTTACTACATGTCTTGCGTGTTTTCATATTATTCAGCAACAATTCAGAATCGTGTGTAGTCTCCGCCAATGCTATTCCGAAATAGTTATTCTTAATATTTTGGGAGAATGATACATACTATCTACGCCCACTTACAGAGTGCGCTGCTCGTCTCACACCACAAAATGTGTCCTACTGCTTTACTACATGTCTTGCGTGTTTTCATATTATTTAGCAACAATTCAGAATCACTACCAATGCTATTCCGAAATCGTTATTCTTAATATTTTGGGAGAATGATACATAGTATCTACACCCACCTACAGAGTGCGCTGCTCGTCTCACACCACAAAATGTGTCCTACTGCTTTACTACATGTCTTGCGTGTTTTCATATTATTTAGCAACAATTCAGAATCGTGTGTAGTCTCCGCCAATGCTATTCCGAAATCGTTATTCTTGATATTTTGGGAGAATGATACATAGTATCTACACCCACCTACAGAGTGCGCTGCTCGTCTCACACCACAAAATGTGTCCTACTGCTTTACTACATGTCTTGCGTGTTTTCATATTATTCAGCAACAATTCAGAATCGTGTGTAGTCTCCGCCAATGCTATTCCGAAATCGTTATTCTTAATATTTTGGGAAAATGATACATAGTATCTACACCAACCTACAGAGTGCGCTGCTCATCTCACACCACAAAATGTGTCCTACTGCTTTATTACATGTCTTGCGTGTTTTCATATTATTTAGCAACACTTCAGAATCGTGTGTAGTCTCTGCCAATGCTATTCCGAAATCGTTATTCTTAATATTTTGGGAGAATGATACATAGTATCTACGCCCACCTACAGAGTGCGCTGCTCGTCAGACACCACAAAATGTGTCCTACTGCTTTACTACATGTCTTGCGTGTTTTCATATTATTTAGCAACAATTCAGAATCGTGTGTAGTCTCCGCCAATGCAATTATGAAATCAGTATTCTTAATGTTTTGGGAGAATGATACATAGTATCTACACCCACCTAGAGTGCGCTGCTCGTCTCACACCACAAAATGTGTCCTACTGCTTTACTACATGTCTTGCGTGTTTTCATATTATTTAACAACAATTCAGAATCGTGTGTAGTCTCCGCCAATGCTATTCCGAAGTCGTTATTCTTAATATTTTGGGAGAATGATACATAGTATCTACGCCCACCTACAGAGTGCGCTAGTCGTCTCACACCACAAAATGTGTCCTACTGCTTTACTACATGTCTTGCGTGTTTTCATATTATTTAGCAACAATTCAGAATCGTGTGTAGTCTCCGCCAATGCTATTCCGAAATCGTTATTCTTAATATTTTGGGAGAATGATACATAGTATCCACACCCACCTACAGAGTGCGCTGCTCGTCTCACACCACAAAATGTGTCCTACTGCTTTACTACATGTCTTGCGTGTTTTCATATTATTTAGCAACAATTCAGAATCGTGTGTAGTCTCCGCCAATGCTATTCCGAAATCGTTATTCTTAATATTTTGGGAGAATGATACATAGTATCTACGCCCACCTACAGAGTGCGCTGCTCGTCTCACACCACAAAATGTGTCCTACTGCTTTACTACATGTCTTGCGTGTTTTCATATTATTTAGCAACAATTCAGAATCGTGTGTAGTCTCCGCCAATGCTATTCCGAAATCGTTATTCTTAATATTTTGGGAGAATGATACGTAGTATCTACACCCACCTACAGAGTGCGCTGCTAGTCTCACACCACAAAATGTGTCCTACTGCTTTACTACATGTCTTGCGTGTTTTCATATTACTTAGCAACAATTCAGAATCGTGTGTAGTCTCCGCCAATGCTATTCCGAAATCGTTATTCTTAATATTTTGGGAGAATGATACATAGTATCTACACCCACCTACAGAGTGCGCTGCTCGTCTCACACCACAAAATGTGTCCTACTGCTTTACTACATGTCTTGCGTGTTTTCATATTATTTAGCAACAATTCAGAATCGTGTGTAGTCTCCGCCAATGCTATTCCGAAATCGTTATTCTTAATATTTTGGGAGAATGATACATAGTATCTACACCCACCTACAGAGTGCGCTGCTCGTCTCACACCACAAAATGTGTCCTACTGCTTTACTACATGTCTTGCGTGTTTTCATATTATTTAGCAACAATTCAGAATCGTGTGTAGTCTCCGCCAATGCTATTCCGAAATCGTTATTCTTAATATTTTGGGAGAATGATACATAGTATCTACACCCACCTACAGAGTGCGCTGCTCGTCTCACACCACAAAATGTGTCCTACTGCTTTACTACATGTCTTGCGTGTTTTCATATTATTTAGCAACAATTCAGAATCGTGTGTAGTCTCCGCCAATGCTATTCCGAAATCGTTATTCTTAATATTTTGGGAGAATGATACATAGTATCTACACCCACCTACAGAGTGCGCTGCTCGTCTCACACCACAAAATGTGTCCTACTGCTTTACTACATGTCTTGCGTGTTTTCATATTATTTAGCTACAATTCAGAATCGTGTGTAGTCTCCGCCAATGCTATTCCGAAATCGTTTTTCTTAACATTTTGGGAGAATGATACATAGTATCTACGCCCACCTACAGAGTGCGCTGCTCGTCTCACACCACAAAATGTGTCCTACTGCTTTACTACATGTCTTGCGTGTTTTCATATTATTTAGCAACAATTCAGAATCTTGTGTAGTCTCCGCCAATGCTATTCCGAAATCGTTATTCTTAATATTTTGGGAGAATGATACATAGTATCTACACCCACCTACAGAGTGCGCTGCTCGTCTCACGCCACAAAATGTGTCCTACTGCTTTACTACATGTCTTGCGTGTTTTCAAATTATTTAGCAACAATTCAGAATCGTGTGTAGTCTCCGCCAATGCTATTCCGAAATCGTTATTCTTAATATTTTGGGAGAATGATACAAAGTATCTACACCCACCTACAGAGTGCGCTGCTCGTCTCACGCCACAAAATGTGTCCTACTGCTTTACTACATGTCTTGCGTGTTTTCAAATTATTTAGCAACAATTCAGAATCGTGTGTAGTCTCCGCCAATGCTATTCCGAAATCGTTATTCTTAATATTTTGGGAGAATGATACATAGTATCTACACCCACCTACAGAGTGCGCTGCTCGTCTCACACCACAAAATGTGTCCTACTGCTTTACTACATGTCTTGCGTGTTTTCATATTATTTAGCAACAATTCTGAATCGTGTGTAGTCTCCGCCAATGCTATTCCGAAATCGTTATTCTTAATATTTTGGGAGAATGACACATAGTATCTACGCCCACCTACAGAGTGCGCTGCTCGTCTCACACCACAAAATGTGTCCTACTGCTTTACTACATGTCTAGCGTGTTTTCAAATTATTTAGCAACAATTCAGAATCGTGTGTAGTCTCCGCCAATGCTATTCCGAAATCGTTATTCTTAATATTTTGGGAGAATGATACATAGTATCTACACCCACCTACAGAGTGCGCTGCTCGTCTCACACCACAAAATGTGTCCTACTGCTTTACTACATGTCTTGCGTGTTTTCATATTATTTAGCAACAATTCAGAATCGTGTGTAGTCTCCGCCAATGCTATTCCGAAATCGTTATTCTTAATATTTTGGGAGAATGATACATAGTATCTACGCCCACCTACAGAGTGCGCTGCTCGTCTCACACCACAAAATGTGTCCTACTGCTTTACTACATGTCTTGCGTGTTTTCATATTATTTAGCAACAATTCAGAATCGTGTGTAGTCTCCGCCAATGCTATTCCGAAATCGTTATTCTTAATATTTTGGGAGAATGATACATAGTATCTACACCCACCTACAGAGTGCGCTGCTCGTCTCACACCACAAAATGTGTCCTACTGCTTTACTACATGTCTTGCGTGTTTTCATATTATTTAGCAACAATTCAGAATCGTGTGTAGTCTCCGCCAATGCTAATCCGAAATCGTTATTCTTAATATTTTGGGAGAATGATACATAGTATCTACACCCACCTACAGAGTGCGCTGCTCGTCTCACACCACAAAATGTGTATTACTGCTTTACTACATGTCTTGCGTGTTTTCATATTATTTAGCAACAATTCAGAATCGTGTGTAGTCTCCGCCAATGCTATTCCGAAATCGTTATTCTTAATATTTTGGGAGAATGATACATAGTATCTACACCCACCTACAGAGTGCGCTGCTCGTCTCACACCACAAAATGTGTCCTACTGCTTTACTACATGTCTTGCGTGTTTTCATACTATTTAGCAACAATTCAGAATCGTGTGTAGTCTCCGCCAATGCTATTCCGAAATCGTTATTCTTAATATTTTGGGAGAATGATACATTGTATCTACACAAACCTACAGAGTGCGCTGCTCGTCTCACACCACAAAATGTGTCCTACTGCTTTACTACATGTCTTGCGTGTTTTCATATTATTTAGCAACAATTCAGAATCGTGTGTAGTCTCCGCCAATGCTATTCCGATATCGTTATTCTTAATATTTTGGGAGAATGATACACAGTATCTACACCCACCTACAGAGTGCGCTGCTCGTCTCACACCACAAAATGTGTCCTACTGCTTTACTACATGTCTTGCGTGTTTTCATATTATTTAGCAACAATTCAGAATCGTGTGTAGTCTCCGCCAATGCTATTCCGAAATCGTTATTCTTAATATTTTGGGAGAATGATACATAGTATCTACACCCACCTACAGAGTGCGCTGCTCGTCTCACACCACAAAATGTGTCCTACTGCTTTACTACATGTCTTGCGTGTTTTCATATTATTTAGCAACAATTCAGAATCGTGTGTAGTCTCCGCCAATGCTATTCCGAAATCGTTATTCTTAATATTTTGGGAGAATGATACATAGTATCTACGCCCACCTACAGAGTGCGCTGCTCGTCTCACACCACAAAATGTGTCCTACTGCTTTACTACATGTCTTGCGTGTTTTCATATTATTTAGCAACAATTCAGAATCGTGTGTAGTCTCCGCCAATGCTATTCCGAAATCGTTATTCTTAATATTTTGGGAGAATGATACATAGTATCTACACCCACCTACAGAGTGCGCTGCTCGTCTCACGCCACAAAATGTGTCCTACTGCTTTACTACATGTCTTGCGTGTTTTCAAATTATTTAGCAACAATTCAGAATCGTGTGTAGTCTCCGCCAATGCTATTCCGAAATCGTTATTCTTAATATTTTGGGAGAATGATACATAGTATCTACACCCACCTACAGAGTGCGCTGCTCGTCTCACACCACAAAATGTGTCCTACTGCTTTACTACATGTCTTGCGTGTTTTCATATTATTTAGCAACAATTCTGAATCGTGTGTAGTCTCCGCCAATGCTATTCCGAAATCGTTATTCTTAATATTTTGGGAGAATGATACACAGTATCTACACCCACCTACAGAGTGCGCTGCACGTCTTACACCACAAAATGTGTCCTACTGCTTTACTACATATCTTGCGTGTTTTCATATTATTTAGCAACAATTCAGAATCGTGTGTAGTCTCCGCCAATGCTATTCCGAAATCGTTATTCTTAATATTTTGGGAGAATGATACATAGTATCTACGCCCACCTACAGAGTGCGCTGCTCGTCTCACACCACAAAATGTGTCCTACTGCTTTACTACATGTCTTGCGTGTTTTCATATTTTTTAGCAACAATTCAGAATCGTGTGTAGTCTCCGCCAATGCTATTCCGAAATCGTTATTCTTAATATTTTGGGAGAATGATACATAGTATCTACGCCCACCTACAGAGTGCGCTGCTCGTCTCGAACCACAAAATGTGTCCTACTGCTTTACTACATGTCTTGCGTGTTTTCATATTATTTAGCAACAATTGAGAATCGTGTGTAGTCTCCGCCAATGCTATTCCGAAATCGTTATTCTTAATATTATGGGAGAATGATACATAGTATCTACACCCACCTATAGAGTGCGCTGCTCGTCTCACACCACAAAATGTGTCCTACTGCTTTACCACATGTCTTGCGTGTTTTCATTTTATTTAGCAACAATTCAGAATCGTGTGTAGTCTCCGCCAATGCTATTCCGAAATCGTTATTCTTAATATTTTGGGAGAATGATAGATAGTATCTACGCCCACCTACAGAGTGCGCTGCTCGTCTCACACCACAAAATATGTCGTACTGCTTTACTACTTGTCTTGCGTGTTTTCATATTATTTAGCAACAATTCAGAATCGTGTGTAGTCTCCGCCAATGCTATTATGAAATCAGTATTCTTAATGTTTTGGGAGAATGATACATAGTATCTACGCCCACCTACAGAGTGCGCTGTTCGTCTCGCACCACAAAATGTGTCCTACTGCTTTACTACATGTCTTGCGTGTTTTCATATTATTTAGCAACAATTCAGAATCGTGTGTAGTCTCCGCCAATGCTATTATGAAATCAGCATTCTTAATGTTTTGGGAGAATGATACATAGCATCTACGCCCACCTACAGAGTGCGCTGCTCGTCTCGCACCACAAAATGTGTCCTACTGCTTTACTACATGTCTTGCGTGTTTTCATATTATTTAGCAACAATTGAGAATCGTGTGTAGTCTCCGCCAATGCTATTCCGAAATCGTTATTCTTAATATTTTGGGAGAATGATACATAGTATCTACACCCACCTACAGAGTGCGCTGCTCGTCAGACACCACAAAATGTGTCCTACTGCTTTACTACATGTCTTGCGTGTTTTCATATTATTTAGCAACAATTCAGAATCGTGTGTAGTCTCCGCCAATGCTATTCCGAAATCGTTATTCTTAATATTTTGGGAGAATGATACATAGTATCTACACCCACCTACAGAGTGCGCTGCTCGTCAGACACCACAAAATGTGTCCTACTGCTTTACTACATGTCTTGCGTGTTTTCATATTATTTAGCAACAATTCAGAATCGTGTGTAGTCTCCGCCAATGCTATTATGAAATCAGTATTCTTAATGTTTTGGGAGAATGATACATAGTATCTACGCCCACCTACAGAGTGCGCTGCTCGTCTCGCACCACAAAATGTGTCCTACTGCTTTACTACATGTCTTGCGTGTTTTCACATTATTTAGCAACAATTGAGAATCGTGTGTAGTCTCCGCCAATGCTATTCCGAAATCGTTATTCTTAATATTTTGGGAGAATGATACATAGTATCTACGCCCACCTACAGAGTGCGCTGCTCGTCAGACACCACAAAATGTGTCCTACTGCTTTACTACATGTCTTGCGTGTTTTCATATTATTTAGCAACAATTCAGAATCGTGTGTAGTCTCCGCCAATGCTATTCCGAAATCGTTATTCTTAATATTTTGGGAGAATGATACATAGTATCTACGCCCACCTACAGAGTGCGCTGCTCGTCAGACACCACAAAATGTGTCCTACTGCTTTACTACATGTCTTGCGTGTTTTCATATTATTTAGCAACAATTGAGAATCGTGTGTAGTCTCCGCCAATGCTATTCCGAAATCGTTATTCTTAATATTTTGGGAGAATGATACATAGTATCTACGCCCACCTACAGAGTGCGCTGCTCGTCAGACACCACAAAATGTGTCCTACTGCTTTACTACATGTCTTGCGTGTTTTCATATTATTTAGCAACAATTCAGAATCGTGTGTAGTCTCCGCCAATGCTATTCCGAAATCGTTATTCTTAATATTTTGGGAGAATGATACATAGTATCTACGCCCACCTACAGAGTGCGCTGCTCGTCAGACACCACAAAATGTGTCCTACTGCTTTACTACATGTCTTGCGTGTTTTCATATTATTTAGCAACAATTCAGAATCGTGTGTAGTCTCCGCCAATGCTATTCCGAAATCGTTATTCTTAATATTTTGGGAGAATGATACATAGTATCTACGCCCACCTACAGAGTGCGCTGCTCGTCAGACACCACAAAATGTGTCCTACTGCTTTACTACATGTCTTGCGTGTTTTCATATTATTTAGCAACAATTCAGAATCGTGTGTAGTCTCCGCCAATGCTATTCCGAAATCGTTATTCTTAATATTTTGGGAGAATGATACATAGTATCTACGCCCACCTACAGAGTGCGCTGCTCGTCAGACACCACAAAATGTGTCCTACTGCTTTACTACATGTCTTGCGTGTTTTCACATTATTTAGCAACAATTGAGAATCGTGTGTAGTCTCCGCCAATGCTATTCCGAAATCGTTATTCTTAATATTTTGGGAGAATGATACATAGTATCTACGCCCACCTACAGAGTGCGCTGCTCGTCAGACACCACAAAATGTGTCCTACTGCTTTACTACATGTCTTGCGTGTTTTCACATTATTTAGCAACAATTGAGAATCGTGTGTAGTCTCCGCCAATGCTATTCCGAAATCGTTATTCTTAATATTTTGGGAGAATGATACATAGTATCTACGCCCACCTACAGAGTGCGCTGCTCGTCAGACACCACAAAATGTGTCCTACTGCTTTACTACATGTCTTGCGTGTTTTCATATTATTTAGCAACAATTGAGAATCGTCTGTAGTCTCCGCCAATGCTATTCCGAAATCGTTATTCTTAATATTTTGGGAGAATGATACATAGTATCTACGCCCACCTACAGAGTGCGCTGCTCGTCAGACACCACAAAATGTGTCCTACTGCTTTACTACATGTCTTGCGTGTTTTCATATTATTTAGCAACAATTCAGAATCGTGTGTAGTCTCCGCCAATGCTATTCCGAAATCGTTATTCTTAACATTTTGGGAGAATGATACATAGTATCTACACCCACCTACAGAGTGCGCTGCTCGTCTCGCACCACAAAATGTGTCCTACTGCTTTACTACATGTCTTGCGTGTTTTCACATTATTTAGCAACAATTGAGAATCGTGTGTAGTCTCCGCCAATGCTATTCCGAAATCGTTATTCTTAATATTTTGGGAGAATGATACATAGTATCTACGCCCACCTACAGAGTGCGCTGCTCGTCAGACACCACAAAATGTGTCCTACTGCTTTACTACATGTCTTGCGTGTTTTCATATTATTTAGCAACAATTCAGAATCGTGTGTAGTCTCCGCCAATGCTATTCCGAAATCGTTATTCTTAATATTTTGGGAGAATGATACATAGTATCTACGCCCACCTACAGAGTGCGCTGCTCGTCAGACACCACAAAATGTGTCCTACTGCTTTACTACATGTCTTGCGTGTTTTCATATTATTTAGCAACAATTCAGAATCGTGTGTAGTCTCCGCCAATGCTATTCCGAAATCGTTATTCTTAATATTTTGGGAGAATGATACATAGTATCTACGCCCACCTACAGAGTGCGCTGCTCGTCAGACACCACAAAATGTGTCCTACTGCTTTACTACATGTCTTGCGTGTTTTCATATTATTTAGCAACAATTCAGAATCGTGTGTAGTCTCCGCCAATGCTATTCCGAAATCGTTATTCTTAATATTTTGGGAGAATGATACATAGTATCTACACCCACCTACAGAGTGCGCTGCTCGTCTCGCACCACAAAATGTGTCCTACTGCTTTACTACATGTCTTGCGTGTTTTCACATTATTTAGCAGCAATTGAGAATCGTGTGTAGTCTCCGCCAATGCTATTCCGAAATCGTTATTCTTAATATTTTGGGAGAATGATACATAGTATCTACGCCCACCTACAGAGTGCGCTGCTCGTCAGACACCACAAAATGTGTCCTACTGCTTTACTACATGTCTTGCGTGTTTTCATATTATTTAGCAACAATTCAGAATCGTGTGTAGTCTCCGCCAATGCTATTCCGAAATCGTTATTCTTAATATTTTGGGAGAATGATACATAGTATCTACGCCCACCTACAGAGTGCGCTGCTCGTCAGACACCACAAAATGTGTCCTACTGCTTTACTACATGTCTTGCGTGTTTTCATATTATTTAGCAACAATTCAGAATCGTGTGTAGTCTCCGCCAATGCTATTCCGAAATCGTTATTCTTAATATTTTGGGAGAATGATACATAGTATCTACGCCCACCTACAGAGTGCGCTGCTCGTCAGACACCACAAAATGTGTCCTACTGCTTTACTACATGTCTTGCGTGTTTTCATATTATTTAGCAACAATTCAGAATCGTGTGTAGTCTCCGCCAATGCTATTCCGAAATCGTTATTCTTAATATTTTGGGAGAATGATACATAGTATCTACGCCCACCTACAGAGTGCGCTGCTCGTCAGACACCACAAAATGTGTCCTACTGCTTTACTACATGTCTTGCGTGTTTTCACATTATTTAGCAACAATTGAGAATCGTGTGTAGTCTCCGCCAATGCTATTCCGAAATCGTTATTCTTAATATTTTGGGAGAATGATACATAGTATCTACGCCCACCTACAGAGTGCGCTGCTCGTCAGACACCACAAAATGTGTCCTACTGCTTTACTACATGTCTTGCGTGTTTTCATATTATTTAGCAACAATTCAGAATCGTGTGTAGTCTCCGCCAATGCTATTCCGAAATCGTTATTCTTAATATTTTGGGAGAATGATACATAGTATCTACGCCCACCTACAGAGTGCGCTGCTCGTCAGACACCACAAAATGTGTCCTACTGCTTTACTACATGTCTTGCGTGTTTTCATATTATTTAGCAACAATTGAGAATCGTGTGTAGTCTCCGCCAATGCTATTCCGAAATCGTTATTCTTAATATTTTGGGAGAGTGATACATAGTATCTACGCCCACCTACAGAGTGCGCTGCTCGTCAGACACCACAAAATGTGTCCTACTGCTTTACTACATGTCTTGCGTGTTTTCATATTATTTAGCAACAATTCAGAATCGTGTGTAGTCTCCGCCAATGCTATTCCGAAATCGTTATTCTTAATATTTTGGGAGAATGATACATAGTATCTACACCCACCTACAGAGTGCGCTGCTCGACAGACACCACAAAATGTGTCCTACTGCTTTACTACATGTCTTGCGTGTTTTCATATTATTTAGCAACAATTCAGAATCGTGTGTAGTCTCCGCCAATGCTATTATGAAATCAGTATTCTTAATGTTTTGGGAGAATGATACATAGTATCTACGCCCACCTACAGAGTGCGCTGCTCGTCTCGCACCACAAAATGTGTCCTACTGCTTTACTACATGTCTTGCGTGTTTTCACATTATTTAGCAACAATTGAGAATCGTGTGTAGTCTCCGCCAATGCTATTCCGAAATCGTTATTCTTAATATTTTGGGAGAATGATACATAGTATCTACGCCCACCTACAGAGTGCGCTGCTCGTCAGACACCACAAAATGTGTCCTACTGCTTTACTACATGTCTTGCGTGTTTTCATATTATTTAGCAACAATTCAGAATCGTGTGTAGTCTCCGCCAATGCTATTCCGAAATCGTTATTCTTAATATTTTGGGAGAATGATACATAGTATCTACGCCCACCTACAGAGTGCGCTGCTCGTCAGACACCACAAAATGTGTCCTACTGCTTTACTACATGTCTTGCGTGTTTTCATATTATTTAGCAACAATTCAGAATCGTGTGTAGTCTCCGCCAATGCTATTCCGAAATCGTTATTCTTAATATTTTGGGAGAATGATACATAGTATCTACGCCCACCTACAGAGTGCGCTGCTCGTCAGACACCACAAAATGTGTCCTACTGCTTTACTACATGTCTTGCGTGTTTTCATATTATTTAGCAACAATTCAGAATCGTGTGTAGTCTCCGCCAATGCTATTATGAAATCAGTATTCTTAATGTTTTGGGAGAATGATACATAGTATCTACGCCCACCTACAGAGTGCGCTGCTCGTCAGACACCACAAAATGTGTCCTACTGCTTTACTACATGTCTTGCGTGTTTTCATATTATTTAGCAACAATTCAGAATCGTGTGTAGTCTCCGCCAATGCTATTCCGAAATCGTTATTCTTAATATTTTGGGAGAATGATACATAGTATCTACGCCCACCCACAGAGTGCGCTGCTCGTCTCGCACCACAAAATGTGTCCTACTGCTTTACTACATGTCTTGCGTGTTTTCATATTATTTAGCAACAATTCAGAATCGTGTGTAGTCTCCGCCAATGCTATTCCGAAATCGTTATTCTTAATATTTTGGGAGAATGATACATAGTATCTGCGCCCACCTACAGAGTGCGCTGCTCGTCAGACACCACAAAATGTGTCCTACTGCTTTACTACATGTCTTGCGTGTTTTCATATTATTTAGCAACAATTCAGAATCGTGTGTAGTCTCCGCCAATGCTATTATGAAATCAGTATTCTTAATGTTTTGGGAGAATGATACATAGTATCTACGCCCACCTACAGAGTGCGCTGCTCGTCTCGCACCACAAAATGTGTCCTACTGCTTTACTACATGTCTTGCGTGTTTTCATATTATTTAGCAACAATTCAGAATCGTGTGTAGTCTCCGCCAATACTATTCCGAAATCGTTATTCTTAATATTTTGGGAGAATGATACATAGTATCTACGCCCACCTACAGAGTGCGCTGCTCGTCAGACACCACAAAATGTGTCCTACTGCTTTACTACATGTCTTGCGTGTTTTCATATTATTTAGCAACAATTCAGAATCGTGTGTAGTCTCCGCCAATGCTATTCCGAAATCGTTATTCTTAATATTTTGGGAGAATGATACATAGTATCTACGCCCACCTACAGAGTGCGCTGCTCGTCAGACACCACAAAATGTGTCCTACTGCTTTACTACATGTCTTGCGTGTTTTCATATTATTTAGCAACAATTCAGAATCGTGTGTAGTCTCCGCCAATGCTATTATGAAATCAGTATTCTTAATGTTTTGGGAGAATGATACATAGTATCTACGCCCACCTACAGAGTGCGCTGCTCGTCTCGCACCACAAAATGTGTCCTACTGCTTTACTACATGTCTTGCGTGTTTTCATATTATTTAGCAACAATTCAGAATCGTGTGTAGTCTCCGCCAATACTATTCCGAAATCGTTATTCTTAATATTTTGGGAGAATGATACATAGTATCTACGCCCACCTACAGAGTGCGCTGCTCGTCAGACACCACAAAATGTGTCCTACTGCTTTACTACATGTCTTGCGTGTTTTCATATTATTTAGCAACAATTCAGAATCGTGTGTAGTCTCCGCCAATGCTATTCCGAAATCGTTATTCTTAATATTTTGGGAGAATGATACATAGTATCTACGCCCACCTACAGAGTGCGCTGCTCGTCTCGCACTACAAAATGTGTCCTACTGCTTTACTACATGTCTTGCGTGTTTTCATATTATTTAGCAACAATTCAGAATCGTGTGTAGTCTCCGCCAATGCTATTCCGAAATCGTTATTCTTAATATTTTGGGAGAATGATACATAGTATCTACGCCCACCTACAGAGTGCGCTGCTCGTCAGACACCACAAAATGTGTCCTACTGCTTTACTACATGTCTTGCGTGTTTTCATATTATTTAGCAACAATTCAGAATCGTGTGTAGTCTCCGCCAATGCTATTCCGAAATCGTTATTCTTAATATTTTGGGAGAATGATACATAGTATCTACGCCCACCTACAGAGTGCGCTGCTCGTCAGACACCACAAAATGTGTCCTACTGCTTTACTACATGTCTTGCGTGTTTTCATATTATTTAGCAACAATTCAGAATCGTGTGTAGTCTCCGCCAATGCTATTATGAAATCAGTATTCTTAATGTTTTGGGAGAATGATACATAGTATCTACGCCCACCTACAGAGTGCGCTGCTCGTCTCGCACCACAAAATGTGTCCTACTGCTTTACTACATGTCTTGCGTGTTTTCATATTATTTAGCAACAATTCAGAATCGTGTGTAGTCTCCGCCAATACTATTCCGAAATCGTTATTCTTAATATTTTGGGAGAATGATACATAGTATCTACGCCCACCTACAGAGTGCGCTGCTCGTCAGACACCACAAAATGTGTCCTACTGCTTTACTACATGTCTTGCGTGTTTTCATATTATTTAGCAACAATTCAGAATCGTGTGTAGTCTCCGCCAATGCTATTCCGAAATCGTTATTCTTAATATTTTGGGAGAATGATACATAGTATCTACGCCCACCTACAGAGTGCGCTGCTCGTCTCGCACTACAAAATGTGTCCTACTGCTTTACTACATGTCTTGCGTGTTTTCATATTATTTAGCAACAATTCAGAATCGTGTGTAGTCTCCGCCAATGCTATTCCGAAATCGTTATTCTTAATATTTTGGGAGAATGATACATAGTATCTACGCCCACCTACAGAGTGCGCTGCTCGTCAGACACCACAAAATGTGTCCTACTGCTTTACTACATGTCTTGCGTGTTTTCATATTATTTAGCAACAATTCAGAATCGTGTGTAGTCTCCGCCAATACTATTCCGAAATCGTTATTCTTAATATTTTGGGAGAATGATACATAGTATCTACGCCCACCTACAGAGTGCGCTGCTCGTCAGACACCACAAAATGTGTCCTACTGCTTTACTACATGTCTTGCGTGTTTTCATATTATTTAGCAACAATTCAGAATCGTGTGTAGTCTCCGCCAATGCTATTCCGAAATCGTTATTCTTAATATTTTGGGAGAATGATACATAGTATCTACGCCCACCTACAGAGTGCGCTGCTCGTCAGACACCACAAAATGTGTCCTACTGCTTTACTACATGTCTTGCGTGTTTTCATATTATTTAGCAACAATTCAGAATCGTGTGTAGTCTCCGCCAATGCTATTCCGAAATCGTTATTCTTAATATTTTGGGAGAATGATACATAGTATCTACGCCCACCTACAGAGTGCGCTGCTCGTCAGACACCACAAAATGTGTCCTACTGCTTTACTACATGTCTTGCGTGTTTTCACATTATTTAGCAACAATTGAGAATCGTGTGTAGTCTCCGCCAATGCTATTCCGAAATCGTTATTCTTAATATTTTGGGAGAATGATACATAGTATCTACGCCCACCTACAGAGTGCGCTGCTCGTCAGACACCACAAAATGTGTCCTACTGCTTTACTACATGTCTTGCGTGTTTTCACATTATTTAGCAACAATTGAGAATCGTGTGTAGTCTCCGCCAATGCTATTCCGAAATCGTTATTCTTAATATTTTGGGAGAATGATACATAGTATCTACGCCCACCTACAGAGTGCGCTGCTCGTCAGACACCACAAAATGTGTCCTACTGCTTTACTACATGTCTTGCGTGTTTTCATATTATTTAGCAACAATTGAGAATCGTCTGTAGTCTCCGCCAATGCTATTCCGAAATCGTTATTCTTAATATTTTGGGAGAATGATACATAGTATCTACGCCCACCTACAGAGTGCGCTGCTCGTCAGACACCACAAAATGTGTCCTACTGCTTTACTACATGTCTTGCGTGTTTTCATATTATTTAGCAACAATTCAGAATCGTGTGTAGTCTCCGCCAATGCTATTCCGAAATCGTTATTCTTAATATTTTGGGAGAATGATACATAGTATCTACACCCACCTACAGAGTGCGCTGCTCGTCTCGCACCACAAAATGTGTCCTACTGCTTTACTACATGTCTTGCGTGTTTTCACATTATTTAGCAACAATTGAGAATCGTGTGTAGTCTCCGCCAATGCTATTCCGAAATCGTTATTCTTAATATTTTGGGAGAATGATACATAGTATCTACGCCCACCTACAGAGTGCGCTGCTCGTCAGACACCACAAAATGTGTCCTACTGCTTTACTACATGTCTTGCGTGTTTTCATATTATTTAGCAACAATTCAGAATCGTGTGTAGTCTCCGCCAATGCTATTCCGAAATCGTTATTCTTAATATTTTGGGAGAATGATACATAGTATCTACGCCCACCTACAGAGTGCGCTGCTCGTCAGACACCACAAAATGTGTCCTACTGCTTTACTACATGTCTTGCGTGTTTTCATATTATTTAGCAACAATTCAGAATCGTGTGTAGTCTCCGCCAATGCTATTCCGAAATCGTTATTCTTAATATTTTGGGAGAATGATACATAGTATCTACGCCCACCTACAGAGTGCGCTGCTCGTCAGACACCACAAAATGTGTCCTACTGCTTTACTACATGTCTTGCGTGTTTTCATATTATTTAGCAACAATTCAGAATCGTGTGTAGTCTCCGCCAATGCTATTCCGAAATCGTTATTCTTAATATTTTGGGAGAATGATACATAGTATCTACACCCACCTACAGAGTGCGCTGCTCGTCTCGCACCACAAAATGTGTCCTACTGCTTTACTACATGTCTTGCGTGTTTTCACATTATTTAGCAGCAATTGAGAATCGTGTGTAGTCTCCGCCAATGCTATTCCGAAATCGTTATTCTTAATATTTTGGGAGAATGATACATAGTATCTACGCCCACCTACAGAGTGCGCTGCTCGTCAGACACCACAAAATGTGTCCTACTGCTTTACTACATGTCTTGCGTGTTTTCATATTATTTAGCAACAATTCAGAATCGTGTGTAGTCTCCGCCAATGCTATTCCGAAATCGTTATTCTTAATATTTTGGGAGAATGATACATAGTATCTACGCCCACCTACAGAGTGCGCTGCTCGTCAGACACCACAAAATGTGTCCTACTGCTTTACTACATGTCTTGCGTGTTTTCATATTATTTAGCAACAATTCAGAATCGTGTGTAGTCTCCGCCAATGCTATTCCGAAATCGTTATTCTTAATATTTTGGGAGAATGATACATAGTATCTACGCCCACCTACAGAGTGCGCTGCTCGTCAGACACCACAAAATGTGTCCTACTGCTTTACTACATGTCTTGCGTGTTTTCATATTATTTAGCAACAATTCAGAATCGTGTGTAGTCTCCGCCAATGCTATTCCGAAATCGTTATTCTTAATATTTTGGGAGAATGATACATAGTATCTACGCCCACCTACAGAGTGCGCTGCTCGTCAGACACCACAAAATGTGTCCTACTGCTTTACTACATGTCTTGCGTGTTTTCACATTATTTAGCAACAATTGAGAATCGTGTGTAGTCTCCGCCAATGCTATTCCGAAATCGTTATTCTTAATATTTTGGGAGAATGATACATAGTATCTACGCCCACCTACAGAGTGCGCTGCTCGTCAGACACCACAAAATGTGTCCTACTGCTTTACTACATGTCTTGCGTGTTTTCATATTATTTAGCAACAATTCAGAATCGTGTGTAGTCTCCGCCAATGCTATTCCGAAATCGTTATTCTTAATATTTTGGGAGAATGATACATAGTATCTACGCCCACCTACAGAGTGCGCTGCTCGTCAGACACCACAAAATGTGTCCTACTGCTTTACTACATGTCTTGCGTGTTTTCATATTATTTAGCAACAATTGAGAATCGTGTGTAGTCTCCGCCAATGCTATTCCGAAATCGTTATTCTTAATATTTTGGGAGAGTGATACATAGTATCTACGCCCACCTACAGAGTGCGCTGCTCGTCAGACACCACAAAATGTGTCCTACTGCTTTACTACATGTCTTGCGTGTTTTCATATTATTTAGCAACAATTCAGAATCGTGTGTAGTCTCCGCCAATGCTATTCCGAAATCGTTATTCTTAATATTTTGGGAGAATGATACATAGTATCTACACCCACCTACAGAGTGCGCTGCTCGACAGACACCACAAAATGTGTCCTACTGCTTTACTACATGTCTTGCGTGTTTTCATATTATTTAGCAACAATTCAGAATCGTGTGTAGTCTCCGCCAATGCTATTATGAAATCAGTATTCTTAATGTTTTGGGAGAATGATACATAGTATCTACGCCCACCTACAGAGTGCGCTGCTCGTCTCGCACCACAAAATGTGTCCTACTGCTTTACTACATGTCTTGCGTGTTTTCACATTATTTAGCAACAATTGAGAATCGTGTGTAGTCTCCGCCAATGCTATTCCGAAATCGTTATTCTTAATATTTTGGGAGAATGATACATAGTATCTACGCCCACCTACAGAGTGCGCTGCTCGTCAGACACCACAAAATGTGTCCTACTGCTTTACTACATGTCTTGCGTGTTTTCATATTATTTAGCAACAATTCAGAATCGTGTGTAGTCTCCGCCAATGCTATTCCGAAATCGTTATTCTTAATATTTTGGGAGAATGATACATAGTATCTACGCCCACCTACAGAGTGCGCTGCTCGTCAGACACCACAAAATGTGTCCTACTGCTTTACTACATGTCTTGCGTGTTTTCATATTATTTAGCAACAATTCAGAATCGTGTGTAGTCTCCGCCAATGCTATTCCGAAATCGTTATTCTTAATATTTTGGGAGAATGATACATAGTATCTACGCCCACCTACAGAGTGCGCTGCTCGTCAGACACCACAAAATGTGTCCTACTGCTTTACTACATGTCTTGCGTGTTTTCATATTATTTAGCAACAATTCAGAATCGTGTGTAGTCTCCGCCAATGCTATTATGAAATCAGTATTCTTAATGTTTTGGGAGAATGATACATAGTATCTACGCCCACCTACAGAGTGCGCTGCTCGTCAGACACCACAAAATGTGTCCTACTGCTTTACTACATGTCTTGCGTGTTTTCATATTATTTAGCAACAATTCAGAATCGTGTGTAGTCTCCGCCAATGCTATTCCGAAATCGTTATTCTTAATATTTTGGGAGAATGATACATAGTATCTACGCCCACCTACAGAGTGCGCTGCTCGTCTCGCACCACAAAATGTGTCCTACTGCTTTACTACATGTCTTGCGTGTTTTCATATTATTTAGCAACAATTCAGAATCGTGTGTAGTCTCCGCCAATGCTATTCCGAAATCGTTATTCTTAATATTTTGGGAGAATGATACATAGTATCTGCGCCCACCTACAGAGTGCGCTGCTCGTCAGACACCACAAAATGTGTCCTACTGCTTTACTACATGTCTTGCGTGTTTTCATATTATTTAGCAACAATTCAGAATCGTGTGTAGTCTCCGCCAATGCTATTATGAAATCAGTATTCTTAATGTTTTGGGAGAATGATACATAGTATCTACGCCCACCTACAGAGTGCGCTGCTCGTCTCGCACCACAAAATGTGTCCTACTGCTTTACTACATGTCTTGCGTGTTTTCATATTATTTAGCAACAATTCAGAATCGTGTGTAGTCTCCGCCAATACTATTCCGAAATCGTTATTCTTAATATTTTGGGAGAATGATACATAGTATCTACGCCCACCTACAGAGTGCGCTGCTCGTCAGACACCACAAAATGTGTCCTACTGCTTTACTACATGTCTTGCGTGTTTTCATATTATTTAGCAACAATTCAGAATCGTGTGTAGTCTCCGCCAATGCTATTCCGAAATCGTTATTCTTAATATTTTGGGAGAATGATACATAGTATCTACGCCCACCTACAGAGTGCGCTGCTCGTCAGACACCACAAAATGTGTCCTACTGCTTTACTACATGTCTTGCGTGTTTTCATATTATTTAGCAACAATTCAGAATCGTGTGTAGTCTCCGCCAATGCTATTATGAAATCAGTATTCTTAATGTTTTGGGAGAATGATACATAGTATCTACGCCCACCTACAGAGTGCGCTGCTCGTCTCGCACCACAAAATGTGTCCTACTGCTTTACTACATGTCTTGCGTGTTTTCATATTATTTAGCAACAATTCAGAATCGTGTGTAGTCTCCGCCAATACTATTCCGAAATCGTTATTCTTAATATTTTGGGAGAATGATACATAGTATCTACGCCCACCTACAGAGTGCGCTGCTCGTCAGACACCACAAAATGTGTCCTACTGCTTTACTACATGTCTTGCGTGTTTTCATATTATTTAGCAACAATTCAGAATCGTGTGTAGTCTCCGCCAATGCTATTCCGAAATCGTTATTCTTAATATTTTGGGAGAATGATACATAGTATCTACGCCCACCTACAGAGTGCGCTGCTCGTCTCGCACTACAAAATGTGTCCTACTGCTTTACTACATGTCTTGCGTGTTTTCATATTATTTAGCAACAATTCAGAATCGTGTGTAGTCTCCGCCAATGCTATTCCGAAATCGTTATTCTTAATATTTTGGGAGAATGATACATAGTATCTACGCCCACCTACAGAGTGCGCTGCTCGTCAGACACCACAAAATGTGTCCTACTGCTTTACTACATGTCTTGCGTGTTTTCATATTATTTAGCAACAATTCAGAATCGTGTGTAGTCTCCGCCAATACTATTCCGAAATCGTTATTCTTAATATTTTGGGAGAATGATACATAGTATCTACGCCCACCTACAGAGTGCGCTGCTCGTCAGACACCACAAAATGTGTCCTACTGCTTTACTACATGTCTTGCGTGTTTTCATATTATTTAGCAACAATTCAGAATCGTGTGTAGTCTCCGCCAATGCTATTCCGAAATCGTTATTCTTAATATTTTGGGAGAATGATACATAGTATCTACGCCCACCTACAGAGTGCGCTGCTCGTCAGACACCACAAAATGTGTCCTACTGCTTTACTACATGTCTTGCGTGTTTTCATATTATTTAGCAACAATTCAGAATCGTGTGTAGTCTCCGCCAATGCTATTATGAAATCAGTATTCTTAATGTTTTGGGAGAATGATACATAGTATCTACGCCCACCTACAGAGTGCGCTGCTCGTCTCGCACCACAAAATGTGTCCTACTGCTTTACTACATGTCTTGCGTGTTTTCATATTATTTAGCAACAATTCAGAATCGTGTGTAGTCTCCGCCAATGCTATTCCGAAATCGTTATTCTTAATATTTTGGGAGAATGATACATAGTATCTACGCCCACCTACAGAGTGCGCTGCTCGTCAGACACCACAAAATGTGTCCTACTGCTTTACTACATGTCTTGCGTGTTTTCATATTATTTAGCAACAATTCAGAATCGTGTGTAGTCTCCGCCAATGCTATTCCGAAATCGTTATTCTTAATATTTTGGGAGAATGATACATAGTATCTACGCCCACCTACAGAGTGCGCTGCTCGTCTCGCACCACAAAATGTGTCCTACTGCTTTACTACATGTCTTGCGTGTTTTCATATTATTTAGCAACAATTCAGAATCGTGTGTAGTCTCCGCCAATGCTATTCCGAAATCGTTATTCTTAATATTTTGGGAGAATGATACATAGTATCTACGCCCACCTACAGAGTGCGCTGCTCGTCAGACACCACAAAATGTGTCCTACTGCTTTACTACATGTCTTGCGTGTTTTCATATTATTTAGCAACAATTCAGAATCGTGTGTAGTCTCCGCCAATGCTATTCCGAAATCGTTATTCTTAATATTTTGGGAGAATGATACATAGTATCTACGCCCACCTACAGAGTGCGCTGCTCGTCAGACACCACAAAATGTGTCCTACTGCTTTACTACATGTCTTGCGTGTTTTCATATTATTTAGCAACAATTCAGAATCGTGTGTAGTCTCCGCCAATGCTATTCCGAAATCGTTATTCTTAATATTTTGGGAGAATGATACATAGTATCTACGCCCACCTACAGAGTGCGCTGCTCGTCAGACACCACAAAATGTGTCCTACTGCTTTACTACATGTCTTGCGTGTTTTCATATTATTTAGCAACAATTCAGAATCGTGTGTAGTCTCCGCCAATGCTATTCCGAAATCGTTATTCTTAATATTTTGGGAGAATGATACATAGTATCTACGCCCACCTACAGAGTGCGCTGCTCGTCTCGCACCACAAAATGTGTCCTACTGCTTTACTACATGTCTTGCGTGTTTTCATATTATTTAGCAACAATTCAGAATCGTGTGTAGTCTCCGCCAATGCTATTCCGAAATCGTTATTCTTAATATTTTGGGAGAATGATACATAGTATCTACGCCCACCTACAGAGTGCGCTGCTCGTCAGACACCACAAAATGTGTCCTACTGCTTTACTACATGTCTTGCGTGTTTTCATATTATTTAGCAACAATTCAGAATCGTGTGTAGTCTCCGCCAATGCTATTCCGAAATCGTTATTCTTAATATTTTGGGAGAATGATACATAGTATCTACGCCCACCTACAGAGTGCGCTGCTCGTCAGACACCACAAAATGTGTCCTACTGCTTTACTACATGTCTTGCGTGTTTTCATATTATTTAGCAACAATTCAGAATCGTGTGTAGTCTCCGCCAATGCTATTCCGAAATCGTTATTCTTAATATTTTGGGAGAATGATACATAGTATCTACGCCCACCTACAGAGTGCGCTGCTCGTCTCGCACCACAAAATGTGTCCTACTGCTTTACTACATGTCTTGCGTGTTTTCATATTATTTAGCAACAATTCAGAATCGTGTGTAGTCTCCGCCAATACTATTCCGAAATCGTTATTCTTAATATTTTGGGAGAATGATACATAGTATCTACGCCCACCTACAGAGTGCGCTGCTCGTCAGACACCACAAAATGTGTCCTACTGCTTTACTACATGTCTTGCGTGTTTTCATATTATTTAGCAACAATTCAGAATCGTGTGTAGTCTCCGCCAATGCTATTATGAAATCAGTATTCTTAATGTTTTGGGAGAATGATACATAGTATCTACGCCCACCTACAGAGTGCGCTGCTCGTCTCGCACCACAAAATGTGTCCTACTGCTTTACTACATGTCTTGCGTGTTTTCATATTATTTAGCAACAATTCAGAATCGTGTGTAGTCTCCGCCAATGCTATTCCGAAATCGTTATTCTTAATATTTTGGGAGAATGATACATTGTATCTACGCCCACCTACAGAGTGCGCTGCTCGTCTCGCACCACAAAATGTGTCCTACTGCTTTACTACATGTCTTGCGTGTTTTCATATTATTTAGCAACGATTCAGAATCGTGTGTAGTCTCCGCCAATGCTATTCCGAAATCGTTATTCTTAATATTTTGGGAGAATGATACATAGTATCTACGCCCACCTACAGAGTGCGCTGCTCGTCTCGCACCACAAAATGTGTCCTACTGCTTTACTACATGTCTTGCGTGTTTTCATATTATTTAGCAACAATTCAGAATCGTGTGTAGTCTCCGCCAATGCTATTCCGAAATCGTTATTCTTAATATTTTGGGAGAATGATACATAGTATCTACGCCCACCTACAGAGTGCGCTGCTCGTCAGACACCACAAAATGTGTCCTACTGCTTTACTACATGTCTTGCGTGTTTTCATATTATTTAGCAACAATTCAGAATCGTGTGTAGTCTCCGCCAATGCTATTATGAAATCAGTATTCTTAATGTTTTGGGAGAATGATACATAGTATCTACGCCCACCTACAGAGTGCGCTGCTCGTCTCGCACCACAAAATGTGTCCTACTGCTTTACTACATGTCTTGCGTGTTTTCATATTATTTAGCAACAATTCAGAATCGTGTGTAGTCTCCGCCAATGCTATTCCGAAATCGTTATTCTTAATATTTTGGGAGAATGATACATAGTATCTGCGCCCACCTACAGAGTGCGCTGCTCGTCAGACACCACAAAATGTGTCCTACTGCTTTACTACATGTCTTGCGTGTTTTCATATTATTTAGCAACAATTCAGAATCGTGTGTAGTCTCCGCCAATGCTATTCCGAAATGGTTATTCTTAATATTTTGGGAGAATGATACATTGTATCTACGCCCACCTACAGAGTGCGCTGCTCGTCTCGCACCACAAAATGTGTCCTACTGCTTTACTACATGTCTTGCGTGTTTTCATATTATTTAGCAACGATTCAGAATCGTGTGTAGTCTCCGCCAATGCTATTCCGAAATCGTTATTCTTAATATTTTGGGAGAATGATACATAGTATCTACGCCCACCTACAGAGTGCGCTGCTCGTCTCGCACCACAAAATGTGTCCTACTGCTTTACTACATGTCTTGCGTGTTTTCATATTATTTAGCAACAATTCAGAATCGTGTGTAGTCTCCGCCAATGCTATTCCGAAATCGTTATTCTTAATATTTTGGGAGAATGATACATAGTATCTACGCCCACCTACAGAGTGCGCTGCTCGTCAGACACCACAAAATGTGTCCTACTGCTTTACTACATGTCTTGCGTGTTTTCATATTATTTAGCAACAATTCAGAATCGTGTGTAGTCTCCGCCAATGCTATTATGAAATCAGTATTCTTAATGTTTTGGGAGAATGATACATAGTATCTACGCCCACCTACAGAGTGCGCTGCTCGTCTCGCACCACAAAATGTGTCCTACTGCTTTACTACATGTCTTGCGTGTTTTCATATTATTTAGCAACAATTGAGAATCGTGTGTAGTCTCCGCCAATGCTATTCCGAAATCGTTATTCTTAATATTTTGGGAGAATGATACATAGTATCTGCGCCCACCTACAGAGTGCGCTGCTCGTCAGACACCACAAAATGTGTCCTACTGCTTTACTACATGTCTTGCGTGTTTTCATATTATTTAGCAACAATTCAGAATCGTGTGTAGTCTCCGCCAACGCTATTCCGAAATGGTTATTCTTAATATTTTGGGAGAATGATACATAGTATCTACGCCCACCTACAGAGTGCGCTGCTCGTCAGACACCACAAAATGTGTCCTACTGCTTTACTACATGTCTTGCGTGTTTTCATATTATTTAGCAACAATTCAGAATCGTGTGTAGTCTCCGCCAATGCTATTCCGAAATGGTTATTCTTAATATTTTGGGAGAATGATACATTGTATCTACGCCCACCTACAGAGTGCGCTGCTCGTCTCGCACCACAAAATGTGTCCTACTGCTTTACTACATGTCTTGCGTGTTTTCATATTATTTAGCAACAATTCAGAATCGTGTGTAGTCTCCGCCAATGCTATTCCGAAATCGTTATTCTTAATATTTTGGGAGAATGATACATAGTATCTACGCCCACCTACAGAGTGCGCTGCTCGTCAGACACCACAAAATGTGTCCTACTGCTTTACTACATGTCTTGCGTGTTTTCATATTATTTAGCAACAATTCAGAATCGTGTGTAGTCTCCGCCAATGCTATTCCGAAATGGTTATTCTTAATATTTTGGGAGAATGATACATTGTATCTACGCCCACCTACAGAGTGCGCTGCTCGTCTCGCACCACAAAATGTGTCCTACTGCTTTACTACACGTCTTGCGTGTTTTCATATTATTTAGCAACAATTCAGAATCGTGTGTAGTCTCCGCCAATGCTATTCCGAAATCGTTATTCTTAATATTTTGGGAGAATGATACATAGTATCTACGCCCACCTACAGAGTGCGCTGCTCGTCAGACACCACAAAATGTGTCCTACTGCTTTACTACATGTCTTGCGTGTTTTCATATTATTTAGCAACAATTCAGAATCGTGTGTAGTCTCCGCCAATGCTATTCCGAAATGGTTATTCTTAATATTTTGGGAGAATGATACATTGTATCTACGCCCACCTACAGAGTGCGCTGCTCGTCTCGCACCACAAAATGTGTCCTACTGCTTTACTACATGTCTTGCGTGTTTTCATATTATTTAGCAACAATTCAGAATCGTGTGTAGTCTCCGCCAATGCTATTATGAAATCAGTATTCTTAATGTTTTGGGAGAATGATACATAGTATCTACGCCCACCTACAGAGTGCGCTGCTCGTCTCGCACCACAAAATGTGTCCTACTGCTTTACTACATGTCTTGCGTGTTTTCATATTATTTAGCAACAATTCAGAATCGTGTGTAGTCTCCGCCAATGCTATTCCGAAATCGTTATTCTTAATATTTTGGGAGAATGATACATAGTATCTGCGCCCACCTACAGAGTGCACTGCTCGTCAGACACCACAAAATGTGTCCTACTGCTTTACTACATGTCTTGCGTGTTTTCATATTATTTAGCAACAATTCAGAATCGTGTGTAGTCTCCGCCAATGCTATTCCGAAATCGTTATTCTTAATATTTTGGGAGAATGATACATAGTATCTGCGCCCACCTACAGAGTGCGCTGCTCGTCAGACACCACAAAATGTGTCCTACTGCTTTACTACATGTCTTGCGTGTTTTCATATTATTTAGCAACAATTCAGAATCGTGTGTAGTCTCCGCCAATGCTATTACGAAATCAGTATTCTTAATGTTTTGGGAGAATGATACATAGTATCTACGCCCACCTACAGAGTGCGCTGCTCGTCTCGCACCACAAAATGTGTCCTACTGCTTTACTACATGTCTTGCGTGTTTTCATATTATTTAGCAACAATTCAGAATCGTGTGTAGTCTCCGCCAATGCTATTATGAAATCAGTATTCTTAATGTTTTGGGAGAATGATACATAGTATCTACGCCCACCTACAGAGTGCGCTGCTCGTCTCGCACCACAAAATGTGTCCTACTGCTTTACTACATGTCTTGCGTGTTTTCATATTATTTAGCAACAATTCAGAATCGTGTGTAGTCTCCGCCAATGCTATTCCGAAATCGTTATTCTTAATATTTTGGGAGAATGATACATAGTATCTACGCCCACCTACAGAGTGCGCTGCTCGTCAGACACCACAAAATGTGTCCTACTGCTTTACTACATGTCTTGCGTGTTTTCATATTATTTAGCAACAATTCGGAATCGTGTGTAGTCTCCGCCAATGCTATTCCGAAATCGTTATTCTTAATATTTTGGGAGAATGATACATAGTATCTACGCCCACCTACAGAGTGCGCTGCTCGTCAGACACCACAAAATGTGTCCTACTGCTTTACTACATGTCTTGCGTATTTTCATATTATTTAGCAACAATTCAGAATCGTGTGTAGTCTCCGCCAATGCTATTATGAAATCAGTATTCTTAATGTTTTCTGAGAATGATACATAGTATCTACGCCCACCTACAGAGTGCGCTGCTCGTCTCGCACCACAAAATGTGTCCTACTGCTTTACTACATGTCTTGCGTGTTTTCATATTATTTAGCAACAATTGAGAATCGTGTGTAGTCTCCGCCAATGCTATTCCGAAATCGTTATTCTTAATATTTTGGGAGAATGATACATAGTATCTACGCCCACCTACAGAGTGCGCTGCTCGTCTCACAAGACAAAATGTGTCCTACTGCTTTACTACATGTCTTGCGTGTTTTCATATTATTTAGCAACAATTCAGAATCGTGTGTAGTCTCCGCCAATGCTATTATGAAATCAGTATTCTTAATGTTTTGGGAGAATGATACATAGTATCTACGCCCACCTACAGAGTGCGCTGCTCGTCTCGCACCACAAAATGTGTCCTACTGCTTTACTACATGTCTTGCGTGTTTTCATATTATTTAGCAACAATTCAGAATCGTGTGTAGTCTCCGCCAATGCTATTATGAAATCAGTATTCTTAATGTTTTGGGAGAATGATACATAGTATCTACGCCCACCTACAGAGTGCGCTGCTCGTCTCGCACCACAAAATGTGTCCTACTGCTTTACTACATGTCTTGCGTGTTTTCATATTATTTAGCAACAATTCAGAATCGTGTGTAGTCTCCGCCAATGCTATTATGAAATCAGTATTCTTAATGTTTTGGGAGAATGATACATAGTATCTACGCCCACCTACAGAGTGCGCTGCTCGTCTCGCACCACAAAATGTGTCCTACTGCTTTACTACATGTCTTGCGTGTTTTCATATTATTTAGCAACAATTCAGAATCGTGTGTAGTCTCCGCCAATGCTATTATGAAATCAGTATTCTTAATGTTTTGGGAGAATGATGCATAGTATCTACGCCCACCTACAGAGTGCGCTGCTCGTCTCGCACCACAAAATGTGTCCTACTGCTTTACTACATGTCTTGCGTGTTTTCATATTATTTAGCAACAATTCAGAATCGTGTGTAGTCTCCGCCAATGCTATTATGAAATCAGTATTCTTAATGTTTTTGGAGAATGATACATAGTATCTACACCCACCTACAGAGTGCGCTGCTCGTCAGACACCACAAAATGTGTCCTACTGCTTTACTACATGTCTTGCGTGTTTTCATATTATTTAGCAACAATTCAGAATCGTGTGTAGTCTCCGCCAATGCTATTATGAAATCAGTATTCTTAATGTTTTGGGAGAATGATACATAGTATCTACGCCCACCTACAGAGTGCGCTGCTCGTCTCGCACCACAAAATGTGTCCTACTGCTTTACTACATGTCTTGCGTGTTTTCATATTATTTAGCAACAATTCAGAATCGTGTGTAGTCTCCGCCAATGCTATTCCGAAATCGTTATTCTTAATATTTTGGGAGAATGATACATAGTATCTACGCCCACCTACAGAGTGCGCTGCTCGTCTCGCACCACAAAATGTGTCCTACTGCTTTACTACATGTCTTGCGTGTTTTCATATTATTTAGCAACAATTCAGAATCGTGTGTAGTCTCCGCCAATGCTATTATGAAATCAGTATTCTTAATGTTTTGGGAGAATGATACATAGTATCTACACCCACCTACAGAGTGCGCTGCTCGTCTCGCACCACAAAATGTGTCCTACTGCTTTACTACATGTCTTGCGTGTTTTCATACTATTTAGCAACAATTGAGAATCGTGTGTAGTCTCCGCCAGTGCTATTCCGAAATCGTTATTCTTAATATTTTGGGAGAATGATAAATAGTATCTGCGCCCAGTATCGCTGCTCATCCCACACCACAAAATGTGTCCTACTGCTTTACTACATGTCTTGCGTGTTTTCATATTATTTATCACCAATTCAGAATCGTGTGTAGTCTCCGCCAGTGCTATTCGGAAATCGTTATTCTTAATATTTTGGGAGAATGATACATAGTATCTGCGCCCAGTATCGCTGCTCATCCCACACCACAAAATGTGTCCTACTGCTTTACTACATGTCTTGCGTGTTTTCATATTATTTATCAACAATTCAGAATCGTGTGTAGTCTCCGCCAGTGCTATTCCGAAATCGTTATTCTTAATATTTTGGGAGAATGATATATAGTAGCTGCGCCCAGTATCGCTGCTCATCCCACACCACAAAATGTGTCCTACTGCTTTACTACATGTCTTGCGTGTTTTCATATTATTTAGCAACAATTCAGAATCGTGTGTAGTCTCCGCCAGTGCTATTCCGAAATCGTTATTCTTAATATTTTGGGAGAATGATATATAGTATCTGCGCCCAGTATCGCTGCTCATCCCACACCACAAAATGTGTCCTACTGCTTTACTACATGTCTTGCGTGTTTTCATATTATTTAGCAACAATTCAGAATCGTGTGTAGTCTCCGCCAGTGCTATTCCGAAATCGTTATTCTTAATATTTTGGGAGAATGATACATTGTATCTGCGCCCAGTATCGCTGCTCATCCCACACCACAAAATGTGTCCTACTGCTTTACTACATGTCTTGCGTGTTTTCATATTATTTATCACCAATTCAGAATCGTGTGTAGTCTCCGCCAGTGCTATTCCGAAATCGTTATTCTTAATATTTTGGGAGAATGATACATTGTATCTGCGCCCAGTATCGCTGCTCATCCCACACCACAAAATGTGTCCTACTGCTTTACTACATGTCTTGCGTGTTTTCATATTATTTAGCAACAATTCAGAATCGTGTGTAGTCTCCGCCAATGCTATTATGAAATCAGTATTCTTAATGTTTTGGGAGAATGATACATAGTATCTACGCCCACCTACAGAGTGCGCTGCTCGTCTCACACCACAAAATGTGTCCTACTGCTTTACTACATGTCTTGCGTGTTTTCATATTATTTAGCAACAATTCAGAATCGTGTGTAGTCTCCGCCAATGCTATTATGAAATCAGTATTCTTAATGTTTTGGGAGAATGATACATAGTATCTACGCCCACCTACAGAGTGCGCTGCTCGTCTCGCACCACAAAATGTGTCCTACTGCTTTACTACATGTCTTGCGTGTTTTCATATTATTTAGCAACAATTCAGAATCGTGTGTAGTCTCCGCCAATGCTATTCCGAAATCGTTATTCTTAATATTTTGGGAGAATGATACATAGTATCTACGCCCACCTACAGAGTGCGCTGCTCGCCTCACACCACAAAATGTGTCCTACTGCTTTACTACATGTCTTGCGTGTTTTCATATTATTTAGCAACAATTCAGAATCGTGTGTAGTCTCCGCCAATGCTATTATGAAATCAGTATTCTTAATGTTTTGGGAGAATGATACATAGTATCTACGCCCACCTACAGAGTGCGCTGCTCGTCTCGCACCACAAAATGTGTCCTACTGCTTTACTACATGTCTTGCGTGTTTTCATATTATTTAGCAACAATTCAGAATCGTGTGTAGTCTCCGCCAATGCTATTATGAAATCAGTATTCTTAATGTTTTGGGAGAATGATACATAGTATCTACGCCCACCTACAGAGTGCGCTGCTCGTCTCGCACCACAAAATGTGTCCTACTGCTTTACTACATGTCTTGCGTGTTTTCATATTATTTAGCAACAATTCAGAATCGTGTGTAGTCTCCGCCAATGCTATTATGAAATCAGTATTCTTAATGTTTTGGGAGAATGATACATAGTATCTACACCCACCTACAGAGTGCGCTGCTCGTCAGACACCACAAAATGTGTCCTACTGCTTTACTACATGTCTTGCGTGTTTTCATATTATTTAGCAACAATTCAGAATCGTGTGTAGTCTCCGCCAATGCTATTATGAAATCAGTATTCTTAATGTTTTGGGAGAATGATACATAGTATCTACGCCCACCTACAGAGTGCGCTGCTCGTCTCGCACCACAAAATGTGTCCTACTGCTTTACTACATGTCTTGCGTGTTTTCATATTATTTAGCAACAATTCAGAATCGTGTGTAGTCTCAGCCAATGCTATTCCGAAATCGTTATTCTTAATATTTTGGGAGAATGATACATAGTATCTACGCCCACCTACAGAGTGCGCTGCTCGTCTCACACCACAAAATGTGTCCTACTGCTTTACTACATGTCTTGCGTGTTTTCATATTATTTAGCAACAATTCAGAATCGTGTGTAGTCTCCGCCAATGCTATTATGAAATCAGTATTCTTAATGTTTTGGGAGAATGATACATAGTATCTACACCCACCTACAGAGTGCGCTGCTCGTCTCGCACCACAAAATGTGTCCTACTGCTTTACTACATGTCTTGCGTGTTTTCATATTATTTAGCAACAATTGAGAATCGTGTGTAGTCTCCGCCAGTGCTATTCCGAAATCGTTATTCTTAATATTTTGGGAGAATGATACATAGTATCTGCGCCCAGTATCGCTGCTCATCCCACACCACAAAATGTGTCCTACTGCTTTACTACATGTCTTGCGTGTTTTCATATTATTTATCAACAATTCAGAATCGTGTGTAGTCTCCGCCAGTGCTATTCCGAAATCGTTATTCTTAATATTTTGGGAGAATGATATATAGTAGCTGCGCCCAGTATCGCTGCTCATCCCACACCACAAAATGTGTCCTACTGCTTTACTACATGTCTTGCGTGTTTTCATATTATTTAGCAACAATTCAGAATCGTGTGTAGTCTCCGCCAGTGCTATTCCGAAATCGTTATTCTTAATATTTTGGGAGAATGATATATAGTATCTGCGCCCAGTATCGCTGCTCATCCCACACCACAAAATGTGTCCTACTGCTTTACTACATGTCTTGCGTGTTTTCATATTATTTAGCAACAATTCAGAATCGTGTGTAGTCTCCGCCAGTGCTATTCCCAAATCGTTATTCTTAATATTTTGGGAGAATGATACATTGTATCTGCGCCCAGTATCGCTGCTCATCCCACACCACAAAATGTGTCCTACTGCTTTACTACATGTCTTGCGTGTTTTCATATTATTTATCACCAATTCAGAATCGTGTGTAGTCTCCGCCAGTGCTATTCCGAAATCGTTATTCTTAATATTTTGGGAGAATGATACATAGTATCTGCGCCCACCTACTGAGTGCGCTGCTTGTCTCACACCACAAAATGTGTCCTACTGCTTTACTACATGTCTTGCGTGTTTTCATATTATTTATCACCAATTCAGAATCGTGTGTAGTCTCCGCCAGTGTTATTCCGAAATCGTTATTCTTAATATTTTGGGAGAATGATACATAGTATCTGCGCCCAGTATCGCTGCTCATCCCACACCACAAAATGTGTCCTACTGCTTTACTACATGTCTTGCGTGTTTTCATATTATTTAGCAACAATTCAGAATCGTGTGTAGTCTCCGCCAGTGCTATTCCGAAATCGTTATTCTTAATATTTTAGGAGAATGATATATAGTATCTGCGCCCAGTATCGCTGCTCATCCCACACCACAAAATGTGTCCTACTGCTTTATTACATGTCTTGCGTGTTTTCTTATTATTTAGCAACAATTCAGAATCGTGTGTAGTCTCCGCCAGTGCTATTCCGAAATCGTTATTCTTAATATTTTGGGAGAACGATATATAGTATCTGCGCCCAGTATCGCTGCTCATCCCACACCACAAAATGTGTCCTACTGCTTTACTACATGTCTTGCGTGTTTTCATATTATTTAGCAACGATTCAGAATCGTGTGTAGTCTCCGCCAATGCTATTCCGAAATCGTTATTCTTAATATTTTGGGAGAATGATACATAGTATCTACGCCCACCTACAGAGTGCGCTGCTCGTCTCGCACCACAAAATGTGTCCTACTGCTTTACTACATGTCTTGCGTGTTTTCATATTATTTAGCAACAATTCAGAATCGTGTGTAGTCTCCGCCAATGCTATTCCGAAATCGTTATTCTTAATATTTTGGGAGAATGATACATAGTATCTACGCCCACCTACAGAGTGCGCTGCTCGTCAGACACCACAAAATGTGTCCTACTGCTTTACTACATGTCTTGCGTGTTTTCATATTATTTAGCAACAATTCAGAATCGTGTGTAGTCTCCGACAATGCTATTCCGAAATCGTTATTCTTAATATTTTGGGAGAATGATACATAGTATCTACGCCCACCTACAGAGTGCGCTGCTCGTCAGACACCACAAAATGTGTCCTACTGCTTTACTACATGTCTTGCGTGTTTTCATATTATTTAGCAACAATTCAGAATCGTGTGTAGCCTCCGCCAATGCTATTATGAAATCAGTATTCTTAATGTTTTGGGAGAATGATACATAGTATCTACGCCCACCTACAGAGTGCGCTGCTCGTCTCGCACCACAAAATGTGTCCTACTGCTTTACTACATGTCTTGCGTGTTTTCATATTATTTAGCTACAATTCAGAATCGTGTGTAGTCTCCGCCAATGCTATTCCGAAATCGTTATTCTTAATATTTTGGGAGAATGATACATAGTATCTACGCCCACCTACAGAGTGCGCTGCTCGTCAGACACCACAAAATGTGTCCTACTGCTTTACTACATGTCTTGCGTGTTTTCATATTATTTAGCAACAATTCAGAATCGTGTGTAGTCTCCGCCAATGCTATTCCGAAATCGTTATTCTTAATATTTTGGGAGAATGATACATAGTATCTACGCCCACCTACAGAGTGCGCTGCTCGTCAGACACCACAAAATGTGTCCTACTGCTTTACTACATGTCTTGCGTGTTTTCATATTATTTAGCAACAATTCAGAATCGTGTGTAGTCTCCGCCAATGCTATTCCGAAATGGTTATTCTTAATATTTTGGGAGAATGATACATTGTATCTACGCCCACCTACAGAGTGCGCTGCTCGTCTCGCACCACAAAATGTGTCCTACTGCTTTACTACATGTCTTGCGTGTTTTCATATTATTTAGCAACGATTCAGAATCGTGTGTAGTCTCCGCCAATGCTATTCCGAAATCGTTATTCTTAATATTTTGGGAGAAAGATACATAGTATCTACGCCCACCTACAGAGTGCGCTGCTCGTCTCGCACCACAAAATGTGTCCTACTGCTTTACTACATGTCTTGCGTGTTTTCATATTATTTAGCAACAATTCAGAATCGTGTGTAGTCTCCGCCAATGCTATTCCGAAATCGTTATTCTTAATATTTTGGGAGAATGATACATAGTATCTACGCCCACCTACAGAGTGCGCTGCTCGTCAGACACCACAAAATGTGTCCTACTGCTTTACTACATGTCTTGCGTGTTTTCATATTATTTAGCAACAATTCAGAATCGTGTGTAGTCTCCGCCAATGCTATTATGAAATCAGTATTCTTAATGTTTTGGGAGAATGATACATAGTATCTACGCCCACCTACAGAGTGCGCTGCTCGTCTCGCACCACAAAATGTGTCCTACTGCTTTACTACATGTCTTGCGTGTTTTCATATTATTTAGCAACAATTCAGAATCGTGTGTAGTCTCCGCCAATGCTATTCCGAAATCGTTATTCTTAATATTTTGGGAGAATGATACATAGTATCTACGCCCACCTACAGAGTGCGCTGCTCGTCAGACACCACAAAATGTGTCCTACTGCTTTACTACATGTCTTGCGTGTTTTCATATTATTTAGCAACAATTCAGAATCGTGTGTAGTCTCCGCCAATGCTATTATGAAATCAGTATTCTTAATGTTTTGGGAGAATGATACATAGTATCTACGCCCACCTACAGAGTGCGCTGCTCGTCTCGCACCACAAAATGTGTCCTACTGCTTTACTACATGTCTTGCGTGTTTTCATATTATTTAGCAACAATTCAGAATCGTGTGTAGTCTCCGCCAATGCTATTATGAAATCAGTATTCTTAATGTTTTGGGAGAATGATACATAGTATCTACGCCCACCTACAGAGTGCGCTGCTCGTCTCGCACCACAAAATGTGTCCTACTGCTTTACTACATGTCTTGCGTGTTTTCATATTATTTAGCAACAATTCAGAATCGTGTGTAGTCTCCGCCAATGCTATTCCGAAATCGTTATTCTTAATATTTTGGGAGAATGATACATAGTATCTACGCCCACCTACAGAGTGCGCTGCTCGTCAGACACCACAAAATGTGTCCTACTGCTTTACTACATGTCTTGCGTGTTTTCATATTATTTAGCAACAATTCAGAATCGTGTGTAGTCTCCGCCAATGCTATTATGAAATCAGTATTCTTAATGTTTTGGGAGAATGATACATAGTATCTACGCCCACCTACAGAGTGCGCTGCTCGTCTCGCACCACAAAATGTGTCCTACTGCTTTACTACATGTCTTGCGTGTTTTCATATTATTTAGCAACAATTCAGAATCGTGTGTAGTCTCCGCCAATGCTATTCCGAAATCGTTATTCTTAATATTTTGGGAGAATGATACATAGTATCTACGCCCACCTACAGAGTGCGCTGCTCGTCAGACACCACAAAATGTGTCCTACTGCTTTACTATATGTCTTGCGTATTTTCATATTATTTAGCAACAATTCAGAATCGTGTGTAGTCTCCGCCAATGCTATTATGAAATCAGTATTCTTAATGTTTTGGGAGAATGATACATAGTATCTACGCCCACCTACAGAGTGCGCTGCTCGTCTCGCACCACAAAATGTGTCCTACTGCTTTACTACATGTCTTGCGTGTTTTCATATTATTTAGCAACAATTGAGAATCGTGTGTAGTCTCCGCCAATGCTATTCCGAAATCGTTATTCTTAATATTTTGGGAGAATGATACATAGTATCTACGCCCACCTACAGAGTGCGCTGCTCGTCTCACACCACAAAATGTGTCCTACTGCTTTACTACATGTCTTGCGTGTTTTCATATTATTTAGCAACAATTCAGAATCGTGTGTAGTCTCCGCCAATGCTATTATGAAATCAGTATTCTTAATGTTTTGGGAGAATGATACATAGTATCTACGCCCACCTACAGAGTGCGCTGCTCGTCTCGCACCACAAAATGTGTCCTACTGCTTTACTACATGTCTTGCGTGTTTTCATATTATTTAGCAACAATTCAGAATCGTGTGTAGTCTCCGCCAATGCTATTCCGAAATCGTTATTCTTAATATTTTGGGAGAATGATACATAGTATCTACGCCCACCTACAGAGTGCGCTGCTCGTCAGACACCACAAAATGTGTCCTACTGCTTTACTACATGTCTTGCGTGTTTTCATATTATTTAGCAACAATTCAGAATCGTGTGTAGTCTCCGCCAATGCTATTATGAAATCAGTATTCTTAATGTTTTGGGAGAATGATACATAGTATCTACGCCCACCTACAGAGTGCGCTGCTCGTCTCGCACCACAAAATGTGTCCTACTGCTTTACTACATGTCTTGCGTGTTTTCATATTATTTAGCAACAATTCAGAATCGTGTGTAGTCTCCGCCAATGCTATTCCGAAATCGTTATTCTTAATATTTTGGGAGAATGATACATAGTATCTGCGCCCACCTACAGAGTGCGCTGCTCGTCAGACACCACAAAATGTGTCCTACTGCTTTACTACATGTCTTGCGTGTTTTCATATTATTTAGCAACAATTCAGAATCGTGTGTAGTCTCCGCCAATGCTATTACGAAATCAGTATTCTTAATGTTTTGGGAGAATGATACATAGTATCTACGCCCACCTACAGAGTGCGCTGCTCGTCTCGCACCACAAAATGTGTCCTACTGCTTTACTACATGTCTTGCGTGTTTTCATATTATTTAGCAACAATTCAGAATCGTGTGTAGTCTCCGCCAATGCTATTATGAAATCAGTATTCTTAATGTTTTGGGAGAATGATACATAGTATCTACGCCCACCTACAGAGTGCGCTGCTCGTCTCGCACCACAAAATGTGTCCTACTGCTTTACTACATGTCTTGCGTGTTTTCATATTATTTAGCAACAATTCAGAATCGTGTGTAGTCTCCGCCAATGCTATTCCGAAATCGTTATTCTTAATATTTTGGGAGAATGATACATAGTATCTACGCCCACCTACAGAGTGCGCTGCTCGTCAGACACCACAAAATGTGTCCTACTGCTTTACTACATGTCTTGCGTGTTTTCATATTATTTAGCAACAATTCAGAATCGTGTGTAGTCTCCGCCAATGCTATTATGAAATCAGTATTCTTAATGTTTTGGGAGAATGATACATAGTATCTACGCCCACCTACAGAGTGCGCTGCTCGTCAGACACCACAAAATGTGTCCTACTGCTTTACTACATGTCTTGCGTGTTTTCATATTATTTAGCAACAATTCAGAATCGTGTGTAGTCTCCGCCAATGCTATTATGAAATCAGTATTCTTAATGTTTTGGGAGAATGATACATAGTATCTACACCCACCTACAGAGTGCGCTGCTCGTCAGACACCACAAAATGTGTCCTACTGCTTTACTACATGTCTTGCGTGTTTTCATATTATTTAGCAACAATTCAGAATCGTGTGTAGTCTCCGCCAATGCTATTATGAAATCAGTATTCTTAATGTTTTGGGAGAATGATACATAGTATCTACACCCACCTACAGAGTGCGCTGCTCGTCAGACACCACAAAATGTGTCCTACTGCTTTACTACATGTCTTGCGTGTTTTCATATTATTTAGCAACAATTCAGAATCGTGTGTAGTCTCCGCCAATGCTATTATGAAATCAGTATTCTTAATGTTTTGGGAGAATGATACATAGTATCTACACCCACCTACAGAGTGCGCTGCTCGTCAGACACCACAAAATGTGTCCTACTGCTTTACTACATGTCTTGCGTGTTTTCATATTATTTAGCAACAATTCAGAATCGTGTGTAGTCTCCGCCAATGCTATTATGAAATCAGTATTCTTAATGTTTTGGGAGAATGATACATAGTATCTACGCCCACCTACAGAGTGCGCTGCTCGTCAGACACCACAAAATGTGTCCTACTGCTTTACTACATGTCTTGCGTGTTTTCATATTATTTAGCAACAATTCAGAATCGTGTGTAGTCTCCGCCAATGCTATTATGAAATCAGTATTCTTAATGTTTTGGGAGAATGATACATAGTATCTACACCCACCTACAGAGTGCGCTGCTCGTCAGACACCACAAAATGTGTCCTACTGCTTTACTACATGTCTTGCGTGTTTTCATATTATTTAGCAACAATTCAGAATCGTGTGTAGTCTCCGCCAATGCTATTATGAAATCAGTATTCTTAATGTTTTGGGAGAATGATACATAGTATCTACACCCACCTACAGAGTGCGCTGCTCGTCAGACACCACAAAATGTGTCCTACTGCTTTACTACATGTCTTGCGTGTTTTCATATTATTTAGCAACAATTCAGAATCGTGTGTAGTCTCCGCCAATGCTATTATGAAATCAGTATTCTTAATGTTTTGGGAGAATGATACATAGTATCTACGCCCACCTACAGAGTGCGCTGCTCGTCAGACACCACAAAATGTGTCCTACTGCTTTACTACATGTCTTGCGTGTTTTCATATTATTTAGCAACAATTCAGAATCGTGTGTAGTCTCCGCCAATGCTATTCCGAAATCGTTATTCTTAATATTTTGGGAGAATGATACATAGTATCTACGCCCACCTACAGAGTGCGCTGCTCGTCTCACACCACAAAATGTGTCCTACTGCTTTACTACATGTCTTGCGTGTTTTCATATTATTTAGCAACAATTCAGAATCGTGTGTAGTCTCCGCCAATGCTATTATGAAATCAGTATTCTTAATGTTTTGGGAGAATGATACATAGTATCTACGCCCACCTACAGAGTGCGCTGCTCGTCTCGCACCACAAAATGTGTCCTACTGCTTTACTACATGTCTTGCGTGTTTTCATATTATTTAGCAACAATTCAGAATCGTGTGTAGTCTCCGCCAATGCTATTCCGAAATCGTTATTCTTAATATTTTGGGAGAATGATACATAGTATCTACGCCCACCTACAGAGTGCGCTGCTCGTCAGACACCACAAAATGTGTCCTACTGCTTTACTACATGTCTTGCGTGTTTTCATATTATTTAGCAACAATTCAGAATCGTGTGTAGTCTCCGCCAATGCTATTATGAAATCAGTATTCTTAATGTTTTGGGAGAATGATACATAGTATCTACGCCCACCTACAGAGTGCGCTGCTCGTCTCACACCACAAAATGTGTCCTACTGCTTTACTACATGTCTTGCGTGTTTTCATATTATTTAGCAACAATTCAGAATCGTGTGTAGTCTCCGCCAATGCTATTATGAAATCAGTATTCTTAATGTTTTGGGAGAATGATACATAGTATCTACGCCCACCTACAGAGTGCGCTGCTCGTCTCGCACCACAAAATGTGTCCTACTGCTTTACTACATGTCTTGCGTGTTTTCATATTATTTAGCAACAATTCAGAATCGTGTGTAGTCTCCGCCAATGCTATTCCGAAATCGTTATTCTTAATATTTTGGGAGAATGATACATAGTATCTACGCCCACCTACAGAGTGCGCTGCTCGCCTCACACCACAAAATGTGTCCTACTGCTTTACTACATGTCTTGCGTGTTTTCATATTATTTAGCAACAATTCAGAATCGTGTGTAGTCTCCGCCAATGCTATTATGAAATCAGTATTCTTAATGTTTTGGGAGAATGATACATAGTATCTACGCCCACCTACAGAGTGCGCTGCTCGTCTCGCACCACAAAATGTGTCCTACTGCTTTACTACATGTCTTGCGTGTTTTCATATTATTTAGCAACAATTCAGAATCGTGTGTAGTCTCCGCCAATGCTATTATGAAATCAGTATTCTTAATGTTTTGGGAGAATGATACATAGTATCTACGCCCACCTACAGAGTGCGCTGCTCGTCTCGCACCACAAAATGTGTCCTACTGCTTTACTACATGTCTTGCGTGTTTTCATATTATTTAGCAACAATTCAGAATCGTGTGTAGTCTCCACCAATGCTATTATGAAATCAGTATTCTTAATGTTTTGGGAGAATGATACATAGTATCTACGCCCACCTACAGAGTGCGCTGCTCGTCTCGCACCACAAAATGTGTCCTACTGCTTTACTACATGTCTTGCGTGTTTTCATATTATTTAGCAACAATTCAGAATCGTGTGTAGTCTCCGCCAATGCTATTCCGAAATCGTTATTCTTAATATTTTGGGAGAATGATACATAGTATCTACGCCCACCTACAGAGTGCGCTGCTCGCCTCACACCACAAAATGTGTCCTACTGCTTTACTACATGTCTTGCGTGTTTTCATATTATTTAGCAACAATTCAGAATCGTGTGTAGTCTCCGCCAATGCTATTATGAAATCAGTATTCTTAATGTTTTGGGAGAATGATACATAGTATCTACGCCCACCTACAGAGTGCGCTGCTCGTCTCGCACCACAAAATGTGTCCTACTGCTTTACTACATGTCTTGCGTGTTTTCATATTATTTAGCAACAATTCAGAATCGTGTGTAGTCTCCGCCAATGCTATTATGAAATCAGTATTCTTAATGTTTTGGGAGAATGATACATAGTATCTACGCCCACCTACAGAGTGCGCTGCTCGTCTCGCACCACAAAATGTGTCCTACTGCTTTACTACATGTCTTGCGTGTTTTCATATTATTTAGCAACAATTCAGAATCGTGTGTAGTCTCCGCCAATGCTATTATGAAATCAGTATTCTTAATGTTTTGGGAGAATGATACATAGTATCTACGCCCACCTACAGAGTGCGCTGCTCGTCAGACACCACAAAATGTGTCCTACTGCTTTACTACATGTCTTGCGTGTTTTCATATTATTTAGCAACAATTCAGAATCGTGTGTAGTCTCCGCCAATGCTATTATGAAATCAGTATTCTTAATGTTTTGGGAGAATGATACATAGTATCTACGCCCACCTACAGAGTGCGCTGCTCGTCTCGCACCACAAAATGTGTCCTACTGCTTTACTACATGTCTTGCGTGTTTTCATATTATTTAGCAACAATTCAGAATCGTGTGTAGTCTCCGCCAATGCTATTCCGAAATCGTTATTCTTAATATTTTGGGAGAATGATACATAGTATCTACGCCCACCTACAGAGTGCGCTGCTCGTCTCACACCACAAAATGTGTCCTACTGCTTTACTACATGTCTTGCGTGTTTTCATATTATTTAGCAACAATTCAGAATCGTGTGTAGTCTCCGCCAATGCTATTATGAAATCAGTATTCTTAATGTTTTGGGAGAATGATACATAGTATCTACACCCACCTACAGAGTGCGCTGCTCGTCTCGCACCACAAAATGTGTCCTACTGCTTTACTACACGTCTTGCGTGTCTTCATATTATTTAGCAACAATTGAGAATCGTGTGTAGTCTCCGCCAGTGCTATTCCGAAATCGTTATTCTTAATATTTTGGGAGAATGATACATAGTATCTGCGCCCAGTATCGCTGCTCATCCCACACCACAAAATGTGTCCTACTGCTTTACTACATGTCTTGCGTGTTTTCATATTATTTATCAACAATTCAGAATCGTGTGTAGTCTCCGCCAGTGCTATTCCGAAATCGTTATTCTTAATATTTTGGGAGAATGATATATAGTAGCTGCGCCCAGTATCGCTGCTCATCCCACACCACAAAATGTGTCCTACTGCTTTACTACATGTCTTGCGTGTTTTCATATTATTTAGCAACAATTCAGAATCGTGTGTAGTCTCCGCCAGTGCTATTCCGAAATCGTTATTCTTAATATTTTGGGAGAATGATATATAGTATCTGCGCCCAGTATCGCTGCTCATCCCACACCACAAAATGTGTCCTACTGCTTTACTACATGTCTTGCGTGTTTTCATATTATTTAGCAACAATTCAGAATCGTGTGTAGTCTCCGCCAGTGCTATTCCGAAATCGTTATTCTTAATATTTTGGGAGAATGATACATTGTATCTGCGCCCAGTATCGCTGCTCATCCCACACCACAAAATGTGTCCTACTGCTTTACTACATGTCTTGCGTGTTTTCATATTATTTATCACCAATTCAGAATCGTGTGTAGTCTCCGCCAGTGCTATTCCGAAATCGTTATTCTTAATATTTTGGGAGAATGATACATAGTATCTGCGCCCACCTACTGAGTGCGCTGCTTGTCTCACACCACAAAATGTGTCCTACTGCTTTACTACATGTCTTGCGTGATATCATATTATTTATCACCAATTCAGAATCGTGTGTAGTCTCCGCCAGTGCTATTCCGAAATCGTTATTCTTAATATTTTGGGAGAATGATATATAGTATCTGCGCCCAGTATCGCTGCTCATCCCACACCACAAAATGTGTCCTACTGCTTTACTACATGTCTTGCGTGTTTTCATATTATTTAGCAACAATTCAGAATCGTGTGTAGTCTCCGCCAGTGCTATTCCGAAATCGTTATTCTTAATACTTTCGGAGAATGATATATAGTATCTGCGCCCAGTATCGCTTCTCATCCCACACCACAAAATGTGTCCTACTGCTTTACTACATGTCTTGCGTGTTTTCATATTATTTATCACCAAGTCAGAATTGTGTGTAGTCTCCGCCAGTGCTATTCCGAAATCGTTATTCTTAATATTTTGGGAGAATGATACATAGTATCTGCGCCCACCTACTGAGTGCGCTGCTTGTCTCACACCACAAAATGTGTCCTACTGCTTTACTACATGTCTTGCGTGTTTTCATATTATTTATCACCAATTCAGAATCGTGTGTAGTCTCCGCCAGTGCTATTCCGAAATCGTTATTCTTAATATTTTGGGAGAATGATACATAGTATCTGCGCCCAGTATCGCTGCTCATCCCACACCACAAAATGTGTCCTACTGCTTTACTACATGTCTTGCGTGTTTTCATATTATTTAGCAACAATTCAGAATCGTGTGTAGTCTCCGCCAGTGCTATTCCGAAATCGTTATTCTTAATATTTTGGGAGAATGATATATAGTATCTGCGCCCAGTATCGCTGCTCATCCCACACCACAAAATGTGTCCTACTGCTTTACTACATGTCTTGCGTGTTTTCATATTATTTAGCAACAATTCAGAATCGTGTGTAGTCTCCGCCAGTGCTATTCCGAAATCGTTATTCTTAATATTTTGGGAGAATTATACATAGTATCTGCGCCCACCTACTGAGTGCGCTGCTTGTCTCACACCACAAAATGTGTCCTACTGCTTTACTACATGTCTTGCGTGATTTCATATTATTTATCACCAATTCAGAATCGTGTGTAGTCTCCGCCAGTGCTAATCCGAAATCGTTATTCTTAATATTTTGGGAGAATGATATATAGTATCTGCGCCCAGTATCGCTGCTCATCCCACACCACAAAATGTGTCCTACTGCTTTACTACATGTCTTGCGTGTTTTCATATTATTTAGCAACAATTCAGAATCGTGTGTAGTCTCCGCCAGTGCTATTCCGAAATCGTTATTCTTAATATTTTGGGAGAATGATATATAGTATCTGCGCCCAGTATCGCTGCTCATCCCACACCACAAAATGTGTCCTACTGCTTTACTACATGTCTTGCGTGTTTTCATATTATTTATCACCAATTCAGAATCGTGTGTAGTCTCCGCCAGTGCTATTCCGAAATCGTTATTCTTAATATTTTGGGAGAATGATACATTGTATCTGCGCCCAGTATCGCTGCTCATCCCACACCACAAAATGTGTCCTACTGCTTTACTACATGTCTTGCGTGTTTTCATATTATTTAGCAACAATTCAGAATCGTGTGTAGTCTCCGCCAGTGCTATTCCGAAATCGTTATTCTTAATATTTTGGGAGAATGATACATAGTATCTGCGCCCAGTATCGCTGCTCATCCCACACCACAAAATGTGTCCTACTGCTTTACTACATGTCTTGCGTGTATTCATATTATTTATCACCAATTCAGAATCGTGTGTAGTCTCCGCCAGTGCTATTCCGAAATCGTTATTCTTAATATTTTGGGAGAATGATATATAGTATCTGCGCCCAGTATCGCTGCTCATCCCACACCACAAAATGTGTCCTACTGCTTTACTACATGTCTTGCGTGTTTTCATATTATTTAGCAACAATTCAGAATCGTGTGTAGTCTCCGCCAGTGCTATTCCGAAATCGTTATTCTTAATATTTTGGGAGAATGATACATTGTATCTGCGCCCAGTATCGCTGCTCATCCCACACCACAAAATGTGTCCTACTGCTTTACTACATGTCTTGCGTGTTTTCATATTATTTAGCAACAATTCAGAATCGTGTGTAGTCTCCGCCAGTGCTATTCCGAAATCGTTATTCTTAATATTTTGGGAGAATGATACATAGTATCTGCGCCCAGTATCGCTGCTCATCCCACACCACAAAATGTGTCCTACTGCTTTACTACATGTCTTGCGTGTTTTCATATTATTTAGCAACAATTCAGAATCGTGTGTAGTCTCCGCCAGTGCTATTCCGAAATCGTTATTCTTAATATTTTGGGAGAATGATACATAGTATCTGCGCCCAGTATCGCTGCTTATCCCACACCACAAAATGTGTCCTACTGCTTTACTACATGTCTTGCGTGTTTTCATATTATTTATCACCAATTCAGAATCGTGTGTAGTCTCCGCCAGTGCTATTCCGAAATCGTTATTCTTAATATTTTGGGAGAATGATACATTGTATCTGCGCCCAGTATCGCTGCTCATCCCACACCACAAAATGTGTCCTACTGCTTTACTACATGTCTTGCGTGTTTTCATATTATTTAGCAACAATTCAGAATCGTGTGTAGTCTCCGCCAGTGCTATTCCGAAACCGTTATTCTTAATATTTTGGGAGAATGATACATAGTATCTGCGCCCAGTATCGCTGCTCATCCCACACCACAAAATGTGTCCTACTGCTTTACTACATGTCTTGCGTGTTTTCATATTATTTAGCAACAATTCAGAATCGTGTGTAGTCTCCGCCAGTGCTATTCCGAAATCGTTATTCTTAATATTTTGGGAGAATGATACATAGTATCTGCGCCCAGTATCGCTGCTCATCCCACACCACAAAATGTGTCCTACTGCTTTACTACATGTCTTGCGTGTTTTCATATTATTTATCACCAATTCAGAATCGTGTGTAGTCTTCGCCAGTGCTATTCCGAAATCGTTATTCTTAATATTTTGGGAGAATGATACATAGTATCTGCGCCCAGTATCGCTGCTCATCCCACACCATAAAATGTGTCCTACTGCTTTACTACATGTCTTGCGTGTTTTCATATTATTTAGCAACAATTCAGAATCGTGTGTAGTCTCCGCCAGTGCTATTCCGAAATCGTTATTCTTAATATTTTGGGAGAATGATACATAGTATCTGCGCCCAGTATCGCTGCTCATCCCACACCACAAAATGGGTCCTACTGCTTTACTACATGTCTTGCGTGTTTTCATATTATTTATCACCAATTCAGAATCGTGTGTAGTCTCCGCCAGTGCTATTCCGAAATCGTTATTCTTAATATTTTGGGAGAATGATATATAGTATCTGCGCCCAGTATCGCTGCTCATCCCACACCACAAAATGGGTCCTACTGCTTTACTATATGTCTTGCATGTTTTCATATTATTTATCACCAACTCAGAATCGTGTGTAGTCTCCGCCAATGCTATTCCGAAATCGTTATTCTTAATATTTTGGGAGAATGATACATAGTACCTGCGCCCAGTATCGCTGCTCATCCCACACTACAAAATGTGTCCTACTGCTTTACTACATGTCTTGCGTGTTTTCATATTATTTAGCAACAATTCAGAATCGTGTGTAGTCTCCGCCAGTGCTATTCCGAAATCGTTATTCTTAATATTTTGGGAGAATGATACATAGTATATGCGCCCAGTATCGCTGCTCATCCCACACTACAAAATGTGTCCTACTGCTTTACTACATGTCTTGCGTGATTTCATATTATTTAGCACCAATTCAGAATCGTGTGTGGTCTCCGCCAGTGCTGTTCCGAAATCGTTATTCTTAATATTTTGGGAGAATGATACATAGTATCCACGCCCACCTACAGAGTGCGCTGCTCGTCCCACACCACAAGATGTGTCCTACTGCTTTACTACATGTCTTGCGTGTTTTCATATTATTTAGCAACAATTCAGAATCGTGTGTAGTCTCCGCCAATGCTATTCCGAAATCGTTATTCTTAATATTTTGGGAGAATGATACATAGTATCTGCGCCCAGTATCGCTTCTCATCCCACACCACAAAATGTGTCCTACTGCTTTACTACATGTCTTGCGTGATTTCATATTATTTAGCACCAATTCAGAATCGTGTGTGGTCTCCGCCAGTGCTGTTCCGAAATCGTTATTCTTAATATTTTGGGAGAATGATACATAGTATCCACGCCCACCTACAGAGTGCGCTGCTCGTCCCACACCACAAGGTGTGTCCTACTGCTTTACTACATGTCTTGCGTGTTTTCATATTATTTTGCACCAATTCAGAATCGTGTGTAGTCTCCGCCAATGCTATTCCGAAATCGTTATTCTTAATATTTTGGGAGAATGATACATAGTATCTGCGCCCAGTATCGCTGCTCGTCCCACACCACAAGATGTGTCCTACTGCTTTACTACATGTCTTGCGTGTTTTCATATTATTTAGCAACAATTCAGAATCGTGTGTAGTCTCCGCCAATGCTATTCCGAAATCGTTATTCTTAATATTTTGAGAGAATGATACATAGTATCTGCGCCCACCTACAGAGTGCGCTGCTCGTCTCACACCACAAAATGTGTCCTACTGCTTTACTACATGTCTTGCGTGTTTTCATATTATTTAGCAACAATTCAGAATCGTGTGTAGTCTCCGCCAGTGCTATTCCGAAATCGTTATTCTTAATATTTTGGGAGAATGATACATAGTATCTGCGCCCAGTATCGCTGCTCATCCCACACTACAAAATGCGTCCTACTGCTTTACTACATGTCTTGCGTGTTTTCATATTATTTAGCACCAATTCAGAATCGTGTGTAGTCTCCGCCAGTGCTATTCCGAAATCGTTATTCTTAATATTTTGGGAGAATGATACATAGTATCTGTGCCCAGTATCGCTGCTCATCCCACACCACAAAATACGTCCCACTGCTTTACTACATGTCTTGCGTGTTTTCATATTATTTAGCACCAATTCAGAATCGTGTGTAGTCTCCGCCAGTGCTATTCCGAAATCGTTATTCTTAATATTTTGGGAGAATGATACATTGTATCTGCGCCCAGTATCGCTGCTCATCCCACACCACGAAATGTGTCATACTGCTTTACAACATGTCTTGCGTGTTTTCATATTATTTAGCACCAATTCTGATTCGTGAGTAGTCTCCGCCAATGCTATTCCGAAATCGTTATTCTTAATATTTTGGGAGAATGATACATAGTATCCACGCCCACCTACAGAGTGCGCTGCTCGTCCCACACCACAAGATGTGTCCTACTGCTTTACTACATGTCTTGCGTGTTTTCATATTATTTTGCACCAATTTAGAATCGTGTGTAGTCTCCGCCAGTGCTATTCCGAAATCGTTATTCTTAATATTTTGGGAGAATGATACATAATATCTACGCCCACCTACAGAGTGCGCTGCTCGCCTCACACCACAAAATGTGTCCTACTGCTTTACAACATGTCTTGCGTGTTTTCATATTATTTAGCAACAGTTCAGAATCGTGTGTAGTCTCCGCCAGTGCTATTCCGAAATCGTTATTCTTAATATTTTGGGAGAATGATACATAGTATCTGCGCCCAGTATCGCTTCTCATCCCACACCACAAAATGTGTCCTACTGCTTTACTACATGTCTTGCGTGATTTCATATTATTTAGCACCAATTCAGAATCGTGTGTGGTCTCCGCCAGTGCTGTTCCGAAATCGTTATTCTTAATATTTTGGGAGAATGATACATAGTATCCACGCCCACCTACAGAGTGCGCTGCTCGTCCCACACCACAAGATGTGTCCTACTGCTTTACTACGTGTCTTGCGCGTTTTCATATTATTTTGCACCAATTCAGAATCGTGTGTAGTCTCCGCCAATGCTATTCCGAAATCGTTATTCTTAATATTTTGGGAGAATGATACATAGTATCTGCGCCCAGTATCGCTGCTCGTCCCACACCACAAGATGTGTCCTACTGCTTTACTACATGTCTTGCGTGTTTTCATATTATTTAGCAACAATTCAGAATCGTGTGTAGTCTCCACCAATGCTATTACGAAATCGTTATTCTTAATATTTTTGGAGAATGATACATAGTATCTGCGCCCAGTATCGCTGCTCATCCCACACCACAAAATGTGTCCTACTGCTTTACTACATGTCTTGCGTGTTTTCATATTATTTAGCACCAATTCAGAATCGTGTGTAGTCTCCGCCAGTGCTATTCCGAAATCGTTATTCTTAATATTTTGGGAGAATGATACATAGTATCTGCGCCCAGTATCGCTGCTCATCCCACACCACAAAATGTGTCCTACTGCTTTATTACATGTCTTGCGTGTTTTCATATTATTTTGCACCAATTCAGAATCGTGTGTAGTCTCCGCCAATGCTATTCCGAAATCGTTATTCTTAATATTTTGGGAGAATGATACATAGTATCTGCGCCCAGTATCGCTGCTCGTCCCACACCACAAGATGTGTCCTACTGCTTTACTACATGTCTTGCGTGTTTTCATATTATTTAGCAACAATTCAGAATCGTGTGTAGTCTCCGCCAATGCTATTACGAAATCGTTATTCTTAATATTTTTGGAGAATGATACATAGTATCTACGCCCACCTACAGAGTGCGCTGCTCGTCCCACACCACAATATGTGTCCTACTGCTTTACTACATGTCTTGCGTGTTTTCATATTATTTAGCACCAATTCAGAATCGTGTGTAGTCTCCGCCAATGCTATTCCGAAATCGTTATTCTTAATATTTTGGGAGAATGATACATAGTATCTGCGCCCAGTATCGCTGCTCATCCCACACCACAAAATGTGTCCTACTGTTTTACTACATGTCTTGCGTGTTTTCATATTATTTAGCAACAATTCAGAATCGTGTGTAGTCTCCGCCAATGCTATTACGAAATCGTTATTCTTAATATTTTTGGAGAATGATACCTAGTATCTACGCCCACCTACAGAGTGCGCTGCTCGTCCCACACCACAAAATGTGTCCTACTGCTCTACTACTTGTCTTGCGTGTTTTCATATTATTTAGCACCAATTCAGAATCGTGTGTACTCTCCGCCAATGCTATTCCGAAATCGTTATTCTTAATATTTTGGGAGAATGATACATAGTATCTACGCCCACCTACAGAGTGCGCTGCTCGTCCCACACCACAAAATGTGTCCTACTGCTTTACTACATGTCTTGCGTGTTTTCATAATATTTAGCACCAATTCAGAATCGTGTGTAGTCTCAGCCAGTGCTATTCCGAAATCGTTATTCTTAATATTTTGGGAGAATGATACATAGTATCTGCGCCCAGTATCGCTGCTCATCCCACACCACAAAATGTGTCCTACTGCTTTACTACATGTCTTGCGTGTTTTCATATTATTTAGCACCAATTCAGAATCGAGTGTAGTCTCCGCCAGTGCTATTCCGAAATCGTTATTCTTAATATTTTGGGAGAATGATACATAGTATCTGCGCCCAGTATCGCTGCTCATCCCACACCACAAAATGTGTCCTACTGCTTTACTACATGTCTTGCGTGTTTTCCTATTATTTAGCAGCAGTTCTGATTCGTGTGTAGTCTCCGCCAATGCTATTCCGAAATCGTTATTCTTAATATTTTGGGAGAATGATACATAGTATCTGCGCCCAGTATCGCTGCACGTCTCACATCACAAAATGTGTCCTACTGCTTTACTACATGTCTTGCGTGTTTTCATATTATTTAGCAACAATTCAGAATCGTGTGTAGTCTCCGCCAATGCTATTACGAAATCGTTATTCTTAATATCTTGCGAGAATGATACATAGTATCTGCGCCCAGTATCGCTGCTCGTCTCACACCACAAAATGTGTCCTACTGCTTTACTACATGTCTTGCGTGTTTTCATATTATTTAGCACCAATTCAGAATCGTGTGTAGTCTGCGCCAATGCTATTCCGAAATCGTTATTCTTAATATTTTGGGAGAATGATACATAGTATCTACGCCCACCTACAGAGTGCGCTGCTCGTCCCACACCACAAAATGTGTCCTACTGCTTTACTACATGTCTTGCGTGTTTTCATAATATTTAGCACCAATTCAGAATCGTGTGTAGTCTCCGCCAATGCTATTACGAAATCGTTATTCTTAATATTTTTGGAGAATGATACATAGTATCTACGCCCACCTACAGAGTGCGCTGCTCGTCCCACACCACAAAATGTGTCCTACTGCTCTACTACTTGTCTTGCGTGTTTTCATATTATTTAGCACCAATTCAGAATCGTGTGTAGTCTCCGCCAATGCTATTCCGAAATCGTTATTCTTAATATTTTTGGAGAATGATACATAGTATCTACGCCCACCTACAGAGTGCGCTGCTCGTCCCACACCACAAAATGTGTCCTACTGCTTTACTACATGTCTTGCGTGTTTTCATAATATTTAGCACCAATTCAGAATCGTGTGTAGTCTGCGCCAATGCTATTCCGAAATCGTTATTCTTAATATTTTTGGAGAATGATACATAGTATCTACGCCCACCTACAGAGTGCGCTGCTCGTCCCACACCACAATATGTGTCCTACTGCTTTACTACATGTCTTGCGTGTTTTCATATTATTTAGCACCAATTCAGAATCGTGTGTAGTCTGCGCCAATGCTATTCCGAAATCGTTATTCTTAATATTTTTGGAGAATGATACATAGTATCTACGCCCACCTACAGAGTGCGCTGCTCGTCCCACACCACAAAATGTGTCCTACTGCTTTACTACATGTCTTGCGTGTTTTCATATTATTTAGCACCAATTCAGAATCGTGTGTAGTCTGCGCCAATGCTATTCCGAAATCGTTATTCTTAATATTTTTGGAGAATGATACATAGTATCTACGCCCACCTACAGAGTGCGCTGCTCGTCCCACACCACAAAATGTGTCCTACTGCTTTACTACATGTCTTGCGTGTTTTCATATTATTTAGCACCAATTCAGAATCGTGTGTAGTCTGCGCCAATGCTATTCCGAAATCGTTATTCTTAATATTTTTGGAGAATGATACATAGTATCTACGCCCACCTACAGAGTGCGCTGCTCGTCCCACACCACAAAATGTGTCCTACTGCTCTACTACTTGTCTTGCGTGTTTTCATATTATTTAGCACCAATTCAGAATCGTGTGTAGTCTCCGCCAATGCTATTCCGAAATCGTTATTCTTAATATTTTTGGAGAATGATACATAGTATCTACGCCCACCTACAGAGTGCGCTGCTCGTCCCACACCACAAAATGTGTCCTACTGCTTTACTACATGTCTTGCGTGTTTTCATATTATTTAGCACCAATTCAGAATCGTGTGTAGTCTGCGCCAATGCTATTCCGAAATCGTTATTCTTAATATTTTTGGAGAATGATACATAGTATCTACGCCCACCTACAGAGTGCGCTGCTCGTCCCACACCACAATATGTGTCCTACTGCTTTACTACATGTCTTGCGTGTTTTCATATTATTTAGCACCAATTCAGAATCGTGTGTAGTCTCCGCCAATGCTATTCCGAAATCGTTATTCTTAATATTTTGGGAGAATGATACATAGTATCTGCGCCCAGTATCGCTGCTCATCCCACACCACAAAATGTGTCCTACTGTTTTACTACATGTCTTGCGTGTTTTCATATTATTTAGCAACAATTCAGAATCGTGTGTAGTCTCCGCCAATGCTATTACGAAATCGTTATTCTTAATATTTTTGGAGAATGATACATAGTATCTACGCCCACCTACAGAGTGCGCTGCTCGTCCCACACCACAAAATGTGTCCTACTGCTCTACTACTTGTCTTGCGTGTTTTCATATTATTTAGCACCAATTCAGAATCGTGTGTAGTCTCCGCCAATGCTATTCCGAAATCGTTATTCTTAATATTTTGGGAGAATGATACATAGTATCTACGCCCACCTACAGAGTGCGCTGCTCGTCCCACACCACAAAATGTGTCCTACTGCTTTACTACATGTCTTGCGTGTTTTCATAATATTTAGCACCAATTCAGAATCGTGTGTAGTCTCAGCCAGTGCTATTCCGAAATCGTTATTCTTAATATTTTGGGAGAATGATACATAGTATCTGCGCCCAGTATCGCTGCTCATCCCACACCACAAAATGTGTCCTACTGCTTTACTACATGTCTTGCGTGTTTTCATATTATTTAGCACCAATTCAGAATCGAGTGTAGTCTCCGCCAGTGCTATTCCGAAATCGTTATTCTTAATATTTTGGGAGAATGATACATAGTATCTGCGCCCAGTATCGCTGCTCATCCCACACCACAAAATGTGTCCTACTGTTTTACTACATGTCTTGCGTGTTTTCATATTATTTAGCAACAATTCAGAATCGTGTGTAGTCTCCGCCAATGCTATTACGAAATCGTTATTCTTAATATTTTTGGAGAATGATACATAGTATCTACGCCCACCTACAGAGTGCGCTGCCCGTCCCACACCACAAAATGTGTCCTACTGCTCTACTACTTGTCTTGCGTGTTTTCATATTATTTAGCACCAATTCAGAATCGTGTGTAGTCTCCGCCAATGCTATTCCGAAATCGCTATTCTTAATATTTTTGGAGAATGATACATAGTATCTGCGCCCAGTATCGCTGCTCATCCCACACCACAAAATGTGTCCTACTGCTTTACTACATGTCTTGCGTGTTTTCATATTATTTAGCACCAATTCAGAATCGAGTGTAGTCTCCGCCAGTGCTATTCCGAAATCGTTATTCTTAATATTTCGGGAGAATGATACATAGTATCTGCGCCCAGTATCGCTGCTCGTCCCACACCACAAAATGTGTCCTACTGTTTTACTACATGTCTTGCGTGTTTTCATATTATTTAGCACCAATTCAGAATCGTGTGTAGTCTCCGCCAATGCTATTACGAAATCGTTATTCTTAATATTTTTGGAGAATGATACATAGTATCTACGCCCACCTACAGAGTGCGCTGCTCGTCCCACACCACGAAATGTGTCCTACTGCTCTACTACTTGTCTTGCGTGTTTTCATATTATTTAGCACCAATTCAGAATCGTGTGTAGTCTCCGCCAATGCTATTCCGAAATCGTTATTCTTAATATTTTTGGAGAATGATACATAGTATCTACGCCCACCTACAGAGTGCGCTGCTCGTCCCACACCACAAAATGTGTCCTACTGCTCTACTACTTGTCTTGCGTGTTTTCATATTATTTAGCACCAATTCAGAATCGAGTGTAGTCTCCGCCAGTGCTATTCCGAAATCGTTATTCTTAATATTTTGGGAGAATGATACATAGTATCTGCGCCCAGTATCGCTGCTCATCCCACACCACAAAATGTGTCCTACTGCTTTACTACATGTCTTGCGTGTTTTCATATTATTTAGCACCAATTCAGAATCGAGTGTAGTCTCCGCCAGTGCTATTCCGAAATCGTTATTCTTAATATTTTGGGAGAATGATACATAGTATCTGCGCCCAGTATCGCTGCTCATCCCACACCACAAAATGTGTCCTACTGTTTTACTACATGTCTTGCGTGTTTTCATATTATTTAGCAACAATTCAGAATCGTGTGTAGTCTCCGCCAATGCTATTACGAAATCGTTATTCTTAATATTTTTGGAGAATGATACATAGTATCTACGCCCACCTACAGAGTGCGCTGCTCGTCCCACACCACAAAATGTGTCCTACTGCTCTACTACTTGTCTTGCGTGTTTTCATATTATTTAGCACCAATTCAGAATCGTGTGTAGTCTCCGCCAATGCTATTCCGAAATCGTTATTCTTAATATTTTGGGAGAATGATACATAGTATCTACGCCCACCTACAGAGTGCGCTGCTCGTCCCACACCACAAAATGTGTCCTACTGCTTTACTACATGTCTTGCGTGTTTTCATAATATTTAGCACCAATTCAGAATCGTGTGTAGTCTCAGCCAGTGCTATTCCGAAATCGTTATTCTTAATATTTTGGGAGAATGATACATAGTATCTGCGCCCAGTATCGCTGCTCATCCCACACCACAAAATGTGTCCTACTGCTTTACTACATGTCTTGCGTGTTTTCATATTATTTAGCACCAATTCAGAATCGAGTGTAGTCTCCGCCAGTGCTATTCCGAAATCGTTATTCTTAATATTTTGGGAGAATGATACATAGTATCTGCGCCCAGTATCGCTGCTCATCCCACACCACAAAATGTGTCCTACTGCTTTACTACATGTCTTGCGTGTTTTCCTATTATTTAGCAGCAGTTCTGATTCGTGTGTAGTCTCCGCCAATGCTATTCCGAAATCGTTATTCTTAATATTTTGGGAGAATGATACATAGTATCTGCGCCCAGTATCGCTGCACGTCTCACATCACAAAATGTGTCCTACTGCTTTACTACATGTCTTGCGTGTTTTCATATTATTTAGCAACAATTCAGAATCGTGTGTAGTCTCCGCCAATGCTATTACGAAATCGTTATTCTTAATATCTTGCGAGAATGATACATAGTATCTGCGCCCAGTATCGCTGCTCGTCTCACACCACAAAATGTGTCCTACTGCTTTACTACATGTCTTGCGTGTTTTCATATTATTTAGCACCAATTCAGAATCGTGTGTAGTCTGCGCCAATGCTATTCCGAAATCGTTATTCTTAATATTTTGGGAGAATGATACATAGTATCTACGCCCACCTACAGAGTGCGCTGCTCGTCCCACACCACAAAATGTGTCCTACTGCTCTACTACTTGTCTTGCGTGTTTTCATATTATTTAGCACCAATTCAGAATCGTGTGTAGTCTCCGCCAATGCTATTCCGAAATCGTTATTCTTAATATTTTGGGAGAATGATACATAGTATCTACGCCCACCTACAGAGTGCGCTGCTCGTCCCACACCACAAAATGTGTCCTACTGCTTTACTACATGTCTTGCGTGTTTTCATAATATTTAGCACCAATTCAGAATCGTGTGTAGTCTCAGCCAGTGCTATTCCGAAATCGTTATTCTTAATATTTTGGGAGAATGATACATAGTATCTGCGCCCAGTATCGCTGCTCATCCCACACCACAAAATGTGTCCTACTGCTTTACTACATGTCTTGCGTGTTTTCATATTATTTAGCACCAATTCAGAATCGAGTGTAGTCTCCGCCAGTGCTATTCCGAAATCGTTATTCTTAATATTTTGGGAGAATGATACATAGTATCTGCGCCCAGTATCGCTGCTCATCCCACACCACAAAATGTGCCCTACTGCTTTACTACATGTCTTGCGTGTTTTCCTATTATTTAGCAGCAGTTCTGATTCGTGTGTAGTCTCCGCCAATGCTATTCCGAAATCGTTATTCTTAATATTTTGGGAGAATGATACATAGTATCTGCGCCCAGTATCGCTGCACGTCTCACATCACAAAATGTGTCCTACTGCTTTACTACATGTCTTGCGTGTTTTCATATTATTTAGCAACAATTCAGAATCGTGTGTAGTCTCCGCCAATGCTATTCCGAAATCGTTATTCTTAATATTTTGGGAGAATGATACATAGTATCTGCGCCCAGTATCGCTGCACGTCTCACATCACAAAATGTGTCCTACTGCTTTACTACATGTCTTGCGTGTTTTCATATTATTTAGCAACAATTCAGAATCGTGTGTAGTCTCCGCCAATGCTATTACGAAATCGTTATTCTTAATATCTTGCGAGAATGATACATAGTATCTGCGCCCAGTATCGCTGCTCGTCTCACACCACAAAATGTGTCCTACTGCTTTACTACATGTCTTGCGTGTTTTCATATTATTTAGCACCAATTCAGAATCGTGTGTAGTCTCCGCCAATGCTATTCCGAAATCGTTATTCTTAATATTTTGGGAGAATGATACATAGTATCTACGCCCACCTACAGAGTGCGCTGCTCGTCCCACACCACAAAATGTGTCCTACTGCTTTACTACATGTCTTGCGTGTTTTCATAATATTTAGCACCAATTCAGAATCGTGTGTAGTCTCAGCCAGTGCTATTCCGAAATCGTTATTCTTAATATTTTGGGAGAATGATACATAGTATCTGCGCCCAGTATCGCTGCACGTCTCACATCACAAAATGTGTCCTACTGCTTTACTACATGTCTTGCGTGTTTTCATATTATTTAGCAACAATTCAGAATCGTGTGTAGTCTCCGCCAATGCTATTACGAAATCGTTATTCTTAATATCTTGCGAGAATGATACATAGTATCTGCGCCCAGTATCGCTGCTCGTCTCACACCACAAAATGTGTCCTACTGCTTTACTACATGTCTTGCGTGTTTTCATATTATTTAGCAACAATTCAGAATCGTGTGTAGTCTCCGCCAGTGCTATTCCGAAATCGTTATTCTTAATATTTTGGGAGAATGATACATAGTATCTGCGCCCAGTATCGCTGCTCGTCTCACACCACAAAATGTGTCCTACTGCTTTACTACATGTCTTGCGTGTTTTCATATTATTTAGCACCAATTCAGAATCGTGTGTAGTCTCCGCCAGTGCTATTCCGAAATCGTTATTCTTAATATTTTGGGAGAATGATACATAGTATCTGCGCCCAGCATCGCTGCTCGTCCCACACCACAAAATGTGTCCTACTGCCTTACTACATGTCTTGCGTGTTTTCATATTATTTAGCACCAATTCAGAATCGAGTGTAGTCTGCGCCAATGCTATTCCGAAATCGTTATGCTAAATAATTTGGGAGAATGATACATAGTATCTGCGCACAGCTACAGAGTGCGCTGCTCATCCCACACCACAAAATGTGTCCTACTGCTTTACTACATGTCTTGCGTGTTTTCACATTATTTAGCATTCATTCAGATTAGTGTGTAGTCTCTGTCAATGCTATTCCGAAATCGTTATTCTTAATATTTTCAGAAATTGATACATAGTATCTGCGCCCACCTACAGAGTGCGCTGCTAGTCAGACACCACAAAATGTGTCCCACTGCTTTACTACATGTCTTGCTTGTTTTCATATTATTTAGCACCAATTCAGAATCGTGTGTAGTCTCCGCCAATGCTATTCCGAAATCTTTATGCTAAATAATGTGGGAGAATGATACATAGTATCTGCGCACAGCTACAGAGTGCGCTGCTCATCCCACACCACAAAATGTGTCTTTCTGCTTTACTACATGTCTTGCGTATTTTCATATTATTTAGCATTAATTCAGAATCGTGTGTGGTCTCTGCCAATGCTATTCCGAGATCGTTATTCTTAATATTTTCGGAGAATGATACATAGTATCTGCGCCCACCTACAGAGTGCGCTGCTCGTCCCACACCACAAAATGTGTCCTACTGCTTTACAACATGTCTCGCGTGTTTTCATTTTATTTAGCACCAATTCAGAATCGTGTGTGGTCTCTGCCAATGCTATTCCGAAATCGTTATTCTTAATATTTTCGGAGAATGATACATAGTATCTGCGCCCACCTACAGAGTGCGCTGCTCGTCCCACACCACAAAATGTGTCCTACTGCTTTACAACATGTCTCGCGTGTTTTCATTTTATTTAGCACCAATTCAGAATCGTTTGTGGTCTCTGCCAATGCTATTCCGAAATCGTTATTCTTAATATTTTCGGAGAATGATACATAGTATCTGCGCCCACCTACAGAGTGCGCTGCTCGTCCCACACCACAAAATGTGTCCTACTGCTTTACAACATGTCTCGCGTGTTTTCATTTTATTTAGCACCAATTCAGAATCGTGAGTAGTCTCTGTCAATGCTATTCCGAGATCGTTATTCTTAATATTTTCGGAGAATGATACATAGTATCTGCGCCCACCTACAGAGTGCGCTGCTCGTCCCACACCACAAAATGTGTCCTACTGCTTTACAACATGTCTCGCGTGTTTTCATTTTATTTAGCACCAATTCAGAATCGTGAGTAGTCTCTGTCAATGCTATTCCGAGATCGTTATTCTTAATATTTTCGGAGAATGATACATAGTATCTGCGCCCACCTACAGAGTGCGCTGCTCGTCCCACACCACAAAATGTGTCCTACTGCTTTACAACATGTCTCGCGTGTTTTCATTTTATTTAGCACCAATTCAGAATCGACTGTAGTCTGCGCCAATGTTATTCCGAAATCGTTATGCTAAATAATTTGGGAGAATGATACATTGTATCTGCGCACAGCTGCAGAGTGCGCTGCTCATCCCACACCACAAAATGTGTCCTACTGCTTTACTACATGTCTTGCGTGTTTTCCTATTATTTAGCAACAATTCTAATTCGTGTGTAGGTTCCGCCAATGCTATTCCGAAATCGTTATTCTTAATATTTTGGGAGAATGATACACAGTATGTACGACCACCTACAGAGTGCGCTGCTCGTCCCACACCACAAAATGTGTCCTACTGCTTTACTACATGTCTTGCGTGTTTTCATATTATTTAGCACCAATTCAGAATCGACTGTAGTCTGCGCCAATGCTATTCCGAAATCGTTATGCTAAATAATTTGGGAGAATGATACATAGTATCTGCGCACAGCTACAGAGTGCGCTGCTCATCCCACACCACAAAATGTGTCCTACTGCTTTACTACATGTCTTGCGTGTTTTCACATTATTTAGCATTTATTCAGATTGGTGTGTAGTCTCTGTCAATGCTATTCCGAAATCGTTATTCTTAATATTTTCAGAAATTGATACATAGTATCTGCGCCCACCTACAGAGTGCGCTGCTAGTCAGACACCACAAAATGTGTCCCACTGCTTTACTACATGTCTTGCTTGTTTTCATATTATTTAGCACCAATTCAGAATCGTGTGTAGTCTCCGCCAATGCTATTCCGAAATCTTTATGCTAAATAATGTGGGAGAATGATACATAGTATCTGCGCACAGCAACAGAGTGCGCTGCTCATCCCACACCACAAAATGTGTCTTTCTGCTTTACTACATGTCTTGCGTGTTTTCATATTATTTAGCATTAATTCAGAATCGTGTGTGGTCTCTGCCAATGCTATTCCGAGATCGTTATTCTTAATATTTTCGGAGAATGATACATAGTATCTGCGCCCACCTACAGAGTGCGCTGCTCGTCCCACACCACAAAATGTGTCCTACTGCTTTACAACATGTCTCGCGTGTTTTCATTTTATTTAGCACCAATTCAGAATCGTGTGTGGTCTCTGCCAATGCTATTCCGAAATCGTTATTCTTAATATTTTCGGAGAATGATACATAGTATCTGCGCCCACCTACAGAGTGCGCTGCTCGTCCCACACCACAAAATGTGTCCTACTGCTTTACAACATGTCTCGCGTGTTTTCATTCTATTTAGCACCAATTCAGAATCGTGTGTGGTCTCTGCCAAAGCTATTCCGAAATCGTTATTCTTAATATTTTCGGAGAATGATACATAGTATCTGCGCCCACCTACAGAGTGCGCTGCTCGTCCCACACCACAAAATGTGTCCTACTGCTTTACAACATGTCTCGCGTGTTTTCATTTTATTTAGCACCAATTCAGAATCGTGAGTAGTCTCTGTCAATGCTATTCCGAGATCGTTATTCTTAATATTTTCGGAGAATGATACATAGTATCTGCGCCCACCTACAGAGTGCGCTGCTCGTCCCACACCACAAAATGTGTCCTACTGCTTTACAACATGTCTCGCGTGTTTTCATTTTATTTAGCACCAATTCAGAATCGTGTGTGGTCTCTGCCAATGCTATTCCGAAATCGTTATTCTTAATATTTTCGGAGAATGATACATAGTATCTGCGCCCACCTACAGAGTGCGCTGCTCGTCCCACACCACAAAATGTGTCCTACTGCTTTACAACATGTCTCGCGTGTTTTCATTTTATTTAGCACCAATTCAGAATCGTGTGTGGTCTCTGCCAATGCTATTCCGAGATCGTTATTCTTAATATTTTCGGAGAATGATACATAGTATCTGCGCCCACCTACAGAGTGCGCTGCTCGTCCCACACCACAAAATGTGTCCTACTGCTTTACAACATGTCTCGCGTGTTTTCATTTTATTTAGCACCAATTCAGAATCGTGTGTGGTCTCTGCCAATGCTATTCCGAAATCGTTATTCTTAATATTTTCGGAGAATGATACATAGTATCTGCGCCCACCTACAGAGTGCGCTGCTCGTCCCACACCACAAAATGTGTCCTACTGCTTTACAACATGTCTCGCGTGTTTTCATTTTATTTAGCACCAATTCAGAATCGTGTGTGGTCTCTGCCAATGCTATTCCGAGATCGTTATTCTTAATATTTTCGGAGAATGATACATAGTATCTGCGCCCACCTACAGAGTGCGCTGCTCGTCCCACACCACAAAATGTGTCCTACTGCTTTACAACATGTCTCGCGTTTTTTCATTTTATTTAGCACCAATTCAGAATCGTGTGTGGTCTCTGCCAATGCTATTCCGAAATCGTTATTCTTAATATTTTCGGAGAATGATACATAGTATCTGCGCCCACCTACAGAGTGCGCTGCTCGTCCCACACCACAAAATGTGTCCTACTGCTTTACAACATGTCTCGCGTGTTTTCATTTTATTTAGCACCAATTCAGAATCGTGAGTAGTCTCTGTCAATGCTATTCCGAGATCGTTATTCTTAATATTTTCGGAGAATGATACATAGTATCTGCGCCCACCTACAGAGTGCGCTGCTCGTCCCACACCACAAAATGTGTCCTACTGCTTTACAACATGTCTCGCGTGTTTTCATTTTATTTAGCACCAATTCAGAATCGTGTGTGGTCTCTGCCAATGCTATTCCGAAATCGTTATTCTTAATATTTTCGGAGAATGATACATAGTATCTGCGCCCACCTACAGAGTGCGCTGCTCGTCCCACACCACAAAATGTGTCCTACTGCTTTACAACATGTCTCGCGTGTTTTCATTTTATTTAGCACCAATTCAGAATCGTGTGTGGTCTCTGCCAATGCAATTCCGAAATCGTTATTCTTAATATTTTCGGAGAATGATACATAGTATCTGCGCCCACCTACAGAGTGCGCTGCTCGTCCCACACCACAAAATGTGTCCTACTGCTTTACAACATGTCTCGCGTGTTTTCATTTTATTTAGCACCAATTCAGAATCGTGAGTAGTCTCTGTCAATGCTATTCCGAGATCGTTATTCTTAATATTTTCGGAGAATGATACATAGTATCTGCGCCCACCTACAGAGTGCGCTGCTCGTCCCACACCACAAAATGTGTCCTACTGCTTTACAACATGTCTTGCGTGTTTTCATAATATTTAGCACCAATTCAGAATCGACTGTAGTCTGCGCCAATGCTATTCCGAAATCGTTATGCTAAATAATTTGGGAGAATGATACATAGTATCAGCGCACAGCTACAGAGTGCGCTGCTCATCCCACACCACAAAATGTGTCCTACTGCTTTACTACATGTCTTGCGTGTTTTCACATTATTTAGCATTTATTCAGATTAGTGTGTAGTCTCTGTCAATGCTATTCCGAAATCGTTATTCTTAATATTTTCAGAAATTGATACATAGTATCTGCGCCCACCTACAGAGTGCGCTGCTAGTCAGACACCACAAAATGTGTCCCACTGCTTTACTACATGTCTTGCTTGTTTTCATATTATTTAGCACCAATTCAGAATCGTGTGTAGTCTCCGCCAATGCTATTCCGAAATCTTTATGCTAAATAATGTGGGAGAATGATACATAGTATCTGCGCACAGCTACAGAGTGCGCTGCTCATCCCACACCACAAAATGTGTCTTTCTGCTTTACTACATGTCTTGCGTGTTTTCATATTATTTAGCATTAATTCAGAATCGTGTGTGGTCTCTGCCAATGCTATTCCGAGATCGTTATTCTTAATATTTTCGTAGAATGATACATAGTATCTGCGCCCACCTACAGAGTGCGCTGCTCGTCCCACACCACAAAATGTGTCCTACTGCTTTACAACATGTCTCGCGTGTTTTCATTTTATTTAGCACCAATTCAGAATCGTGTGTGGTCTCTGCCAATGCGATTCCGAAATCGTTATTCTTAATATTTTCGGAGAATGATACATAGTATCTGCGCCCACCTACAGAGTGCGCTGCTCGTCCCACACCACAAAATGTGTCCTACTGCTTTACAACATGTCTCGCGTGTTTTCATTTTATTTAGCACCAATTCAGAATCGTGTGTGGTCTCTGCCAATGCTATTCCGAAATCGTTATTCTTAATATTTTCGGAGAATGATACATAGTATCTGCGCCCACCTACAGAGTGCGCTGCTCGTCCCACACCACAAAATGTGTCCTACTGCTTTACAACATGTCTCGCGTGTTTTCATTTTATTTAGCACCAATTCAGAATCGTGAGTAGTCTCTGTCAATGCTATTCCGAGATCGTTATTCTTAATATTTTCGGAGAATGATACATAGTATCTGCGCCCACCTACAGAGTGCGCTGCTCGTCCCACACCACAAAATGTGTCCTACTGCTTTACAACATGTCTCGCGTGTTTTCATTTTATTTAGCACCAATTCAGAATCGTGTGTGGTCTCTGCCAATGCTATTCCGAAATCGTTATTCTTAATATTTTCGGAGAATGATACATAGTATCTGCGCCCACCTACAGAGTGCGCTGCTCGTCCCACACCACAAAATGTGTCCTACTGCTTTACAACATGTCTCGCGTGTTTTCATTTTATTTAGCACCAATTCAGAATCGTGTGTGGTCTCTGCCAATGCTATTCCGAAATCGTTATTCTTAATATTTTCGGAGAAAGATACATAGTATCTGCGCCCACCTACAGAGTGCGCTGCTCGTCCCACACCACAAAATGTGTCCTACTGCTTTACAACATGTCTCGCGTGTTTTCATTTTATTTAGCACCAATTCAGAATCGTGAGTAGTCTCTGTCAATGCTATTCCGAGATCGTTATTCTTAATATTTTCGGAGAATGATACATAGTATCTGCGCCCACCTACAGAGTGCGCTGCTCGTCCCACACCACAAAATGTGTCCTACTGCTTTACAACATGTCTCGCGTGTTTTCATTTTATTTAGCACCAATTCAGAATCGTGTGTGGTCTCTGCCAATGCTATTCCGAAATCGTTATTCTTAATATTTTCGGAGAATGATACATAGTATCTGCGCCCACCTACAGAGTGCGCTGCTCGTCCCACACCACAAAATGTGTCCTACTGCTTTACAACATGTCTCGCGTGTTTTCATTTTATTTAGCACCAATTCAGAATCGTGTGTGGTCTCTGCCAATGCTATTCCGAAATCGTTATTCTTAATATTTTCGGAGAATGATACATAGTATCTGCGCCCACCTACAGAGTGCGCTGCTCGTCCCACACCACAAAATGTGTCCTACTGCTTTACAACATGTCTCGCGTGTTTTCATTTTATTTAGCACCAATTCAGAATCGTGAGTAGTCTCTGTCAATGCTATTCCGAGATCGTTATTCTTAATATTTTCGGAGAATGATACATAGTATCTGCGCCCACCTACAGAGTGCGCTGCTCGTCCCACACCACAAAATGTGTCCTACTGCTTTACAACATGTCTTGCGTGTTTTCATAATATTTAGCACCAATTCAGAATCGACTGTAGTCTGCGCCAATGCTATTCCGAAATCGTTATGCTAAATAATTTGGGAGAATGATACATAGTATCAGCGCACAGCTACAGAGTGCGCTGCTCATCCCACACCACAAAATGTGTCCTACTGCTTTACTACATGTCTTGCGTGTTTTCACATTATTTAGCATTTATTCAGATTAGTGTGTAGTCTCTGTCAATGCTATTCCGAAATCGTTATTCTTAATATTTTCAGAAATTGATACATAGTATCTGCGCCCACCTACAGAGTGCGCTGCTAGTCAGACACCACAAAATGTGTCCCACTGCTTTACTACATGTCTTGCTTGTTTTCATATTATTTAGCACCAATTCAGAATCGTGTGTAGTCTCCGCCAATGCTATTCCGAAATCTTTATGCTAAATAATGTGGGAGAATGATACATAGTATCTGCGCACAGCTACAGAGTGCGCTGCTCATCCCACACCACAAAATGTGTCTTTCTGCTTTACTACATGTCTTGCGTGTTTTCATATTATTTAGCATTAATTCAGAATCGTGTGTGGTCTCTGCCAATGCTATTCCGAGATCGTTATTCTTAATATTTTCGTAGAATGATACATAGTATCTGCGCCCACCTACAGAGTGCGCTGCTCGTCCCACACCACAAAATGTGTCCTACTGCTTTACAACATGTCTCGCGTGTTTTCATTTTATTTAGCACCAATTCAGAATCGAGTGTAGTCTGCGCCAATGCTATTCCGAAATCGTTATTCTTAATATTTTCGGAGAATGATACATAGTATCTGCGCCCACCTACAGAGTGCGCTGCTCGTCCCACACCACAAAATGTGTCCTACTGCTTTACAACATGTCTCGCGTGTTTTCATTTTATTTAGCACCAATTCAGAATCGTGTGTGGTCTCTGCCAATGCTATTCCGAAATCGTTATTCTTAATATTTTCGGAGAATGATACATAGTATCTGCGCCCACCTACAGAGTGCGCTGCTCGTCCCACACCACAAAATGTGTCCTACTGCTTTACAACATGTCTCGCGTGTTTTCATTTTATTTAGCACCAATTCAGAATCGTGAGTAGTCTCTGTCAATGCTATTCCGAGATCGTTATTCTTAATATTTTCGGAGAATGATACATAGTATCTGCGCCCACCTACAGAGTGCGCTGCTCGTCCCACACCACAAAATGTGTCCTACTGCTTTACAACATGTCTCGCGTGTTTTCATTTTATTTAGCACCAATTCAGAATCGTGTGTGGTCTCTGCCAATGCTATTCCGAAATCGTTATTCTTAATATTTTCGGAGAATGATACATAGTATCTGAACCCACCTACAGAGTGCGCTGCTCGTCCCACACCACAAAATGTGTCCTACTGCTTTACAACATGTCTCGCGTATTTTCATTTTATTTAGCACCAATTCAGAATCGTGTGTGGTCTCTGCCAATGCTATTCCGAAATCGTTATTCTTAATATTTTCGGAGAATGATACATAGTATCTGCGCCCACCTACAGAGTGCGCTGCTCGTCCCACACCACAAAATGTGTCCTACTGCTTTACAACATGTCTCGCGTGTTTTCATTTTATTTAGCACCAATTCAGAATCGTGTGTGGTCTCTGCCAATGCTATTCCGAAATCGTTATTCTTAATATTTTCGGAGAATGATACATAGTATCTGCGCCCACCTACAGAGTGCGCTGCTCGTCCCACACCACAAAATGTGTCCTACTGCTTTACAACACGTCTCGCGTGTTTTCATTTTATTTAGCACCAATTCAGAATCGTGTGTGGTCTCTGCCAATGCTATTCCGAAATCGTTATTCTTAATATTTTCGGAGAATGATACATAGTATCTGCGCCCACCTACAGAGTGCGCTGCTCGTCCCACACCACAAAATGTGTCCTACTGCATTACAACATGTGTCGCGTGTTTTCATTTTATTTAGCACCAATTCAGAATCGTGTGTGGTCTCTGCCAATGCTATTCCGAAATCGTTATTCTTAATATTTTCGGAGAATGATACATAGTATCTGCGCCCACCTACAGAGTGCGCTGCTCGTCCCACACCACAAAATGTGTCCTACTGCTTTACAACATGTCTCGCGTGTTTTCATTTTATTTAGCACCAATTCAGAATCGTGTGTGGTCTCTGCCAATGCTATTCCGAAATCGTTATTCTTAATATTTTCGGAGAATGATACATAGTATCTGCGCCCACCTACAGAGTGCGCTGCTCGTCCCACACCACAAAATGTGTCCTACTGCTTTACAACATGTCTCGCGTGTTTTCATTTTATTTAGCACCAATTCAGAATCGTGTGTGGTCTCTGCCAATGCTATTCCGAAATCGTTATTCTTAATATTTTCGGAGAATGATACATAGTATCTGCGCCCACCTACAGAGTGCGCTGCTCGTCCCACACCACAAAATGTGTCCTACTGCTTTACAACATGTCTCGCGTGTTTTCATTTTATTTAGCACCAATTCAGAATCGTGTGTGGTCTCTGCCAATGCTATTCCGAAATCGTTATTCTTAATATTTTGGGAGAATGATACATAGTATCTACACCCACCTACAGAGTGCGCTGCTCGTCTCACACCACAAAATGTGTCCTACTGCTTTACTACATGTCTTGCGTGTTTTCATATTATTTAGCAACAATTCAAAATCGTGTGTAGTCTCCGCCAATGCTATTCCGAAATCGTTATTCTTAATATTTTCGGAGAATGATACATAGTATCTGCGCCCACCTACAGAGTGCGCTGCTCGTCCCACACCACAAAATGTGTCCTACTGCATTACAACATGTCTCGCGTGTTTTCATTTTATTTAGCACCAATTCAGAATCGTGTGTGGTCTCTGCCAATGCTATTCCGAAATCGTTATTCTTAATATTTTCGGAGAATGATACATAGTATCTGCGCCCACCTACAGAGTGCGCTGCTCGTCCCACACCACAAAATGTGTCCTACTGCTTTACAACATGTCTCGCGTGTTTTCATTTTATTTAGCACCAATTCAGAATCGTGTGTGGTCTCTGCCAATGCTATTCCGAAATCGTTATTCTTAATATTTTGGGAGAATGATACATAGTATCTACACCCACCTACAGAGTGCGCTGCTCGTCTCACACCACAAAATGTGTCCTACTGCTTTACTACATGTCTTGCGTGTTTTCATATTATTTAGCACCAATTCAGAATCGTGTGTGGTCTCTGCCAATGCTATTCCGACATCGTTATTCTTAATATTTTCGGAGAATGATACATAGTATCTGCGCCCAGCTACAGAGTGCGCTGCTCGTCCCACACCACAAAATGTGTCCTACTGCTTTACAACATGTCTCGCGTGTTTTCATTTTATTTAGCACCAATTCAGAATCGTGTGTGGTCTCTGCCAATGCTATTCCGAAATCGTTATTCTTAATATTTTCGGAGAATGATACATAGTATCTGAACCCACCTACAGAGTGCGCTGCTCGTCCCACACCACAAAATGTGTCCTACTGCTTTACAACATGTCTCGCGTGTTTTCATTTTATTTAGCACCAATTCAGAATCGTGTGTGGTCTCTGCCAATGCTATTCCGAAATCGTTATTCTTAATATTTTCGGAGAATGATACATAGTATCTGCGCCCACCTACAGAGTGCGCTGCTCGTCCCACACCACAAAATGTGTCCTACTGCTTTACAACATGTCTCGCGTGTTTTCATTTTATTTAGCACCAATTCAGAATCGTGTGTGGTCTCTGCCAATGCTATTCCGAAATCGTTATTCTTAATATTTTCGGAGAATGATACATAGTATCTGCGCCCACCTACAGAGTGCGCTGCTCGTCCCACACCACAAAATGTGTCCTACTGCTTTACAACACGTCTCGCGTGTTTTCATTTTATTTAGCACCAATTCAGAATCGTGTGTGGTCTCTGCCAATGCTATTCCGAAATCGTTATTCTTAATATTTTCGGAGAATGATACATAGTATCTGCGCCCACCTACAGAGTGCGCTGCTCGTCCCACACCACAAAATGTGTCCTACTGCTTTACAACATGTCTCGTGTGTTTTCATTTTATTTAGCACCAATTCAGAATCGTGTGTGGTCTCTGCCAATGCTATTCCGAAATCGTTATTCTTAATATTTTGGGAGAATGATACATAGTATCTACACCCACCTACAGAGTGCGCTGCTCGTCTCACACCACAAAATGTGTCCTACTGCTTTACTACATGTCTTGCGTGTTTTCATATTATTTAGCAACAATTCAGAATCGTGTGTAGTCTCCGCCAATGCTATTCCGAAATCGTTATTCTTAATATTTTGGGAGAATGATACATAGTATCTACACCCACCTACATAGTGCGCTGCTCGTCTCACACCACAAAATGTGTCCTACTGCTTTACTACATGTCTTGCGTGTTTTCATATTATTTAGCAACAATTCAAAATCGTGTGTAGTCTCCGCCAATGCTATTCCGAAATCGTTATTCTTAATATTTTGGGAGAATGATACATAGTATCTACACCCACCTACAGAGTGCGCTGCTCGTCTCACACCACAAAATGTGTCCTACTGCTTTATTACATGTCTTGCGTGTTTTCATATTATTTAGCAACAATTCAGAATCGTGTGTAGTCTCCGCCAATGCTATTCCGAAATCGTTATTCTTAATATTTTGGGAGAATGATACATAGTATCTACACCCACCTACAGAGTGCGCTGCTCGTCTCACACCACAAAATGTGTCCTACTGCTTTACTACATGTCTTGCGTGTTTTCATATTATTTAGCAACAATTCAGAATCGTGTGTAGTCTCCGCCAATGCTATTCCGAAATCGTTATTCTTAATATTTTGGGAGAATGATACATAGTATCTGCGCCCATCTACAGAGTGCGCTGCTCGTCTCACACCACAAAATGTGTCCTACTGCTTTACTACATGTCTTGCGTGTTTTCATATTATTTAGCAACAATTCAGAATCGTGTGTAGTCTCCGCCAATGCTATTCCGAAATCGTTATTCTTAATATTTTGGGAGAATGATACATAGTATCTACGCCCACCTACAGAGTGCGCTGCTTGTCTCACACCACAAAATGTGTCCTACTGCTTTACTACATGTCTTGCGTGTTTTCATATTATTTATCACCAATTCAGAATCGTGTGTAGTCTCCGCCAGTGCTATTCCGAAATCGTTATTCTTAATATTTTGGGAGAATGATACATTGTATCTGCGCCCAGTATCGCTGCTCATCCCACACCACAAAATGTGTCCTACTGCTTTACTACATGTCTTGCGTGTTTTCATATTATTTAGCAACAATTCAGAATCGTGTGTAGTCTCCGCCAGTGCTATTCCGAAATCGTTATTCTTAATATTTTGGGAGAATGATACATAGTATCTGCGCCCAGTATCGCTGCTCATCCCACACCACAAAATGTGTCCTACTGCTTTACTACATGTCTTGCGTGTTTTCATATTATTTAGCAACAATTCAGAATCGTGTGTAGTCTCCGCCAGTGCTATTCCGAAATCGTTATTCTTAATATTTTGGGAGAATGATACATAGTATCTGCGCCCAGTATCGCTGCTCATCCCACACCACAAAATGTGTCCTACTGCTTTACTACATGTCTTGCGTGTTTTCATATTATTTATCACCAATTCAGAATCGTGTGTAGTCTCCGCCAGTGCTATTCCGAAATCGTTATTCTTAATATTTTGGGAGAATGATACATAGTATCTGCGCCCAGTATCGCTGCTCATCCCACACCACAAAATGTGTCCTACTGCTTTACTACATGTCTTGCGTGTTTTCATATTATTTAGCAACAATTCAGAATCGTGTGTAGTCTCCGCCAGTGCTATTCCGAAATCGTTATTCTTAATATTTTGGGAGAATGATATATAGTATCTGCGCCCAGTATCGCTGCTGATCCCACACCACAAAATGTGTCCTACTGCTTTACTACATGTCTTGCGTGTTTTCATATTATTTATCACCAATTCAGAATCGTGTGTAGTCTCCGCCAGTGCTATTCCGAAATCGTTATTCTTAATATTTTGGGAGAATGATACATAGTATCTGCGCCTACCTACTGAGTGCGCTGCTTGTCTCACACCACAAAATGTGTCCTACTGCTTTACTACATGTCTTGCGTGATTTCATATTATTTATCACCAATTCAGAATCGTGTGTAGTCTCCGCCAGTGCTATTCCGAAATCGTTATTCTTAATATTTTGGGAGAATGATATATAGTATCTGCGCCCAGTATCGCTGCTCATCCCACACCACAAAATGTGTCCTACTGCTTTACTACATGTCTTGCGTGTTTTCATATTATTTAGCAACAATTCAGAATCGTGTGTAGTCTCCGCCAGTGCTATTCCGAAATCGTTATTCTTAATATTTTGGGAGAATGATATATAGTATCTGCGCCCAGTATCGCTTCTCATCCCACACCACAAAATGTGTCCTACTGCTTTACTACATGTCTTGCGTGTTTTCATATTATTTATCACCAATTCAGAATTATGTGTAATCTCCGCCATTGCTATTTCGAAATCGTTATTCTTAATATTTTGGGAGAATGATACATAGTATCTGCGCCCACCTACTGACTGCGCTGCTTGTCTCACACCACAAAATGTGTCCTACTGCTTCACTACATGTCTTGCGTGTTTTCATATTATTTATCACCAATTCAGAATCGTGTGTAGTCTCCGCCAGTGCTATTCCGAAATCGTTATTCTTAATATTTTGGGAGAATGATACATAGTATCTGCGCCCAGTATCGCTGCTCATCCCACACCACAAAATGTGTCCTACTGCTTTACTACATGTCTTGCGTGTTTTCATATTATTTAGCAACAATTCAGAATCGTGTGTAGTCTCCGCCAGTGCTATTCCGAAATCGTTATTCTTAATATTTTGGGAGAATGATATATAGTATCTGCGCCCAGTATCGCTGCTCATCCCACACCACAAAATGTGTCCTACTGCTTTACTACATATCTTGCGTGTTTTCATATTATTTAGCAACAATTCAGAATCGTGTGTAGTCTCCGCCAGTGCTATTCCGAAATCGTTATTCTTAATATTTTGGGAGAATGATATATAGTATCTGCGCCCAGTATCGCTGCTCATCGCACACCACAAAATGTGTCCTACTGCTTTACTACATGTCTTGCGTGTTTTCATATTATTTATCACCAATTCAGAATCGTGTGTAGTCTCCGCCAGTGCTATTCCGAAATCGTTATTCTTAATATTTTGGGAGAATGATACATAGTATCTGCGCCCACCTACTGAGTGCGCTGCTTGTCTCACACCACAAAATGTGTCCTACTGCTTTACTACATGTCTTGCGTGATTTCATATTATTTATCTCCAATTCAGAATCGTGTGTAGTCTCCGCCAGTGCTATTCCGAAATCGTTATTCTTAATATTTTGGGAGAATGATATATAGTATCTGCGCCCAGTATCGCTGCTCATCCCACACCACAAAATGTGTCCTACTGCTTTACTACATGTCTTGCGTGTCTTCATATTATTTAGCAACAATTCAGAATCGTGTGTAGTCTCCGCCAGTGCTATTCCGAAATCGTTATTCTTAATATTTTGGGAGAATGATATATAGTATCTGCGCCCAGTATCGCTTCTCATCCCACACCACAAAATGTGTCCTACTGCTTTACTACATGTCTTGCGTGTTTTCATATTATTTATCACCAATTCAGAATTGTGTGTAGTCTCCGCCAGTGCTATTCCGAAATCGTTATTCTTAATATTTTGGGAGAATGATACATAGTATCTGCGCCCACCTACTGAGTGCGCTGCTTGTCTCACACCACAAAATGTGTCCTACTGCTTTACTACATGTCTTGCGTGTTTTCATATTATTTATCACCAATTCAGAATCGTGTGTAGTCTCCGCCAGTGCTATTCCGAAATCGTTATTCTTAATATTTTGGGAGAATGATACATAGTATCTGCGCCCAGTATCGCTGCTCATCCCACACCACAAAATGTGTCCTACTGCTTTACTACATGTCTTGCGTGTTTTCATATTATTTATCACCAATTCAGAATCGTGTGTAGTCTCCGCCAATGCTATTCCGAAATCGTTATTCTTAATATTTTGGGAGAATGATACATAGTATCTACGCCCACCTACAGAGTGCGCTGCTCGTCCCACACCACAAAATGTGTCCTACTGCTTTACTACATGTCTTGCGTGTTTTCATAATATTTAGCACCAATTCAGAATCGTGTGTAGTCTCAGCCAGTGCTATTCCGAAATCGTTATTCTTAATATTTTGGGAGAATGATACATAGTATCTGCGCCCAGTATCGCTGCTCATCCCACACCACAAAATGTGTCCTACTGCTTTACTACATGTCTTGCGTGTTTTCATATTATTTAGCACCAATTCAGAATCGAGTGTAGTCTCCGCCAGTGCTATTCCGAAATCGTTATTCTTAATATTTTGGGAGAATGATACATAGTATCTGCGCCCACCTACTGAGTGCGCTGCTTGTCTCACACCACAATATGTGTCCTACTGCTTTACTACATGTCTTGCGTGATTTCATATTATTTATCACCAATTCAGAATCGTGTGTAGTCTCCGCCAGTGCCAATCCGAAATCGTTATTCTTAATATTTTGGGAGAATGATATATAGTATCTGCGCCCAGTATCGCTGCTCATCCCACACCACAAAATGTGTCCTACTGCTTTACTACATGTCTTGCGTGTTTTCATATTATTTAGCAACGATTCAGAATCGTGCGTAGTCTCCGCCAGTGCTATTCCGAAATCGTTATTCTTAATATTTTGGGAGAATGATACATAGTATCTGCGCCCAGTATCGCTGCTTATCCCACACCACAAAATGTGTCCTACTGCTTTACTACATGTCTTGCGTGTTTTCATATTATTTAGCAACAATTCAGAATCGTGTGTAGTCTCGGCCAGTGCTATTCCGAAATCGTTATTCTTAATATTTTGGGAGAATGATACATAGTATCTGCGCCCAGTATCGCTGCTCATCCCACACCACAAAATGTGTCCTACTGCTTTACTACATGTCTTGCGTGTTTTCATATTATTTATCACCAATTCAGAATCGTGTGTAGTCTCCGCCAGTGCTATTCCGAAATCGTTATTCTTAATATTTTGGGAGAATGATACATAGTATCTGCGCCCACCTACTGAGTGCGCTGCTTGCCTCACACCACAAAATGTGTCCTACTGCTTTACTACATGTCTTGCGTGATTTCATATTATTTATCACCAATTCAGAATCGTGTGTAGTCTCCGCCAGTGCTATTCCGAAATCGTTATTCTTAATATTTTGGGAGAATGATATATTGTATCTGCGCCCAGTATCGCTGCTCATCCCACACCACAAAATGTGTCCTACTGCTTTACTACATGTCTTGCGTGTTTTCATATTATTTAGCAACAATTCAGAATCGTGTGTAGTCTCCGCCAGTGCTATTCCGAAATCGTTATTCTTAATATTTTGGGAGAATGATATATAGTATCTGCGCCCAGTATCGCTGCTCATCCCACACCACAAAATGTGTCCTACTGCTTTACTACATGTCTTGCGTGTTTTCATATTATTTATCACCAATTCAGAATCGTGTGTAGTCTCCGCCAGTGCTATTCCGAAATCGTTATTCTTAATATTTTGGGAGAATGATATATAGTATCTGCGCCCAGTATCGCTGCTCATCCCACACCACAAAATGTGTCCTACTGCTTTACTACATGTCTTGCGTGATTTCATATTATTTATCACCAATTCAGAATCGTGTGTAGTCTCCGCCAGTGCTATTCCGAAATCGTTATTCTTAATATTTTGGGAGAATGATATATAGTATCTGCGCCCAGTATCGCTGCTCATCCCACACCACAAAATGTGTCCTACTGCTTTACTACATGTCTTGCGTGTTTTCATATTATTTATCACCAATTCAGAATCGTGTGTAGTCTCCGCCAGTGCTATTCCGAAATCGTTATTCTTAATATTTTGGGAGAATGATACATTGTATCTGCGCCCAGTATCGCTGCTCATCCCACACCACAAAATGTGTCCTACTGCTTTACAACATGTCTTGCGTGTTTTCATATTATTTAGCAACAATTCAGAATCGTGTGTAGTCTCCGCCAGTGCTATTCCGAAATCGTTATTCTTAATATTTTGGGAGAATGATACATAGTATCTGCGCCCAGTATCGCTGCTCATCCCACACCACAAATTGGGTCCTACTGCTTTACTACATGTCTTGCGTGTTTTCATATTATTTATCACCAATTCAGAATCGTGTGTAGTCTCCGCCAGTGCTATTCCGAAATCGTTATTCTTAATATTTTGGGAGAATGATACATAGTATCTGCGCCCAGTATCGCTGCTCATCCCACACCACAAATTGGGTCCTACTGCTTTACTACATGTCTTGCGTGTTTTCATATTATTTATCACCAATTCAGAATCGTGTGTAGTCTCCGCCAGTGCTATTCCGAAATCGTTATTCTTAATATTTTGGGAGAATGATACATAGTATCTGCGCCCAGTATCGCTGCTCATCCCACACCACAAAATGTGTCCTACTGTTTTACTACATGTCTTGCGTGTTTTCATATTATTTAGCAACAATTCAGAATCGTGTGTAGTCTCCGCCAGTGCTATTCCGAAATCGTTATTCTTAATATTTTGGGAGAATGATACATAGTATCTGCGCCCAGTATCGCTGCTCATCCCACACCACAAAATGTGTCCTACTGCTTTATTATATGTCTTGCATGTTTTCATATTATTTAGCACCAATTCAGCATCGTGTGTAGTCTCCGCCAGTGCTATTCCGATATCGTTATTCTTAATATTTTGGGAGAATGATACATAGTATCTGCGCCCAGTATCGCTGCTCATCCCACACCACAAAATGTGTCCTACTGCTTTATTATATGTCATGCATGTTTTCATATTATTTATCACCAATTCAGAATCGTGTGTAGTATCCGCCAGTGCTATTCCGAAATCGTTATTCTTAATATTTTGAGAGAATGATACATAGTATCTACGCCCACCTACAGAGTGCGCTGCTCGTCTCACACCACAAAATGTGTCCTACTGCTTTACTACATGTCTTGCGTGTTTTCATATTATTTAGCACCATTTCAGAATCGTGTGTAGTCTCCGCCAGTGCTATTCCGAAATCGTTATTCTTAATATTTTGGGAGAATGATACATAGTATCTGCGCCCAGTATCGCTGCTCATCCCACACCACAAAATGGGTCCTACTGCTTTACTATATGTCTTGCATGTTTTCATATTATTTATCACCAACTCAGAATCGTATGTAGTCTCCGCCAATGCTATTCCGAAATCGTTATTCTTAATATTTTGGGAGAATGATACATAGTATCTGCGCCCAGTATCGCTGCTCATCCCACACCACAAAATGGGTCCTACTGCTTTACTTTATGTCTTGCATGTTTTCATATTATTTAGCAACAATTCAGAATCGTGTGTAGTCTCCGCCAATGCTTTTCCGAAATCGTTATTCTTAATATTTTGGGAGAATGATACATAGTATCCACGCCCACCTACAGAGTGCGCTGCTCGTCCCACACCACAAGATGTGTCCTACTGCTTTACTACATGTCTTGCGTGTTTTCATATTATTTTGCACCAATTTAGAATCGTGTGTAGTCTCCGCCAGTGCTATTCCGAAATCGTTATTCTTAATATTTTGGGAGAATGATACATAGTATCTACGCCCACCTACAGAGTGCGCTGCTCGCCTCACACCACAAAATGTGTCCTACTGCTTTACAACATGTCTTGCGTGTTTTCATATTATTTAGCAACAATTCAGAATCGTGTGTAGTCTCCGCCAGTGCTATTCCGAAATCGTTATTCTTAATATTTTGGGAGAATGATACATAGTATCTGCGCCCAGTATCGCTTCTCATCCCACACCACAAAATGTGTCCTACTGCTTTACTACATGTCTTGCGTGATTTCATATTATTTAGCACCAATTCAGAATCGTGTGTGGTCTCCGCCAGTGCTGTTCCGAAATCGTTATTCTTAATATTTTGGGAGAATGATACATAGTATCCACGCCCACCTACAGAGTGCGCTGCTCGTCCCACACCACAAGATGTGTCCTACTGCTTTACTACATGTCTTGCGTGTTTTCATATTATTTTGCACCAATTCAGAATCGTGTGTAGTCTCCGCCAATGCTATTCCGAAATCGTTATTCTTAATATTTTGGGAGAATGATACATAGTATCTGCGCCCAGTATCGCTGCTCGTCCCACACCACAAGATGTGTCCTACTGCTTTACTACATGTCTTGCGTGTTTTCATATTATTTAGCAACAATTCAGAATCGTGTGTAGTCTCCGCCAATGCTATTCCGAAATCGTTATTCTTAATATTTTGAGAGAATGATACATAGTATCTGCGCCCACCTACAGAGTGCGCTGCTCGTCTCACACCACAAAATGTGTCCTACTGCTTTACTACATGTCTTTCGTGTTTTCATTTTATTTAGCAACAATTCAGAATCGTGTGTAGTCTCCGCCAGTGCTATTCCGAAATCGTTATTCTTAATATTTTGGGAGAATGATACATAGTATCTGCGCCCAGTATCGCTGCTCATCCCACACCACGAAATGTGTCATACTGCTTTACAACATGTCTTGCGTGTTTTCATATTATTTAGCACCAATTCTGATTCGTGAGTAGTCTCCGCCAATGCTATTCCGAAATCGTTATTCTTAATATTTTGGGAGAATGATACATAGTATCCACGCCCACCTACGGAGTGCGCTGCTCGTCCCACACCACAAGATGTGTCCTACTGCTTTACTACATGTCTTGCGTGATTTCATATTATTTAGCACCAATTCAGAATCGTGTGTGGTCTCCGCCAGTGCTGTTCCGAAATCGGTATTCTTAATATTTTGGGAGAATGATACATAGTATCCACGCCCACCTACAGAGTGCGCTGCTCGTCCCACACCACAAGATGTGTCCTACTGCTTTACTACATGTCTTGCGTGTTTTCATATTATTTTGCACCAATTTAGAATCGTGTGTAGTCTCCGCCAGTGCTATTCCGAAATCGTTATTCTTAATATTTTGGGAGAATGATACATAATATCTACGCCCACCTACAGAGTGCGCTGCTCGCCTCACACCACAAAATGTGTCCTACTGCTTTACAACATGTCTTGCGTGTTTTCATATTATTTAGCAACAATTCAGAATCGTGTGTAGTCTCCGCCAGTGCTATTCCGAAATCGTTATTCTTAATATTTTGGGAGAATGATACATAGTATCTGCGCCCAGTATCGCTTCTCATCCCACACCACAAAATGTGTCCTACTGCTTTACTACATGTCTTGCGTGATTTCATATTATTTAGCACCAATTCAGAATCGTGTGTGGTCTCCGCCAGTGCTGTTCCGAAATCGTTATTCTTAATATTTTGGGAGAATGATACATAGTATCCACGCCCACCTACAGAGTGCGCTGCTCGTCCCACACCACAAGATGTGTCCTACTGCTTTACTACGTGTCTTGCGCGTTTTCATATTATTTTGCACCAATTCAGAATCGTGTGTAGTCTCCGCCAATGCTATTCCGAAATCGTTATTCTTAATATTTTGGGAGAATGATACATAGTATCTGCGCCCAGTATCGCTGCTCGTCCCACACCACAAGATGTGTCCTACTGCTTTACTACATGTCTTGCGTGTTTTCATATTATTTAGCAACAATTCAGAATCGTGTGTAGTCTCCGCCAATGCTATTACGAAATCGTTATTCTTAATATTTTTGGAGAATGATACATAGTATCTGCGCCCAGTATCGCTGCTCATCCCACACCACAAAATGTGTCCTACTGCTTTACTACATGTCTTGCGTGTTTTCGTATTATTTAGCACCAATTCAGAATCGTGTGTAGTCTCCGCCAGTGCTATTCCGAAATCGTTATTCTTAATATTTTGGGAGAATGATACATAGTATCTGCGCCCAGTATCGCTGCTCATCCCACACCACAAAATGTGTCCTACTGCTTTACTACACGTCTTGCGTGTTTTCATATTATTTTGCACCAATTCAGAATCGTGTGTAGTCTCCGCCAATGCTATTCCGAAATCGTTATTCTTAATATTTTGGGAGAATGACACATAGTATCTGCGCCCAGTATCGCTGCTCGTCCCACACCACAAGATGTGTCCTACTGCTTTACTACATGTCTTGCGTGTTTTCATATTATTTAGCAACAATTCAGAATCGTGTGTAGTCTCCGCCAATGCTATTACGAAATCGTTATTCTTAATATTTTTGGAGAATGATACATAGTATCTACGCCCACCTACAGAGTGCGCTGCTCGTCCCACACCACAAAATGTGTCCTACTGCTTTACAACATGTCTCGCGTGTTTTCATTTTATTTAGCACCAATTCAGAATCGTGTGTGGTCTCTGCCAATGCTATTCCGAAATCGTTATTCTTAATATTTTCGGAGAATGATACATAGTATCTGCGCACACCTACAGAGTGCGCTGCTCGTCAGACACCACAAAATGTGTCCTACTGCTTTACAACATGTCTCGCGTGTTTTCATTTTATTTAGCACCAATTCAGAATCGTGTGTGGTCTCTGTCAATGCTATTCCGAGATCGTTATTCTTAATATTTTCGGAGAATGATAGATAGTATCTGCGCCCACCTACAGAGTGCGCTGCTCGTCAGACACCACAAAATGTGTCCTACTGCTTTACAACATGTCTCGCGTGTTTTCATTTTATTTAGCACCAATTCAGAATCGTGTGTGGTCTCTGCCAATGCTATTCCGAAATCGTTATTCTTAATATTTTCGGAGAATGATACATAGAATCTGCGCACACCTACAGAGTGCGCTGCTCGTCAGACACCATAAAATGTGTCCTACTGCTTTACAACATGTCTCGCGTGTTTTCATTTTATTTAGCACCAATTCAGAATCGTGAGTAGTCTCTGCCAATGCTATTCCGAAATCGTTATTCTTAATATTATCGGAGAATGATACATAGTATCTGCGCCCACCTACAGAGTGCGCTGCTCGTCAGACACCACAAAATGTGTCCTACTGCTTTACAACATGTCTCGCGTGTTTTCATTTTATTTAGCACCAATTCAGAATCGTGTGTGGTCTCTGCCAATGCTATTCCGAAATCGTTATTCTTAATATTTTCGGAGAATGATACATAGTATCTGCGCCCACCTACAGAGTGCGCTGCTCGTCAGACACCACAAAATGTGTCCTACTGCTTTACAACATGTCTCGCGTGTTTTCATTTTATTTAGCACCAATTCAGAATCGTGTGTGGTCTCTGTCAATGCTATTCCGAAATCGTTATTCTTAATATTATCGGAGAATGATAGTATCTGCGCCCACCTACAGAGTGCGCTGCTCGTCAGACACCACAAAATGTGTCCTACTGCTTTACAACATGTCTCGCGTGTTTTCATTTTATTTAGCCCCAATTCAGAATCGTGTGTGGTCTCTGCCAATGCTATTACGAAATCGTTATTCTTAATATTTTCGGAGAATGATACATAGTATCTGCGCCCACCTACAGAGTGCGCTGCTCGTCAGACACCACAAAATGTGTCCTACTGCTTTACAACATGTCTCGCGTGTTTTCATTTTATTTAGCACCAATTCAGAATCGTGTGTGGTCTCTGCCAATGCTATTCCGAAATCGTTATTCTTAATATTTTCGGAGAATGATACATAGTATCTGCGCCCACCTACAGAGTGCGCTGCTCGTCCCACACCACAAAATGTGTCCTACTGCTTTACAACATGTCTCGCGTGTTTTCATTTTATTTAGCACCAATTCAGAATCGTGTGTGGTCTCTGCCAATGCTATTCCGAAATCGTTATTCTTAATATTTTCGGAGAATGATACATAGTATCTGCGCCCACCTACAGAGTGCGCTGCTCGTCAGACACCACAAAATGTGTCCTACTGCTTTACAACATGTCTCGCGTGTTTTCATTTTATTTAGCACCAATTCAGAATCGCGTGTGGTCTCTGCCAATGCTATTCCGAAATCGTTATTCTTAATATTTTCGGAGAATGATACATAGTATCTGCGCCCACCTACAGAGTGCGCTGCTCGTCAGACACCACAAAATGTGTCCTACTGCTTTACAACATGTCTCGCGTGTTTTCATTTTATTTAGCACCAATTCAGAATCGTGTGTGGTCTCTGCCAATGCTATTCCGAAATCGTTATTCTTAATATTTTCGGAGAATGATAGTATCTGCGCCCACCTACAGAGTGCGCTGCTCGTCAGACACCACAAAATGTGTCCTACTGCTTTACAACATGTCTCGCGTGTTTTCATTTTATTTAGCACCAATTCAGAATCGTGTGTGGTCTCTGCCAATGCTACTCCGAAATCGTTATTCTTAATATTTTCGGAGAATGATACATAGTATCTGCGCCCACCTACAGAGTGCGCTGCTCGTCAGACACCACAAAATGTGTCCTACTGCTTTACAACATGTCTCGCGTGTTTTCATTTTATTTAGCACCAATTCAGAATCGTGTGTGGTCTCTGCCAATGCTATTCCGAAATCGTTATTCTTAATATTTTCGGAGAATGATAGTATCTGCGCCCACCTACAGAGTGCGCTGCTCGTCAGACACCACAAAATGTGTCCTACTGCTTTACAACATGTCTCGCGTGTTTTCATTTTATTTAGCACCAATTCAGAATCGTGTGTGGTCTCTGCCAATGCTATTCCGAAATCGTTATTCTTAATATTTTCGGAGAATGATAGTATCTGCGCCCACCTACAGAGTGCGCTGCTCGTCAGACACCACAAAATGTGTCCTACTGCTTTACAACATGTCTCGCGTGTTTTCATTTTATTTAGCACCAATTCAGAATCGTGTGTGGTCTCTGCCAATGCTATTCCGAAATCGTTATTCTTAATATTTTCGGAGAATGATAGTATCTGCGCCCACCTACAGAGTGCGCTGCTCGTCAGACACCACAAAATGTGTCCTACTGCTTTACAACATGTCTCGCGTGTTTTCATTTTATTTAGCACCAATTCAGAATCGCGTGTGGTCTCTGCCAATGCTATTCCGAAATCGTTATTCTTAATATTTTCGGAGAATGATACATAGTATCTGCGCCCACCTACAGAGTGCGCTGCTCGTCAGACACCACAAAATGTGTCCTACTGCTTTACAACATGTCTCGCGTGTTTTCATTTTATTTAGCACCAATTCAGAATCGTGTGTGGTCTCTGCCAATGCTATTCCGAAATCGTTATTCTTAATATTTTCGGAGAATGATAGTATCTGCGCCCACCTACAGAGTGCGCTGCTCGTCAGACACCACAAAATGTGTCCTACTGCTTTACAACATGTCTCGCGTGTTTTCATTTTATTTAGCACCAATTCAGAATCGTGTGTGGTCTCTGCCAATGCTATTCCGAAATCGTTATTCTTAATATTTTCGGAGAATGATACATAGTATCTGCGCCCACCTACAGAGTGCGCTGCTCGTCAGACACCACAAAATGTGTCCTACTGCTTTACAACATGTCTCGCGTGTTTTCATTTTATTTAGCACCAATTCAGAATCGTGTGTGGTCTCTGCCAATGCTATTCCGAAATCGTTATTCTTAATATTTTCGGAGAATGATAGTATCTGCGCCCACCTACAGAGTGCGCTGCTCGTCAGACACCACAAAATGTGTCCTACTGCTTTACAACATGTCTCGCGTGTTTTCATTTTATTTAGCACCAATTCAGAATCGTGTGTGGTCTCTGCCAATGCTATTCCGAAATCGTTATTCTTAATATTTTCGGAGAATGATACATAGTATCTGCGCCCACCTACAGAGTGCGCTGCTCGTCCCACACCACAAAATGTGTCCTACTGCTTTACAACATGTCTCGCGTGTTTTCATTTTATTTAGCACCAATTCAGAATCGTGTGTGGTCTCTGCCAATGCTATTCCGAAATCGTTATTCTTAATATTTTCGGAGAATGATACATAGTATCTGCGCCCACCTACAGAGTGCGCTGCTCGTCAGACACCACAAAATGTGTCCTACTGCTTTACAACATGTCTCGCGTGTTTTCATTTTATTTAGCACCAATTCAGAATCGCGTGTGGTCTCTGCCAATGCTATTCCGAAATCGTTATTCTTAATATTTTCGGAGAATGATACATAGTATCTGCGCCCACCTACAGAGTGCGCTGCTCGTCAGACACCACAAAATGTGTCCTACTGCTTTACAACATGTCTCGCGTGTTTTCATTTTATTTAGCACCAATTCAGAATCGTGTGTGGTCTCTGCCAATGCTATTCCGAAATCGTTATTCTTAATATTTTCGGAGAATGATAGTATCTGCGCCCACCTACAGAGTGCGCTGCTCGTCAGACACCACAAAATGTGTCCTACTGCTTTACAACATGTCTCGCGTGTTTTCATTTTATTTAGCACCAATTCAGAATCGTGTGTGGTCTCTGCCAATGCTATTCCGAAATCGTTATTCTTAATATTTTCGGAGAATGATACATAGTATCTGCGCCCACCTACAGAGTGCGCTGCTCGTCAGACACCACAAAATGTGTCCTACTGCTTTACAACATGTCTCGCGTGTTTTCATTTTATTTAGCACCAATTCAGAATCGTGTGTGGTCTCTGTCAATGCTATTCCGAAATCGTTATTCTTAATATTTTCGGAGAATGATACATAGTATCTGCGCCCACCTACAGAGTGCGCTGCTCGTCAGACACCACAAAATGTGTCCTACTGCTTTACAACATGTCTCGCGTGTTTTCATTTTATTTAGCACCAATTCAGAATCGTGTGTGGTCTCTGTCAATGCTATTCCGAAATCGTTATTCTTAATATTTTCGGAGAATGATACATAGTATCTGCGCCCACCTACAGAGTGCGCTGCTCGTCAGACACCACAAAATGTGTCCTACTGCCTTACAACATGTCTCGCGTGTTTTCATTTTATTTAGCACCAATTCAGAATCGTGTGTGGTCTCTGCCAATGCTATTCCGAAATCGTTATTCTTAATATTTTCGGAGAATGATACATAGTATCTGCGCCCACCTACAGAGTGCGCTGCTCGTCCCACACCACAAAATGTGTCCTACTGCTTTACAACATGTCTCGCGTGTTTTCATTTTATTTAGCACCAATTCAGAATCGTGTGTGGTCTCTGCCAATGCTATTCCGAAATCGTTATTCTTAATATTTTCGGAGAATGATACATAGTATCTGCGCCCACCTACAGAGTGCGCTGCTCGTCAGACACCACAAAATGTGTCGTACTGCTTTACAACATGTCTCGCGTGTTTTCATTTTATTTAGCACCAATTCAGAATCGTGAGTAGTCTCTGTCAATGCTATTCCGAGATCGTTATTCTTAATATTTTCGGAGAATGATACATAGTATCTGCGCCCACCTACAGAGTGCGCTGCTCGTCCCACACCACAAAATGTGTCCTACTGCTTTACAACATGTCTCGCGTGTTTTCATTTTATTTAGCACCAATTCAGAATCGTGTGTGGTCTCTGCCAATGCTATTCCGAGATCGTTATTCTTAATATTTTCGGAGAATGATGCATAGTATCTGCGCCCACCTACAGAGTGCGCTGCTCGTCCCACACCACAAAATGTGTCCTACTGCTTTACAACATGTCTCGCGTGTTTTCATTTTATTTAGCACCAATTCAGAATCGTGTGTGGTCTCTGCCAATGCTATTCCGAAATCGTTATTCTTAATATTTTCGGAGAATGATACATAGTATCTGCGCCCACCTACAGAGTGCGCTGCTCGTCAGACACCACAAAATGTGTCCTACTGCTTTACAACATGTCTCGCGTGTTTTCATTTTATTTAGCACCAATTCAGAATCGTGTGTGGTCTCTGCCAATGCTATTCCGAAATCGTTATTCTTAATATTTTCGGAGAATGATACATAGTATCTGCGCCCACCTACAGAGTGCGCTGCTCGTCAGACACCACAATATGTGTCCTACTGCTTTACAACATGTCTCGCGTGTTTTCATTTTATTTAGCACCAATTCAGAATCGTGTGTGGTCTCTGCCAATGCTATTCCAAAATCGTTATTCTTAATATTTTCGGAGAATGATACATAGTATCTGCGCCCACCTACAGAGTGCGCTGCTCGTCAGACACCACAAAATGTGTCCTACTGCTTTACAACATGTCTCGCGTGTTTTCATTTTATTTAGCACCAATTCAGAATCGTGTGTGGTCTCTGCCAATGCTATTCCGAAATCGTTATTCTTAATATTTTCGGAGAATGATACATAGTATCTGCGCCCACCTACAGAGTGCGCTGCTCGTCAGACACCACAAAATGTGTCCTACTGCTTTACAACATGTCTCGCGTGTTTTCATTTTATTTAGCACCAATTCAGAATCGTGTGTGGTCTCTGCCAATGCTATTCCGAGATCGTTATTCTTAATATTTTCGGAGAATGATACATAGTATCTGCGCCCACCTACAGAGTGCGCTGCTCGTCCCACACCACAAAATGTGTCCTACTGCTTTACAACATGTCTCGCGTGTTTTCATTTTATTTAGCACCAATTCAGAATCGTGTGTGGTCTCTGCCAATGCTATTCCGAAATCGTTATTCTTAATATTTTCGGAGAATGATACATAGTATCTGCGCCCACCTACAGAGTGCGCTGCTCGTCAGACACCACAAAATGTGTCCTACTGCTTTACAACATGTCTCGCGTGTTTTCATTTTATTTAGCACCAATTCAGAATCGTTTGTGGTCTCTGCCAATGCTATTCCGAAATCGTTATTCTTAATATTTTCGGAGAATGATACATAGTATCTGCGCCCACCTACAGACTGCGCTGCTCGTCAGACACCACAAAATGTGTCCTACTGCTTTACAACATGTCTCGCGTGTTTTCATTTTATTTAGCACCAATTCAGAATCGTTTGTGGTCTCTGCCAATGCTATTCCGAAATCGTTATTCTTAATATTTTCGGAGAATGATACATAGTATCTGCGCCCACCTACAGAGTGCGCTGCTCGTCAGACACCACAAAATGTGTCCTACTGCTTTACAACATGTCTCGCGTGTTTTCATTTTATTTAGCACCAATTCAGAATCGTTTGTGGTCTCTGCCAATGCTATTCCGAAATCGTTATTCTTAATATTTTCGGAGAATGATACATAGTATCTGCGCCCACCTACAGAGTGCGCTGCTCGTCAGACACCACAAAATGTGTCCTACTGCTTTACAACATGTCTCGCGTGTTTTCATTTTATTTAGCACCAATTCAGAATCGTTTGTGGTCTCTGCCAATGCTATTCCGAAATCGTTATTCTTAATATTTTCGGAGAATGATACATAGTATCTGCGCCCACCTACAGACTGCGCTGCTCGTCAGACACCACAAAATGTGTCCTACTGCTTTACAACATGTCTCGCGTGTTTTCATTTTATTTAGCACCAATTCAGAATCGTTTGTGGTCTCTGCCAATGCTATTCCGAAATCGTTATTCTTAATATTTTCGGAGAATGATACATAGTATCTCCGCCCACCTACAGACTGCGCTGCTCGTCAGACACCACAAAATGTGTCCTACTGCTTTACAACATGTCTCGCGTGTTTTCATTTTATTTAGCACCAATTCAGAATCGTTTGTGGTCTCTGCCAATGCTATTCCGAAATCGTTATTCTTAATATTTTCGGAGAATGATACATAGTATCTCCGCCCACCTACAGACTGCGCTGCTCGTCAGACACCACAAAATGTGTCCTACTGCTTTACAACATGTCTCGCGTGTTTTCATTTTATTTAGCACCAATTCAGAATCGTTTGTGGTCTCTGCCAATGCTATTCCGAAATCGTTATTCTTAATATTTTCGGAGAATGATACATAGTATCTGCGCCCACCTACAGAGTGCGCTGCTCGTCAGACACCACAAAATGTGTCCTACTGCTTTACAACATGTCTCGCGTGTTTTCACTTTATTTAGCACCAATTCAGAATCGTTTGTGGTCTCTGCCAATGCTATTCCGAAATCGTTATTCTTAATATTTTCGGAGAATGATACATAGTATCTGCGCCCACCTACAGACTGCGCTGCTCGTCAGACACCACAAAATGTGTCCTACTGCTTTACAACATGTCTCGCGTGTTTTCATTTTATTTAGCACCAATTCAGAATCGTTTGTGGTCTCTGCCAATGCTATTCCGAAATCGTTATTCTTAATATTTTCGGAGAATGATACATAGTATCTCCGCCCACCTACAGACTGCGCTGCTCGTCAGACACCACAAAATGTGTCCTACTGCTTTACAACATGTCTCGCGTGTTTTCATTTTATTTAGCACCAATTCAGAATCGTTTGTGGTCTCTGCCAATGCTATTCCGAAATCGTTATTCTTAATATTTTCGGAGAATGATACATAGTATCTGCGCCCACCTACAGAGTGCGCTGCTCGTCAGACACCACAAAATGTGTCCTACTGCTTTACAACATGTCTCGCGTGTTTTCACTTTATTTAGCACCAATTCAGAATCGTTTGTGGTCTCTGCCAATGCTATTCCGAAATCGTTATTCTTAATATTTTCGGAGAATGATACATAGTATCTGCGCCCACCTACAGACTGCGCTGCTCGTCAGACACCACAAAATGTGTCCTACTGCTTTACAACATGTCTCGCGTGTTTTCATTTTATTTAGCACCAATTCAGAATCGTTTGTGGTCTCTGCCAATGCTATTCCGAAATCGTTATTCTTAATATTTTCGGAGAATGATACATAGTATCTCCGCCCACCTACAGACTGCGCTGCTCGTCAGACACCACAAAATGTGTCCTACTGCTTTACAACATGTCTCGCGTGTTTTCATTTTATTTAGCACCAATTCAGAATCGTTTGTGGTCTCTGCCAATGCTATTCCGAAATCGTTATTCTTAATATTTTCGGAGAATGATACATAGTATCTCCGCCCACCTACAGACTGCGCTGCTCGTCAGACACCACAAAATGTGTCCTACTGCTTTACAACATGTCTCGCGTGTTTTCATTTTATTTAGCACCAATTCAGAATCGTTTGTGGTCTCTGCCAATGCTATTCCGAAATCGTTATTCTTAATATTTTCGGAGAATGATACATAGTATCTCCGCCCACCTACAGACTGCGCTGCTCGTCAGACACCACAAAATGTGTCCTACTGCTTTACAACATGTCTCGCGTGTTTTCATTTTATTTAGCACCAATTCAGAATCGTTTGTGGTCTCTGCCAATGCTATTCCGAAATCGTTATTCTTAATATTTTCGGAGAATGATACATAGTATCTCCGCCCACCTACAGACTGCGCTGCTCGTCAGACACCACAAAATGTGTCCTACTGCTTTACAACATGTCTCGCGTGTTTTCATTTTATTTAGCACCAATTCAGAATCGTTTGTGGTCTCTGCCAATGCTATTCCGAAATCGTTATTCTTAATATTTTCGGAGAATGATACATAGTATCTGCGCCCACCTACAGAGTGCGCTGCTCGTCAGACACCACAAAATGTGTCCTACTGCTTTACAACATGTCTCGCGTGTTTTCACTTTATTTAGCACCAATTCAGAATCGTTTGTGGTCTCTGCCAATGCTATTCCGAAATCGTTATTCTTAATATTTTCGGAGAATGATACATAGTATCTGCGCCCACCTACAGACTGCGCTGCTCGTCAGACACCACAAAATGTGTCCTACTGCTTTACAACATGTCTCGCGTGTTTTCATTTTATTTAGCACCAATTCAGAATCGTTTGTGGTCTCTGCCAATGCTATTCCGAAATCGTTATTCTTAATATTTTCGGAGAATGATACATAGTATCTCCGCCCACCTACAGACTGCGCTGCTCGTCAGACACCACAAAATGTGTCCTACTGCTTTACAACATGTCTCGCGTGTTTTCATTTTATTTAGCACCAATTCAGAATCGTTTGTGGTCTCTGCCAATGCTATTCCGAAATCGTTATTCTTAATATTTTCGGAGAATGATACATAGTATCTCCGCCCACCTACAGACTGCGCTGCTCGTCAGACACCACAAAATGTGTCCTACTGCTTTACAACATGTCTCGCGTGTTTTCATTTTATTTAGCACCAATTCAGAATCGTTTGTGGTCTCTGCCAATGCTATTCCGAAATCGTTATTCTTAATATTTTCGGAGAATGATACATAGTATCTACGCCCACCTACAGAGTGCGCTGCTCGTCAGACACCACAAAATGTGTCCTACTGCTTTACAACATGTCTCGCGTGTTTTCATTTTATTTAGCACCAATTCAGAATCGTTTGTGGTCTCTGCCAATGCTATTCCGAAATCGTTATTCTTAATATTTTCGGAGAATGATACATAGTATCTGCGCCCACCTACAGAGTGCGCTGCTCGTCAGACACCACAAAATGTGTCCTACTGCTTTACAACATGTCTCGCGTGTTTTCATTTTATTTAGCACCAATTCAGAATCGTTTGTGGTCTCTGCCAATGCTATTCCGAAATCGTTATTCTTAATATTTTCGGAGAATGATACATAGTATCTACGCCCCCTACAGAGTGCGCTGCTCGTCAGACACCACAAAATGTGTCCTACTGCTTTACAACATGTCTCGCGTGTTTTCATTTTATTTAGCACCAATTCAGAATCGTTTGTGGTCTCTGCCAATGCTATTCCGAAATCGTTATTCTTAATATTTTCGGAGAATGATACATAGTATCTGCGCCCACCTACAGAGTGCGCTGCTCGTCAGACACCACAAAATGTGTCCTACTGCTTTACAACATGTCTCGCGTGTTTTCATTTTATTTAGCACCAATTCAGAATCGTTTGTGGTCTCTGCCAATGCTATTCCGAAATCGTTATTCTTAATATTTTCGGAGAATGATACATAGTATCTACGCCCACCTACAGAGTGCGCTGCTCGTCAGACACCACAAAATGTGTCCTACTGCTTTACAACATGTCTCGCGTGTTTTCATTTTATTTAGCACCAATTCAGAATCGTTTGTGGTCTCTGCCAATGCTATTCCGAAATCGTTATTCTTAATATTTTCGGAGAATGATACATAGTATCTGCGCCCACCTACAGAGTGCGCTGCTCGTCAGACACCACAAAATGTGTCCTACTGCTTTACAACATGTCTCGCGTGTTTTCATTTTATTTAGCACCAATTCAGAATCGTTTGTGGTCTCTGCCAATGCTATTCCGAAATCGTTATTCTTAATATTTTCGGAGAATGATACATAGTATCTGCGCCCACCTACAGAGTGCGCTGCTCGTCAGACACCACAAAATGTGTCCTACTGCTTTACAACATGTCTCGCGTGTTTTCATTTTATTTAGCACCAATTCAGAATCGTTTGTGGTCTCTGCCAATGCTATTCCGAAATCGTTATTCTTAATATTTTCGGAGAATGATACATAGTATCTGCGCCCACCTACAGAGTGCGCTGCTCGTCAGACACCACAAAATGTGTCCTACTGCTTTACAACATGTCTCGCGTGTTTTCATTTTATTTAGCACCAATTCAGAATCGTTTGTGGTCTCTGCCAATGCTATTCCGAAATCGTTATTCTTAATATTTTCGGAGAATGATACATAGTATCTACGCCCACCTACAGAGTGCGCTGCTCGTCAGACACCACAAAATGTGTCCTACTGCTTTACAACATGTCTCGCGTGTTTTCATTTTATTTAGCACCAATTCAGAATCGTTTGTGGTCTCTGCCAATGCTATTCCGAAATCGTTATTCTTAATATTTTCGGAGAATGATACATAGTATCTGCGCCCACCTACAGAGTGCGCTGCTCGTCAGACACCACAAAATGTGTCCTACTGCTTTACAACATGTCTCGCGTGTTTTCATTTTATTTAGCACCAATTCAGAATCGTTTGTGGTCTCTGCCAATGCTATTCCGAAATCGTTATTCTTAATATTTTCGGAGAATGATACATAGTATCTGCGCCCACCTACAGAGTGCGCTGCTCGTCAGACACCACAAAATGTGTCCTACTGCTTTACAACATGTCTCGCGTGTTTTCATTTTATTTAGCACCAATTCAGAATCGTTTGTGGTCTCTGCCAATGCTATTCCGAAATCGTTATTCTTAATATTTTCGGAGAATGATACATAGTATCTACGCCCACCTACAGAGTGCGCTGCTCGTCAGACACCACAAAATGTGTCCTACTGCTTTACAACATGTCTCGCGTGTTTTCATTTTATTTAGCACCAATTCAGAATCGTTTGTGGTCTCTGCCAATGCTATTCCGAAATCGTTATTCTTAATATTTTCGGAGAATGATACATAGTATCTACGCCCACCTACAGAGTGCGCTGCTCGTCAGACACCACAAAATGTGTCCTACTGCTTTACAACATGTCTCGCGTGTTTTCATTTTATTTAGCACCAATTCAGAATCGTTTGTGGTCTCTGCCAATGCTATTCCGAAATCGTTATTCTTAATATTTTCGGAGAATGATACATAGTATCTGCGCCCACCTACAGAGTGCGCTGCTCGTCAGACACCACAAAATGTGTCCTACTGCTTTACAACATGTCTCGCGTGTTTTCATTTTATTTAGCACCAATTCAGAATCGTTTGTGGTCTCTGCCAATGCTATTCCGAAATCGTTATTCTTAATATTTTCGGAGAATGATACATAGTATCTACGCCCACCTACAGAGTGCGCTGCTCGTCAGACACCACAAAATGTGTCCTACTGCTTTACAACATGTCTCGCGTGTTTTCATTTTATTTAGCACCAATTCAGAATCGTTTGTGGTCTCTGCCAATGCTATTCCGAAATCGTTATTCTTAATATTTTCGGAGAATGATACATAGTATCTACGCCCACCTACAGAGTGCGCTGCTCGTCAGACACCACAAAATGTGTCCTACTGCTTTACAACATGTCTCGCGTGTTTTCATTTTATTTAGCACCAATTCAGAATCGTTTGTGGTCTCTGCCAATGCTATTCCGAAATCGTTATTCTTAATATTTTCGGAGAATGATACATAGTATCTGCGCCCACCTACAGAGTGCGCTGCTCGTCAGACACCACAAAATGTGTCCTACTGCTTTACAACATGTCTCGCGTGTTTTCATTTTATTTAGCACCAATTCAGAATCGTTTGTGGTCTCTGCCAATGCTATTCCGAAATCGTTATTCTTAATATTTTCGGAGAATGATACATAGTATCTGCGCCCACCTACAGAGTGCGCTGCTCGTCAGACACCACAAAATGTGTCCTACTGCTTTACAACATGTCTCGCGTGTTTTCATTTTATTTAGCACCAATTCAGAATCGTTTGTGGTCTCTGCCAATGCTATTCCGAAATCGTTATTCTTAATATTTTCGGAGAATGATACATAGTATCTACGCCCACCTACAGAGTGCGCTGCTCGTCAGACACCACAAAATGTGTCCTACTGCTTTACAACATGTCTCGCGTGTTTTCATTTTATTTAGCACCAATTCAGAATCGTTTGTGGTCTCTGCCAATGCTATTCCGAAATCGTTATTCTTAATATTTTCGGAGAATGATACATAGTATCTACGCCCACCTACAGAGTGCGCTGCTCGTCAGACACCACAAAATGTGTCCTACTGCTTTACAACATGTCTCGCGTGTTTTCATTTTATTTAGCACCAATTCAGAATCGTTTGTGGTCTCTGCCAATGCTATTCCGAAATCGTTATTCTTAATATTTTCGGAGAATGATACATAGTATCTGCGCCCACCTACAGAGTGCGCTGCTCGTCAGACACCACAAAATGTGTCCTACTGCTTTACAACATGTCTCGCGTGTTTTCATTTTATTTAGCACCAATTCAGATTCGTTTGTGGTCTCTGCCAATGCTATTCCGAAATCGTTATTCTTAATATTTTCGGAGAATGATACATAGTATCTGCGCCCACCTACAGAGTGCGCTGCTCGTCAGACACCACAAAATGTGTCCTACTGCTTTACAACATGTCTCGCGTGTTTTCATTTTATTTAGCACCAATTCAGAATCGTTTGTGGTCTCTGCCAATGCTATTCCGAAATCGTTATTCTTAATATTTTCGGAGAATGATACATAGTATCTGCGCCCACCTACAGAGTGCGCTGCTCGTCAGACACCACAAAATGTGTCCTACTGCTTTACAACATGTCTCGCGTGTTTTCATTTTATTTAGCACCAATTCAGAATCGTTTGTGGTCTCTGCCAATGCTATTCCGAAATCGTTATTCTTAATATTTTCGGAGAATGATACATAGTATCTACGCCCACCTACAGAGTGCGCTGCTCGTCAGACACCACAAAATGTGTCCTACTGCTTTACAACATGTCTCGCGTGTTTTCATTTTATTTAGCACCAATTCAGAATCGTTTGTGGTCTCTGCCAATGCTATTCCGAAATCGTTATTCTTAATATTTTCGGAGAATGATACATAGTATCTGCGCCCACCTACAGAGTGCGCTGCTCGTCAGACACCACAAAATGTGTCCTACTGCTTTACAACATGTCTCGCGTGTTTTCATTTTATTTAGCACCAATTCAGAATCGTTTGTGGTCTCTGCCAATGCTATTCCGAAATCGTTATTCTTAATATTTTCGGAGAATGATACATAGTATCTACGCCCACCTACAGAGTGCGCTGCTCGTCAGACACCACAAAATGTGTCCTACTGCTTTACAACATGTCTCGCGTGTTTTCATTTTATTTAGCACCAATTCAGAATCGTTTGTGGTCTCTGCCAATGCTATTCCGAAATCGTTATTCTTAATATTTTCGGAGAATGATACATAGTATCTGCGCCCACCTACAGAGTGCGCTGCTCGTCAGACACCACAAAATGTGTCCTACTGCTTTACAACATGTCTCGCGTGTTTTCATTTTATTTAGCACCAATTCAGAATCGTTTGTGGTCTCTGCCAATGCTATTCCGAAATCGTTATTCTTAATATTTTCGGAGAATGATACATAGTATCTGCGCCCACCTACAGAGTGCGCTGCTCGTCAGACACCACAAAATGTGTCCTACTGCTTTACAACATGTCTCGCGTGTTTTCATTTTATTTAGCACCAATTCAGAATCGTTTGTGGTCTCTGCCAATGCTATTCCGAAATCGTTATTCTTAATATTTTCGGAGAATGATACATAGTATCTCCGCCCACCTACAGACTGCGCTGCTCGTCAGACACCACAAAATGTGTCCTACTGCTTTACAACATGTCTCGCGTGTTTTCATTTTATTTAGCACCAATTCAGAATCGTTTGTGGTCTCTGCCAATGCTATTCCGAAATCGTTATTCTTAATATTTTCGGAGAATGATACATAGTATCTGCGCCCACCTACAGAGTGCGCTGCTCGTCCCACACCACAAAATGTGTCCTACTGCTTTACAACATGTCTCGCGTGTTTTCATTTTATTTAGCACCAATTCAGAATCGTTTGTGGTCTCTGCCAATGCTATTCCGAAATCGTTATTCTTAATATTTTCGGAGAATGATACATAGTATCTCCGCCCACCTACAGACTGCGCTGCTCGTCAGACACCACAAAATGTGTCCTACTGCTTTACAACATGTCTCGCGTGTTTTCATTTTATTTAGCACCAATTCAGAATCGTTTGTGGTCTCTGCCAATGCTATTCCGAAATCGTTATTCTTAATATTTTCGGAGAATGATACATAGTATCTGCGCCCACCTACAGAGTGCGCTGCTCGTCAGACACCACAAAATGTGTCCTACTGCTTTACAACATGTCTCGCGTGTTTTCATTTTATTTAGCACCAATTCAGAATCGTTTGTGGTCTCTGCCAATGCTATTCCGAAATCGTTATTCTTAATATTTTCGGAGAATGATACATAGTATCTCCGCCCACCTACAGAGTGCGCTGCTCGTCAGACACCACAAAATGTGTCCTACTGCTTTACAACATGTCTCGCGTGTTTTCATTTTATTTAGCACCAATTCAGAATCGTTTGTGGTCTCTGCCAATGCTATTCCGAAATCGTTATTCTTAATATTTTCGGAGAATGATACATAGTATCTCCGCCCACCTACAGACTGCGCTGCTCGTCAGACACCACAAAATGTGTCCTACTGCTTTACAACATGTCTCGCGTGTTTTCATTTTATTTAGCACCAATTCAGAATCGTTTGTGGTCTCTGCCAATGCTATTCCGAAATCGTTATTCTTAATATTTTCGGAGAATGATACATAGTATCTGCGCCCACCTACAGAGTGCGCTGCTCGTCAGACACCACAAAATGTGTCCTACTGCTTTACAACATGTCTCGCGTGTTTTCATTTTATTTAGCACCAATTCAGAATCGTTTGTGGTCTCTGTCAATGCTATTCCGAAATCGTTATTCTTAATATTTTCGGAGAATGATACATAGTATCTGCGCCCACCTACAGAGTGCGCTGCTCGTCAGACACCACAAAATGTGTCCTACTGCTTTACAACATGTCTCGCGTGTTTTCATTTTATTTAGCACCAATTCAGAATCGTGTGTGGTCTCTGCCAATGCTATTCCGAAATCGTTATTCTTAATATTTTCGGAGAATGATACATAGTATCTGCGCCCACCTACAGAGTGCGCTGCTCGTCCCACACCACAAAATGTGTCCTACTGCTTTACAACATGTCTCGCGTGTTTTCATTTTATTTAGCACCAATTCAGAATCGTGTGTGGTCTCTGCCAATGCTATTCCGAAATCGTTATTCTTAATATTTTCGGAGAATGATACATAGTATCTGCGCCCACCTACAGAGTGCGCTGCTCGTCCCACACCACAAAATGTGTCCTACTGCTTTACAACATGTCTCGCGTGTTTTCATTTTATTTAGCACCAATTCAGAATCGTGTGTGGTCTCTGCCAATGCTATTCCGAAATCGTTATTCTTAATATTTTCGGAGAATGATACATAGTATCTGCGCACACCTACAGAGTGCGCTGCTCGTCAGACACCACAAAATGTGTCCTACTGCTTTACAACATGTCTCGCGTGTTTTCATTTTATTTAGCACCAATTCAGAATCGTGTGTGGTCTTTGCCAATGCTATTCCGAAATCGTTATTCTTAATATTTTCGGAGAATGATACATAGTATCTGCGCCCACCTACAGAGTGCGCTGCTCGTCCCACACCACAAAATGTGTCCTACTGCTTTACAACATGTCTCGCGTGTTTTCATTTTATTTAGCACCAATTCAGAATCGTGTGTGGTCTCTGCCAATGCTATTCCGAAATCGTTATTCTTAATATTTTCAGAGAATGATACATAGTATCTGCGCACACCTACAGAGTGCGCTGCTCGTCCCACACCACAAAATGTGTCCTACTGCTTTACAACATGTCTCGCGTGTTTTCATTTTATTTAGCACCAATTCAGAATCGTGTGTGGTCTCTGCCAATGCTATTCCGAAATCGTTATTCTTAATATTTTCAGAGAATGATACATAGTATCTGCGCCCACCTACAGAGTGCGCTGCTCGTCCCACACCACAAAATGTGTCCTACTGCTTTACAACATGTCTCGCGTGTTTTCATTTTATTTAGCACCAATTCAGAATCGTGAGTAGTCTCTGCCAATGCTATTCCGAGATCGTTATTCTTAATATTTTCGGAGAATGATACATAGTATCTGCGCCCACCTACAGAGTGCGCTGCTCGTCCCACACCACAAAATGTGTCCTACTGCTTTACAACATGTCTCGCGTGTTTTCATTTTATTTAGCACCAATTCAGAATCGTGTGTGGTCTCTGCCAATGCTATTCCGAAATCGTTATTCTTAATATTTTCAGAGAATGATACATAGTATCTGCGCCCACCTACAGAGTGCGCTGCTCGTCCCACACCACAAAATGTGTCCTACTGCTTTACAACATGTCTCGCGTGTTTTCATTTTATTTAGCACCAATTCAGAATCGTGAGTAGTCTCTGCCAATGCTATTCCGAGATCGTTATTCTTAATATTTTCGGAGAATGATACATAGTATCTGCGCCCACCTACAGAGTGCGCTGCTCGTCAGACACCACAAAATGTGTCCTACTGCTTTACAACATGTCTCGCGTGTTTTCATTTTATTTAGCACCAATTCAGAATCGTGTGTGGTCTCTGCCAATGCTATTCCGAAATCGTTATTCTTAATATTTTCAGAGAATGATACATAGTATCTGCGCCCACCTACAGAGTGCGCTGCTCGTACCACACCACAAAATGTGTCCTACTGCTTTACAACATGTCTCGCGTGTTTTCATTTTATTTAGCACCAATTCAGAATCGTGTGTGGTCTCTGCCAATGCTATTCCGAAATCGTTATTCTTAATATTTTCGGAGAATGATACATAGTATCTGCGCCCACCTACAGAGTGCGCTGCTCGTCCCACACCACAAAATGTGTCCTACTGCTTTACAACATGTCTCGCGTGTTTTCATTTTATTTAGCACCAATTCAGAATCGTGTGTGGTCCCTGCCAATGCTATTCCGAAATCGTTATTCTTAATATTTTCAGAGAATGATACATAGTATCTGCGCCCACCTACAGAGTGCGCTGCTCGTCAGACACCAAAAAATGTGTCCTACTGCTTTACAACATGTCTCGCGTGTTTTCATTTTATTTAGCACCAATTCAGAATCGTGAGTAGTCTCTGCCAATGCTATTCCGAGATCGTTATTCTTAATATTTTCGGAGAATGATACATAGTATCTGCGCCCACCTACAGAGTGCGCTGCTCGTCCCACACCACAAAATGTGTCCTACTGCTTTACAACATGTCTCGCGTGTTTTCATTTTATTTAGCACCAATTCAGAATCGTGTGTGGTCTCTGCCAATGCTATTCCGAAATCGTTATTCTTAATATTTTCAGAGAATGATACATAGTATCTGCGCCCACCTACAGAGTGCGCTGCTCGTCAGACACCAAAAAATGTGTCCTACTGCTTTACAACATGTCTCGCGTGTTTTCATTTTATTTAGCACCAATTCAGAATCGTGAGTAGTCTCTGCCAATGCTATTCCGAGATCGTTATTCTTAATATTTTCGGAGAATGATACATAGTATCTGCGCCCACCTACAGAGTGCGCTGCTCGTCAGACACCACAAAATGTGTCCTACTGCTTTACAACATGTCTCGCGTGTTTTCATTTTATTTAGCACCAATTCAGAATCGTGAGTAGTCTCTGCCAATGCTATTCCGAGATCGTTATTCTTAATATTTTCGGAGAATGATACATAGTATCTGCGCCCACCTACAGAGTGCGCTGCTCGTCAGACACCACAAAATGTGTCCTACTGCTTTACAACATGTCTCGCGTGTTTTCATTTTATTTAGCACCAATTCAGAATCGTGAGTAGTCTCTGCCAATGCTATTCCGAGATCGTTATTCTTAATATTTTCGGAGAATGATACATAGTATCTGCGCCCACCTACAGAGTGCGCTGCTCGTCCCACACCACAAAATGTGTCCTACTGCTTTACAACATGTCTCGCGTGTTTTCATTTTATTTAGCACCAATTCAGAATCGTGTGTGGTCTCTGCCAATGCTATTCCGAAATCGTTATTCTTAATATTTTCGGAGAATGATACATAGTATCTGCGCCCACCTACAGAGTGCGCTGCTCGTCCCACACCACAAAATGTGTCCTACTGCTTTACAACATGTCTCGCGTGTTTTCATTTTATTTAGCACCAATTCAGAATCGTGTGTGGTCTCTGCCAATGCTATTCCGAAATCGTTATTCTTAATATTTTCAGAGAATGATACATAGTATCTGCGCCCACCTACAGAGTGCGCTGCTCGTCAGACACCAAAAAATGTGTCCTACTGCTTTACAACATGTCTCGCGTGTTTTCATTTTATTTAGCACCAATTCAGAATCGTGAGTAGTCTCTGCCAATGCTATTCCGAGATCGTTATTCTTAATATTTTCGGAGAATGATACATAGTATCTGCGCCCACCTACAGAGTGCGCTGCTCGTCCCACACCACAAAATGTGTCCTACTGCTTTACAACATGTCTCGCGTGTTTTCATTTTATTTAGCACCAATTCAGAATCGTGTGTGGTCTCTGCCAATGCTATTCCGAAATCGTTATTCTTAATATTTTCAGAGAATGATACATAGTATCTGCGCCCACCTACAGAGTGCGCTGCTCGTCCCACACCACAAAATGTGTCCTACTGCTTTACAACATGTCTCGCGTGTTTTCATTTTATTTAGCACCAATTCAGAATCGTGAGTAGTCTCTGCCAATGCTATTCCGAGATCGTTATTCTTAATATTTTCGGAGAATGATACATAGTATCTGCGCCCACCTACAGAGTGCGCTGCTCGTCAGACACCACAAAATGTGTCCTACTGCTTTACAACATGTCTCGCGTGTTTTCATTTTATTTAGCACCAATTCAGAATCGTGAGTAGTCTCTGCCAATGCTATTCCGAGATCGTTATTCTTAATATTTTCGGAGAATGATACATAGTATCTGCGCCCACCTACAGAGTGCGCTGCTCGTCCCACACCACAAAATGTGTCCTACTGCTTTACAACATGTCTCGCGTGTTTTCATTTTATTTAGCACCAATTCAGAATCGTGAGTAGTCTCTGCCAATGCTATTCCGAGATCGTTATTCTTAATATTTTCGGAGAATGATACATAGTATCTGCGCCCACCTACAGAGTGCGCTGCTCGTCCCACACCACAAAATGTGTCCTACTGCTTTACAACATGTCTCGCGTGTTTTCATTTTATTTAGCACCAATTCAGAATCGTGTGTGGTCTCTGCCAATGCTATTCCGAAATCGTTATTCTTAATATTTTCAGAGAATGATACATAGTATCTGCGCCCACCTACAGAGTGCGCTGCTCGTCAGACACCAAAAAATGTGTCCTACTGCTTTACAACATGTCTCGCGTGTTTTCATTTTATTTAGCACCAATTCAGAATCGTGTGTGGTCTCTGCCAATGCTATTCCGAAATCGTTATTCTTAATATTTTCAGAGAATGATACATAGTATCTGCGCCCACCTACAGAGTGCGCTGCTCGTCAGACACCAAAAAATGTGTCCTACTGCTTTACAACATGTCTCGCGTGTTTTCATTTTATTTAGCACCAATTCAGAATCGTGAGTAGTCTCTGCCAATGCTATTCCGAGATCGTTATTCTTAATATTTTCGGAGAATGATACATAGTATCTGCGCCCACCTACAGAGTGCGCTGCTCGTCCCACACCACAAAATGTGTCCTACTGCTTTACAACATGTCTCGCGTGTTTTCATTTTATTTAGCACCAATTCAGAATCGTGTGTGGTCTCTGCCAATGCTATTCCGAAATCGTTATTCTTAATATTTTCAGAGAATGATACATAGTATCTGCGCCCACCTACAGAGTGCGCTGCTCGTCCCACACCACAAAATGTGTCCTACTGCTTTACAACATGTCTCGCGTGTTTTCATTTTATTTAGCACCAATTCAGAATCGTGAGTAGTCTCTGCCAATGCTATTCCGAGATCGTTATTCTTAATATTTTCGGAGAATGATACATAGTATCTGCGCCCACCTACAGAGTGCGCTGCTCGTCAGACACCACAAAATGTGTCCTACTGCTTTACAACATGTCTCGCGTGTTTTCATTTTATTTAGCACCAATTCAGAATCGTGAGTAGTCTCTGCCAATGCTATTCCGAGATCGTTATTCTTAATATTTTCGGAGAATGATACATAGTATCTGCGCCCACCTACAGAGTGCGCTGCTCGTCCCACACCACAAAATGTGTCCTACTGCTTTACAACATGTCTCGCGTGTTTTCATTTTATTTAGCACCAATTCAGAATCGTGAGTAGTCTCTGCCAATGCTATTCCGAGATCGTTATTCTTAATATTTTCGGAGAATGATACATAGTATCTGCGCCCACCTACAGAGTGCGCTGCTCGTCCCACACCACAAAATGTGTCCTACTGCTTTACAACATGTCTCGCGTGTTTTCATTTTATTTAGCACCAATTCAGAATCGTGTGTGGTCTCTGCCAATGCTATTCCGAAATCGTTATTCTTAATATTTTCAGAGAATGATACATAGTATCTGCGCCCACCTACAGAGTGCGCTGCTCGTCAGACACCAAAAAATGTGTCCTACTGCTTTACAACATGTCTCGCGTGTTTTCATTTTATTTAGCACCAATTCAGAATCGTGTGTGGTCTCTGCCAATGCTATTCCGAAATCGTTATTCTTAATATTTTCGGAGAATGATACATAGTATCTGCGCCCACCTACAGAGTGCGCTGCTCGTCCCACACCACAAAATGTGTCCTACTGCTTTACAACATGTCTCGCGTGTTTTCATTTTATTTAGCACCAATTCAGAATCGTGTGTGGTCTCTGCCAATGCTATTCCGAAATCGTTATTCTTAATATTTTCAGAGAATGATACATAGTATCTGCGCCCACCTACAGAGTGCGCTGCTCGTCCCACACCACAAAATGTGTCCTACTGCTTTACAACATGTCTCGCGTGTTTTCATTTTATTTAGCACCAATTCAGAATCGTGAGTAGTCTCTGCCAATGCTATTCCGAGATCGTTATTCTTAATATTTTCGGAGAATGATACATAGTATCTGCGCCCACCTACAGAGTGCGCTGCTCGTCAGACACCACAAAATGTGTCCTACTGCTTTACAACATGTCTCGCGTGTTTTCATTTTATTTAGCACCAATTCAGAATCGTGAGTAGTCTCTGCCAATGCTATTCCGAGATCGTTATTCTTAATATTTTCGGAGAATGATACATAGTATCTGCGCCCACCTACAGAGTGCGCTGCTCGTCCCACACCACAAAATGTGTCCTACTGCTTTACAACATGTCTCGCGTGTTTTCATTTTATTTAGCACCAATTCAGAATCGTGTGTGGTCTCTGCCAATGCTATTCCGAAATCGTTATTCTTAATATTTTCGGAGAATGATACATAGTATCTGCGCCCACCTACAGAGTGCGCTGCTCGTCCCACACCACAAAATGTGTCCTACTGCTTTACAACATGTCTCGCGTGTTTTCATTTTATTTAGCACCAATTCAGAATCGTGTGTGGTCTCTGCCAATGCTATTCCGAAATCGTTATTCTTAATATTTTCGGAGAATGATACATAGTATCTGCGCCCACCTACAGAGTGCGCTGCTCGTCCCACACCACAAAATGTGTCCTACTGCTTTACAACATGTCTCGCGTGTTTTCATTTTATTTAGCACCAATTCAGAATCGTGTGTGGTCTCTGCCAATGCTATTCCGAAATCGTTATTCTTAATATTTTCAGAGAATGATACATAGTATCTGCGCCCACCTACAGAGTGCGCTGCTCGTCAGACACCAAAAAATGTGTCCTACTGCTTTACAACATGTCTCGCGTGTTTTCATTTTATTTAGCACCAATTCAGAATCGTGAGTAGTCTCTGCCAATGCTATTCCGAGATCGTTATTCTTAATATTTTCGGAGAATGATACATAGTATCTGCGCCCACCTACAGAGTGCGCTGCTCGTCAGACACCACAAAATGTGTCCTACTGCTTTACAACATGTCTCGCGTGTTTTCATTTTATTTAGCACCAATTCAGAATCGTGAGTAGTCTCTGCCAATGCTATTCCGAGATCGTTATTCTTAATATTTTCGGAGAATGATACATAGTATCTGCGCCCACCTACAGAGTGCGCTGCTCGTCAGACACCAAAAAATGTGTCCTACTGCTTTACAACATGTCTCGCGTGTTTTCATTTTACTTAGCACCAATTCAGAATCGTGAGTAGTCTCTGCCAATGCTATTCCGAGATCGTTATTCTTAATATTTTCGGAGAATGATACATAGTATCTGCGCCCACCTACAGAGTGCGCTGCTCGTCAGACACCACAAAATGTGTCCTACTGCTTTACAACATGTCTCGCGTGTTTTCATTTTATTTAGCACCAATTCAGAATCGTGTGTGGTCTCTGCCAATGCTATTCCGAAATCGTTATTCTTAATATTTTCGGAGAATGATACATAGTATCTGCGCCCACCTACAGAGTGCGCTGCTCGTCCCACACCACAAAATGTGTCCTACTGCTTTACAACATGTCTCGCGTGTTTTCATTTTATTTAGCACCAATTCAGAATCGTGTGTGGTCTCTGCCAATGCTATTCCGAAATCGTTATTCTTAATATTTTCAGAGAATGATACATAGTATCTGCGCCCACCTACAGAGTGCGCTGCTCGTCCCACACCACAAAATGTGTCCTACTGCTTTACAACATGTCTCGCGTGTTTTCATTTTATTTAGCACCAATTCAGAATCGTGTGTGGTCTCTGCCAATGCTATTCCGAAATCGTTATTCTTAATATTTTCAGAGAATGATACATAGTATCTGCGCACACCTACAGAGTGCGCTGCTCGTCCCACACCACAAAATGTGTCCTACTGCTTTACAACATGTCTCGCGTGTTTTCATTTTATTTAGCACCAATTCAGAATCGTGAGTAGTCTCTGCCAATGCTATTCCGAGATCGTTATTCTTAATATTTTCGGAGAATGATACATAGTATCTGCGCCCACCTACAGAGTGCGCTGCTCGTCAGACACCACAAAATGTGTCCTACTGCTTTACAACATGTCTCGCGTGTTTTCATTTTATTTAGCACCAATTCAGAATCGTGTGTGGTCTCTGCCAATGCTATTCCGAAATCGTTATTCTTAATATTTTCGGAGAATGATACATAGTATCTGCGCCCACCTACAGAGTGCGCTGCTCGTCCCACACCACAAAATGTGTCCTACTGCTTTACAACATGTCTCGCGTGTTTTCATTTTATTTAGCACCAATTCAGAATCGTGTGTGGTCTCTGCCAATGCTATTTTGAAATCGTTATTCTTAATATTTTCGGAGAATGATACATAGTATCTGCGCACACCTACAGAGTGCGCTGCTCGTCCCACACCACAAAATGTGTCCTACTGCTTTACAACATGTCTCGCGTGTTTTCATTTTATTTAGCACCAATTCAGAATCGTGTGTGGTCTCTGCCAATGCTATTCCGAAATCGTTATTCTTAATATTTTCGGAGAATGATACATAGTATCTGCGCCCACCTACAGAGTGCGCTGCTCGTCCCACACCACAAAATGTGTCCTACTGCTTTACAACATGTCTCGCGTGTTTTCATTTTATTTAGCACCAATTCAGAATCGTGTGTGGTCTCTGCCAATGCTATTTTGAAATCGTTATTCTTAATATTTTCGGAGAATGATACATAGTATCTGCGCACACCTACAGAGTGCGCTGCTCGTCCCACACCACAAAATGTGTCCTACTGCTTTACAACATGTCTCGCGTGTTTTCATTTTATTTAGCACCAATTCAGAATCGTGTGTGGTCTCTGCCAATGCTATTCCGAAATCGTTATTCTTAATATTTTCGGAGAATGATACATAGTATCTGCGCCCACCTACAGAGTGCGCTGCTCGTCCCACACCACAAAATGTGTCCTACTGCTTTACAACATGTCTCGCGTGTTTTCATTTTATTTAGCACCAATTCAGAATCGTGTGTGGTCTCTGCCAATGCTATTCCGAAATCGTTATTCTTAATATTTTCGGAGAATGATACATAGTATCTGCGCCCACCTACAGAGTGCGCTGCTCGTCCCACACCACAAAATGTGTCCTACTGCTTTACAACATGTCTCGCGTGTTTTCATTTTATTTAGCACCAATTCAGAATCGTGTGTGGTCTCTGCCAATGCTATTTTGAAATCGTTATTCTTAATATTTTCGGAGAATGATACATAGTATCTGCGCACACCTACAGAGTGCGCTGCTCGTCCCACACCACAAAATGTGTCCTACTGCTTTACAACATGTCTCGCGTGTTTTCATTTTATTTAGCACCAATTCAGAATCGTGTGTGGTCTCTGCCAATGCTATTTTGAAATCGTTATTCTTAATATTTTCGGAGAATGATACATAGTATCTGCGCACACCTACAGAGTGCGCTGCTCGTCCCACACCACAAAATGTGTCCTACTGCTTTACAACATGTCTCGCGTGTTTTCATTTTATTTAGCACCAATTCAGAATCGTGTGTGGTCTCTGCCAATGCTATTCCGAAATCGTTATTCTTAATATTTTCAGAGAATGATACATAGTATCTGCGCCCACCTACAGAGTGCGCTGCTCGTCCCACACCACAAAATGTGTCCTACTGCTTTACAACATGTCTCGCGTGTTTTCATTTTATTTAGCACCAATTCAGAATCGTGTGTGGTCTCTGCCAATGCTATTCCGAAATCGTTATTCTTAATATTTTCAGAGAATGATACATAGTATCTGCGCACACCTACAGAGTGCGCTGCTCGTCCCACACCACAAAATGTGTCCTACTGCTTTACAACATGTCTCGCGTGTTTTCATTTTATTTAGCACCAATTCAGAATCGTGTGTGGTCTCTGCCAATGCTATTCCGAAATCGTTATTCTTAATATTTTCGGAGAATGATACATAGTATCTGCGCCCACCTACAGAGTGCGCTGCTCGTCAGACACCAAAAAATGTGTCCTACTGCTTTACAACATGTCTCGCGTGTTTTCATTTTATTTAGCACCAATTCAGAATCGTGTGTGGACTCTGCCAATGCTATTCCGAAATCGTTATTCTTAATATTTTCGGAGAATGATACATAGTATCTGCGCCCACCTACAGAGTGCGCTGCTCGTCAGACACCACAAACTGTGTCCTACTGCTTTACAACATGTCTCGCGTGTTTTCATTTTATTTAGCACCAATTCAGAATCGTGTGTGGTCTCTGCCAATGCTATTCCGAAATCGTTATTCTTAATATTTTCGGAGAATGATACATAGTATCTGCGCCCACCTACAGAGTGCGCTGCTCGTCCCACACCACAAAATGTGTCCTACTGCTTTACAACATGTCTCGCGTGTTTTCATTTTATTTAGCACCAATTCAGAATCGTGTGTGGTCTCTGCCAATGCTATTTTGAAATCGTTATTCTTAATATTTTCGGAGAATGATACATAGTATCTGCGCACACCTACAGAGTGCGCTGCTCGTCCCACACCACAAAATGTGTCCTACTGCTTTACAACATGTCTCGCGTGTTTTCATTTTATTTAGCACCAATTCAGAATCGTGAGTAGTCTCTGCCAATGCTATTCCGAGATCGTTATTCTTAATATTTTCGGAGAATGATACATAGTATCTGCGCCCACCTACAGAGTGCGCTGCTCGTCAGACACCACAAAATGTGTCCTACTGCTTTACAACATGTCTCGCGTGTTTTCATTTTATTTAGCACCAATTCAGAATCGTGTGTGGTCTCTGCCAATGCTATTCCGAAATCGTTATTCTTAATATTTTCGGAGAATGATACATAGTATCTGCGCCCACCTACAGAGTGCGCTGCTCGTCCCACACCACAAAATGTGTCCTACTGCTTTACAACATGTCTCGCGTGTTTTCATTTTATTTAGCACCAATTCAGAATCGTGTGTGGTCTCTGCCAATGCTATTTTGAAATCGTTATTCTTAATATTTTCGGAGAATGATACATAGTATCTGCGCCCACCTACAGAGTGCGCTGCTCGTCAGACACCACAAAATGTGTCCTACTGCTTTACAACATGTCTCGCGTGTTTTCATTTTATTTAGCACCAATTCAGAATCGTGTGTGGTCTCTGCCAATGCTATTCCGAAATCGTTATTCTTAATATTTTCGGAGAATGATACATAGTATCTGCGCCCACCTACAGAGTGCGCTGCTCGTTCCACACCACAAAATGTGTCCTACTGCTTTACAACATGTCTCGCGTGTTTTCATTTTATTTAGCACCAATTCAGAATCGTGTGTGGTCTCTGCCAATGCTATTCCGAAATCGTTATTCTTAATGTTTTCGGAGAATGATACATAGTATCTGCGCCCACCTACAGAGTGCGCTGCTCGTCCCACACCACAAAATGTGTCCTACTGCTTTACAACATGTCTCGCGTGTTTTTATTTTATTTAGCACCAATTCAGAATCGTGTGTGGTCTCTGCCAATGCTATTCCGAAATCGTTATTCTTAATATTTTCGGAGAATGATACATAGTATCTGCGCCCACCTACAGAGTGCGCTGCTCGTCCCACACCACAAAATGTGTCCTACTGCTTTACAACATGTCTCGCGTGTTTTCATTTTATTTAGCACCAATCCAGAATCGTGTGTGGTCTCTGCCAATGCTATTCCGAAATCGTTATTCTTAATGTTTTCGGAGAATGATACATAGTATCTGCGCCCACCTACAGAGTGCGCTGCTCGTCCCACACCACAAAATGTGTCCTACTGCTTTACAACATGTCTCGCGTGTTTTCATTTTATTTAGCACCAATTCAGAATCGTGTGTGGTCTCTGCCAATGCTATTCCGAAATCGTTATTCTTAATATTTTCGGAGAATGATACATAGTATCTGCGCCCACCTACAGAGTGCGCTGCTCGTCCCACACCACAAAATGTGTCCTACTGCTTTACAACATGTCTCGCGTGTTTTCATTTTATTTAGCACCAATTCAGAATCGTGTGTGGTCTCTGCCAATGCTATTCCGAAATCGTTATTCTTAATGTTTTCGGAGAATGATACATAGTATCTGCGCCCACCTACAGAGTGCGCTGCTCGTCCCACACCACAAAATGTGTCCTACTGCTTTACAACATGTCTCGCGTGTTTTCATTTTATTTAGCACCAATTCAGAATCGTGTGTGGTCTCTGCCAATGCTATTCCGAAATCGTTATTCTTAATGTTTTCGGAGAATGATACATAGTATCTGCGCCCACCTACAGAGTGCGCTGCTCGTCCCACACCACAAAATGTGTCCTACTGCTTTACAACATGTCTCGCGTGTTTTCATTTTATTTAGCACCAATTCAGAATCGTGTGTGGTCTCTGCCAATGCTATTCCGAAATCGTTATTCTTAATATTTTCGGAGAATGATACATAGTATCTGCGCACACCTACAGAGTGCGCTGCTCGTCAGACACCACAAAATGTGTCCTACTGCTTTACAACATGTCTCGCGTGTTTTCATTTTATTTAGCACCAATTCAGAATCGTGAGTAGTCACTGCCAATGCTATTCCGAGATCGTTATTCTTAATATTTTCGGAGAATGATACATAGTATCTGCGCCCACCTACAGAGTGCGCTGCTCGTCAGACACCACAAAATGTGTCCTACTGCTTTACAACATGTCTCGCGTGTTTTCATTTTATTTAGCACCAATTCAGAATCGTGTGTGGTCTCTGCCAATGCTATTCCGAAATCGTTATTCTTAATATTTTCGGAGAATGATACATAGTATCTGCGCCCACCTACAGAGTGCGCTGCTCGTCCCACACCACAAAATGTGTCCTACTGCTTTACAACATGTCTCGCGTGTTTTCATTTTATTTAGTACCAATTCAGAATCGTGTGTGGTCTCTGCCAATGCTATTTTGAAATCGTTATTCTTAATATTTTCGGAGAATGATACATAGTATCTGCGCCCACCTACAGAGTGCGCCGCTCGTCCCACACCACAAAATGTGTCCTACTGCTTTACAACATGTCTCGCGTGTTTTCATTTTATTTAGCACCAATTCAGAATCGTGTGTGGTCTCTGCCAATGCTATTCCGAAATCGTTATTCTTAATTTTTTCGGAGAATGATACATTGTAGGTGTGCGCAGATACTGAGTGCGCTGCTCGTCAGACACCACAAAATGTGTCCTACTGCTTTACAACATGTCTCGCGTGTTTTCATTTTATTTAGCACCAATTCAGAATCATGTGTAGTCTCCGCCAATGCTATTCCGAAATCGTTATTCTTAATATTTTCGGAGAATGATACATAGTATCTGCGCGCAGCTACAGAGTGCGCTGCTCATCCCACACCACAAAATGGGTCTTTCTGCTTTACTACATGTCTTGCGTGTTTTCATATTATTTAGCATTAATTCAGAATCGTGAGTAGTTTCTGTCAATGCTATTCCGAAATCGTTATTCTTAATATTTTCGGAGAATGATACATAGTATCTGCGCGCAGCTACAGAGTGCGCTGCTCGTCAGACACCACAAAATGTGTCCCACTACTTTACAACATGTCTCGCGTGTTTTCATATTATTTAGCATTAATTCAGAATCGTGAGTAGTCTCTGTCAATGCTATTCCGAAATCGTTATTCTTAATATTTTCGGAGAATGATACATAGTATCTGCGCGCAGCTACAGAGTGCGCTGCTCGTCAGACACCACAAAATGTGTCCCACTACTTTACAACATGTCTCGCGTGTTTTCATATTATTTAGCATTAATTGAGAATCGTGAGTAGTCTCTGTCAATGCTATTCCGAAATCGTTATTCTTAATATTTTCGGAGAATGATACATAGTATCTGCGCGCAGCTACAGAGTGCGCTGCTCGTCAGACACCACAAAATGTGTCCCACTACTTTACAACATGTCTCGCGTGTTTTCATATTATTTACCATTAATTCAGAATCGTGAGTAGTCTCTGTCAATGCTATTCCGAAATCGTTATTCTTAATATTTTCGGAGAATGATACATAGTATCTGCGCGCAGCTACAGAGTGCGCTGCTCGTCAGACACCACAAAATGTGTCCCACTACTTTACAACATGTCTCGCGTGTTTTCATATTATTTAGCATTAATTCAGAATCGTGAGTAGTCTCTGTCAATGCTATTCCGAAATCGTTATTCTTAATATTTTCGGAGAATGATACATAGTATCTGCGCGCAGCTACAGAGTGCGCTGCTCGTCAGACACCACAAAATGTGTCCCACTACTTTACAACATGTCTCGCGTGTTTTCATATTATTTAGCATTAATTCAGAATCGTGAGTAGTCTCTGTCAATGCTATTCCGAAATCGTTATTCTTAATATTTTCGGAGAATGATACATAGTATCTGCGCGCAGCTACAGAGTGCGCTGCTCGTCAGACACCACAAAATGTGTCCCACTACTTTACAACATGTCTCGCGTGTTTTCATATTATTTACCATTAATTCAGAATCGTGAGTAGTCTCTGTCAATGCTATTCCGAAATCGTTATTCTTAATATTTTCGGAGAATGATACATAGTATCTGCGCGCAGCTACAGAGTGCGCTGCTCGTCAGACACCACAAAATGTGTCCCACTACTTTACAACATGTCTCGCGTGTTTTCATATTATTTACCATTAATTCAGAATCGTGAGTAGTCTCTGTCAATGCTATTCCGAAATCGTTATTCTTAATATTTTCGGAGAATGATACATAGTATCTGCGCGCAGCTACAGAGTGCGCTGCTCGTCAGACACCACAAAATGTGTCCCACTACTTTACAACATGTCTCGCGTGTTTTCATATTATTTAGCATTAATTCAGAATCGTGAGTAGTCTCTGTCAATGCTATTCCGAAATCGTTATTCTTAATATTTTCGGAGAATGATACATAGTATCTGCGCGCAGCTACAGAGTGCGCTGCTCGTCAGACACCACAAAATGTGTCCCACTACTTTACAACATGTCTCGCGTGTTTTCATATTATTTAGCATTAATTCAGAATCGTGAGTAGTCTCTGTCAATGCTATTCCGAAATCGTTATTCTTAATATTTTCGGAGAATGATACATAGTATCTGCGCGCAGCTACAGAGTGCGCTGCTCGTCAGACACCACAAAATGTGTCCCACTACTTTACAACATGTCTCGCGTGTTTTCATATTATTTAGCATTAATTCAGAATCGTGAGTAGTCTCTGTCAATGCTGTTCCGAAATCGTTATTCTTAATATTTTCGGAGAATGATACATAGTATCTGCGCGCAGCTACAGAGTGCGATACTCATCCCACACCACAAAATGTGTCTTTCTGCTTTACAACATGTCTCGCGTGTTTTCATATTATTTAGCATTAATTCAGAATCGAGGGTAGTCTGCGTCAATGCTATTCCGAAATCGTTATTCTTACTATTTTCGGAGAATGGTACATAGTATCTGCGCACAGCTACAGAGTGCGCTGCTCATCCCACACCACAAAATGTGTCTTTCTGCTTTACTACATGTCTTGCGTGTTTTCATTTTATTTAGCACCAATTCAGAATCGTGTGTGGTCTCTGCCAATGCTATTCCGAAATCGTTATTCTTAATATTTTCGGAGAATGATACATAGTATCTGCGCCCATCTACAGAGTGCGCTGCTCGTCCCACACCAAAAAATGTGTCCTACTGCTTTACAACATGTCTCGCGTGTTTTCATTTTATTTAGCACCAATTCAGAATCGTGTGTGGTCTCTGCCAATGCTATTCCGAAATCGTTATTCTTAATATTTTCGGAGAATGATACATAGTATCTGCGCCCACCTACAGAGTGCGCTGCTCGTTCCACACCACAAAATGTGTCCTACTGCTTTACAACATGTCTCGCGTGTTTTCATTTTATTTAGCACCAATTCAGAATCGTGTGTGGTCTCTGCCAATGCTATTCCGAAATCGTTATTCTTAATGTTTTCGGAGAATGATACATAGTATCTGCGCCCACCTACAGAGTGCGCTGCTCGTCCCACACCACAAAATGTGTCCTACTGCTTTACAACATGTCTCGCGTGTTTTTATTTTATTTAGCACCAATTCAGAATCGTGTGTGGTCTCTGCCAATGCTATTCCGAAATCGTTATTCTTAATATTTTCGGAGAATGATACATAGTATCTGCGCCCACCTACAGAGTGCGCTGCTCGTCCCACACCACAAAATGTGTCCTACTGCTTTACAACATGTCTCGCGTGTTTTCATTTTATTTAGCACCAATTCAGAATCGTGTGTGGTCTCTGCCAATGCTATTCCGAAATCGTTATTCTTAATGTTTTCGGAGAATGATACATAGTATCTGCGCCCACCTACAGAGTGCGCTGCTCGTCCCACACCACAAAATGTGTCCTACTGCTTTACAACATGTCTCGCGTGTTTTCATTTTATTTAGCACCAATTCAGAATCGTGTGTGGTCTCTGCCAATGCTATTCCGAAATCGTTATTCTTAATATTTTCGGAGAATGATACATAGTATCTGCGCCCACCTACAGAGTGCGCTGCTCGTCCCACACCACAAAATGTGTCCTACTGCTTTACAACATGTCTCGCGTGTTTTCATTTTATTTAGCACCAATTCAGAATCGTGTGTGGTCTCTGCCAATGCTATTCCGAAATCGTTATTCTTAATGTTTTCGGAGAATGATACATAGTATCTGCGCCCACCTACAGAGTGCGCTGCTCGTCCCACACCACAAAATGTGTCCTACTGCTTTACAACATGTCTCGCGTGTTTTCATTTTATTTAGCACCAATTCAGAATCGTGTGTGGTCTCTGCCAATGCTATTCCGAAATCGTTATTCTTAATGTTTTCGGAGAATGATACATAGTATCTGCGCCCACCTACAGAGTGCGCTGCTCGTCCCACACCACAAAATGTGTCCTACTGCTTTACAACATGTCTCGCGTGTTTTCATTTTATTTAGCACCAATTCAGAATCGTGTGTGGTCTCTGCCAATGCTATTCCGAAATCGTTATTCTTAATATTTTCGGAGAATGATACATAGTATCTGCGCACACCTACAGAGTGCGCTGCTCGTCAGACACCACAAAATGTGTCCTACTGCTTTACAACATGTCTCGCGTGTTTTCATTTTATTTAGCACCAATTCAGAATCGTGAGTAGTCACTGCCAATGCTATTCCGAGATCGTTATTCTTAATATTTTCGGAGAATGATACATAGTATCTGCGCCCACCTACAGAGTGCGCTGCTCGTCAGACACCACAAAATGTGTCCTACTGCTTTACAACATGTCTCGCGTGTTTTCATTTTATTTAGCACCAATTCAGAATCGTGTGTGGTCTCTGCCAATGCTATTCCGAAATCGTTATTCTTAATATTTTCGGAGAATGATACATAGTATCTGCGCCCACCTACAGAGTGCGCTGCTCGTCCCACACCACAAAATGTGTCCTACTGCTTTACAACATGTCTCGCGTGTTTTCATTTTATTTAGTACCAATTCAGAATCGTGTGTGGTCTCTGCCAATGCTATTTTGAAATCGTTATTCTTAATATTTTCGGAGAATGATACATAGTATCTGCGCCCACCTACAGAGTGCGCCGCTCGTCCCACACCACAAAATGTGTCCTACTGCTTTACAACATGTCTCGCGTGTTTTCATTTTATTTAGCACCAATTCAGAATCGTGTGTGGTCTCTGCCAATGCTATTCCGAAATCGTTATTCTTAATTTTTTCGGAGAATGATACATAGTATCTGCGCACACCTACAGAGTGCGCTGCTCGTCAGACACCACAAAATGTGTCCTACTGCTTTACAACATGTCTCGCGTGTTTTCATTTTATTTAGCACCAATTCAGAATCATGTGTAGTCTCCGCCAATGCTATTCCGAAATCGTTATTCTTAATATTTTCGGAGAATGATACATAGTATCTGCGCGCAGCTACAGAGTGCGCTGCTCATCCCACACCACAAAATGGGTCTTTCTGCTTTACTACATGTCTTGCGTGTTTTCATATTATTTAGCATTAATTCAGAATCGTGAGTAGTTTCTGTCAATGCTATTCCGAAATCGTTATTCTTAATATTTTCGGAGAATGATACATAGTATCTGCGCGCAGCTACAGAGTGCGCTGCTCGTCAGACACCACAAAATGTGTCCCACTACTTTACAACATGTCTCGCGTGTTTTCATATTATTTAGCATTAATTCAGAATCGTGAGTAGTCTCTGTCAATGCTATTCCGAAATCGTTATTCTTAATATTTTCGGAGAATGATACATAGTATCTGCGCGCAGCTACAGAGTGCGCTGCTCGTCAGACACCACAAAATGTGTCCCACTACTTTACAACATGTCTCGCGTGTTTTCATATTATTTAGCATTAATTGAGAATCGTGAGTAGTCTCTGTCAATGCTATTCCGAAATCGTTATTCTTAATATTTTCGGAGAATGATACATAGTATCTGCGCGCAGCTACAGAGTGCGCTGCTCGTCAGACACCACAAAATGTGTCCCACTACTTTACAACATGTCTCGCGTGTTTTCATATTATTTACCATTAATTCAGAATCGTGAGTAGTCTCTGTCAATGCTATTCCGAAATCGTTATTCTTAATATTTTCGGAGAATGATACATAGTATCTGCGCGCAGCTACAGAGTGCGCTGCTCGTCAGACACCACAAAATGTGTCCCACTACTTTACAACATGTCTCGCGTGTTTTCATATTATTTAGCATTAATTCAGAATCGTGAGTAGTCTCTGTCAATGCTATTCCGAAATCGTTATTCTTAATATTTTCGGAGAATGATACATAGTATCTGCGCGCAGCTACAGAGTGCGCTGCTCGTCAGACACCACAAAATGTGTCCCACTACTTTACAACATGTCTCGCGTGTTTTCATATTATTTAGCATTAATTCAGAATCGTGAGTAGTCTCTGTCAATGCTATTCCGAAATCGTTATTCTTAATATTTTCGGAGAATGATACATAGTATCTGCGCGCAGCTACAGAGTGCGCTGCTCGTCAGACACCACAAAATGTGTCCCACTACTTTACAACATGTCTCGCGTGTTTTCATATTATTTAGCATTAATTCAGAATCGTGAGTAGTCTCTGTCAATGCTATTCCGAAATCGTTATTCTTAATATTTTCGGAGAATGATACATAGTATCTGCGCGCAGCTACAGAGTGCGCTGCTCGTCAGACACCACAAAATGTGTCCCACTACTTTACAACATGTCTCGCGTGTTTTCATATTATTTAGCATTAATTCAGAATCGTGAGTAGTCTCTGTCAATGCTGTTCCGAAATCGTTATTCTTAATATTTTCGGAGAATGATACATAGTATCTGCGCGCAGCTACAGAGTGCGATACTCATCCCACACCACAAAATGTGTCTTTCTGCTTTACAACATGTCTCGCGTGTTTTCATATTATTTAGCATTAATTCAGAATCGAGGGTAGTCTGCGTCAATGCTATTCCGAAATCGTTATTCTTACTATTTTCGGAGAATGGTACATAGTATCTGCGCACAGCTACAGAGTGCGCTGCTCATCCCACACCACAAAATGTGTCTTTCTGCTTTACTACATGTCTTGCGTGTTTTCATTTTATTTAGCACCAATTCAGAATCGTGTGTGGTCTCTGCCAATGCTATTCCGAAATCGTTATTCTTAATATTTTCGGAGAATGATACATAGTATCTGCGCCCATCTACAGAGTGCGCTGCTCGTCCCACACCAAAAAATGTGTCCTACTGCTTTACAACATGTCTCGCGTGTTTTCATTTTATTTAGCACCAATTCAGAATCGTGTGTGGTCTCTGCCAATGCTATTCCGAAATCGTTATTCTTAATATTTTCGGAGAATGATACATAGTATCTACGCACACCTACAGAGTGCGCTGCTCGTCAGACACCACAAAATGTGTCCTACTGCTTTACAACATGTCTCGCGTGTTTTCATTTTATTTAGCACCAATTCAGAATCGTGAGTAGTCTCTGCCAATGCTATTCCGAGATCGTTATTCTTAATATTTTCGGAGAATGATACATAGTATCTGCGCCCACCTACAGAGTGCGCTGCTCGTCAGACACCACAAAATGTGTCCTACTGCTTTACAACATGTCTCGCGTGTTTTCATTTTATTTAGTACCAATTCAGAATCGTGTGTGGTCTCTGCCAATGCTATTTTGAAATCGTTATTCTTAATATTTTCGGAGAATGATACATAGTATCTGCGCCCACCTACAGAGTGCGCCGCTCGTCCCACACCACAAAATGTGTCCTACTGCTTTACAACATGTCTCGCGTGTTTTCATTTTATTTAGCACCAATTCAGAATCGTGTGTGGTCTCTGCCAATGCTATTCCGAAATCGTTATTCTTAATATTTTCGGAGAATGATACATAGTATCTGCGCCCACCTACAGAGTGCGCCGCTCGTCCCACACCACAAAATGTGTCCTACTGCTTTACAACATGTCTCGCGTGTTTTCATTTTATTTAGCACCAATTCAGAATCGTGTGTGGTCTCTGCCAATGCTATTCCGAAATCGTTATTCTTAATTTTTTCGGAGAATGATACATAGTATCTGCGCACACCTACAGAGTGCGCTGCTCGTCAGACACCACAAAATGTGTCCTACTGCTTTACAACATGTCTCGCGTGTTTTCATTTTATTTAGCACCAATTCAGAATCATGTGTAGTCTCCGCCAATGCTATTCCGAAATCGTTATTCTTAATATTTTCGGAGAATGATACATAGTATCTGCGCGCAGCTACAGAGTGCGCTGCTCATCCCACACCACAAAATGGGTCTTTCTGCTTTACTACATGTCTTGCGTGTTTTCATATTATTTAGCATTAATTCAGAATCGTGAGTAGTTTCTGTCAATGCTATTCCGAAATCGTTATTCTTAATATTTTCGGAGAATGATACATAGTATCTGCGCGCAGCTACAGAGTGCGCTGCTCGTCAGACACCACAAAATGTGTCCCACTACTTTACAACATGTCTCGCGTGTTTTCATATTATTTAGCATTAATTCAGAATCGTGAGTAGTCTCTGTCAATGCTATTCCGAAATCGTTATTCTTAATATTTTCGGAGAATGATACATAGTATCTGCGCGCAGCTACAGAGTGCGCTGCTCGTCAGACACCACAAAATGTGTCCCACTACTTTACAACATGTCTCGCGTGTTTTCATATTATTTAGCATTAATTGAGAATCGTGAGTAGTCTCTGTCAATGCTATTCCGAAATCGTTATTCTTAATATTTTCGGAGAATGATACATAGTATCTGCGCGCAGCTACAGAGTGCGCTGCTCGTCAGACACCACAAAATGTGTCCCACTACTTTACAACATGTCTCGCGTGTTTTCATATTATTTACCATTAATTCAGAATCGTGAGTAGTCTCTGTCAATGCTATTCCGAAATCGTTATTCTTAATATTTTCGGAGAATGATACATAGTATCTGCGCGCAGCTACAGAGTGCGCTGCTCGTCAGACACCACAAAATGTGTCCCACTACTTTACAACATGTCTCGCGTGTTTTCATATTATTTAGCATTAATTCAGAATCGTGAGTAGTCTCTGTCAATGCTATTCCGAAATCGTTATTCTTAATATTTTCGGAGAATGATACATAGTATCTGCGCGCAGCTACAGAGTGCGCTGCTCGTCAGACACCACAAAATGTGTCCCACTACTTTACAACATGTCTCGCGTGTTTTCATATTATTTAGCATTAATTCAGAATCGTGAGTAGTCTCTGTCAATGCTATTCCGAAATCGTTATTCTTAATATTTTCGGAGAATGATACATAGTATCTGCGCGCAGCTACAGAGTGCGCTGCTCGTCAGACACCACAAAATGTGTCCCACTACTTTACAACATGTCTCGCGTGTTTTCATATTATTTAGCATTAATTCAGAATCGTGAGTAGTCTCTGTCAATGCTATTCCGAAATCGTTATTCTTAATATTTTCGGAGAATGATACATAGTATCTGCGCGCAGCTACAGAGTGCGCTGCTCGTCTGACACCACAAAATGTGTCCCACTACTTTACAACATGTCTCGCGTGTTTTCATATTATTTAGCATTAATTCAGAATCGTGAGTAGTCTCTGTCAATGCTATTCCGAAATCGTTATTCTTAATATTTTCGGAGAATGATACATAGTATCTGCGCGCAGCTACAGAGTGCGATACTCATCCCACACCACAAAATGTGTCTTTCTGCTTTACAACATGTCTCGCGTGTTTTCATATTATTTAGCATTAATTCAGAATCGAGGGTAGTCTGCGTCAATGCTATTCCGAAATCGTTATTCTTACTATTTTCGGAGAATGGTACATAGTATCTGCGCACAGCTACAGAGTGCGCTGCTCATCCCACACCACAAAATGTGTCTTTCTGCTTTACTACATGTCTTGCGTGTTTTCATTTTATTTAGCACCAATTCAGAATCGTGTGTGGTCTCTGCCAATGCTATTCCGAAATCGTTATTCTTAATATTTTCGGAGAATGATACATAGTATCTGCGCCCATCTACAGAGTGCGCTGCTCGTCCCACACCAAAAAATGTGTCCTACTGCTTTACAACATGTCTCGCGTGTTTTCATTTTATTTAGCACCAATTCAGAATCGTGTGTGGTCTCTGCCAATGCTATTCCGAAATCGTTATTCTTAATATTTTCGGAGAATGATACATAGTATCTACGCACACCTACAGAGTGCGCTGCTCGTCAGACACCACAAAATGTGTCCTACTGCTTTACAACATGTCTCGCGTGTTTTCATTTTATTTAGCACCAATTCAGAATCGTGAGTAGTCTCTGCCAATGCTATTCCGAGATCGTTATTCTTAATATTTTCGGAGAATGATACATAGTATCTGCGCCCACCTACAGAGTGCGCTGCTCGTCAGACACCACAAAATGTGTCCTACTGCTTTACAACATGTCTCGCGTGTTTTCATTTTATTTAGTACCAATTCAGAATCGTGTGTGGTCTCTGCCAATGCTATTTTGAAATCGTTATTCTTAATATTTTCGGAGAATGATACATAGTATCTGCGCCCACCTACAGAGTGCGCCGCTCGTCCCACACCACAAAATGTGTCCTACTGCTTTACAACATGTCTCGCGTGTTTTCATTTTATTTAGCACCAATTCAGAATCGTGTGTGGTCTCTGCCAATGCTATTCCGAAATCGTTATTCTTAATATTTTCGGAGAATGATACATAGTATCTGCGCCCACCTACAGAGTGCGCCGCTCGTCCCACACCACAAAATGTGTCCTACTGCTTTACAACATGTCTCGCGTGTTTTCATTTTATTTAGCACCAATTCAGAATCGTGTGTGGTCTCTGCCAATGCTATTTTGAAATCGTTATTCTTAATATTTTCGGAGAATGATACATAGTATCTGCGCCCACCTACAGAGTGCGCCGCTCGTCCCACACCACAAAATGTGTCCTACTGCTTTACAACATGTCTCGCGTGTTTTCATTTTATTTAGCACCAATTCAGAATCGTGTGTGGTCTCTGCCAATGCTATTTTGAAATCGTTATTCTTAATATTTTCGGAGAATGATACATAGTATCTGCGCCCACCTACAGAGTGCGCTGCTCGTCAGACACCACAAAATGTGTCCTACTGCTTTACAACATGTCTCGCGTGTTTTCATTTTATTTAGCACCAATTCAGAATCGTTTGTGGTCTCTGCCAATGCTATTCCGAAATCGTTATTCTTAATATTTTCGGAGAATGATACATAGTATCTCCGCCCACCTACAGAGTGCGCCGCTCGTCCCACACCACAAAATGTGTCCTACTGCTTTACAACATGTCTCGCGTGTTTTCATTTTATTTAGCACCAATTCAGAATCGTTTGTGGTCTCTGCCAATGCTATTCCGAAATCGTTATTCTTAATATTTTCGGAGAATGATACATAGTATCTGCGCCCACCTACAGAGTGCGCTGCTCGTCAGACACCACAAAATGTGTCCTACTGCTTTACAACATGTCTCGCGTGTTTTCATTTTATTTAGCACCAATTCAGAATCGTTTGTGGTCTCTGCCAATGCTATTCCGAAATCGTTATTCTTAATATTTTCGGAGAATGATACATAGTATCTGCGCCCACCTACAGAGTGCGCCGCTCGTCCCACACCACAAAATGTGTCCTACTGCTTTACAACATGTCTCGCGTGTTTTCATTTTATTTAGCACCAATTCAGAATCGTGTGTGGTCTCTGCCAATGCTATTTTGAAATCGTTATTCTTAATATTTTCGGAGAATGATACATAGTATCTGCACCCACCTACAGAGTGCGCTGCTCGTCAGACACCACAAAATGTGTCCTACTGCTTTACAACATGTCTCGCGTGTTTTCATTTTATTTAGCACCAATTCAGAATCGTTTGTGGTCTCTGCCAATGCTATTCCGAAATCGTTATTCTTAATATTTTCGGAGAATGATACATAGTATCTCCGCCCACCTACAGACTGCGCTGCTCGTCAGACACCACAAAATGTGTCCTACTGCTTTACAACATGTCTCGCGTGTTTTCATTTTATTTAGCACCAATTCAGAATCGTGTGTGGTCTCTGCCAATGCTATTCCGAAATCGTTATTCTTAATATTTTCGGAGAATGATACATAGTATCTGCGCCCACCTACAGAGTGCGCTGCTCGTCAGACACCACAAAATGTGTCCTACTGCTTTACAACATGTCTCGCGTGTTTTCATTTTATTTAGCACCAATTCAGAATCGTTTGTGGTCTCTGCCAATGCTATTCCGAAATCGTTATTCTTAATATTTTCGGAGAATGATACATAGTATCTCCGCCCACCTACAGACTGCGCTGCTCGTCAGACACCACAAAATGTGTCCTACTGCTTTACAACATGTCTCGCGTGTTTTCATTTTATTTAGCACCAATTCAGAATCGTTTGTGGTCTCTGCCAATGCTATTCCGAAATCGTTATTCTTAATATTTTCGGAGAATGATACATAGTATCTCCGCCCACCTACAAACTGCGCTGCTCGTCAGACACCACAAAATGTGTCCTACTGCTTTACAACATGTCTCGCGTGTTTTCATTTTATTTAGCACCAATTCAGAATCGTTTGTGGTCTCTGCCAATGCTATTCCGAAATCGTTATTCTTAATATTTTCGGAGAATGATACATAGTATCTGCGCCCACCTACAGAGTGCGCTGCTCGTCAGACACCACAAAATGTGTCCTACTGCTTTACAACATGTCTCGCGTGTTTTCATTTTATTTAGCACCAATTCAGAATCGTTTGTGGTCTCTGCCAATGCTATTCCGAAATCGTTATTCTTAATATTTTCGGAGAATGATACATAGTATCTGCGCCCACCTACAGAGTGCGCTGCTCGTCAGACACCACAAAATGTGTCCTACTGCTTTACAACATGTCTCGCGTGTTTTCATTTTATTTAGCACCAATTCAGAATCGTTTGTGGTCTCTGCCAATGCTATTCCGAAATCGTTATTCTTAATATTTTCGGAGAATGATACATAGTATCTCCGCCCACCTACAGACTGCGCTGCTCGTCAGACACCACAAAATGTGTCCTACTGCTTTACAACATGTCTCGCGTGTTTTCATTTTATTTAGCACCAATTCAGAATCGTTTGTGGTCTCTGCCAATGCTATTCCGAAATCGTTATTCTTAATATTTTCGGAGAATGATACATAGTATCTGCGCCCACCTGCAGAGTGCGCTGCTCGTCAGACACCACAAAATGTGTCCTACTGCTTTACAACATGTCTCGCGTGTTTTCATTTTATTTAGCACCAATTCAGAATCGTGTGTGGTCTTTGCCAGTGCTATTCCGAAATCGTTATTCTTAATATTTTCGGAGAATGATACATAGTATCTGCGCCCACCTACAGAGTGCGCTGCTCGTCTTACACCACAAAATGTGTCCTACTGCTTTACAACATGTCTCGCGTGTTTTCATTTTATTTAGCACCAATTCAGAATCGTGTGTGGTCTCTGCCAATGCTATTCCGAAATCGTTATTCTTAATATTTTCAGAGAATGATACATAGTATCTGCGCACACCTACAGAGTGCGCTGCTCGTCCCACACCACAAAATGTGTCCTACTGCTTTACAACATGTCTCGCGTGTTTTCATTTTATTTAGCACCAATTCAGAATCGTTTGTGGTCTCTGCCAATGCTATTCCGAAATCGTTATTCTTAATATTTTCGGAGAATGATACATAGTATCTGCGCCCACCTACAGAGTGCGCTGCTCGTCAGACACCACAAAATATGTCCTACTGCTTTACAACATGTCTCGCGTGTTTTCATTTTATTTAGCACCAATTCAGAATCGTTTGTGGTCTCTGTCAATGCTATTCCGAAATCGTTATTCTTAATATTTTCGGAGAATGATACATAGTATCTGCGCCCACCTACAGAGTGCGCTGCTCGTCAGACACCACAAAATGTGTCCTACTGCTTTACAACATGTCTCGCGTGTTTTCATTTCATTTAGCACCAATTCAGAATCGTGTGTGGTCTCTGCCAATGCTATTCCGAAATCGTTATTCTTAATATTTTCGGAGAATGATACATAGTATCTGCGCCCACCTACAGAGTGCGCTGCTCGTCCCACACCACAAAATGTGTCCTACTGCTTTACAACATGTCTCGCGTGTTTTCATTTTATTTAGCACCAATTCAGAATCGTGTGTGGTCTCTGCCAATGCTATTCCGAAATCGTTATTCTTAATATTTTCGGAGAATGATACATAGTATCTGCGCCCACCTACAGAGTGCGCTGCTCGTCCCACACCACAAAATGTGTCCTACTGCTTTACAACATGTCTCGCGTGTTTTCATTTTATTTAGCACCAATTCAGAATCGTGTGTGGTCTCTGCCAATGCTATTCCGAAATCGTTATTCTTAATATTTTCGGAGAATGATACATAGTATCTGCGCCCACCTACAGAGTGCGCTGCTCGTCAGACACCACAAAATGTGTCCTACTGCTTTACAACATGTCTCGCGTGTTTTCATTTTATTTAGCACCAATTCAGAATCGTGTGTGGTCTCTGCCAATGCTATTCCGAAATCGTTATTCTTAATATTTTCGGAGAATGATACATAGTATCTGCGCCCACCTACAGAGTGCGCTGCTCGTCCCACACCACAAAATGTGTCCTACTGCTTTACAACATGTCTCGCGTGTTTTCATTTTATTTAGCACCAATTCAGAATCGTTTGTGGTCTCTGCCAATGCTATTCCGAAATCGTTATTCTTAATATTTTCGGAGAATGATACATAGTATCTGCGCCCACCTACAGAGTGCGCTGCTCGTCAGACACCACAAAATGTGTCCTACTGCTTTACAACATGTCTCGCGTGTTTTCATTTTATTTAGCACCAATTCAGAATCGTTTGTGGTCTCTGTCAATGCTATTCCGAAATCGTTATTCTTAATATTTTCGGAGAATGATACATAGTATCTGCGCCCACCTACAGAGTGCGCTGCTCATCAGACACCACAAAATGTGTCCTACTGCTTTACAACATGTCTCGCGTGTTTTCATTTTATTTAGCACCAATTCAGAATCGTGTGTGGTCTCTGCCAATGCTATTCCGAAATCGTTATTCTTAATATTTTCGGAGAATGATACATAGTATCTGCGCCCACCTACAGAGTGCGCTGCTCGTCCCACACCACAAAATGTGTCCTACTGCTTTACAACATGTCTCGCGTGTTTTCATTTTATTTAGCACCAATTCAGAATCGTGTGTGGTCTCTGCCAATGCTATTCCGAAATCGTTATTCTTAATATTTTCGGAGAATGATACATAGTATCTGCGCCCACCTACAGAGTGCGCTGCTCGTCCCACACCACAAAATGTGTCCTACTGCTTTACAACATGTCTCGCGTGTTTTCATTTTATTTAGCACCAATTCAGAATCGTGTGTGGTCTCTGCCAATGCTATTCCGAAATCGTTATTCTTAATATTTTCGGAGAATGATACATAGTATCTGCGCACACCTGCAGAGTGCGCTGCTCGTCAGACACCACAAAATGTGTCCTACTGCTTTACAACATGTCTCGCGTGTTTTCATTTTATTTAGCACCAATTCAGAATCGTGTGTGGTCTTTGCCAATGCTATTCCGAAATCGTTATTCTTAATATTTTCGGAGAATGATACATAGTATCTGCGCCCACCTACAGAGTGCGCTGCTCGTCTTACACCACAAAATGTGTCCTACTGCTTTACAACATGTCTCGCGTGTTTTCATTTTATTTAGCACCAATTCAGAATCGTGTGTGGTCTCTGCCAATGCTATTCCGAAATCGTTATTCTTAATATTTTCAGAGAATGATACATAGTATCTGCGCACACCTACAGAGTGCGCTGCTCGTCCCACACCACAAAATGTGTCCTACTGCTTTACAACATGTCTCGCGTGTTTTCATTTTATTTAGCACCAATTCAGAATCGTGTGTGGTCTCTGCCAATGCTATTCCGAAATCGTTATTCTTAATATTTTCAGAGAATGATACATAGTATCTGCGCACACCTACAGAGTGCGCTGCTCGTCAGACACCACAAAATGTGTCCTACTGCTTTACAACATGTCTCGCGTGTTTTCATTTTATTTAGCACCAATTCAGAATCGTGAGTAGTCTCTGCCAATGCTATTCCGAGATCGTTATTCTTAATATTTTCGGAGAATGATACATAGTATCTGCGCCCACCTACAGAGTGCGCTGCTCGTCCCACACCACAAAATGTGTCCTACTGCTTTACAACATGTCTCGCGTGTTTTCATTTTATTTAGCACCAATTCAGAATCGTGTGTGGTCTCTGCCAATGCTATTCCGAAATCGTTATTCTTAATATTTTCAGAGAATGATACATAGTATCTGCGCCCACCTACAGAGTGCGCTGCTCGTCCCACACCACAAAATGTGTCCTACTGCTTTACAACATGTCTCGCGTGTTTTCATTTTATTTAGCACCAATTCAGAATCGTGAGTAGTCTCTGCCAATGCTATTCCGAGATCGTTATTCTTAATATTTTCGGAGAATGATACATAGTATCTGCGCCCACCTACAGAGTGCGCTGCTCGTCCCACACCACAAAATGTGTCCTACTGCTTTACAACATGTCTCGCGTGTTTTCATTTTATTTAGCACCAATTCAGAATCGTGTGTGGTCTCTGCCAATGCTATTCCGAAATCGTTATTCTTAATATTTTCGGAGAATGATACATAGTATCTGCGCCCACCTACAGAGTGCGCTGCTCGTCCCACACCACAAAATGTGTCCTACTGCTTTACAACATGTCTCGCGTGTTTTCATTTTATTTAGCACCAATTCAGAATCGTGTGTGGTCTCTGCCAATGCTATTCCGAAATCGTTATTCTTAATATTTTCGGAGAATGATACATAGTATCTGCGCCCACCTACAGAGTGCGCTGCTCGTCAGACACCACAAAATGTGTCCTACTGCTTTACAACATGTCTCGCGTGTTTTCATTTTATTTAGCACCAATTCAGAATCGTGTGTGGTCTCTGCCAATGCTATTCCGAAATCGTTATTCTTTATATTTTCGGAGAATGATACATAGTATCTGCGCCCACCTACAGAGTGCGCCGCTCGTCCCACACCACAAAATGTGTCCTACTGCTTTACAACATGTCTCGCGTGTTTTCATTTTATTTAGCACCAATTCAGAATCGTGAGTAGTCTCTGCCAATGCTATTCCGAGATCGTTATTCTTAATATTTTCGGAGAATGATACATAGTATCTGCGCCCACCTACAGAGTGCGCTGCTCGTCAGACACCACAAAATGTGTCCTACTGCTTTACAACATGTCTCGCGTGTTTTCATTTTATTTAGCACCAATTCAGAATCGTGTGTGGTCTCTGCCAATGCTATTCCGAAATCGTTATTCTTAATATTTTCGGAGAATGATACATAGTATCTGCGCCCACCTACAGAGTGCGCTGCTCGTCCCACACCACAAAATGTGTCCTACTGCTTTACAACATGTCTCGCGTGTTTTCATTTTATTTAGCACCAATTCAGAATCGTGTGTGGTCTCTGCCAATGCTATTTTGAAATCGTTATTCTTAATATTTTCGGAGAATGATACATAGTATCTGCGCCCACCTACAGAGTGCGCTGCTCGTCAGACACCACAAAATGTGTCCTACTGCTTTACAACATGTCTCGCGTGTTTTCATTTTATTTAGCACCAATTCAGAATCGTGTGTGGTCTCTGCCAATGCTATTCCGAAATCGTTATTCTTAATATTTTCGGAGAATGATACATAGTATCTGCGCCCACCTACAGAGTGCGCTGCTCGTCCCACACCACAAAATGTGTCCTACTGCTTTACAACATGTCTCGCGTGTTTTCATTTTATTTAGCACCAATTCAGAATAGTGTGTGGTCTCTGCCAATGCTATTCCGAAATCGTTATTCTTAATGTTTTCGGAGAATGATACATAGTATCTCCGCCCACCTACAGAGTGCGCTGCTCGTCAGACACCACAAAATGTGTCGTACTGCTTTACAACATGTCTCGCGTGTTTTCATATTATTTAGCATTAATTCAGAATCGTGAGTAGTCTCTGTCAATGCTATTCCGAAATCGTTATTCTTAATATTTTCGGAGAATGATACATAGTATCTGCGCCCACCTACAGAGTGCGATACTCATCCCACACCACAAAATGTGTCTTTCTGCTTTACTACATGTCTTGCGTGTTTTCATATTATTTAGCATTAATTCAGAATCGTGAGTAGTCTCTGTCAATGCTATTCCGAAATCGTTATTCTTAATATTTTCGGAGAATGATACATAGTATCTGCGCACAGCTACAGAGTGCGCTGCTCGTCAGACACCACAAAATGTGTCCCACTACTTTACAACATGTCTCGCGTGTTTTCATATTATTTAGCATTAATTCAGAATCGAGGGTAGTCTGCGTCAATGCTATTCCGAAATCGTTATTCTTACTATTTTCGGAGAATGGTACATAGTATCTGCGCCCACCTACAGAGTGCGCTGCTCGTCAGACACCACAAAATGTGTCCTACTGCTTTACAGCATGTCTCGCGTGTTTTCATATTATTTAGCATTAATTCAGAATCGTGAGTAGTCTCTGTCAATGCTATTCCGAAATCGTTATTCTTAATATTTTCGGAGAATGATACATAGTATCTGCGCCCACCTACAGAGTGCGCTGCTCGTCAGACACCACAAAATGTGTCCTACTGCTTTACAACATGTCTCGCGTGTTTTCATTTTATTTAGCACCAATTCAGAATCGTGTGTGGTCTCTGCCAATGCTATTCCGAAATCGTTATTCTTAATATTTTCGGAGAATGATACATAGTATCTGCGCCCACCTACAGAGTGCGATACTCATCCCACACCACAAAATGTGTCTTTCTGCTTTACTACATGTCTTGCGTGTTTTCATATTATTTAGCATTAATTCAGAATCGTGAGTAGTCTCTGTCAATGCTATTCCGAAATCGTTATTCTTAATATTTTCGGAGAATGATACATAGTATCTGCGCCCACCTACAGAGTGCGCTGCTCGTCAGACACCACAAAATGTGTCCTACTGCTTTACAACATGTCTCGCGTGTTTTCATTTTATTTAGCACCAATTCAGAATCGTGTGTGGTCTCTGCCAATGCTATTCCGAAATCGTTATTCTTAATATTTTCGGAGAATGATACATAGTATCTGCGCCCACCTACAGAGTGCGCTGCTCGTCCCACACCACAAAATGTGTCCTACTGCTTTACAACATGTCTCGCGTGTTTTCATTTTATTTAGCACCAATTCAGAATAGTGTGTGGTCTCTGCCAATGCTATTCCGAAATCGTTATTCTTAATGTTTTCGGAGAATGATACATAGTATCTGCGCACAGCTACAGAGTGCGCTGCTCGTCAGACACCACAAAATGTGTCGTACTGCTTTACAACATGTCTCGCGTGTTTTCATATTATTTAGCATTAATTCAGAATCGTGAGTAGTCTCTGTCAATGCTATTCCGAAATCGTTATTCTTAATATTTTCGGAGAATGATACATAGTATCTGCGCCCACCTACAGAGTGCGATACTCATCCCACACCACAAAATGTGTCTTTCTGCTTTACTACATGTCTTGCGTGTTTTCATATTATTTAGCATTAATTCAGAATCGTGAGTAGTCTCTGTCAATGCTATTCCGAAATCGTTATTCTTAATATTTTCGGAGAATGATACATAGTATCTGCGCACAGCTACAGAGTGCGCTGCTCGTCAGACACCACAAAATGTGTCCCACTACTTTACAACATGTCTCGCGTGTTTTCATATTATTTAGCATTAATTCAGAATCGAGGGTAGTCTGCGTCAATGCTATTCCGAAATCGTTATTCTTACTATTTTCGGAGAATGGTACATAGTATCTGCGCCCACCTACAGAGTGCGCTGCTCGTCAGACACCACAAAATGTGTCCTACTGCTTTACAGCATGTCTCGCGTGTTTTCATATTATTTAGCATTAATTCAGAATCGTGAGTAGTCTCTGTCAATGCTATTCCGAAATCGTTATTCTTAATATTTTCGGAGAATGATACATAGTATCTGCGCCCACCTACAGAGTGCGCTGCTCGTCAGACACCACAAAATGTGTCCTACTGCTTTACAACATGTCTCACGTGTTTTCATTTTATTTAGCACCAATTCAGAATCATGTGTAGTCTCCGCCAATGCTATTCCGAAATCGTTATTCTTAGTATTTTCGGAGAATGATACATAGTATCTGCGCGCAGCTACAGAGTGCGATACTCATCCCACACCACAAAATGTGTCTTTCTGCTTTACTACATGTCTTGCGTGTTTTCATATTATTTAGCATTAATTCAGAATCGTGAGTAGTCTCTGTCAATGCTATTCCGAAATCGTTATTCTTTATATTTTCGGAGAATGATACATAGTATCTGCGCCCACCTACAGAGTGCGCTGCTCGTCAGACACCACAAAATGTGTCCTACTGCTTTACAACATGTCTCACGTGTTTTCATTTTATTTAGCACCAATTCAGAATCATGTGTAGTCTCCGCCAATGCTATTCCGAAATCGTTATTCTTAGTATTTTCGGAGAATGATACATAGTATCTGCGCACAGCTACAGAGTGCGCTGCTCATCCCACACCACAAAATGTGTCTTTCTGCTTTACTACATGTCTTGCGTGTTTTCATTTTATTTAGCACCAATTCAGAATCGTGTGTGGTCTCTGCCAATGCTATTCCGAAATCGTTATTCTTAATATTTTCGGAGAATGATACATAGTATCTGCGCCCACCTACAGAGTGCGCTGCTCGTCAGACACCACAAAATGTGTCCTACTGCTTTACAACATGTCTCGCGTGTTTTCATTTTATTTAGCACCAATTCAGAATCGTGTGTGGTCTCTGCCAATGCTATTCCGAAATCGTTATTCTTAATATTTTCGGAGAATGATACATAGTATCTGCGCCCACCTACAGAGTGCGCTGCTCGTCCCACACCACAAAATGTGTCCTACTGCTTTACAACATGTCTCGCGTGTTTTCATTTTATTTAGCACCAATTCAGAATCGTGTGTGGTCTCTGCCAATGCTATTCCGAAATCGTTATTCTTAATATTTTCGGAGAATTATACATAGTATCTGCGCCCACCTACAGAGTGCGCTGCTCGTCCCACACCACAAAATGTGTCCTACTGCTTTACAACATGTCTCGCGTGTTTTCATTTTATTTAGCACCAATTCAGAATCGTGTGTGGTCTCTGCCAATGCTATTCCGAAATCGTTATTCTTAATATTTTCGGAGAATGATACATAGTATCTGCGCCCACCTACAGAGTGCGCTGCTCGTCCCACACCAAAAAATGTGTCCTACTGCTTTACAACATGTCTCGCGTGTTTTCATTTTATTTAGCACCAATTCAGAATCGTGTGTGGTCTCTGCCAATGCTATTCCGAAATCGTTATTCTTAATATTTTCGGAGAATGATACATAGTATCTACGCACACCTACAGAGTGCGCTGCTCGTCAGACACCACAAAATGTGTCCTACTGCTTTACAACATGTCTCGCGTGTTTTCATTTTATTTAGCACCAATTCAGAATCGTGAGTAGTCTCTGCCAATGCTATTCCGAGATCGTTATTCTTAATATTTTCGGAGAATGATACATAGTATCTGCGCCCACCTACAGAGTGCGCTGCTCGTCAGACACCACAAAATGTGTCCTACTGCTTTACAACATGTCTCGCGTGTTTTCATTTTATTTAGCACCAATTCAGAATCGTGTGTGGTCTCTGCCAATGCTATTTCGAAATCGTTATTTTTAATATTTTCGGAGAATGATACATAGTATCTGCGCCCACCTACAGAGTGCGCTGCTCGTCCCACACCACAAAATGTGTAATACTGCTTTACAACATGTCTCGCGTGTTTTCATTTTATTTAGCACCAATTCAGAATCGTGTGTGGTCTCTGCCAATGCTATTTTGAAATCGTTATTCTTAATATTTTCGGAGAATGATACATAGTATCTGCGCCCACCTACAGAGTGCGCTGCTCGTCAGACACCACAAAATGTTTCCTACTGCTTTACAACATGTCTCGCGTGTTTTCATTTTATTTAGCACCAATTCAGAATCGTGTGTGGTCTCTGCCAATGCTATTCCGAAATCGTTATTCTTAATATTTTCGGAGAATGATACATAGTATCTGCGCCCACCTACAGAGTGCGCTGCTCGTCAGACACCACAAAATGTGTCCTACTGCTTTACAACATGTCTCGCGTGTTTTCATTTTATTTAACACCAATTCAGAATCGTGTGTGGTCTCCGCCAATGCTATTCCGAAATCGTTATTCTTAATATTTTCGGAGAATGATACATAGTATCTGCGCCCACCTACAGAGTGCGCTGCTCGTCCCACACCACAAAATGTGTCCTACTGCTTTACAACATGTCTCGCGTGTTTTCATTTTATTTAGCACCAATTCAGAATCGTGTGTGGTCTCTGCCAATGCTATTCCGAAATCGTTATTCTTACTATTTTCCGAGAATGGTACATAGTATCTGCGCCCACCTACAGAGTGCGCTGCTCGTCAGACACCACAAAATGTGTCCTACTGCTTTACAACATGTCTCGCGTGTTTTCATTTTATTTAGCACCAATTCAGAATCGTGTGTGGTCTCTGCCAATGCTATTCCGAAATCGTTATTCTTAATATTTTCGGAGAATGATACATAGTATCTGCGCCCACCTACAGAGTGCGCTGCTCGTCAGACACCACAAAATGTGTCCTACTGCTTTACAACATGTCTCGCGTGTTTTCATTTTATTTAGCACCAATTCAGAATCGTGTGTGGTCTCTGCCAATGCTATTCCGAAATCGTTATTCTTAATATTTTCGGAGAATGATACATAGTATCTGCGCCCACCTACAGAGTGCGCTGCTCGTCCCACACCACAAAATGTGTCCTACTGCTTTACAACATGTCTCGCGTGTTTTCATTTTATTTAGCACCAATTCAGAATCGTGTGTGGTCTCTGCCAATGCTATTCCGAAATCGTTATTCTTACTATTTTCGGAGAATGGTACATAGTATCTGCGCCCACCTACAGAGTGCGCTGCTCGTCAGACACCACAAAATGTGTCCTACTGCTTTACAACATGTCTCGCGTGTTTTCATTTTATTTAGCACCAATTCAGAATCGTGTGTGGTCTCTGCCAATGCTATTCCGAAATCGTTATTCTTAATATTTTCGGAGAATGATACATAGTATCTGCGCCCACCTACAGAGTGCGCTGCTCGTCAGACACCACAAAATGTGTCCTACTGCTTTACAACATGTCTCGCGTGTTTTCATTTTATTTAGCACCAATTCAGAATCGTGTGTGGTCTCCGCCAATGCTATTCCGAAATCGTTATTCTTAATATTTTCGGAGAATGGTACATAGTATCTGCGCCCACCTACAGAGTGCGCTGCTCGTCAGACACCACAAAATGTGTCCTACTGCTTTACAACATGTCTCGCGTGTTTTCATTTTATTTAGCACCAATTCAGAATCGTGTGTGGTCTCTGCCAATGCTATTCCGAAATCGTTATTCTTAATATTTTTGGAGAATGATACATAGTATCTGCGCCCACCTACAGAGTGCGCTGCTCGTCAGACACCACAAAATGTGTCCTACTGCTTTACAACATGTCTCGCGTGTTTTCATTTTATTTAGCACCAATTCAGAATCGTGTGTGGTCTCTGCCAATGCTATTCCGAAATCGTTATTCTTAATATTTTCGGAGAATGATACATAGTATCTGCGCCCACCTACAGAGTGCGCTGCTCGTCAGACACCACAAAATGTGTCCTACTGCTTTACAACATGTCTCGCGTGTTTTCATTTTATTTAGCACCAATTCAGAATCGTGTGTGGTCTCTGCCAATGCTATTCCGAAATCGTTATTCTTAATATTTTCGGAGAATGATACATAGTATCTGCGCCCACCTACAGAGTGCGCTGCTCGTCAGACACCACAAAATGTGTCCTACTGCTTTACAACATGTCTCGCGTGTTTTCATTTTATTTAGCACCAATTCAGAATCGTGTGTGGTCTCTGCCAATGCTATTCCGAAATCGTTATTCTTAATATTTTCGGAGAATGATACATAGTATCTGCGCCCACCTACAGAGTGCGCTGCTCGTCAGACACCACAAAATGTGTCCTACTGCTTTACAACATGTCTCGCGTGTTTTCATTTTATTTAGCACCAATTCAGAATCGTGTGTGGTCTCTGCCAATGCTATTCCGAAATCGTTATTCTTAATATTTTCGGAGAATGATACATAGTATCTGCGCCCACCTACAGAGTGCGCTGCTCGTCAGACACCACAAAATGTGTCCTACTGCTTTACAACATGTCTCGCGTGTTTTCATTTTATTTAGCACCAATTCAGAATCGTGTGTGGTCTCTGCCAATGCTATTCCGAAATCGTTATTCTTAATATTTTCGGAGAATGATACATAGTATCTGCGCCCACCTACAGAGTGCGCTGCTCGTCAGACACCACAAAATGTGTCCTACTGCTTTACAACATGTCTCGCGTGTTTTCATTTTATTTAGCACCAATTCAGAATCGTGTGTGGTCTCTGCCAATGCTATTCCGAAATCGTTATTCTTAATATTTTCGGAGAATGATACATAGTATCTGCGCCCACCTACAGAGTGCGCTGCTCGTCAGACACCACAAAATGTGTCGTACTGCTTTACAACATGTCTCGCGTGTTTTCATTTTATTTAGCACCAATTCAGAATCGTGTGTGGTCTCTGCCAATGCTATTCCGAAATCGTTATTCTTAATATTTTCGGAGAATGGTACATAGTATCTGCGCCCACCTACAGAGTGCGCTGCTCGTCAGACACCACAAAATGTGTCCTACTGCTTTACAACATGTCTCGCGTGTTTTCATTTTATTTAGCACCAATTCAGAATCGTGTGTGGTCTCTGCCAATGCTATTCCGAAATCGTTATTCTTACTATTTTCGGAGAATGGTACATAGTATCTGCGCCCACCTACAGAGTGCGCTGCTCGTCAGACACCACAAAATGTGTCCTACTGCTTTACAACATGTCTCGCGTGTTTTCATTTTATTTAGCACCAATTCAGAATCGTGTGTGGTCTCTGCCAATGCTATTCCGAAATCGTTATTCTTAATATTTTCGGAGAATGATACATAGTATCTGCGCCCACCTACAGAGTGCGCTGCTCGTCAGACACCACAAAATGTGTCCTACTGCTTTACAACATGTCTCGCGTGTTTTCATTTTATTTAGCACCAATTCAGAATCGTGTGTGGTCTCTGCCAATGCTATTCCGAAATCGTTATTCTTAATATTTTCGGAGAATGATACATAGTATCTGCGCCCACCTACAGAGTGCGCTGCTCGTCCCACACCACAAAATGTGTCCTACTGCTTTACAACATGTCTCGCGTGTTTTCATTTTATTTAGCACCAATTCAGAATCGTGAGTAGTCTCTGCCAATGCTATTCCGAGATCGATATTCTTAATATTTTCGGAGAATGATACATAGTATCTGCGCCCACCTACAGAGTGCGCTGCTCGTCAGACACCACAAAATGTGTCCTACTGCTTTACAACATGTCTCGCGTGTTTTCATTTTATTTAGCACCAATTCAGAATCGTGTGTGGTCTCTGCCAATGCTATTTCGAAATCGTTATTTTTAATATTTTCGGAGAATGATACATAGTATCTGCGCCCACCTACAGAGTGCGCTGCTCGTCCCACACCACAAAATGTGTCCTACTGCTTTACAACATGTCTCGCGTGTTTTCATTTTATTTAGCACCAATTCAGAATCGTGTGTGGTCTCTGCCAATGCTATTTTGAAATCGTTATTCTTAATATTTTCGGAGAATGATACATAGTATCTGCGCCCACCTACAGAGTGCGCTGCTCGTCAGACACCACAAAATGTTTCCTACTGCTTTACAACATGTCTCGCGTGTTTTCATTTTATTTAGCACCAATTCAGAATCGTGTGTGGTCTCTGCCAATGCTATTCCGAAATCGTTATTCTTAATATTTTCGGAGAATGATACATAGTATCTGCGCCCACCTACAGAGTGCGCTGCTCGTCAGACACCACAAAATGTGTCCTACTGCTTTACAACATGTCTCGCGTGTTTTCATTTTATTTAACACCAATTCAGAATCGTGTGTGGTCTCCGCCAATGCTATTCCGAAATCGTTATTCTTAATATTTTCGGAGAATGATACATAGTATCTGCGCCCACCTACAGAGTGCGCTGCTCGTCCCACACCACAAAATGTGTCCTACTGCTTTACAACATGTCTCGCGTGTTTTCATTTTATTTAGCACCAATTCAGAATCGTGTGTGGTCTCTGCCAATGCTATTCCGAAATCGTTATTCTTACTATTTTCCGAGAATGGTACATAGTATCTGCGCCCACCTACAGAGTGCGCTGCTCGTCAGACACCACAAAATGTGTCCTACTGCTTTACAACATGTCTCGCGTGTTTTCATTTTATTTAGCACCAATTCAGAATCGTGTGTGGTCTCTGCCAATGCTATTCCGAAATCGTTATTCTTACTATTTTCGGAGAATGATACATAGTATCTGCGCCCACCTACAGAGTGCGCTGCTCGTCAGACACCACAAAATGTGTCCTACTGCTTTACAACATGTCTCGCGTGTTTTCATTTTATTTAGCACCAATTCAGAATCGTGTGTGGTCTCTGCCAATGCTATTCCGAAATCGTTATTCTTAATATTTTCGGAGAATGATACATAGTATCTGCGCCCACCTACAGAGTGCGCTGCTCGTCAGACACCACAAAATGTGTCCTACTGCTTTACAACATGTCTCGCGTGTTTTCATTTTATTTAGCACCAATTCAGAATCGTGTGTGGTCTCTGCCAATGCTATTCCGAAATCGTTATTCTTAATATTTTCGGAGAATGATACATAGTATCTGCGCCCACCTACAGAGTGCGCTGCTCGTCCCACACCACAAAATGTGTCCTACTGCTTTACAACATGTCTCGCGTGTTTTCATTTTATTTAGCACCAATTCAGAATCGTGTGTGGTCTCTGCCAATGCTATTCCGAAATCGTTATTCTTACTATTTTCGGAGAATGGTACATAGTATCTGCGCCCACCTACAGAGTGCGCTGCTCGTCAGACACCACAAAATGTGTCCTACTGCTTTACAACATGTCTCGCGTGTTTTCATTTTATTTAGCACCAATTCAGAATCGTGTGTGGTCTCTGCCAATGCTATTCCGAAATCGTTATTCTTAATATTTTCGGAGAATGATACATAGTATCTGCGCCCACCTACAGAGTGCGCTGCTCGTCAGACACCACAAAATGTGTCCTACTGCTTTACAACATGTCTCGCGTGTTTTCATTTTATTTAGCACCAATTCAGAATCGTGTGTGGTCTCCGCCAATGCTATTCCGAAATCGTTATTCTTAATATTTTCGGAGAATGGTACATAGTATCTGCGCCCACCTACAGAGTGCGCTGCTCGTCAGACACCACAAAATGTGTCCTACTGCTTTACAACATGTCTCGCGTGTTTTCATTTTATTTAGCACCAATTCAGAATCGTGTGTGGTCTCTGCCAATGCTATTCCGAAATCGTTATTCTTAATATTTTCGGAGAATGATACATAGTATCTGCGCCCACCTACAGAGTGCGCTGCTCGTCAGACACCACAAAATGTGTCCTACTGCTTTACAACATGTCTCGCGTGTTTTCATTTTATTTAGCACCAATTCAGAATCGTGTGTGGTCTCTGCCAATGCTATTCCGAAATCGTTATTCTTAATATTTTCGGAGAATGATACATAGTATCTGCGCCCACCTACAGAGTGCGCTGCTCGTCAGACACCACAAAATGTGTCCTACTGCTTTACAACATGTCTCGCGTGTTTTCATTTTATTTAGCACCAATTCAGAATCGTGTGTGGTCTCTGCCAATGCTATTCCGAAATCGTTATTCTTAATATTTTCGGAGAATGATACATAGTATCTGCGCCCACCTACAGAGTGCGCTGCTCGTCAGACACCACAAAATGTGTCCTACTGCTTTACAACATGTCTCGCGTGTTTTCATTTTATTTAGCACCAATTCAGAATCGTGTGTGGTCTCTGCCAATGCTATTCCGAAATCGTTATTCTTAATATTTTCGGAGAATGATACATAGTATCTGCGCCCACCTACAGAGTGCGCTGCTCGTCAGACACCACAAAATGTGTCCTACTGCTTTACAACATGTCTCGCGTGTTTTCATTTTATTTAGCACCAATTCAGAATCGTGTGTGGTCTCTGCCAATGCTATTCCGAAATCGTTATTCTTAATATTTTCGGAGAATGATACATAGTATCTGCGCCCACCTACAGAGTGCGCTGCTCGTCAGACACCACAAAATGTGTCCTACTGCTTTACAACATGTCTCGCGTGTTTTCATTTTATTTAGCACCAATTCAGAATCGTGTGTGGTCTCTGCCAATGCTATTCCGAAATCGTTATTCTTAATATTTTCGGAGAATGATACATAGTATCTGCGCCCACCTACAGAGTGCGCTGCTCGTCAGACACCACAAAATGTGTCCTACTGCTTTACAACATGTCTCGCGTGTTTTCATTTTATTTAGCACCAATTCAGAATCGTGTGTGGTCTCTGCCAATGCTATTCCGAAATCGTTATTCTTACTATTTTCGGAGAATGGTACATAGTATCTGCGCCCACCTACAGAGTGCGCTGCTCGTCAGACACCACAAAATGTGTCCTACTGCTTTACAACATGTCTCGCGTGTTTTCATTTTATTTAGCACCAATTCAGAATCGTGTGTGGTCTCTGCCAATGCTATTCCGAAATCGTTATTCTTAATATTTTCGGAGAATGATACATAGTATCTGCGCCCACCTACAGAGTGCGCTGCTCGTCAGACACCACAAAATGTGTCCTACTGCTTTACAACATGTCTCGCGTGTTTTCATTTTATTTAGCACCAATTCAGAATCGTGTGTGGTCTCTGCCAATGCTATTCCGAAATCGTTATTCTTAATATTTTCGGAGAATGATACATAGTATCTGCGCCCACCTACAGAGTGCGCTGCTCGTCCCACACCACAAAATGTGTCCTACTGCTTTACAACATGTCTCGCGTGTTTTCATTTTATTTAGCACCAATTCAGAATCGTGTGTGGTCTCTGCCAATGCTATTCCGAAATCGTTATTCTTACTATTTTCGGAGAATGGTACATAGTATCTGCGCCCACCTACAGAGTGCGCTGCTCGTCAGACACCACAAAATGTGTCCTACTGCTTTACAACATGTCTCGCGTGTTTTCATTTTATTTAGCACCAATTCAGAATCGTGTGTGGTCTCTGCCAATGCTATTCCGAAATCGTTATTCTTAATATTTTCGGAGAATGATACATAGTATCTGCGCCCACCTACAGAGTGCGCTGCTCGTCAGACACCACAAAATGTGTCCTACTGCTTTACAACATGTCTCGCGTGTTTTCATTTTATTTAGCACCAATTCAGAATCGTGTGTGGTCTCCGCCAATGCTATTCCGAAATCGTTATTCTTAATATTTTCGGAGAATGGTACATAGTATCTGCGCCCACCTACAGAGTGCGCTGCTCGTCAGACACCACAAAATGTGTCCTACTGCTTTACAACATGTCTCGCGTGTTTTCATTTTATTTAGCACCAATTCAGAATCGTGTGTGGTCTCTGCCAATGCTATTCCGAAATCGTTATTCTTAATATTTTCGGAGAATGATACATAGTATCTGCGCCCACCTACAGAGTGCGCTGCTCGTCAGACACCACAAAATGTGTCCTACTGCTTTACAACATGTCTCGCGTGTTTTCATTTTATTTAGCACCAATTCAGAATCGTGTGTGGTCTCTGCCAATGCTATTCCGAAATCGTTATTCTTAATATTTTCGGAGAATGATACATAGTATCTGCGCCCACCTACAGAGTGCGCTGCTCGTCAGACACCACAAAATGTGTCCTACTGCTTTACAACATGTCTCGCGTGTTTTCATTTTATTTAGCACCAATTCAGAATCGTGTGTGGTCTCTGCCAATGCTATTCCGAAATCGTTATTCTTAATATTTTCGGAGAATGATACATAGTATCTGCGCCCACCTACAGAGTGCGCTGCTCGTCAGACACCACAAAATGTGTCCTACTGCTTTACAACATGTCTCGCGTGTTTTCATTTTATTTAGCACCAATTCAGAATCGTGTGTGGTCTCTGCCAATGCTATTCCGAAATCGTTATTCTTAATATTTTCGGAGAATGATACATAGTATCTGCGCCCACCTACAGAGTGCGCTGCTCGTCAGACACCACAAAATGTGTCCTACTGCTTTACAACATGTCTCGCGTGTTTTCATTTTATTTAGCACCAATTCAGAATCGTGTGTGGTCTCTGCCAATGCTATTCCGAAATCGTTATTCTTAATATTTTCGGAGAATGATACATAGTATCTGCGCCCACCTACAGAGTGCGCTGCTCGTCAGACACCACAAAATGTGTCCTACTGCTTTACAACATGTCTCGCGTGTTTTCACTTTATTTAGCACCAATTCAGAATCGTGTGTGGTCTCTGCCAATGCTATTCCGAAATCGTTATTCTTAATATTTTCGGAGAATGATACATAGTATCTGCGCCCACCTACAGAGTGCGCTGCTCGTCAGACACCACAAAATGTGTCCTACTGCTTTACAACATGTCTCGCGTGTTTTCATTTTATTTAGCACCAATTCAGAATCGTGTGTGGTCTCTGCCAATGCTATTCCGAAATCGTTATTCTTAATATTTTCGGAGAATGATACATAGTATCTGCGCCCACCTACAGAGTGCGCCGCTCGTCCCACACCACAAAATGTGTCCTACTGCTTTACAACATGTCTCGCGTGTTTTCATTTTATTTAGCACCAATTCAGAATCGTGTGTGGTCTCTGCCAATGCTATTTTGAAATCGTTATTCTTAATATTTTCGGAGAATGATACATAGTATCTGCACCCACCTACAGAGTGCGCCGCTCGTCCCACACCACAAAATGTGTCCTACTGCTTTACAACATGTCTCGCGTGTTTTCATTTTATTTAGCACCAATTCAGAATCGTGTGTGGTCTCTGCCAATGCTATTTTGAAATCGTTATTCTTAATATTTTCGGAGAATGATACATAGTATCTGCGCCCACCTACAGAGTGCGCTGCTCGTCCCACACCACAAAATGTGTCCTACTGCTTTACAACATGTCTCGCGTGTTTTCATTTTATTTAGCACCAATTCAGAATCGTGTGTGGTCTCTGCCAATGCTATTTTGAAATCGTTATTCTTAATATTTTCGGAGAATGATACATAGTATCTGCGCCCACCTACAGAGTGCGCTGCTCGTCCCACACCACAAAATGTGTCCTACTGCTTTACAACATGTCTCGCGTGTTTTCACTTTATTTAGCACCAATTCAGAATCGTGTGTGGTCTCTGCCAATGCTATTTTGAAATCGTTATTCTTAATATTTTCGGAGAATGATACATAGTATCTGCGCCCACCTACAGAGTGCGCTGCTCGTCCCACACCACAAAATGTGTCCTACTGCTTTACAACATGTCTCGCGTGTTTTCATTTTATTTAGCACCAATTCAGAATCGTGTGTGGTCTCTGCCAATGCTATTTTGAAATCGTTATTCTTAATATTTTCGGAGAATGATACATAGTATCTGCACCCACCTACAGAGTGCGCCGCTCGTCCCACACCACAAAATGTGTCCTACTGCTTTACAACATGTCTCGCGTGTTTTCATTTTATTTAGCACCAATTCAGAATCGTGTGTGGTCTCTGCCAATGCTATTTTGAAATCGTTATTCTTAATATTTTCGGAGAATGATACATAGTATCTGCGCCCACCTACAGAGTGCGCTGCTCGTCCCACACCACAAAATGTGTCCTACTGCTTTACAACATGTCTCGCGTGTTTTCATTTTATTTAGCACCAATTCAGAATCGTGTGTGGTCTCTGCCAATGCTATTTTGAAATCGTTATTCTTAATATTTTCGGAGAATGATACATAGTATCTGCGCCCACCTACAGAGTGCGCCGCTCGTCCCACACCACAAAATGTGTCCTACTGCTTTACAACATGTCTCGCGTGTTTTCATTTTATTTAGCACCAATTCAGAATCGTGTGTGGTCTCTGCCAATGCCATTTTGAAATCGTTATTCTTAATATTTTCGGAGAATGATACATAGTATCTGCGCCCACCTACAGAGTGCGCTGCTCGTCCCACACCACAAAATGTGTCCTACTGCTTTACAACATGTCTCGCGTGTTTTCACTTTATTTAGCACCAATTCAGAATCGTGTGTGGTCTCTGCCAATGCTATTTTGAAATCGTTATTCTTAATATTTTCGGAGAATGATACATAGTATCTGCGCCCACCTACAGAGTGCGCTGCTCGTCCCACACCACAAAATGTGTCCTACTGCTTTACAACATGTCTCGCGTGTTTTCATTTTATTTAGCACCAATTCAGAATCGTGTGTGGTCTCTGCCAATGCTATTTTGAAATCGTTATTCTTAATATTTTCGGAGAATGATACATAGTATCTGCGCCCACCTACAGAGTGCGCTGCTCGTAACACACCACAAAATGTGTCCTACTGCTTTACAACATGTCTCGCGTGTTTTCATTTTATTTAGCACCAATTCAGAATCGTGTGTGGTCTCTGCCAATGCTATTTTGAAATCGTTATTCTTAATATTTTCGGAGAATGATACATAGTATCTGCGCCCACCTACAGAGTGCGCCGCTCGTCCCACACCACAAAATGTGTCCTACTGCTTTACAACATGTCTCGCGTGTTTTCATTTTATTTAGCACCAATTCAGAATCGTGTGTGGTCTCTGCCAATGCCATTTTGAAATCGTTATTCTTAATATTTTCGGAGAATGATACATAGTATCTGCGCCCACCTACAGAGTGCGCTGCTCGTCCCACACCACAAAATGTGTCCTACTGCTTTACAACATGTCTCGCGTGTTTTCACTTTATTTAGCACCAATTCAGAATCGTGTGTGGTCTCTGCCAATGCTATTCCGAAATCGTTATTCTTAATATTTTCGGAGAATGATACATAGTATCTGCGCCCACCTACAGAGTGCGCTGCTCGTCAGACACCACAAAATGTTTCCTACTGCTTTACAACATGTCTCGCGTGTTTTCATTTTATTTAGCACCAATTCAGAATCGTGTGTGGTTTCTGCCAATGCTATTCCGAAATCGTTATTCTTAATATTTTCGGAGAATGATACATAGTATCTGCGCCCACCTACAGAGTGCGCTGCTCGTCCCACACCACAAAATGTGTCCTACTGCTTTACAACATGTCTCGCGTGTTTTCATTTTATTTAGTACCAATTCAGAATCGTGTGTGGTCTCTGCCAATGCTATTTTGAAATCGTTATTCTTAATATTTTCGGAGAATGATACATAGTATCTGCGCCCACCTACAGAGTGCGCTGCTCGTCCCACACCACAAAATGTGTCCTACTGCTTTACAACATGTCTCGCGTGTTTTCATTTTATTTAGCACCAATTCAGAATCGTGTGTGGTCTCTGCCAATGCTATTCCGAAATCGTTATTCTTAATATTTTCGGAGAATGATACATAGTATCTGCGCCCACCTACAGAGTGCGCTGCTCGTCAGACACCACAAAATGTGTCCTACTGCTTTACAACATGTCTCGCGTGTTTTCATTTTATTTAGCACCAATTCAGAATCATGTGTAGTCTCCGCCAATGCTATTCCGAGATCGTTATTCTTAATATTTTCGGAGATCGTACATAGTATCTGCGCACACCTACAGAGTGCGCTGCTCGTCAGACACCACAAAATGTGTCCTACTGCTTTACAACATGTCTCGCGTGTTTTCATTTTATTTAGCACCAATTCAGAATCGTGTGTAGTCTCCGCCAATGCTACTCCGAAATCGTTATTCTTAAAATTTTCGGAGAATGATACATAGTATCTGCGCACACCCACAGAGTGCGCTGCTGGTCAGACACCACAAAATGTGTCCTACTGCTTTACAACATGTCTCGCGTGTTTTCATTTTATTTAGCACCAATTCAGAATCGTGTGTAGTCTCCGCCAATGCTATTCCGAAATCGTTATTCTTAATATTTTCGGAGAATGATACATAGTATCTGCGCCCACCTACAGAGTGCGCCGCTCGTCCCACACCACAAAATGTGTCCTACTGCTTTACAACATGTCTCGCGTGTTTTCATTTTATTTAGCACCAATTCAGAATCGTGTGTGGTCTCTGCCAATGCTATTCCGAAATCGTTATTCTTAATATTTTCGGAGAATGATACATAGTATCTGCACCCACCTACAGAGTGCGCCGCTCGTCCCACACCACAAAATGTGTCCTACTGCTTTACAACATGTCTCGCGTGTTTTCATTTTATTTAGCACCAATTCAGAATCGTGTGTGGTCTCTGCCAATGCTATTTTGAAATCGTTATTCTTAATATTTTCGGAGAATGATACATAGTATCTGCGCCCACCTACAGAGTGCGCTGCTCGTCCCACACCACAAAATGTGTCCTACTGCTTTACAACATGTCTCGCGTGTTTTCATTTTATTTAGCACCAATTCAGAATCGTGTGTGGTCTCTGCCAGTGCTATTTTGAAATCGTTATTCTTAATATTTTCGGAGAATGATACATAGTATCTGCGCCCACCTACAGAGTGCGCCGCTCGTCCCACACCACAAAATGTGTCCTACTGCTTTACAACATGTCTCGCGTGTTTTCATTTTATTTAGCACCAATTCAGAATCGTGTGTGGTCTCTGCCAATGCTATTTTGAAATCGTTATTCTTAATATTTTCGGAGAATGATACATAGTATCTGCGCCCACCTACAGAGTGCGCTGCTCGTCCCACACCACAAAATGTGTCCTACTGCTTTACAACATGTCTCGCGTGTTTTCACTTTATTTAGCACCAATTCAGAATCGTGTGTGGTCTCTGCCAATGCTATTCCGAAATCGTTATTCTTAATATTTTCGGAGAATGATACATAGTATCTGCGCCCACCTACAGAGTGCGCTGCTCGTCAGACACCACAAAATGTGTCGTACTGCTTTACAACATGTCTCGCGTGTTTTCATTTTATTTAGCACCAATTCAGAATCGTGTGTCGTTTCTGCCAATGCTATTCCGAAATCGTTATTCTTAATATTTTCGGAGAATGATACATAGTATCTGCGCCCACCTACAGAGTGCGCTGCTCGTCCCACACCACAAAATGTGTCCTACTGCTTTACAACATGTCTCGCGTGTTTTCATTTTATTTAGCACCAATTCAGAATCGTGTGTGGTCTCTGCCAATGCTATTCCGAAATCGTTATTCTTAATATTTTCGGAGAATGATACATAGTATCTGCGCCCACCTACAGAGTGCGCTGCTCGTCAGACACCACAAAATGTTTCCTACTGCTTTACAACATGTCTCGCGTGTTTTCATTTTATTTAGCACCAATTCAGAATCGTGTGTGGTTTCTGCCAATGCTATTCCGAAATCGTTATTCTTAATATTTTCGGAGAATGATACATAGTATCTGCGCCCACCTACAGAGTGCGCTGCTCGTCCCACACCACAAAATGTGTCCTACTGCTTTACAACATGTCTCGCGTGTTTTCATTTTATTTAGTACCAATTCAGAATCGTGTGTGGTCTCTGCCAATGCTATTTTGAAATCGTTATTCTTAATATTTTCGGAGAATGATACATAGTATCTGCGCCCACCTACAGAGTGCGCCGCTCGTCCCACACCACAAAATGTGTCCTACTGCTTTACAACATGTCTCGCGTGTTTTCATTTTATTTAGCACCAATTCAGAATCGTGTGTGGTCTCTGCCAATGCTATTCCGAAATCGTTATTCTTAATATTTTCGGAGAATGATACATAGTATCTGCGCACACCTACAGAGTGCGCTGCTCGTCAGACACCACAAAATGTGTCCTACTGCTTTACAACATGTCTCGCGTGTTTTCATTTTATTTAGCACCAATTCAGAATCATGTGTAGTCTCCGCCAATGCTATTCCGAGATCGTTATTCTTAATATTTTCGGAGATCGTACATAGTATCTGCGCACACCTACAGAGTGCGCTGCTCGTCAGACACCACAAAATGTGTCCTACTGCTTTACAACATGTCTCGCGTGTTTTCATTTTATTTAGCACCAATTCAGAATCGTGTGTAGTCTCCGCCAATGCTACTCCGAAATCGTTATTCTTAATATTTTCGGAGAATGATACATAGTATCTGCGCACACCCACAGAGTGCGCTGCTGGTCAGACACCACAAAATGTGTCCTACTGCTTTACAACATGTCTCGCGTGTTTTCATATTATTTAGCATTAATTCAGAATCGAGGGTAGTCTGCGCCAATGCTATTCCGAAATCGTTATTCTTAATATTTTCGGAGATGGTACATAGTATCTGCGCACACCTACAGAGTGCGCTGCTCGTCAGACACCACAAAATGTGTCCTACTGCTTTACAACATGTCTCGCGTGTTTTCATTTTATTTAGCACCAATTCAGAATCATGTGTAGTCTCCGCCAATGCTATTCCGAGATCGTTATTCTTAATATTTTCGGAGATCGTACATAGTATCTGCGCACACCTACAGAGTGCGCTGCTCGTCAGACACCACAAAATGTGTCCTACTGCTTTACAACATGTCTCGCGTGTTTTCATTTTATTTAGCACCAATTCAGAATCGTGTGTAGTCTCCGCCAATGCTACTCCGAAATCGTTATTCTTAATATTTTCGGAGAATGATACATAGTATCTGCGCACACCCACAGAGTGCGCTGCTGGTCAGACACCACAAAATGTGTCCTACTGCTTTACAACATGTCTCGCGTGTTTTCATATTATTTAGCATTAATTCAGAATCGAGGGTAGTCTGCGCCAATGCTATTCCGAAATCGTTATTCTTAATATTTTCGCAGATGGTACATAGTATCTGCGCACACCTACAGAGTGCGCTGCTCGTCAGACACCACAAAATGTGTCCTACTGCTTTACAACATGTCTCGCGTGTTTTCATTTTATTTAGCACCAATTCAGAATCGTGTGTGGTCTCTGCCAATGCTATTTTGAAATCGTTATTCTTAATATTTTCGGAGAATGATACATAGTATCTGCGCCCACCTACAGAGTGCGCCGCTCGTCCCACACCACAAAAAGTGTCCTACTGCTTTACAACATGTCTCGCGTGTTTTCATTTTATTTAGCACCAATTCAGAATCGTGTGTGGTTTCTGCCAATGCTATTCCGAAATCGTTATTCTTAATATTTTCGGAGAATGATACATAGTATCTGCGCCCACCTACAGAGTGCGCTGCTCGTCCCACACCACAAAATGTGTCCTACTGCTTTACAACATGTCTCGCGTGTTTTCATTTTATTTAGTACCAATTCAGAATCGTGTGTGGTCTCTGCCAATGCTATTTTGAAATCGTTATTCTTAATATTTTCGGAGAATGATACATAGTATCTGCGCCCACCTACAGAGTGCGCTGCTCGTCCCACACCACAAAATGTGTCCTACTGCTTTACAACATGTCTCGCGTGTTTTCATTTTATTTAGCACCAATTCAGAATCGTGTGTGGTCTCTGCCAATGCTATTCCGAAATCGTTATTCTTAATATTTTCGGAGAATGATACATAGTATCTGCGCCCACCTACAGAGTGCGCTGCTCGTCAGACACCACAAAATGTGTCCTACTGCTTTACAACATGTCTCGCGTGTTTTCATTTTATTTAGCACCAATTCAGAATCATGTGTAGTCTCCGCCAATGCTATTCCGAGATCGTTATTCTTAATATTTTCGGAGATCGTACATAGTATCTGCGCACACCTACAGAGTGCGCTGCTCGTCAGACACCACAAAATGTGTCCTACTGCTTTACAACATGTCTCGCGTGTTTTCATTTTATTTAGCACCAATTCAGAATCGTGTGTAGTCTCCGCCAATGCTACTCCGAAATCGTTATTCTTAATATTTTCGGAGAATGATACATAGTATCTGCGCACACCCACAGAGTGCGCTGCTGGTCAGACACCACAAAATGTGTCCTACTGCTTTACAACATGTCTCGCGTGTTTTCATTTTATTTAGCACCAATTCAGAATCGTGTGTAGTCTCCGCCAATGCTATTCCGAAATCGTTATTCTTAATATTTTCGGAGAATGATACATAGTATCTGCGCCCACCTACAGAGTGCGCCGCTCGTCCCACACCACAAAATGTGTCCTACTGCTTTACAACATGTCTCGCGTGTTTTCATTTTATTTAGCACCAATTCAGAATCGTGTGTGGTCTCTGCCAATGCTATTCCGAAATCGTTATTCTTAATATTTTCGGAGAATGATACATAGTATCTGCGCCCACCTACAGAGTGCGCCGCTCGTCCCACACCACAAAATGTGTCCTACTGCTTTACAACATGTCTCGCGTGTTTTCATTTTATTTAGCACCAATTCAGAATCGTGTGTGGTCTCTGCCAATGCTATTTTGAAATCGTTATTCTTAATATTTTCGGAGAATGATACATAGTATCTGCACCCACCTACAGAGTGCGCCGCTCGTCCCACACCACAAAATGTGTCCTACTGCTTTACAACATGTCTCGCGTGTTTTCATTTTATTTAGCACCAATTCAGAATCGTGTGTGGTCTCTGCCAATGCTATTTTGAAATCGTTATTCTTAATATTTTCGGAGAATGATACATAGTATCTGCGCCCACCTACAGAGTGCGCTGCTCGTCCCACACCACAAAATGTGTCCTACTGCTTTACAACATGTCTCGCGTGTTTTCATTTTATTTAGCACCAATTCAGAATCGTGTGTGGTCTCTGCCAATGCTATTTTGAAATCGTTATTCTTAATATTTTCGGAGAATGATACATAGTATCTGCGCCCACCTACAGAGTGCGCCGCTCGTCCCACACCACAAAATGTGTCCTACTGCTTTACAACATGTCTCGCGTGTTTTCATTTTATTTAGCACCAATTCAGAATCGTGTGTGGTCTCTGCCAATGCTATTTTGAAATCGTTATTCTTAATATTTTCGGAGAATGATACATAGTATCTGCGCCCACCTACAGAGTGCGCTGCTCGTCCCACACCACAAAATGTGTCCTACTGCTTTACAACATGTCTCGCGTGTTTTCACTTTATTTAGCACCAATTCAGAATCGTGTGTGGTCTCTGCCAATGCTATTCCGAAATCGTTATTCTTAATATTTTCGGAGAATGATACATAGTATCTGCGCCCACCTACAGAGTGCGCTGCTCGTCAGACACCACAAAATGTTTCCTACTGCTTTACAACATGTCTCGCGTGTTTTCATTTTATTTAGCACCAATTCAGAATCGTGTGTGGTTTCTGCCAATGCTATTCCGAAATCGTTATTCTTAATATTTTCGGAGAATGATACATAGTATCTGCGCCCACCTACAGAGTGCGCTGCTCGTCCCACACCACAAAATGTGTCCTACTGCTTTACAACATGTCTCGCGTGTTTTCATTTTATTTAGTACCAATTCGGAATCGTGTGTGGTTTCTGCCAATGCTATTTTGAAATCGTTATTCTTAATATTTTCGGAGAATGATACATAGTATCTGCGCCCACCTACAGAGTGCGCTGCTCGTCCCACACCACAAAATGTGTCCTACTGCTTTACAACATGTCTCGCGTGTTTTCATTTTATTTAGCACCAATTCAGAATCGTGTGTGGTCTCTGCCAATGCTATTCCGAAATCGTTATTCTTAATATTTTCGGAGAATGATACATAGTATCTGCGCCCACCTACAGAGTGCGCTGCTCGTCAGACACCACAAAATGTTTCCTACTGCTTTACAACATGTCTCGCGTGTTTTCATTTTATTTAGCACCAATTCAGAATCGTGTGTGGTTTCTGCCAATGCTATTCCGAAATCGTTATTCTTAATATTTTCGGAGAATGATACATAGTATCTGCGCCCACCTACAGAGTGCGCTGCTCGTCCCACACCACAAAATGTGTCCTACTGCTTTACAACATGTCTCGCGTGTTTTCATTTTATTTAGTACCAATTCAGAATCGTGTGTGGTCTCTGCCAATGCTATTTTGAAATCGTTATTCTTAATATTTTCGGAGAATGATACATAGTATCTGCGCCCACCTACAGAGTGCGCCGCTCGTCCCACACCACAAAATGTGTCCTACTGCTTTACAACATGTCTCGCGTGTTTTCATTTTATTTAGCACCAATTCAGAATCGTGTGTGGTCTCTGCCAATGCTATTCCGAAATCGTTATTCTTAATATTTTCGGAGAATGATACATAGTATCTGCGCACACCTACAGAGTGCGCTGCTCGTCAGACACCACAAAATGTGTCCTACTGCTTGACAACATGTCTCGCGTGTTTTCATTTTATTTAGCACCAATTCAGAATCATGTGTAGTCTCCGCCAATGCTATTCCGAGATCGTTATTCTTAATATTTTCGGAGATCGTACATAGTATCTGCGCACACCTACAGAGTGCGCTGCTCGTCAGACACCACAAAATGTGTCCTACTGCTTTACAACATGTCTCGCGTGTTTTCATTTTATTTAGCACCAATTCAGAATCGTGTGTAGTCTCCGCCAATGCTACTCCGAAATCGTTATTCTTAATATTTTCGGAGAATGATACATAGTATCTGCGCACACCCACAGAGTGCGCTGCTGGTCAGACACCACAAAATGTGTCCTACTGCTTTACAACATGTCTCGCGTGTTTTCATATTATTTAGCATTAATTCAGAATCGAGGGTAGTCTGCGCCAATGCTATTCCGAAATCGTTATTCTTAATATTTTCGGAGATGGTACATAGTATCTGCGCACACCTACAGAGTGCGCTGCTCGTCAGACACCACAAAATGTGTCCTACTGCTTTACAACATGTCTCGCGTGTTTTCATTTTATTTAGCACCAATTCAGAATCATGTGTAGTCTCCGCCAATGCTATTCCGAGATCGTTATTCTTAATATTTTCGGAGATCGTACATAGTATCTGCGCACACCTACAGAGTGCGCTGCTCGTCAGACACCACAAAATGTGTCCTACTGCTTTACAACATGTCTCGCGTGTTTTCATTTTATTTAGCACCAATTCAGAATCGTGTGTAGTCTCCGCCAATGCTATCCCGAAATCGTTATTCTTAATATTTTCGGAGAATGATACATAGTATCTGCGCACACCCACAGAGTGCGCTGCTGGTCAGACACCACAAAATGTGTCCTACTGCTTTACAACATGTCTCGCGTGTTTTCATTTTATTTAGCACCAATTCAGAATCGTGTGTAGTCTCCGCCAATGCTATTCCGAAATCGTCATTCTTAATATTTTCGGAGAATGATACATAGTATCTGCGCCCACCTACAGAGTGCGCTGCTCGTCAGACACCACAAAATGTGTCCTGCTGCTTTACGACATGTCTCGCGTGTTTTCATTTTATTTAGCACCAATTCAGAATCATGTGTAGTCTCCGCCAATGCTATTCCGAAATCGTTATTCTTAATATTTTCGGAGAATGATACATAGTATCTGCGCACACCTACAGAGTGCGCTGCTCGTCAGACACCACAAAATGTGTCCTACTGCTTTACAACATGTCTCGCGTGTTTTCATTTTATTTAGCACCAATTCAGAATCATGTGTAGTCTCCGCCAATGCTATTCCGAAATCGTTATTCTTAATATTTTCGGAGAATGATACATAGTATCTGCGCGCAGCTACAGAGTGCGCTGCTCATCCCACACCACAAAATGTGTCTTTCTGCTTTACTACATGTCTCGCGTGTTTTCATATTATTTAGCATTAATTCAGAATCGAGGGTAGTCTGCGCCAATGCTATTCCGAAATCGTTATTCTTACTATTTTCGGAGAATGATACATAGTATCTGCGCCCACCTACAGAGTGCGCTGCTCGTCAGACACCACAAAATGTGTCCTACTGCTTTACAACATGTCTCGCGTGTTTTCATTTTATTTAGCACCAATTCAGAATCATGTGTAGTCTCCGCCAATGCTATTCCGAAATCGTTATTCTTAATATTTTCGGAGAATGATACATAGTATCTGCGCCCACCTACAGAGTGCGCTGCTCGTCCCACACCACAAAATGTGTCCTACTGCTTTACAACATGTCTCGCGTGTTTTCATTTTATTTAGCACCAATTCAGAATCGTGTGTGGTCTCTGCCAATGCTATTCCGAAATCGTTATTCTTAATATTTTCGGAGAATGATACATAGTATCTGCGCACACCTACAGAGTGCGCTGCTCGTCAGACACCACAAAATGTGTACTACTGCTTTACAACATGTCTCGCGTGTTTTCATTTTATGTAGCACCAATTCAGAATCGTGAGTAGTCACTGCCAATGCTATTCCGAGATCGTTATTCTTAATATTTTCGGAGAATGATACATAGTATCTGCGCCCACCTACAGAGTGCGCTGCTCGTCAGACACCACAAAATGTGTCCTACTGCTTTACAACATGTCTCGCGTGTTTTCATTTTATTTAGCACCAATTCAGAATCGTGTGTGGTCTCTGCCAATGCTATTCCAAAATCGTTATTCTTAATATTTTCGGAGAATGATACATAGTATCTGCGCCCACCTACAGAGTGCGCTGCTCGTCCCACACCACAAAATGTGTCCTACTGCTTTACAACATGTCTCGCGTGTTTTCATTTTATTTAGTACCAATTCAGAATCGTGTGTGGTCTCTGCCAATGCTATTCCGAAATCGTTATTCTTAATTTTTTCGGAGAATGATACATAGTATCTGCGCACAGCTACAGAGTGCGCTGCTCGTCAGACACCACAAAATGTGTCCTACTGCTTTACAACATGTCTCGCGTGTTTTCATTTTATTTAGCACCAATTCAGAATCATGTGTAGTCTCTGCCAATGCTATTCCAAAATCGTTATTCTTAATATTTTCGGAGAACGATACATAGTATCTGCGCCCACCTACAGAGTGCGCTGCTCGTCAGACACCACAAAATGTGTCGTACTGCTTTACAACATGTCTCGCGTGTTTTCATTTTATTTAGCACCAATTCAGAATCGTGTGTGGTCTCTGCCAATGCTATTCCGAAATCGTTATTCTTAATTTTTTCGGAGAATGATACATAGTATCTGCGCACAGCTACAGAGTGCGCTGCTCGTCAGACACCACAAAATGTGTACTACTGCTTTACAACATGTCTCGCGTGTTTTCATTTTATTTAGCACCAATTCAGAATCGTGTGTGGTCTCTGCCAATGCTATTCCAAAATCGTTATTCTTAATATTTTCGGAGAATGATACATAGTATCTGCGCCCACCTACAGAGTGCGCTGCTCGTCAGACACCACAAAATGTGTCCTACTGCTTTACAACATGTCTCGCGTGTTTTCATTTTATTTAGCACCAATTCAGAATCGTGTGTGGTCTCTGCCAATGCTATTCCGAAATCGTTATTCTTAATATTTTCGGAGAATGATACATAGTATCTGCGCCCACCTACAGAGTGCGCTGCTCGTCCCACACCACAAAATGTGTCCTACTGCTTTACAACATGTCTCGCGTGTTTTCATTTTATTTAGTACCAATTCAGAACCGTGTGTGGTCTCTGCCAACGCTATTTTGAAATCGTTATTCTTAATATTTTCGGAGAATGATACATAGTATCTGCGCCCACCTACAGAGTGCGCCGCTCGTCCCACACCACAAAATGTGTCCTACTGCTTTACAACATGTCTCGCGTGTTTTCATTTTATTTAGCACCAATTCAGAATCGTGTGTGGTCTCTGCCAATGCTATTCCGAAATCGTTATTCTTAATATTTTCGGAGAATGATACATAGTATCTGCGCACACCTACAGAGTGCGCTGCTCGTCAGACACCACAAAATGTGTCCTACTGCTTTACAACATGTCTCGCGTGTTTTCATTTTATTTAGCACCAATTCAGAATCGTGTGTAGTCTCCGCCAATGCTATTCCGAAATCGTTATTCTTAATATTTTCGGAGAATGATACATAGTATCTGCGCACACCTACAGAGTGCGCTGCTCGTCAGACACCACAAAATGTGTCCTACTGCTTTACAACATGTCTCGCGTGTTTTCATTTTATTTAGCACCAATTCAGAATCGTGTGTAGTCTCCGCCAATGCTATTCCGAAATCGTTATTCTTAATATTTTCGGAGATGGTACATAGTATCTGCGCACACCTACAGAGTGCGCTGCTCGTCAGACACCACAAAATGTGTCCTACTGCTTTACAACATGTCTCGCGTGTTTTCATTTTATTTAGCACCAATTCAGAATCGTGTGTGGTCTCTGCCAATGCTATTCCAAAATCGTTATTCTTAATATTTTCGGAGAATGATACATAGTATCTGCGCCCACCTACAGAGTGCGCTGCTCGTCCCACACCACAAAATGTGTCCTACTGCTTTACAACATGTCTCGCGTGTTTTCATTTTATTTAGCACCAATTCAGAATCGTGTGTGGTCTCTGCCAATGCTATTCCAAAATCGTTATTCTTAATATTTTCGGAGAATGATACATAGTATCTGCGCCCACCTACAGAGTGCGCTGCTCGTCCCACACCACAAAATGTGTCCTACTGCTTTACAACATGTCTCGCGTGTTTTCATTTTATTTAGCACCAATTCAGAATCGTGTGTGGTCTCTGCCAATGCTATTCCGAAATCGTTATTCTTAATTTTTTCGGAGAATGATACATAGTATCTGCGCACAGCTACAGAGTGCGCTGCTCGTCAGACACCACAAAATGTGTACTACTGCTTTACAACATGTCTCGCGTGTTTTCATTTTATTTAGCACCAATTCAGAATCGTGTGTGGTCTCTGCCAATGCTATTCCAAAATCGTTATTCTTAATATTTTCGGAGAATGATACATAGTATCTGCGCCCACCTACAGAGTGCGCTGCTCGTCCCACACCACAAAATGTGTCCTACTGCTTTACAACATGTCTCGCGTGTTTTCATTTTATTTAGTACCAATTCAGAACCGTGTGTGGTCTCTGCCAACGCTATTTTGAAATCGTTATTCTTAATATTTTCGGAGAATGATACATAGTATCTGCGCCCACCTACAGAGTGCGCCGCTCGTCCCACACCACAAAATGTGTCCTACTGCTTTACAACATGTCTCGCGTGTTTTCATTTTATTTAGCACCAATTCAGAATCGTGTGTGGTCTCTGCCAATGCTATTCCGAAATCGTTATTCTTAATATTTTCGGAGAATGATACATAGTATCTGCGCACACCTACAGAGTGCGCTGCTCGTCAGACACCACAAAATGTGTCCTACTGCTTTACAACATGTCTCGCGTGTTTTCATTTTATTTAGCACCAATTCAGAATCGTGTGTAGTCTCCGCCAATGCTATTCCGAAATCGTTATTCTTAATATTTTCGGAGAATGATACATAGTATCTGCGCACACCTACAGAGTGCGCTGCTCGTCAGACACCACAAAATGTGTCCTACTGCTTTACAACATGTCTCGCGTGTTTTCATTTTATTTAGCACCAATTCAGAATCGTGTGTAGTCTCCGCCAATGCTATTCCGAAATCGTTATTCTTAATATTTTCGGAGATGGTACATAGTATCTGCGCACACCTACAGAGTGCGCTGCTCGTCAGACACCACAAAATGTGTCCTACTGCTTTACAACATGTCTCGCGTGTTTTCATTTTATTTAGCACCAATTCAGAATCGTGTGTAGTCTCCGCCAATGCTATCCCGAAATCGTTATTCTTAATATTTTCGGAGAATGATACATAGTATCTGCGCACACCCACAGAGTGCGCTGCTGGTCAGACACCACAAAATGTGTCCTACTGCTTTACAACATGTCTCGCGTGTTTTCATTTTATTTAGCACCAATTCAGAATCGTGTGTAGTCTCCGCCAATGCTATTCCGAAATCGTTATTCTTAATATTTTCGGAGAACGATACATAGTATCTGCGCCCACCTACAGAGTGCGCTGCTCGTCAGACACCACAAAATGTGTCGTACTGCTTTACAACATGTCTCGCGTGTTTTCATTTTATTTAGCACCAATTCAGAATCGTGTGTAGTCTCCGCCAATGCTATTCCGAAATCGTTATTCTTAATATTTTCGGAGAATGATACATAGTATCTGCGCCCACCTACAGAGTGCGCTGCTCGTCAGACACCACAAAATGTGTCGTACTGCTTTACAACATGTCTCGCGTGTTTTCATTTTATTTAGCACCAATTCAGAATCATGTCTAGTCTCCGCCAATGCTATTCCGAAATCGTTATTCTTAATATTTTCGGAGAAAGATACATAGTATCTGCGCCCACCTACAGAGTGCGCTGCTCGTCAGACACCACAAAATGTGTCCCACTACCTTACAACATGTCTCGCGTGTTTTCATATTATTTAGCATTAATTCAGAATCGAGGGTAGTCTGCGCCAATGCTATTCCGAAATCGTTATTCTTACTATTTTCGGAGAATGATACATAGTATCTGCGCCCACCTACAGAGTGCGCTGCTCGTCAGACACCACAAAATGTGTCCTACTGCTTTACAACATGTCTCGCGTGTTTTCATTTTATTTAGCACCAATTCAGAATCGTGTGTAGTCTCCGCCAATGCTATTCCGAAATCGTTATTCTTAATATTTTCGGAGAATGATACATAGTATCTGCGCACAGCTACAGAGCGCGCTGCTCATCCCACACCACAAAATGTGTCTTTCTGCTTTACTACATATCTTGCGTGTTTTCATATTATTTAGCATTAATTCAGAATCGTGAGTAGTCTCTATCAATGCTATTCCGAAATCGTTATTCTTAATATTTTCGGAGAATGATACATAGTATCTGCGCCCACCTACAGAGTGCGCTGCTCGTCAGACACCACAAAATGTGTCCTACTGCTTTACAACATGTCTCGCGTGTTTTCATTTTATTTAGCACCAATTCAGAATCGTGTGTAGTCTCCGCCAATGCTATTCCGAAATCGTTATTCTTAATATTTTCGGAGAATGATACATAGTATCTGCGCACAGCTACAGAGTGCGCTGCTCGTCAGACACCACAAAATGTGTCCTACTGCTTTACAACATGTCTCGCGTGTTTTCATTTTATTTAGCACCAATTCAGAATCGTGTGTAGTCTCCGCCAATGCTATTCCGAAATCGTTATTCTTAATATTTTCGGAGAATGATACATAGTATCTGCGCACAGCTACAGAGTGCGCTGCTCATCCCACACCACAAAATGTGTCTTTCTGCTTTACTACATATCTTGCGTGTTTTCATATTATTTAGCATTAATTCAGAATCGTGAGTAGTCTCTGTCAATGCTATTCCGAAATCGTTATTCTTAATATTTTCGGAGAATGATACATAGTATCTGCGCACACCTACAGAGTGCGCTGCTCGTCAGACACCACAAAATGTGTCCTACTGCTTTACAACATGTCTCGCGTGTTTTCATTTTATTTAGCACCAATTCAGAATCGTGTGTAGTCTCCGCCAATGCTATTCCGAAATCGTTATTCTTAATATTTTCGGAGAATGATACATAGTATCTGCGCACACCTACAGAGTGCGCTGCTCGTCAGACACCACAAAATGTGTCCTACTGCTTTACAACATGTCTCGCGTGTTTTCATTTTATTTAGCACCAATTCAGAATCGTGTGTAGTCTCCGCCAATGCTATTCCGAAATCGTTATTCTTAATATTTTCGGAGAATGATACATAGTATCTGCGCACACCTACAGAGTGCGCTGCTCGTCAGACACCACAAAATGTGTCCTACTGCTTTACAACATGTCTCGCGTGTTTTCATTTTATTTAGCACCAATTCAGAATCGTGTGTAGTCTCCGCCAATGCTATTCCGAAATCGTTATTCTTAATATTTTCGGAGATGGTACATAGTATCTGCGCACACCTACAGAGTGCGCTGCTCGTCAGACACCACAAAATGTGTCCTACTGCTTTACAACATGTCTCGCGTGTTTTCATTTTATTTAGCACCAATTCAGAATCGTGTGTAGTCTCCGCCAATGCTATCCCGAAATCGTTATTCTTAATATTTTCGGAGAATGATACATAGTATCTGCGCACACCCACAGAGTGCGCTGCTGGTCAGACACCACAAAATGTGTCCTACTGCTTTACAACATGTCTCGCGTGTTTTCATTTTATTTAGCACCAATTCAGAATCGTGTGTAGTCTCCGCCAATGCTATTCCGAAATCGTTATTCTTAATATTTTCGGAGAACGATACATAGTATCTGCGCCCACCTACAGAGTGCGCTGCTCGTCAGACACCACAAAATGTGTCGTACTGCTTTACAACATGTCTCGCGTGTTTTCATTTTATTTAGCACCAATTCAGAATCGTGTGTAGTCTCCGCCAATGCTATTCCGAAATCGTTATTCTTAATATTTTCGGAGAATGATACATAGTATCTGCGCCCACCTACAGAGTGCGCTGCTCGTCAGACACCACAAAATGTGTCGTACTGCTTTACAACATGTCTCGCGTGTTTTCATTTTATTTAGCACCAATTCAGAATCATGTCTAGTCTCCGCCAATGCTATTCCGAAATCGTTATTCTTAATATTTTCGGAGAAAGATACATAGTATCTGCGCCCACCTACAGAGTGCGCTGCTCGTCAGACACCACAAAATGTGTCCCACTACCTTACGACATGTCTCGCGTGTTTTCATATTATTTAGCATTAATTCAGAATCGAGGGTAGTCTGCGCCAATGCTATTCCGAAATCGTTATTCTTACTATTTTCGGAGAATGATACATAGTATCTGCGCCCACCTACAGAGTGCGCTGCTCGTCAGACACCACAAAATGTGTCCTACTGCTTTACAACATGTCTCGCGTGTTTTCATTTTATTTAGCACCAATTCAGAATCGTGTGTAGTCTCCGCCAATGCTATTCCGAAATCGTTATTCTTAATATTTTCGGAGAATGATACATAGTATCTGCGCACAGCTACAGAGTGCGCTGCTCATCCCACACCACAAAATGTGTCTTTCTGCTTTACTACATATCTTGCGTGTTTTCATATTATTTAGCATTAATTCAGAATCGTGAGTAGTCTCTATCAATGCTATTCCGAAATCGTTATTCTTAATATTTTCGGAGAATGATACATAGTATCTGCGCCCACCTACAGAGTGCGCTGCTCGTCAGACACCACAAAATGTGTCCTACTGCTTTACAACTTGTCTCGCGTGTTTTCATTTTATTTAGCACCAATTCAGAATCGTGTGTAGTCTCCGCCAATGCTATTCCGAAATCGTTATTCTTAATATTTTCGGAGAATGATACATAGTATCTGCGCACAGCTACAGAGTGCGCTGCTCGTCAGACACCACAAAATGTGTCCTACTGCTTTACAACATGTCTCGCGTGTTTTCATTTTATTTAGCACCAATTCAGAATCGTGTGTAGTCTCCGCCAATGCTATTCCGAAATCGTTATTCTTAATATTTTCGGAGAATGATACATAGTATCTGCGCACAGCTACAGAGTGCGCTGCTCATCCCACACCACAAAATGTGTCTTTCTGCTTTACTACATATCTTGCGTGTTTTCATATTATTTAGCATTAATTCAGAATCGTGAGTAGTCTCTGTCAATGCTATTCCGAAATCGTTATTCTTAATATTTTCGGAGAATGATACATAGTATCTGCGCCCACCTACAGAGTGCGCTGCTCGTCAGACACCACAAAATGTGTCCTACTGCTTTACAACATGTCTCGCGTGTTTTCATTTTATTTAGCACCAATTCAGAATCGTGTGTAGTCTCCGCCAATGCTATTCCGAAATCGTTATTCTTAATATTTTCGGAGAATGATACATAGTATCTGCGCCCACCTACAGAGTGCGCTGCTCGTCAGACACCACAAAATGTGTTGTACTGCTTTACAACATGTCTCGCGTGTTTTCATTTTATTTAGCACCAATTCAGAATCGTGTGTAGTCTCCGCCAATGCTATTCCGAAATCGTTATTCTTAATATTTTCGGAGAATGATACATAGTATCTGCGCCCACCTACAGAGTGCGCTGCTCGTCAGACACCACAAAATGTGTCCTACTGCTTTACAACATGTCTCGCGTGTTTTCATTTTATTTAGCACCAATTCAGAATCGTGTGTAGTCTCCGCCAATGCTATTCCGAAATCGTTATTCTTAATATTTTCGGAGAATGATACATAGTATCTGCGCCCACCTACAGAGTGCGCTGCTCGTCAGACACCACAAAATGTGTCGTACTGCTTTACAACATGTCTCGCGTGTTTTCATTTTATTTAGCACCAATTCAGAATCGTGTGTAGTCTCCGCCAATGCTATTCCGAAATCGTTATTCTTAATATTTTCGGAGAATGATACATAGTATCTGCGCACACCTACAGAGTGCGCTGCTCGTCAGACACCACAAAATGTGTCCTACTGCTTTACAACATGTCTCGCGTGTTTTCATTTTATTTAGCACCAATTCAGAATCGTGTGTAGTCTCCGCCAATGCTATTCCGAAATCGCTATTCTTAATATTTTCGGAGAATGATACATAGTATCTGCGCACACCTACAGAGTGCGCTGCTCGTCAGACACCACAAAATGTGTCCTACTGCTTTACAACATGTCTCGCGTGTTTTCATTTTATTTAGCACCAATTCAGAATCGTGTGTAGTCTCCGCCAATGCTATTCCGAAATCGTTATTCTTAATATTTTCGGAGAATGATACATAGTATCTGCGCACACCTACAGAGTGCGCTGCTCGTCAGACACCACAAAATGTGTCCTACTGCTTTACAACATGTCTCGCGTGTTTTCATTTTATTTAGCACCAATTCAGAATCGTGTGTAGTCTCCGCCAATGCTATTCCGAAATCGTTATTCTTAATATTTTCGGAGAATGATACATAGTATCTGCGCACAGCTACAGAGTGCGCTGCTCGTCAGACACCACAAAATGTGTCCTACTGCTTTACAACATGTCTCGCGTGTTTTCATTTTATTTAGCACCAATTCAGAATCGTGTGTAGTCTCCGCCAATGCTATTCCGAAATCGTTATTCTTAATATTTTCGGAGAATGATACATAGTATCTGCGCCCACCTACAGAGTGCGCTGCTCGTCAGACACCACAAAATGTGTCGTACTGCTTTACAACATGTCTCGCGTGTTTTCATTTTATTTAGCACCAATTCAGAATCGTGTGTAGTCTCCGCCAATGCTATTCCGAAATCGTTATTCTTAATATTTTCGGAGAATGATACATAGTATCTGCGCCCACCTACAGAGTGCGCTGCTCGTCAGACACCACAAAATGTGTCGTACTGCTTTACAACATGTCTCGCGTGTTTTCATTTTATTTAGCACCAATTCAGAATCGTGTGTAGTCTCCGCCAATGCTATTCCGAAATCGTTATTCTTAATATTTTCGGAGAATGATACATAGTATCTGCGCACAGCTACAGAGTGCGCTGCTCGTCAGACACCACAAAATGTGTCGTACTGCTTTACAACATGTCTCGCGTGATTTCATTTTATTTAGCACCAATTCAGAATCGTGTGTAGTCTCCGCCAATGCTATTCCGAAATCGTTATTCTTAATATTTTCGGAGAATGATACATAGTATCTGCGCCCACCTACAGAGTGCGCTGCTCGTCAGACACCACAAAATGTGTCGTACTGCTTTACAACATGTCTCGCGTGTTTTCATTTTATTTAGCACCAATTCAGAATCGTGTGTAGTCTCCGCCAATGCTATTCCGAAATCGTTATTCTTAATATTTTCGGAGAATGATACATAGTATCTGCGCCCACCTACAGAGTGCGCTGCTCGTCAGACACCACAAAATGTGTCGTACTGCTTTACAACATGTCTCGCGTGTTTTCATTTTATTTAGCACCAATTCAGAATCGTGTGTAGTCTCCGCCAATGCTATTCCGAAATCGTTATTCTTAATATTTTCGGAGAATGATACATAGTATCTGCGCCCACCTACAGAGTGCGCTGCTCGTCAGACACCACAAAATGTGTCGTACTGCTTTACAACATGTCTCGCGTGTTTTCATTTTATTTAGCACCAATTCAGAATCGTGTGTAGTCTCCGCCAATGCTATTCCGAAATCGTTATTCTTAATATTTTCGGAGAATGATACATAGTATCTGCGCCCACCTACAGAGTGCGCTGCTCGTCAGACACCACAAAATGTGTCGTACTGCTTTACAACATGTCTCGCGTGTTTTCATTTTATTTAGCACCAATTCAGAATCGTGTGTAGTCTCCGCCAATGCTATTCCGAAATCGTTATTCTTAATATTTTCGGAGAATGATACATAGTATCTGCGCACACCTACAGAGTGCGCTGCTCGTCAGACACCACAAAATGTGTCGTACTGCTTTACAACATGTCTCGCGTGTTTTCATTTTATTTAGCACCAATTCAGAATCGTGTGTAGTCTCCGCCAATGCTATTCCGAAATCGTTATTCTTAATATTTTCGGAGAATGATACATAGTATCTGCGCCCACCTACAGAGTGCGCTGCTCGTCAGACACCACAAAATGTGTCGTACTGCTTTACAACATGTCTCGCGTGTTTTCATTTTATTTAGCACCAATTCAGAATCGTGTGTAGTCTCCGCCAATGCTATTCCGAAATCGTTATTCTTAATATTTTCGGAGAATGATACATAGTATCTGCGCCCACCTACAGAGTGCGCTGCTCGTCAGACACCACAAAATGTGTCGTACTGCTTTACAACATGTCTCGCGTGTTTTCATTTTATTTAGCACCAATTCAGAATCGTGTGTAGTCTCCGCCAATGCTATTCCGAAATCGTTATTCTTAATATTTTCGGAGAATGATACATAGTATCTGCGCACACCTACAGAGTGCGCTGCTCGTCAGACACCACAAAATGTGTCGTACTGCTTTACAACATGTCTCGCGTGTTTTCATTTTATTTAGCACCAATTCAGAATCGTGTGTAGTCTCCGCCAATGCTATTCCGAAATCGTTATTCTTAATATTTTCGGAGAATGATACATAGTATCTGCGCCCACCTACAGAGTGCGCTGCTCGTCAGACACCACAAAATGTGTCGTACTGCTTTACAACATGTCTCGCGTGTTTTCATTTTATTTAGCACCAATTCAGAATCGTGTGTAGTCTCCGCCAATGCTATTCCGAAATCGTTATTCTTAATATTTTCGGAGAATGATACATAGTATCTGCGCCCACCTACAGAGTGCGCTGCTCGTCAGACACCACAAAATGTGTCGTACTGCTTTACAACATGTCTCGCGTGTTTTCATTTTATTTAGCACCAATTCAGAATCGTGTGTAGTCTCCGCCAATGCTATTCCGAAATCGTTATTCTTAATATTTTCGGAGAATGATACATAGTATCTGCGCCCACCTACAGAGTGCGCTGCTCGTCAGACACCACAAAATGTGTCGTACTGCTTTACAACATGTCTCGCGTGTTTTCATTTTATTTAGCACCAATTCAGAATCGTGTGTAGTCTCCGCCAATGCTATTCCGAAATCGTTATTCTTAATATTTTCGGAGAATGATACATAGTATCTGCGCCCACCTACAGAGTGCGCTGCTCGTCAGACACCACAAAATGTGTCGTACTGCTTTACAACATGTCTCGCGTGTTTTCATTTTATTTAGCACCAATTCAGAATCGTGTGTAGTCTCCGCCAATGCTGTTCCGAAATCGTTATTCTTAATATTTTCGGAGAATGATACATAGTATCTGCGCCCACCTACAGAGTGCGCTGCTCGTCAGACACCACAAAATGTGTCGTACTGCTTTACAACATGTCTCGCGTGTTTTCATTTTATTTAGCACCAATTCAGAATCGTGTGTAGTCTCCGCCAATGCTATTCCGAAATCGTTATTCTTAATATTTTCGGAGAATGATACATAGTATCTGCGCCCACCTACAGAGTGCGCTGCTCGTCAGACACCACAAAATGTGTCGTACTGCTTTACAACATGTCTCGCGTGTTTTCATTTTATTTAGCACCAATTCAGAATCGTGTGTAGTCTCCGCCAATGCTATTCCGAAATCGTTATTCTTAATATTTTCGGAGAATGATACATAGTATCTGCGCCCACCTACAGAGTGCGCTGCTCGTCAGACACCACAAAATGTGTCGTACTGCTTTACAACATGTCTCGCGTGTTTTCATTTTATTTAGCACCAATTCAGAATCGTGTGTAGTCTCCGCCAATGCTATTCCGAAATCGTTATTCTTAATATTTTCGGAGAATGATACATAGTATCTGCGCCCACCTACAGAGTGCGCTGCTCGTCAGACACCAAAAAATGTGTCGTACTGCTTTACAACATGTCTCGCGTGTTTTCATTTTATTTAGCACCAATTCAGAATCGTGTGTAGTCTCCGCCAATGCTGTTCCGAAATCGTTATTCTTAATATTTTCGGAGAATGATACATAGTATCTGCGCCCACCTACAGAGTGCGCTGCTCGTCAGACACCACAAAATGAGTCGTACTGCTTTACAACATGTCTCGCGTGTTTTCATTTTATTTAGCACCAATTCAGAATCGTGTGTAGTCTCCGCCAATGCTATTCCGAAATCGTTATTCTTAATATTTTCGGAGAATGATACATAGTATCTGCGCACAGCTACAGAGTGCGCTGCTCGTCAGACACCACAAAATGTGTCGTACTGCTTTACAACATGTCTCGCGTGTTTTCATTTTATTTAGCACCAATTCAGAATCGTGTGTAGTCTCCGCCAATGCTATTCCGAAATCGTTATTCTTAATATTTTCGGAGAATGATACATAGTATCTGCGCACAGCTACAGAGTGCGCTGCTCGTCAGACACCACAAAATGTGTCGTACTGCTTTACAACATGTCTCGCGTGTTTTCATTTTATTTAGCACCAATTCAGAATCGTGTGTAGTCTCCGCCAATGCTATTCCGAAATCGTTATTCTTAATATTTTCGGAGAATGATACATAGTATCTGCGCACAGCTACAGAGTGCGCTGCTCGTCAGACACCACAAAATGTGTCGTACTGCTTTACAACATGTCTCGCGTGTTTTCATTTTATTTAGCACCAATTCAGAATCGTGTGTAGTCTCCGCCAATGCTATTCCGAAATCGTTATTCTTAATATTTTCGGAGAATGATACATAGTATCTGCGCAAAGCTACAGAGTGCGCTGCTCGTCAGACACCACAAAATGTGTCGTACTGCTTTACAACATGTCTCGCGTGTTTTCATTTTATTTAGCACCAATTCAGAATCGTGTGTAGTCTCCGCCAATGCTATTCCGAAATCGTTATTCTTAATATTTTCGGAGAATGATACATAGTATCTGCGCCCACCTACAGAGTGCGCTGCTCGTCAGACACCAAAAAATGTGTCGTACTGCTTTACAACATGTCTCGCGTGTTTTCATTTTATTTAGCACCAATTCAGAATCGTGTGTAGTCTCCGCCAATGCTGTTCCGAAATCGTTATTCTTAATATTTTCGGAGAATGATACATAGTATCTGCGCCCACCTACAGAGTGCGCTGCTCGTCAGACACCACAAAATGAGTCGTACTGCTTTACAACATGTCTCGCGTGTTTTCATTTTATTTAGCACCAATTCAGAATCGTGTGTAGTCTCCGCCAATGCTATTCCGAAATCGTTATTCTTAATATTTTCGGAGAATGATACATAGTATCTGCGCCCACCTACAGAGTGCGCTGCTCGTCAGACACCACAAAATGTGTCGTACTGCTTTACAACATGTCTCGCGTGTTTTCATTTTATTTAGCACCAATTCAGAATCGTGTGTAGTCTCCGCCAATGCTATTCCGAAATCGTTATTCTTAATATTTTCGGAGAATGATACATAGTATCTGCGCCCACCTACAGAGTGCGCTGCTCGTCAGACACCACAAAATGTGTCGTACTGCTTTACAACATGTCTCGCGTGTTTTCATTTTATTTAGCACCAATTCAGAATCGTGTGTAGTCTCCGCCAATGCTGTTCCGAAATCGTTATTCTTAATATTTTCGGAGAATGATACATAGTATCTGCGCCCACCTACAGAGTGCGCTGCTCGTCAGACACCACAAAATGAGTCGTACTGCTTTACAACATGTCTCGCGTGTTTTCATTTTATTTAGCACCAATTCAGAATCGTGTGTAGTCTCCGCCAATGCTGTTCCGAAATCGTTATTCTTAATATTTTCGGAGAATGATACATAGTATCTGCGCACAGCTACAGAGTGCGCTGCTCGTCAGACACCACAAAATGTGTCGTACTGCTTTACAACATGTCTCGCGTGTTTTCATTTTATTTAGCACCAATTCAGAATCGTGTGTAGTCTCCGCCAATGCTGTTCCGAAATCGTTATTCTTAATATTTTCGGAGAATGATACATAGTATCTGCGCCCACCTACAGAGTGCGCTGCTCGTCAGACACCACAAAATGAGTCGTACTGCTTTACAACATGTCTCGCGTGTTTTCATTTTATTTAGCACCAATTCAGAATCGTGTGTAGTCTCCGCCAATGCTATTCCGAAATCGTTATTCTTAATATTTTCGGAGAATGATACATAGTATCTGCGCACAGCTACAGAGTGCGCTGCTCGTCAGACACCACAAAATGTGTCGTACTGCTTTACAACATGTCTCGCGTGTTTTCATTTTATTTAGCACCAATTCAGAATCGTGTGTAGTCTCCGCCAATGCTATTCCGAAATCGTTATTCTTAATATTTTCGGAGAATGATACATAGTATCTGCGCCCACCTACAGAGTGCGCTGCTCGTCAGACACCACAAAATGAGTCGTACTGCTTTACAACATGTCTCGCGTGTTTTCATTTTATTTAGCACCAATTCAGAATCGTGTGTAGTCTCCGCCAATGCTGTTCCGAAATCGTTATTCTTAATATTTTCGGAGAATGATACATAGTATCTGCGCACAGCTACAGAGTGCGCTGCTCGTCAGACACCACAAAATGTGTCGTACTGCTTTACAACATGTCTCGCGTGTTTTCATTTTATTTAGCACCAATTCAGAATCGTGTGTAGTCTCCGCCAATGCTATTCCGAAATCGTTATTCTTAATATTTTCGGAGAATGATACATAGTATCTGCGCACAGCTACAGAGTGCGCTGCTCGTCAGACACCACAAAATGTGTCGTACTGCTTTACAACATGTCTCGCGTGTTTTCATTTTATTTAGCACCAATTCAGAATCGTGTGTAGTCTCCGCCAATGCTATTCCGAAATCGTTATTCTTAATATTTTCGGAGAATGATACATAGTATCTGCGCCCACCTACAGAGTGCGCTGCTCGTCAGACACCACAAAATGTGTCGTACTGCTTTACAACATGTCTCGCGTGTTTTCATTTTATTTAGCACCAATTCAGAATCGTGTGTAGTCTCCGCCAATGCTATTCCGAAATCGTTATTCTTAATATTTTCGGAGAATGATACATAGTATCTGCGCCCACCTACAGAGTGCGCTGCTCGTCAGACACCAAAAAATGTGTCGTACTGCTTTACAACATGTCTCGCGTGTTTTCATTTTATTTAGCACCAATTCAGAATCGTGTGTAGTCTCCGCCAATGCTGTTCCGAAATCGTTATTCTTAATATTTTCGGAGAATGATACATAGTATCTGCGCCCACCTACAGAGTGCGCTGCTCGTCAGACACCACAAAATGAGTCGTACTGCTTTACAACATGTCTCGCGTGTTTTCATTTTATTTAGCACCAATTGAGAATCGTGTGTAGTCTCCGCCAATGCTATTCCGAAATCGTTATTCTTAATATTTTCGGAGAATGATACATAGTATCTGCGCACAGCTACAGAGTGCGCTGCTCGTCAGACACCACAAAATGTGTCGTACTGCTTTACAACATGTCTCGCGTGTTTTCATTTTATTTAGCACCAATTCAGAATCGTGTGTAGTCTCCGCCAATGCTATTCCGAAATCGTTATTCTTAATATTTTCGGAGAATGATACATAGTATCTGCGCCCACCTACAGAGTGCGCTGCTCGTCAGACACCACAAAATGAGTCGTACTGCTTTACAACATGTCTCGCGTGTTTTCATTTTATTTAGCACCAATTCAGAATCGTGTGTAGTCTCCGCCAATGCTATTCCGAAATCGTTATTCTTAATATTTTCGGAGAATGATACATAGTATCTGCGCACAGCTACAGAGTGCGCTGCTCGTCAGACACCACAAAATGTGTCGTACTGCTTTACAACATGTCTCGCGTGTTTTCATTTTATTTAGCACCAATTCAGAATCGTGTGTAGTCTCCGCCAATGCTATTCCGAAATCGTTATTCTTAATATTTTCGGAGAATGATACATAGTATCTGCGCACAGCTACAGAGTGCGCTGCTCGTCAGACACCACAAAATGTGTCGTACTGCTTTACAACATGTCTCGCGTGTTTTCATTTTATTTAGCACCAATTCAGAATCGTGTGTAGTCTCCGCCAATGCTATTCCGAAATCGTTATTCTTAATATTTTCGGAGAATGATACATAGTATCTGCGCACAGCTACAGAGTGCGCTGCTCGTCAGACACCACAAAATGTGTCGTACTGCTTTACAACATGTCTCGCGTGTTTTCATTTTATTTAGCACCAATTCAGAATCGTGTGTAGTCTCCGCCAATGCTATTCCGAAATCGTTATTCTTAATATTTTCGGAGAATGATACATAGTATCTGCGCACAGCTACAGAGTGCGCTGCTCGTCAGACACCACAAAATGTGTCGTACTGCTTTACAACATGTCTCGCGTGTTTTCATTTTATTTAGCACCAATTCAGAATCGTGTGTAGTCTCCGCCAATGCTATTCCGAAATCGTTATTCTTAATATTTTCGGAGAATGATACATAGTATCTGCGCACAGCTACAGAGTGCGCTGCTCGTCAGACACCACAAAATGTGTCGTACTGCTTTACAACATGTCTCGCGTGTTTTCATTTTATTTAGCACCAATTCAGAATCGTGTGTAGTCTCCGCCAATGCTATTCCGAAATCGTTATTCTTAATATTTTCGGAGAATGATACATAGTATCTGCGCACAGCTACAGAGTGCACTGCTCGTCAGACACCACAAAATGTGTCGTACTGCTTTACAACATGTCTCGCGTGTTTTCATTTTATTTAGCACCAATTCAGAATCGTGTGTAGTCTCCGCCAATGCTATTCCGAAATCGTTATTCTTAATATTTTCGGAGAATGATACATAGTATCTGCGCAAAGCTACAGAGTGCGCTGCTCGTCAGACACCACAAAATGTGTCGTACTGCTGTACAACATGTCTCGCGTGTTTTCATTTTATTTAGCACCAATTCAGAATCGTGTGTAGTCTCCGCCAATGCTATTCCGAAATCGTTATTCTTAATATTTTCGGAGAATGATACATAGTATCTGCGCCCACCTACAGAGTGCGCTGCTCGTCAGACACCACAAAATGTGTCGTACTGCTTTACAACATGTCTCGCGTGTTTTCATTTTATTTAGCACCAATTCAGAATCGTGTGTAGTCTCCGCCAATGCTATTCCGAAATCGTTATTCTTAATATTTTCGGAGAATGATACATAGTATCTGCGCCCACCTACAGAGTGCGCTGCTCGTCAGACACCACAAAATGTGTCGTACTGCTTTACAACATGTCTCGCGTGTTTTCATTTTATTTAGCACCAATTCAGAATCGTGTGTAGTCTCCGCCAATGCTATTCCGAAATCGTTATTCTTAATATTTTCGGAGAATGATACATAGTATCTGCGCACAGCTACAGAGTGCGCTGCTCGTCAGACACCACAAAATGTGTCGTACTGCTTTACAACATGTCTCGCGTGTTTTCATTTTATTTAGCACCAATTCAGAATCGTGTGTAGTCTCCGCCAATGCTATTCCGAAATCGTTATTCTTAATATTTTCGGAGAATGATACATAGTATCTGCGCCCACCTACAGAGTGCGCTGCTCGTCAGACACCACAAAATGAGTCGTACTGCTTTACAACATGTCTCGCGTGTTTTCATTTTATTTAGCACCAATTCAGAATCGTGTGTAGTCTCCGCCAATGCTATTCCGAAATCGTTATTCTTAATATTTTCGGAGAATGATACATAGTATCTGCGCACAGCTACAGAGTGCGCTGCTCGTCAGACACCACAAAATGTGTCGTACTGCTTTACAACATGTCTCGCGTGTTTTCATTTTATTTAGCACCAATTCAGAATCGTGTGTAGTCTCCGCCAATGCTATTCCGAAATCGTTATTCTTAATATTTTCGGAGAATGATACATAGTATCTGCGCACAGCTACAGAGTGCGCTGCTCGTCAGACACCACAAAATGTGTCGTACTGCTTTACAACATGTCTCGCGTGTTTTCATTTTATTTAGCACCAATTCAGAATCGTGTGTAGTCTCCGCCAATGCTATTCCGAAATCGTTATTCTTAATATTTTCGGAGAATGATACATAGTATCTGCGCACAGCTACAGAGTGCGCTGCTCGTCAGACACCACAAAATGTGTCGTACTGCTTTACAACATGTCTCGCGTGTTTTCATTTTATTTAGCACCAATTCAGAATCGTGTGTAGTCTCCGCCAATGCTATTCCGAAATCGTTATTCTTAATATTTTCGGAGAATGATACATAGTATCTGCGCACAGCTACAGAGTGCGCTGCTCGTCAGACACCACAAAATGTGTCGTACTGCTTTACAACATGTCTCGCGTGTTTTCATTTTATTTAGCACCAATTCAGAATCGTGTGTAGTCTCCGCCAATGCTATTCCGAAATCGTTATTCTTAATATTTTCGGAGAATGATACATAGTATCTGCGCACAGCTACAGAGTGCGCTGCTCGTCAGACACCACAAAATGTGTCGTACTGCTTTACAACATGTCTCGCGTGTTTTCATTTTATTTAGCACCAATTCAGAATCGTGTGTAGTCTCCGCCAATGCTATTCCGAAATCGTTATTCTTAATATTTTCGGAGAATGATACATAGTATCTGCGCACAGCTACAGAGTGCACTGCTCGTCAGACACCACAAAATGTGTCGTACTGCTTTACAACATGTCTCGCGTGTTTTCATTTTATTTAGCACCAATTCAGAATCGTGTGTAGTCTCCGCCAATGCTATTCCGAAATCGTTATTCTTAATATTTTCGGAGAATGATACATAGTATCTGCGCAAAGCTACAGAGTGCGCTGCTCGTCAGACACCACAAAATGTGTCGTACTGCTGTACAACATGTCTCGCGTGTTTTCATTTTATTTAGCACCAATTCAGAATCGTGTGTAGTCTCCGCCAATGCTATTCCGAAATCGTTATTCTTAATATTTTCGGAGAATGATACATAGTATCTGCGCCCACCTACAGAGTGCGCTGCTCGTCAGACACCACAAAATGTGTCGTACTGCTTTACAACATGTCTCGCGTGTTTTCATTTTATTTAGCACCAATTCAGAATCGTGTGTAGTCTCCGCCAATGCTATTCCGAAATCGTTATTCTTAATATTTTCGGAGAATGATACATAGTATCTGCGCCCACCTACAGAGTGCGCTGCTCGTCAGACACCACAAAATGTGTCGTACTGCTTTACAACATGTCTCGCGTGTTTTCATTTTATTTAGCACCAATTCAGAATCGTGTGTAGTCTCCGCCAATGCTATTCCGAAATCGTTATTCTTAATATTTTCGGAGAATGATACATAGTATCTGCGCACAGCTACAGAGTGCGCTGCTCGTCAGACACCACAAAATGTGTCGTACTGCTTTACAACATGTCTCGCGTGTTTTCATTTTATTTAGCACCAATTCAGAATCGTGTGTAGTCTCCGCCAATGCTATTCCGAAATCGTTATTCTTAATATTTTCGGAGAATGATACATAGTATCTGCGCACAGCTACAGAGTGCGCTGCTCGTCAGACACCACAAAATGTGTCGTACTGCTTTAAAACATGTCTCGCGTGTTTTCATTTTATTTAGCACCAATTCAGAATCGTGTGTAGTCTCCGCCAATGCTGTTCCGAAATCGTTATTCTTAATATTTTCGGAGAATGATACATAGTATCTGCGCCCACCTACAGAGTGCGCTGCTCGTCAGACACCACAAAATGTGTCGTACTGCTTTACAACATGTCTCGCGTGTTTTCATTTTATTTAGCACCAATTCAGAATCGTGTGTAGTCTCCGCCAATGCTATTCCGAAATCGTTATTCTTAATATTTTCGGAGAATGATACATAGTATCTGCGCACAGCTACAGAGTGCGCTGCTCGTCAGACACCACAAAATGTGTCGTACTGCTTTACAACATGTCTCGCGTGTTTTCATTTTATTTAGCACCAATTCAGAATCGTGTGTAGTCTCCGCCAATGCTATTCCGAAATCGTTATTCTTAATATTTTCGGAGAATGATACATAGTATCTGCGCCCACCTACAGAGTGCGCTGCTCGTCAGACACCACAAAATGTGTCGTACTGCTTTACAACATGTCTCGCGTGTTTTCATTTTATTTAGCACCAATTCAGAATCGTGTGTAGTCTCCGCCAATGCTATTCCGAAATCGTTATTCTTAATATTTTCGGAGAATGATACATAGTATCTGCGCCCACCTACAGAGTGCGCTGCTCGTCAGACACCACAAAATGTGTCGTACTGCTTTACAACATGTCTCGCGTGTTTTCATTTTATTTAGCACCAATTCAGAATCGTGTGTAGTCTCCGCCAATGCTATTCCGAAATCGTTATTCTTAATATTTTCGGAGAATGATACATAGTATCTGCGCACAGCTACAGAGAGCGCTGCTCGTCAGACACCACAAAATGTGTCGTACTGCTTTACAACATGTCTCGCGTGTTTTCATTTTATTTAGCACCAATTCAGAATCGTGTGTAGTCTCCGCCAATGCTATTCCGAAATCGTTATTCTTAATATTTTCGGAGAATGATACATAGTATCTGCGCCCACCTACAGAGTGCGCTGCTCGTCAGACACCACAAAATGTGTCGTACTGCTTTACAACATGTCTCGCGTGTTTTCATTTTATTTAGCACCAATTCAGAATCGTGTGTAGTCTCCGCCAATGCTATTCCGAAATCGTTATTCTTAATATTTTCGGAGAATGATACATAGTATCTGCGCCCACCTACAGAGTGCGCTGCTCGTCAGACACCACAAAATATGTCGTACTGCTTTACAACATGTCTCGCGTGTTTTCATTTTATTTAGCACCAATTCAGAATCGTGTGTAGTCTCCGCCAATGCTATTCCGAAATCGTTATTCTTAATATTTTCGGAGAATGATACATAGTATCTGCGCCCACCTACAGAGTGCGCTGCTCGTCAGACACCACAAAATGTGTCGTACTGCTTTACAACATGTCTCGCGTGTTTTCATTTTATTTAGCACCAATTCAGAATCGTGTGTAGTCTCCGCCAATGCTATTCCGAAATCGTTATTCTTAATATTTTCGGAGAATGATACATAGTATCTGCGCCCACCTACAGAGTGCGCTGCTCGTCAGACACCACAAAATGTGTCGTACTGCTTTACAACATGTCTCGCGTGTTTTCATTTTATTTAGCACCAATTCAGAATCGTGTGTAGTCTCCGCCAATGCTATTCCGAAATCGTTATTCTTAATATTTTCGGAGAATGATACATAGTATCTGCGCCCACCTACAGAGTGCGCTGCTCGTCAGACACCACAAAATGTGTCGTACTGCTTTACAACATGTCTCGCGTGTTTTCATTTTATTTAGCACCAATTCAGAATCGTGTGTAGTCTCCGCCAATGCTATTCCGAAATCGTTATTCTTAATATTTTCGGAGAATGATACATAGTATCTGCGCCCACCTACAGAGTGCGCTGCTCGTCAGACACCACAAAATGTGTCCTACTGCTTCACAACATGTCTCGCGTGTTTTCATTTTATTTAGCACCAATTCAGAATCGTGTGTAGTCTCCGCCAATGCTATTCCGAAATCGTTATTCTTAATATTTTCGGAGAATGATACATAGTATCTGCGCCCACCTACAGAGTGCGCTGCTCGTCAGACACCACAAAATGTGTCGTACTGCTTTACAACATGTCTCGCGTGTTTTCATTTTATTTAGCACCAATTCAGAATCGTGTGTAGTCTCCGCCAATGCTATTCCGAAATCGTTATTCTTAATATTTTCGGAGAATGATACATAGTATCTGCGCCCACCTACAGAGTGCGCTGCTCGTCAGACACCACAAAATGTGTCGTACTGCTTTACAACATGTCTCGCGTGTTTTCATTTTATTTAGCACCAATTCAGAATCGTGTGTAGTCTCCGCCAATGCTATTCCGAAATCGTTATTCTTAATATTTTCGGAGAATGATACATAGTATCTGCGCCCACCTACAGAGTGCGCTGCTCGTCAGACACCACAAAATGTGTCGTACTGCTTTACAACATGTCTCGCGTGTTTTCATTTTATTTAGCACCAATTCAGAATCGTGTGTAGTCTCCGCCAATGCTATTCCGAAATCGTTATTCTTAATATTTTCGGAGAATGATACATAGTATCTGCGCCCACCTACAGAGTGCGCTGCTCGTCAGACACCACAAAATGTGTCGTACTGCTTTACAACATGTCTCGCGTGTTTTCATTTTATTTAGCACCAATTCAGAATCGTGTGTAGTCTCCGCCAATGCTATTCCGAAATCGTTATTCTTAATATTTTCGGAGAATGATACATAGTATCTGCGCCCACCTACAGAGTGCGCTGCTCGTCAGACACCACAAAATGTGTCGTACTGCTTTACAACATGTCTCGCGTGTTTTCATTTTATTTAGCACCAATTCAGAATCGTGTGTAGTCTCCGCCAATGCTATTCCGAAATCGTTATTCTTAATATTTTCGGAGAATGATACATAGTATCTGCGCCCACCTACAGAGTGCGCTGCTCGTCAGACACCACAAAATGTGTCGTACTGCTTTACAACATGTCTCGCGTGTTTTCATTTTATTTAGCACCAATTCAGAATCGTGTGTAGTCTCCGCCAATGCTATTCCGAAATCGTTATTCTTAATATTTTCGGAGAATCATACATAGTATCTGCGCCCACCTACAGAGTGCGCTGCTCGTCAGACACCACAAAATGTGTCGTACTGCTTTACAACATGTCTCGCGTGTTTTCATTTTATTTAGCACCAATTCAGAATCGTGTGTAGTCTCCGCCAATGCTATTCCGAAATCGTTATTCTTAATATTTTCGGAGAATATACATAGTATCTGCGCCCACCTACAGAGTGCGCTGCTCGTCAGACACCACAAAATGTGTCGTACTGCTTTACAACATGTCTCGCGTGTTTTCATTTTATTTAGCACCAATTCAGAATCGTGTGTAGTCTCCGCCAATGCTGTTCCGAAATCGTTATTCTTAATATTTTCGGAGAATGATACATAGTATCTGCGCCCACCTACAGAGTGCGCTGCTCGTCAGACACCACAAAATGTGTCGTACTGCTTTACAACATGTCTCGCGTGTTTTCATTTTATTTAGCACCAATTCAGAATCGTGTGTAGTCTCCGCCAATGCTATTCCGAAATCGTTATTCTTAATATTTTCGGAGAATGATACATAGTATCTGCGCACAGCTACAGAGTGCGCTGCTCGTCAGACACCACAAAATGTGTCGTACTGCTTTACAACATGTCTCGCGTGTTTTCATTTTATTTAGCACCAATTCAGAATCGTGTGTAGTCTCCGCCAATGCTATTCCGAAATCGTTATTCTTAATATTTTCGGAGAATGATACATAGTATCTGCGCCCACCTACAGAGTGCGCTGCTCGTCAGACACCACAAAATGTGTCGTACTGCTTTACAACATGTCTCGCGTGTTTTCATTTTATTTAGCACCAATTCAGAATCGTGTGTAGTCTCCGCCAATGCTATTCCGAAATCGTTATTCTTAATATTTTCGGAGAATGATACATAGTATCTGCGCCCACCTACAGAGTGCGCTGCTCGTCAGACACCACAAAATGTGTCGTACTGCTTTACAACATGTCTCGCGTGTTTTCATTTTATTTAGCACCAATTCAGAATCGTGTGTAGTCTCCGCCAATGCTATTCCGAAATCGTTATTCTTAATATTTTCGGAGAATGATACATAGTATCTGCGCACAGCTACAGAGTGCGCTGCTCGTCAGACACCACAAAATGTGTCGTACTGCTTTACAACATGTCTCGCGTGTTTTCATTTTATTTAGCACCAATTCAGAATCGTGTGTAGTCTCCGCCAATGCTATTCCGAAATCGTTATTCTTAATATTTTCGGAGAATCATACATAGTATCTGCGCCCACCTACAGAGTGCGCTGCTCGTCAGACACCACAAAATGTGTCGTACTGCTTTACAACATGTCTCGCGTGTTTTCATTTTATTTAGCACCAATTCAGAATCGTGTGTAGTCTCCGCCAATGCTATTCCGAAATCGTTATTCTTAATATTTTCGGAGAATATACATAGTATCTGCGCCCACCTACAGAGTGCGCTGCTCGTCAGACACCACAAAATGTGTCGTACTGCTTTACAACATGTCTCGCGTGTTTTCATTTTATTTAGCACCAATTCAGAATCGTGTGTAGTCTCCGCCAATGCTGTTCCGAAATCGTTATTCTTAATATTTTCGGAGAATGATACATAGTATCTGCGCCCACCTACAGAGTGCGCTGCTCGTCAGACACCACAAAATGTGTCGTACTGCTTTACAACATGTCTCGCGTGTTTTCATTTTATTTAGCACCAATTCAGAATCGTGTGTAGTCTCCGCCAATGCTATTCCGAAATCGTTATTCTTAATATTTTCGGAGAATGATACATAGTATCTGCGCACAGCTACAGAGTGCGCTGCTCGTCAGACACCACAAAATGTGTCGTACTGCTTTACAACATGTCTCGCGTGTTTTCATTTTATTTAGCACCAATTCAGAATCGTGTGTAGTCTCCGCCAATGCTATTCCGAAATCGTTATTCTTAATATTTTCGGAGAATGATACATAGTATCTGCGCCCACCTACAGAGTGCGCTGCTCGTCAGACACCACAAAATGTGTCGTACTGCTTTACAACATGTCTCGCGTGTTTTCATTTTATTTAGCACCAATTCAGAATCGTGTGTAGTCTCCGCCAATGCTATTCCGAAATCGTTATTCTTAATATTTTCGGAGAATGATACATAGTATCTGCGCCCACCTACAGAGTGCGCTGCTCGTCAGACACCACAAAATGTGTCGTACTGCTTTACAACATGTCTCGCGTGTTTTCATTTTATTTAGCACCAATTCAGAATCGTGTGTAGTCTCCGCCAATGCTATTCCGAAATCGTTATTCTTAATATTTTCGGAGAATGATACATAGTATCTGCGCACAGCTACAGAGTGCGCTGCTCGTCAGACACCACAAAATGTGTCGTACTGCTTTACAACATGTCTCGCGTGTTTTCATTTTATTTAGCACCAATTCAGAATCGTGTGTAGTCTCCGCCAATGCTGTTCCGAAATCGTTATTCTTAATATTTTCGGAGAATGATACATAGTATCTGCGCCCACCTACAGAGTGCGCTGCTCGTCAGACACCACAAAATGTGTCGTACTGCTTTACAACATGTCTCGCGTGTTTTCATTTTATTTAGCACCAATTCAGAATCGTGTGTAGTCTCCGCCAATGCTATTCCGAAATCGTTATTCTTAATATTTTCGGAGAATGATACATAGTATCTGCGCACAGCTACAGAGTGCGCTGCTCGTCAGACACCACAAAATGTGTCGTACTGCTTTACAACATGTCTCGCGTGTTTCCATTTTATTTAGCACCAATTCCGAATCGTGTGTAGTCTCCGCCAATGCTATTCCGAAATCGTTATTCTTAATATTTTCGGAGAATGATACATAGTATCTGCGCACAGCTACAGAGTGCACTGCTCGTCAGACACCACAAAATGTGTCGTACTGCTTTACAACATGTCTCGCGTGTTTTCATTTTATTTAGCACCAATTCAGAATCGTGTGTAGTCTCCGCCAATGCTATTCCGAAATCGTTATTCTTAATATTTTCGGAGAATGATACATAGTATCTGCGCCCACCTACAGAGTGCGCTGCTCGTCAGACACCACAAAATGTGTCGTACTGCTTTACAACATGTCTCGCGTGTTTTCATTTTATTTAGCACCAATTCAGAATCGTGTGTAGTCTCCGCCAATGCTATTCCGAAATCGTTATTCTTAATATTTTCGGAGAATGATACATAGTATCTGCGCCCACCTACAGAGTGCGCTGCTCGTCAGACACCACAAAATGTGTCGTACTGCTTTACAACATGTCTCGCGTGTTTTCATTTTATTTAGCACCAATTCAGAATCGTGTGTAGTCTCCGCCAATGCTATTCCGAAATCGTTATTCTTAATATTTTCGGAGAATGATACATAGTATCTGCGCACACCTACAGAGTGCGCTGCTCGTCAGACACCACAAAATGTGTCCTACTGCTTTACAACATGTCTCGCGTGTTTTCATTTTATTTAGCACCAATTCCGAATCGTGTGTAGTCTCCGCCAATGCTATTCCGAAATCGTTATTCTTAATATTTTCGGAGAATGATACATAGTATCTGCGCACACCTACAGAGTGCGCTGCTCGTCAGACACCACAAAATGTGTCCTACTGCTTTACAACATGTCTCGCGTGTTTTCATTTTATTTAGCACCAATTCAGAATCGTGTGTAGTCTCCGCCAATGCTATTCCGAAATCGTTATTCTTAATATTTTCGGAGAATGATACATAGTATCTGCGCCCACCTACAGAGTGCGCTGCTCGTCAGACACCACAAAATGTGTCGTACTGCTTTACAACATGTCTCGCGTGTTTTCATTTTATTTAGCACCAATTCAGAATCGTGTGTAGTCTCCGCCAATGCTATTCCGAAATCGTTATTCTTAATATTTTCGGAGAATGATACATAGTATCTGCGCCCACCTACAGAGTGCGCTGCTCGTCAGACACCACAAAATGTGTCGTACTGCTTTACAACATGTCTCGCGTGTTTTCATTTTATTTAGCACCAATTCAGAATCGTGTGTAGTCTCCGCCAATGCTATTCCGAAATCGTTATTCTTAATATTTTCGGAGAATGATACATAGTATCTGCGCCCACCTACAGAGTGCGCTGCTCGTCAGACACCACAAAATGTGTCGTACTGCTTTACAACATGTCTCGCGTGTTTTCATTTTATTTAGCACCAATTCAGAATCGTGTGTAGTCTCCGCCAATGCTATTCCGAAATCGTTATTCTTAATATTTTCGGAGAATGATACATAGTATCTGCGCACAGCTACAGAGAGCGCTGCTCGTCAGACACCACAAAATGTGTCGTACTGCTTTACAACATGTCTCGCGTGATTTCATTTTATTTAGCACCAATTCAGAATCGTGTGTAGTCTCCGCCAATGCTATTCCGAAATCGTTATTCTTAATATTTTCGGAGAATGATACATAGTATCTGCGCCCACCTACAGAGTGCGCTGCTCGTCAGACACCACAAAATGTGTCGTACTGCTTTACAACATGTCTCGCGTGTTTTCATTTTATTTAGCACCAATTCAGAATCGTGTGTAGTCTCCGCCAATGCTATTCCGAAATCGTTATTCTTAATATTTTCGGAGAATGATACATAGTATCTGCGCCCACCTACAGAGTGCGCTGCTCGTCAGACACCACAAAATGTGTCGTACTGCTTTACAACATGTCTCGCGTGATTTCATTTTATTTAGCACCAATTCAGAATCGTGTGTAGTCTCCGCCAATGCTATTCCGAAATCGTTATTCTTAATATTTTCGGAGAATGATACATAGTATCTGCGCCCACCTACAGAGTGCGCTGCTCGTCAGACACCACAAAATGTGTCCTACTGCTTTACAACATGTCTCGCGTGTTTTCATTTTATTTAGCACCAATTCAGAATCGTGTGTAGTCTCCGCCAATGCTATTCCGAAATCGTTATTCTTAATATTTTCGGAGAATGATACATAGTATCTGCGCACAGCTACAGAGTGCGCTGCTCGTCAGACAGAACAAAATGTGTCGTACTGCTTTACAACATGTCTCGCGTGTTTTCATTTTATTTAGCACCAATTCAGAATCGTGTGTAGTCTCCGCCAATGCTATTCCGAAATCGTTATTCTTAATATTTTCGGAGAATGATACATAGTATCTGCGCCCACCTACAGAGTGCGCTGCTCGTCAGACACCACATAATGTGTCGTACTGCTTTACAACATGTCTCGCGTGTTTTCATTTTATTTAGCACCAATTCAGAATCGTGTGTAGTCTCCGCCAATGCTATTCCGAAATCGTTATTCTTAATATTTTCGGAGAATGATACATAGTATCTGCGCCCACCTACAGAGTGCGCTGCTCGTCAGACACCACAAAATGTGTCGTACTGCTTAACAACATGTCTCGCGTGTTTTCATTTTATTTAGCACCAATTCAGAATCGTGTGTAGTCTCCGCCAATGCTATTCCGAAATCGTTATTCTTAATATTTTCGGAGAATGATACATAGTATCTGCACACAGCTACAGAGTGCGCTGCTCGTCAGACACCACAAAATGTGTCGTACTGCTTTACAACATGTCTCGCGTGTTTTCATTTTATTTAGCACCAATTCAGAATCGTGTGTAGTCTCCGCCAATGCTATTCCGAAATCGTTATTCTTAATATTTTCGGAGAATGATACATAGTATCTGCGCACACCTACAGAGTGCGCTGCTCGTCAGACACCACAAAATGTGTCCTACTGCTTTACAACATGTCTCGCGTGTTTTCATTTTATTTAGCACCAATTCAGAATCGTGTGTAGTCTCCGCCAATGCTATTCCGAAATCGTTATTCTTAATATTTTCGGAGAATGATACATAGTATCTGCGCCCACCTACAGAGTGCGCTGCTCGTCAGACACCACAAAATGTGTCGTACTGCTTTACAACATGTCTCGCGTGTTTTCATTTTATTTAGCACCAATTCAGAATCGTGTGTAGTCTCCGCCAATGCTATTCCGAAATCGTTATTCTTAATATTTTCGGAGAATGATACATAGTATCTGCGCACAGCTACAGAGTGCGCTGCTCGTCAGACACCACAAAATGTGTCCTACTGCTTTACAACATGTCTCGCGTGTTTTCATATTATTTAGCACCAATTCAGAATCGTGTGTAGTCTCCGCCAATGCTATTCCGAAATCGTTATTCTTAATATTTTCGGAGAATGATACATAGTATCTGCGCCCACCTACAGAGTGCGCTGCTCGTCAGACACCACAAAATGTGTCGTACTGCTTTACAACATGTCTCGCGTGTTTTCATTTTATTTAGCACCAATTCAGAATCGTGTGTAGTCTCCGCCAATGCTATTCCGAAATCGTTATTCTTAATATTTTCGGAGAATGATACATAGTATCTGTGCCCACCTACAGAGTGCGCTGCTCGTCAGACACCACAAAATGTGTCGTACTGCTTTACAACATGTCTCGCGTGTTTTCATTTTATTTAGCACCAATTCAGAATCGTGTGTAGTCTCCGCCAATGCTATTCCGAAATCGTTATTCTTAATATTTTCGGAGAATGATACATAGTATCTGCGCACAGCTACAGAGTGCGCTGCTCGTCAGACACCACAAAATGTGTCGTACTGCTTTACAACATGTCTCGCGTGTTTTCATTTTATTTAGCACCAATTCAGAATCGTGTGTAGTCTCCGCCAATGCTATTCCGAAATCGTTATTCTTAATATTTTCGGAGAATGATACATAGTATCTGCGCACACCTACAGAGTGCGCTGCTCGTCAGACACCACAAAATGTGTCCTACTGCTTTACAACATGTCTCGCGTGTTTTCATTTTATTTAGCACCAATTCAGAATCGTGTGTAGTCTCCGCCAATGCTATTCCGAAATCGTTATTCTTAATATTTTCGGAGAATGATACATAGTATCTGCGCCCACCTACAGAGTGCGCTGCTCGTCAGACACCACAAAATGTGTCGTACTGCTTTACAACATGTCTCGCGTGTTTTCATTTTATTTAGCACCAATTCAGAATCGTGTGTAGTCTCCGCCAATGCTATTCCGAAATCGTTATTCTTAATATTTTCGGAGAATGATACATAGTATCTGCGCACAGCTACAGAGTGCGCTGCTCGTCAGACACCACAAAATGTGTCGTACTGCTTTACAACATGTCTCGCGTGTTTTCATTTTATTTAGCACCAATTCAGAATCGTGTGTAGTCTCCGCCAATGCTATTCCGAAATCGTTATTCTTAATATTATCGGAGAATGATACATAGTATCTGCGCCCACCTACAGAGTGCGCTGCTCGTCAGACACCACAAAATGTGTCGTACTGCTTTACAACATGTCTCGCGTGTTTTCATTTTATTTAGCACCAATTCAGAATCGTGTGTAGTCTCCGCCAATGCTATTCCGAAATCGTTATTCTTAATATTTTCGGAGAATGATACATAGTATCTACGCACAGCTACAGAGTGCGCTGCCCGTCAGACACCACAAAATGTGTCGTATTGCTTTACAACATGTCTCGCGTGTTTTCATTTTATTTAGCACCAATTCAGAATCGGGTGTAGTCTCCGCCAATGCTATTCCGAAATCGTTATTCTTAATATTTTCGGAGAATGATACATAGTATCTGCGCCCACCTACAGAGTGCGCTGCTCGTCAGACACCACAAAATGTGTCGTACTGCTTTACAACATGTCTCGCGTGTATTCATCTTATTTAGCACCAATTCAGAATCGGGTGTAGTCTCCGCCAATGCTATTCCGAAATCGTTATTCTTAATATTTTCGGAGAATGATACATAGTATCTGCGCCCACCTACAGAGTGCGCTGCTCGTCAGACACCACAAAATGTGTCGTACTGCTTTACAACATGTCTCGCGTGTTTTCATTTTATTTAGCACCAATTCAGAATCGTGTGTAGTCTCCGCCAATGCTATTCCGAAATCGTTATTCTTAATATTTTCGGAGAATGATACATAGTATCTGCGCCCACCTACAGAGTGCGCTGCTCGTCAGACACCACAAAATGTGTCGTACTGCTTTACAACATGTCTCGCGTGTTTTCATTTTATTTAGCACCAATTCAGAATCGTGTGTAGTCTCCGCCAATGCTATTCCGAAATCGTTATTCTTAATATTTTCGGAGAATGATACATAGTATCTGCGCCCACCTACAGAGTGCGCTGCTCGTCAGACACCACAAAATGTGTCGTACTGCTTTACAACATGTCTCGCGTGTTTTCATTTTATTTAGCACCAATTCAGAATCGTGTGTAGTCTCCGCCAATGCTATTCCGAAATCGTTATTCTTAATATTTTCGGAGAATGATACATAGTATCTGCGCACAGCTACAGAGTGCGCTGCTCGTCAGACACCACAAAATGTGTCCTACTGCTTTACAACATGTCTCGCGTGTTTTCATTTTATTTAGCACCAATTCAGAATCGTGTGTAGTCTCCGCCAATGCTATTCCGAAATCGTTATTCTTAATATTATCGGAGAATGATACATAGTATCTGCGCCCACCTACAGAGTGCGCTGCTCGTCAGACACCACAAAATGTGTCGTACTGCTTTACAACATGTCTCGCGTGTTTTCATTTTATTTAGCACCAATTCAGAATCGTGTGTAGTCTCCGCCAATGCTATTCCGAAATCGTTATTCTTAATATTTTCGGAGAATGATACATAGTATCTACGCACAGCTACAGAGTGCGCTGCCCGTCAGACACCACAAAATGTGTCGTATTGCTTTACAACATGTCTCGCGTGTTTTCATTTTATTTAGCACCAATTCAGAATCGGGTGTAGTCTCCGCCAATGCTATTCCGAAATCGTTATTCTTAATATTTTCGGAGAATGATACATAGTATCTGCGCCCACCTACAGAGTGCGCTGCTCGTCAGACACCACAAAATGTGTCGTACTGCTTTACAACATGTCTCGCGTGTATTCATTTTATTTAGCACCAATTCAGAATCGTGTGTAGTCTCCGCCAATGCTATTCCGAAATCGTTATTCTTAATATTTTCGGAGAATGATACATAGTATCTGCGCCCACCTACAGAGTGCGCTGCTCGTCAGACACCACAAAATGTGTCGTACTGCTTTACAACATGTCTCGCGTGTTTTCATTTTATTTAGCACCAATTCAGAATCGTGTGTAGTCTCCGCCAATGCTATTCCGAAATCGTTATTCTTAATATTTTCGGAGAATGATACATAGTATCTGCGCCCACCTACAGAGTGCGCTGCTCGTCAGACACCACAAAATGTGTCGTACTGCTTTACAACATGTCTCGCGTGTTTTCATTTTATTTAGCACCAATTCAGAATCGTGTGTAGTCTCCGCCAATGCTATTCCGAAATCGTTATTCTTAATATTTTCGGAGAATGATACATAGTATCTGCGCCCACCTACAGAGTGCGCTGCTCGTCAGACACCACAAAATGTGTCGTACTGCTTTACAACATGTCTCGCGTGTTTTCATTTTATTTAGCACCAATTCAGAATCGTGTGTAGTCTCCGCCAATGCTATTCCGAAATCGTTATTCTTAATATTTTCGGAGAATGATACATAGTATCTACGCACAGCTACAGAGTGCGCTGCTCGTCAGACACCACAAAATGTGTCGTATTGCTTTACAACATGTCTCGCGTGTTTTCATTTTATTTAGCACCAATTCAGAATCGTGTGTAGTCTCCGCCAATGCTATTCCGAAATCGTTATTCTTAATATTATCGGAGAATGATACATAGTATCTGCGCCCACCTACAGAGTGCGCTGCTCGTCAGACACCACAAAATGTGTCGTACTGCTTTACAACATGTCTCGCGTGTTTTCATTTTATTTAGCACCAATTCAGAATCGTGTGTAGTCTCCGCCAATGCTATTCCGAAATCGTTATTCTTAATATTTTCGGAGAATGATACATAGTATCTGCGCCCACCTACAGAGTGCGCTGCTCGTCAGACACCACAAAATGTGTCGTACTGCTTTACAACATGTCTCGCGTGTTTTCATTTTATTTAGCACCAATTCAGAATCGTGTGTAGTCTCCGCCAATGCTATTCCGAAATCGTTATTCTTAATATTTTCGGAGAATGATACATAGTATCTACGCACAGCTACAGAGTGCGCTGCTCGTCAGACACCACAAAATGTGTCGTATTGCTTTACAACATGTCTCGCGTGTTTTCATTTTATTTAGCACCAATTCAGAATCGTGTGTAGTCTCTGCCAATGCTATTCCGAAATCGTTATTCTTAATATTATCGGAGAATGATACATAGTATCTGCGCCCACCTACAGAGTGCGCTGCTCGTCAGACACCACAAAATGTGTCGTACTGCTTTACAACATGTCTCGCGTGTTTTCATTTTATTTAGCACCAATTCAGAATCGTGTGTAGTCTCCGCCAATGCTATTCCGAAATCGTTATTCTTAATATTTTCGGAGAATGATACATAGTATCTGCGCCCACCTACAGAGTGCGCTGCTCGTCAGACACCACAAAATGTGTCGTACTGCTTTACAACATGTCTCGCGTGTTTTCATTTTATTTAGCACCAATTCAGAATCGTGTGTAGTCTCCGCCAATGCTATTCCGAAATCGTTATTCTTAATATTTTCGGAGAATGATACATAGTATCTGCGCCCACCTACAGAGTGCGCTGCTCGTCAGACACCACAAAATGTGTCGTACTGCTTTACAACATGTCTCGCGTGTTTTCATTTTATTTAGCACCAATTCAGAATCGTGTGTAGTCTCCGCCAATGCTATTCCGAAATCGTTATTCTTAATATTTTCGGAGAATGATACATAGTATCTGCGCCCACCTACAGAGTGCGCTGCTCGTCAGACACCACAAAATGTGTCGTACTGCTTTACAACATGTCTCGCGTGTTTTCATTTTATTTAGCACCAATTCAGAATCGTGTGTAGTCTCCGCCAATGCTATTCCGAAATCGTTATTCTTAATATTTTCGGAGAATGATACATAGTATCTGCGCCCACCTACAGAGTGCGCTGCTCGTCAGACACCACAAAATGTGTCGTACTGCTTTACAACATGTCTCGCGTGTTTTCATTTTATTTAGCACCAATTCAGAATCGTGTGTAGTCTCCGCCAATGCTATTCCGAAATCGTTATTCTTAATATTTTCGGAGAATGATACATAGTATCTGCGCCCACCTACAGAGTGCGCTGCTCGTCAGACACCACAAAATGTGTCGTACTGCTTTACAACATGTCTCGCGTGTTTTCATTTTATTTAGCACCAATTCAGAATCGTGTGTAGTCTCCGCCAATGCTATTCCGAAATCGTTATTCTTAATATTTTCGGAGAATGATACATAGTATCTGCGCCCACCTACAGAGTGCGCTGCTCGTCAGACACCACAAAATGTGTCGTACTGCTTTACAACATGTCTCGCGTGTTTTCATTTTATTTAGCACCAATTCAGAATCGTGTGTAGTCTCCGCCAATGCTATTCCGAAATCGTTATTCTTAATATTTTCGGAGAATGATACATAGTATCTGCGCCCACCTACAGAGTGCGCTGCTCGTCAGACACCACAAAATGTGTCGTACTGCTTTACAACATGTCTCGCGTGTTTTCATTTTATTTAGCACCAATTCAGAATCGTGTGTAGTCTCCGCCAATGCTATTCCGAAATCGTTATTCTTAATATTTTCGGAGAATGATACATAGTATCTGCGCCCACCTACAGAGTGCGCTGCTCGTCAGACACCACAAAATGTGTCGTACTGCTTTACAACATGTCTCGCGTGTTTTCATTTTATTTAGCACCAATTCAGAATCGTGTGTAGTCTCCGCCAATGCTATTCCGAAATCGTTATTTTTAATATTTTCGGAGAATGATACATAGTATCTGCGCCCACCTACAGAGTGCGCTGCTCGTCAGACACCACAAAATGTGTCGTACTGCTTTACAACATGTCTCGCGTGTTTTCATTTTATTTAGCACCAATTCAGAATCGTGTGTAGTCTCCGCCAATGCTATTCCGAAATCGTTATTCTTAATATTTTCGGAGAATGATACATAGTATCTGCGCCCACCTACAGAGTGCGCTGCTCGTCAGACACCACAAAATGTGTCGTACTGCTTTACAACATGTCTCGCGTGTTTTCATTTTATTTAGCACCAATTCAGAATCGTGTGTAGTCTCCGCCAATGCTATTCCGAAATCGTTATTCTTAATATTTTCGGAGAATGATACATAGTATCTGCGCCCACCTACAGAGTGCGCTGCTCGTCAGACACCACAAAATGTGTCGTACTGCTTTACAACATGTCTCGCGTGTTTTCATTTTATTTAGCACCAATTCAGAATCGTGTGTAGTCTCCGCCAATGCTATTCCGAAATCGTTATTCTTAATATTTTCGGAGAATGATACATAGTATCTGCGCCCACCTACAGAGTGCGCTGCTCGTCAGACACCACAAAATGTGTCGTACTGCTTTACAACATGTCTCGCGTGTTTTCATTTTATTTAGCACCAATTCAGAATCGTGTGTAGTCTCCGCCAATGCTATTCCGAAATCGTTATTCTTAATATTTTCGGAGAATGATACATAGTATCTGCGCACACCTACAGAGTGCGCTGCTCGTCAGACACCACAAAATGTGTCCTACTGCTTTACAACATGTCTCGCGTGTTTTCATTTTATTTAGCACCAATTCGGAATCGTGTGTAGTCTCCGCCAATGCTATTCCGAAATCGTTATTCTTAATATTTTCGGAGAATGATACATAGTATCTGCGCACAGCTACAGAGTGCGCTGCTCGTCAGACACCACAAAATGTGTCCTACTGCTTTACAACATGTCTCGCGTGTTTTCATTTTATTTAGCACCAATTCAGAATCGTGTGTAGTCTCCGCCAATGCTATTCCGAAATCGTTATTCTTAATATTTTCGGAGAATGATACATAGTATCTGCGCCCACCTACAGAGTGCGCTGCTCGTCAGACACCACAAAATGTGTCGTACTGCTTTACAACATGTCTCGCGTGTTTTCATTTTATTTAGCACCAATTCAGAATCGTGTGTAGTCTCCGCCAATGCTATTCCGAAATCGTTATTCTTAATATTTTCGGAGAATGATACATAGTATCTGCGCACACCTACAGAGTGCGCTGCTCGTCAGACACCACAAAATGTGTCCTACTGCTTTACAACATGTCTCGCGTGTTTTCATTTTATTTAGCACCAATTCAGAATCGTGTGTAGTCTCCGCCAATGCTATTCCGAAATCGTTATTCTTAATATTTTCGGAGAATGATACATAGTATCTGCGCCCACCTACAGAGTGCGCTGCTCGTCAGACACCACAAAATGTGTCGTACTGCTTTACAACATGTCTCGCGTGTTTTCATTTTATTTAGCACCAATTCAGAATCGTGTGTAGTCTCCGCCAATGCTATTCCGAAATCGTTATTCTTAATATTTTCGGAGAATGATACATAGTATCTGCGCACAGCTACAGAGTGCGCTGCTCGTCAGACACCACAAAATGTGTCGTACTGCTTTACAACATGTCTCGCGTGTTTTCATTTTATTTAGCACCAATTCAGAATCGTGTGTAGTCTCCGCCAATGCTATTCCGAAATCGTTATTCTTAATATTTTCGGAGAATGATACATAGTATCTGCGCACACCTACAGAGTGCGCTGCTCGTCAGACACCACAAAATGTGTCCTACTGCTTTACAACATGTCTCGCGTGTTTTCATTTTATTTAGCACCAATTCAGAATCGTGTGTAGTCTCCGCCAATGCTATTCCGAAATCGTTATTCTTAATATTTTCGGAGAATGATACATAGTATCTGCGCCCACCTACAGAGTGCGCTGCTCGTCAGACACCACAAAATGTGTCGTACTGCTTTACAACATGTCTCGCGTGTTTTCATTTTATTTAGCACCAATTCAGAATCGTGTGTAGTCTCCGCCAATGCTATTCCGAAATCGTTATTCTTAATATTTTCGGAGAATGATACATAGTATCTGCGCACAGCTACAGAGTGCGCTGCTCGTCAGACACCACAAAATGTGTCCTACTGCTTTACAACATGTCTCGCGTGTTTTCATTTTATTTAGCACCAATTCAGAATCGTGTGTAGTCTCCGCCAATGCTATTCCGAAATCGTTATTCTTAATATTTTCGGAGAATGATACATAGTATCTGCGCCCACCTACAGAGTGCGCTGCTCGTCAGACACCACAAAATGTGTCGTACTGCTTTACAACATGTCTCGCGTGTTTTCATTTTATTTAGCACCAATTCAGAATCGTGTGTAGTCTCCGCCAATGCTATTCCGAAATCGTTATTCTTAATATTTTCGGAGAATGATACATAGTATCTGCGCACAGCTACAGAGTGCGCTGCTCGTCAGACACCACAAAATGTGTCCTACTGCTTTACAACATGTCTCGCGTGTTTTCATTTTATTTAGCACCAATTCAGAATCGTGTGTAGTCTCCGCCAATGCTATTCCGAAATCGTTATTCTTAATATTTTCGGAGAATGATACATAGTATCTGCGCACACCTACAGAGTGCGCTGCTCGTCAGACACCACAAAATGTGTCGTACTGCTTTACAACATGTCTCGCGTGTTTTCATTTTATTTAGCACCAATTCAGAATCGTGTGTAGTCTCCGCCAATGCTATTCCGAAATCGTTATTCTTAATATTTTCGGAGAATGATACATAGTATCTGCGCACAGCCACAGAGTGCGCTGCTCGTCAGACACCACAAAATGTGTCCTACTGCTTTACAACATGTCTCGCGTGTTTTCATTTTATTTAGCACCAATTCAGAATCGTGTGTAGTCTCCGCCAATGCTATTCCGAAATCGTTATTCTTAATATTTTCGGAGAATGATACATAGTATCTGCGCACACCTACAGAGTGCGCTGCTCGTCAGACACCACAAAATGTGTCGTACTGCTTTACAACATGTCTCGCGTGTTTTCATTTTATTTAGCACCAATTCAGAATCGTGTGTAGTCTCCGCCAATGCTATTCCGAAATCGTTATTCTCAATATTTTCGGAGAATGATACATAGTATCTGCGCACAGCTACAGAGTGCGCTGCTCGTCAGACACCACAAAATGTGTCCTACTGCTTTACAACATGTCTCGCGTGTTTTCATTTTATTTAGCACCAATTCAGAATCGTGTGTAGTCTCCGCTAATGCTATTCCGAAATCGTTATTCTTAATATTTTCGGAGAATGATACATAGTATCTGCGCACAGCTACAGAGTGCGCTGCTCGTCAGACACCACAAAATGTGTCCTACTGCTTTACAACATGTCTCGCGTGTTTTCATTTTATTTAGCACCAATTCAGAATCGTGTGTAGTCTCCGCCAATGCTATTCCGAAATCGTTATTCTTAATATTTTCGGAGAATGATACATAGTATCTGCGCCCACCTACAGAGTGCGCTGCTCGTCAGACACCACAAAATGTGTCGTACTGCTTTACAACATGTCTCGCGTGTTTTCATTTTATTTAGCACCAATTCAGAATCGTGTGTAGTCTCCGCCAATGCTATTCCGAAATCGTTATTCTTAATATTTTCGGAGAATGATACATAGTATCTGCGCACAGCTACAGAGTGCGCTGCTCGTCAGACACCACAAAATGTGTCCTACTGCTTTACAACATGTCTCGCGTGTTTTCATTTTATTTAGCACCAATTCAGAATCGTGTGTAGTCTCCGCCAATGCTATTCCGAAATCGTTATTCTTAATATTTTCGGAGAATGATACATAGTATCTGCGCACACCTACAGAGTGCGCTGCTCGTCAGACACCACAAAATGTGTCGTACTGCTTTACAACATGTCTCGCGTGTTTTCATTTTATTTAGCACCAATTCGGAATCGTGTGTAGTCTCCGCCAATGCTATTCCGAAATCGTTATTCTTAATATTTTCGGAGAATGATACATAGTATCTGCGCACAGCTACAGAGTGCGCTGCTCGTCAGACACCACAAAATGTGTCCTACTGCTTTACAACATGTCTCGCGTGTTTTCATTTTATTTAGCACCAATTCAGAATCGTGTGTAGTCTCCGCCAATGCTATTCCGAAATCGTTATTCTTAATATTTTCGGAGAATGATACATAGTATCTGCGCACACCTACAGAGTGCGCTGCTCGTCAGACACCACAAAATGTGTCGTACTGCTTTACAACATGTCTCGCGTGTTTTCAATTTATTTAGCACCAATTCAGAATCGTGTGTAGTCTCCGCCAATGCTATTCCGAAATCGTTATTCTTAATATTTTCGGAGAATGATACATAGTATCTGCGCCCACCTACAGAGTGCGCTGCTCGTCAGACACCACAAAATGTGTCGTACTGCTTTACAACATGTCTCGCGTGTTTTCATTTTATTTAGCACCAATTCAGAATCGTGTGTAGTCTCCGCCAATGCTATTCCGAAATCGTTATTCTTAATATTTTCGGAGAATGATACATAGTATCTGCGCATACCTACAGAGTGCGCTGCTCGTCAGACACCACAAAATGTGTCGTACTGCTTTACAACATGTCTCGCGTGTTTTCATTTTATTTAGCACCAATTCAGAATCGTGTGTAGTCTCCGCCAATGCTATTCCGAAATCGTTATTCTTAATATTTTCGGAGAATGATACATAGTATCTGCGCACACCTACAGAGTGCGCTGCTCGTCAGACACCACAAAATGTGTCGTACTGCTTTACAACATGTCTCGCGTGTTTTCATTTTATTTAGCACCAATTCAGAATCGTGTGTAGTCTCCGCCAATGCTATTCCGAAATCGTTATTCTTAATATTTTCGGAGAATGATACATAGTATCTGCGCACACCTACAGAGTGCGCTGCTCGTCAGACACCACAAAATGTGTCCTACTGCTTTACAACATGTCTCGCGTGTTTTCATTTTATTTAGCACCAATTCAGAATCGTGTGTAGTCTCCGCCAATGCTATTCCGAAATCGTTATTCTTAATATTTTCGGAGAATGATACATAGTATCTGCGCCCACCTACAGAGTGCGCTGCTCGTCAGACACCACAAAATGTGTCGTACTGCTTTACAACATGTCTCGCGTGTTTTCATTTTATTTAGCACCAATTCAGAATCGTGTGTAGTCTCCGCCAATGCTATTCCGAAATCGTTATTCTTAATATTTTCGGAGAATGATACATAGTATCTGCGCCCACCTACAGAGTGCGCTGCTCGTCAGACACCACAAAATGTGTCGTACTGCTTTACAACATGTCTCGCGTGTTTTCATTTTATTTAGCACCAATTCAGAATCGTGTGTAGTCTCCGCCAATGCTATTCCGAAATCGTTATTCTTAATATTTTCGGAGAATGATACATAGTATCTGCGCACAGCTACAGAGTGCGCTGCTCGTCAGACACCACAAAATGTGTCCTACTGCTTTACAACATGTCTCGCGTGTTTTCATTTTATTTAGCACCAATTCAGAATCGTGTGTAGTCTCCGCCAATGCTATTCCGAAATCGTTATTCTTAATATTTTCGGAGAATGATACATAGTATCTGCGCACACCTACAGAGTGCGCTGCTCGTCAGACACCACAAAATGTGTCGTACTGCTTTACAACATGTCTCGCGTGTTTTCATTTTATTTAGCACCAATTCAGAATCGTGTGTAGTCTCCGCCAATGCTATTCCGAAATCGTTATTCTTAATATTTTCGGAGAATGATACATAGTATCTGCGCACACCTACAGAGTGCGCTGCTCGTCAGACACCACAAAATGTGTCGTACTGCTTTACAACATGTCTCGCGTGTTTTCATTTTATTTAGCACCAATTCAGAATCGTGTGTAGTCTCCGCCAATGCTATTCCGAAATCGTTATTCTTAATATTTTCGGAGAATGATACATAGTATCTGCGCACACCTACAGAGTGCGCTGCTCGTCAGACACCACAAATTGTGTCCTACTGCTTTACAACATGTCTCGCGTGTTTTCATTTTATTTAGCACCAATTCAGAATCGTGTGTAGTCTCCGCCAATGCTATTCCGAAATCGTTATTCTTAATATTTTCGGAGAATGATACATAGTATCTGCGCACACCTACAGAGTGCGCTGCTCGTCAGACACCACAAAATGTGTCCTACTGCTTTACAACATGTCTCGCGTGTTTTCATTTTATTTAGCACCAATTCAGAATCGTGTGTAGTCTCCGCCAATGCTATTCCGAAATCGTTATTCTTAATATTTTCGGAGAATGATACATAGTATCTGCGCCCACCTACAGAGTGCGCTGCTCGTCAGACACCACAAAATGTGTCGTACTGCTTTACAACATGTCTCGCGTGTTTTCATTTTATTTAGCACCAATTCAGAATCGTGTGTAGTCTCCGCCAATGCTATTCCGAAATCGTTATTCTTAATATTTTCGGAGAATGATACATAGTATCTGCGCACACCTACAGAGTGCGCTGCTCGTCAGACACCACAAAATGTGTCCTACTGCTTTACAACATGTCTCGCGTGTTTTCATTTTATTTAGCACCAATTCAGAATCGTGTGTAGTCTCCGCCAATGCTATTCCGAAATCGTTATTCTTAATATTTTCGGAGAATGATACATAGTATCTGCGCACACCTACAGAGTGCGCTGCTCGTCAGACACCACAAAATGTGTCCTACTGCTTTACAACATGTCTCGCGTGTTTTCATTTTATTTAGCACCAATTCAGAATCGTGTGTAGTCTCCGCCAATGCTATTCCGAAATCGTTATTCTTAATATTTTCGGAGAATGATACATAGTATCTGCGCACACCTACAGAGTGCGCTGCTCGTCAGACACCACAAAATGTGTCGTACTGCTTTACAACATGTCTCGCGTGTTTTCATTTTATTTAGCACCAATTCAGAATCGTGTGTAGTCTCCGCCAATGCTATTCCGAAATCGTTATTCTTAATATTTTCGGAGTATGATACATAGTATCTGCGCACACCTACAGAGTGCGCTGCTCGTCAGACACCACAAAATGTGTCCTACTGCTTTACAACATGTCTCACGTGTTTTCATTTTATTTAGCACCAATTCAGAATCGTGTGTAGTCTCCGCCAATGCTATTCCGAAATCGTTATTCTTAATATTTTCGGAGAATGATACATAGTATCTGCGCCCACCTACAGAGTGCGCTGCTCGTCAGACACCACAAAATGTGTCGTACTGCTTTACAACATGTCTCGCGTGTCTTCATTTTATTTAGCACCAATTCAGAATCGTGTGTAGTCTCCGCCAATGCTATTCCGAAATCGTTATTCTTAATATTTTCGGAGAATGATACATAGTATCTGCGCACACCTACAGAGTGCGCTGCTCGTCAGACACCACAAAATGTGTCCTACTGCTTTACAACATGTCTCGCGTGTTTTCATTTTATTTAGCACCAATTCAGAATCGTGTGTAGTCTCCGCCAATGCTATTCCGAAATCGTTATTCTTAATATTTTCGGAGAATGATACATAGTATCTGCGCACACCAACAGAGTGCGCTGCTCGTCAGACACCACAAAATGTGTCGTACTGCTTTACAACATGTCTCGCGTGTTTTCATTTTATTTAGCACCAATTCAGAATCGTGTGTAGTCTCCGCCAATGCTATTCCGAAATCGTTATTCTTAATATTTTCGGAGAATGATACATAGTATCTGCGCACACCTACAGAGTGCGCTGCTCGTCAGACACCACAAAATGTGTTGTACTGCTTTACAACATGTCTCGCGTGTTTTCATTTTATTTAGCACCAATTCAGAATCGTGTGTAGTCTCCGCCAATGCTATTCCGAAATCGTTATTCTTAATATTTTCGGAGAATGATACATAGTATCTGCGCCCACCTACAGAGTGCGCTGCTCGTCAGACACCACAAAATGTGTTGTACTGCTTTACAACATGTCTCGCGTGTTTTCATTTTATTTAGCACCAATTCAGAATCGTGTGTAGTCTCCGCCAATGCTATTCCGAAATCGTTATTCTTAATATTTTCGGAGAATGATACATAGTATCTGCGCACACCAACAGAGTGCGCTGCTCGTCAGACACCACAAAATGTGTCGTACTGCTTTACAACATGTCTCGCGTGTTTTCATTTTATTTAGCACCAATTCAGAATCGTGTGTAGTCTCCGCCAATGCTATTCCGAAATCGTTATTCTTAATATTTTCGGAGAATGATACATAGTATCTGCGCACACCTACAGAGTGCGCTGCTCGTCAGACACCACAAAATGTGTTGTACTGCTTTACAACATGTCTCGCGTGTTTTCATTTTATTTAGCACCAATTCAGAATCGTGTGTAGTCTCCGCCAATGCTATTCCGAAATCGTTATTCTTAATATTTTCGGAGAATGATACATAGTATCTGCGCCCACCTACAGAGTGCGCTGCTCGTCAGACACCACAAAACGTGTTGTACTGCTTTACAACATGTCTCGCGTGTTTTCATTTTATTTAGCACCAATTCAGAATCGTGTGTAGTCTCCGCCAATGCTATTCCGAAATCGTTATTCTTAATATTTTCGGAGAATGATACATAGTATCTGCGCACACCAACAGAGTGCGCTGCTCGTCAGACACCACAAAATGTGTCCTACTGCTTTACAACATGTCTCGCGTGTTTTCATTTTATTTAGCACCAATTCAGAATCGTGTGTAGTCTCCGCCAATGCTATTCCGAAATCGTTATTCTTAATATTTTCGGAGAATGATACATAGTATCTGCGCACACCTACAGAGTGCGCTGCTCGTCAGACACCACAAAATGTGTCCTACTGCTTTACAACATGTCTCGCGTGTTTTCATTTCATTTAGCACCAATTCAGAATCGTGTGTAGTCTCCGCCAATGCTATTCCGAAATCGTTATTCTTAATATTTTCGGAGAATGATACATAGTATCTGCGCCCACCTACAGAGTGCGCTGCTCGTCAGACACCACAAAATGTGTCCTACTGCTTTACAACATGTCTCGCGTGTTTTCATTTTATTTAGCACCAATTCAGAATCGTGTGTAGTCTCCGCCAATGCTATTCCGAAATCGTTATTCTTAATATTTTCGGAGAATGATACATAGTATCTGCGCACAGCTACAGAGTGCGCTGCTCGTCAGACACCACAAAATGTGTCGTACTGCTTTACAACATGTCTCGCGTGTTTTCATTTTATTTAGCACCAATTCAGAATCGTGTGTAGTCTCCGCCAATGCTATTCCGAAATCGTTATTCTTAATATTTTCGGAGAATGATACATAGTATCTGCGCCCACCTACAGAGTGCGCTGCTCGTCAGACACCACAAAATGTGTTGTACTGCTTTACAACATGTCTCGCGTGTTTTCATTTTATTTAGCACCAATTCAGAATCGTGTGTAGTCTCCGCCAATGCTATTCCGAAATCGTTATTCTTAATATTTTCGGAGAATGATACATAGTATCTGCGCACACCTACAGAGTGCGCTGCTCGTCAGACACCACAAAATGTGTCGTACTGCTTTACAACATGTCTCGCGTGTTTTCATTTTATTTAGCACCAATTCAGAATCGTGTGTAGTCTCCGCCAATGCTATACCGAAATCGTTATTCTTAATATTTTCGGAGAATGATACATAGTATCTGCGCACACCTACAGAGTGCGCTGCTCGTCAGACACCACAAAATGTGTCGTACTGCTTTACAACATGTCTCGCGTGTTTTCATTTTATTTAGCACCAATTCAGAATCGTGTGTAGTCTCCGCCAATGCTATTCCGAAATCGTTATTCTTAATATTTTCGGAGAATGATACATAGTATCTGCGCCCACCTACAGAGTGCGCTGCTCGTCAGACACCACAAAATGTGTCGTACTGCTTTACAACATGTCTCGCGTGTTTTCATTTTATTTAGCACCAATTCAGAATCGTGTGTAGTCTCCGCCAATGCTATTCCGAAATCGTTATTCTTAATATTTTCGGAGAATGATACATAGTATCTGCGCACAGCTACAGAGTGCGCTGCTCGTCAGACACCACAAAATGTGTCCTACTGCTTTACAACATGTCTCGCGTGTTTTCATTTTATTTAGCACCAATTCAGAATCGTGTGTAGTCTCCGCCAATGCTATTCCGAAATCGTTATTCTTAATATTTTCGGAGAATGATACATAGTATCTGCGCACACCTACAGAGTGCGCTGCTCGTCAGACACCACAAAATGTGTCGTACTGCTTTACAACATGTCTCGCGTGTTTTCATTTTATTTAGCACCAATTCAGAATCGTGTGTAGTCTCCGCCAATGCTATTCCGAAATCGTTATTCTTAATATTTTCGGAGAATGATACATAGTATCTGCGCACACCTACAGAGTGCGCTGCTCGTCAGACACCACAAAATGTGTCGTACTGCTTTACAACATGTCTCGCGTGTTTTCATTTTATTTAGCACCAATTCAGAATCGTGTGTAGTCTCCGCCAATGCTATTCCGAAATCGTTATTCTTAATATTTTCGGAGAATGATACATAGTATCTGCGCACAGCTACAGAGTGCGCTGCTCGTCAGACACCACAAATTGTGTCCTACTGCTTTACAACATGTCTCGCGTGTTTTCATTTTATTTAGCACCAATTCAGAATCGTGTGTAGTCTCCGCCAATGCTATTCCGAAATCGTTATTCTTAATATTTTCGGAGAATGATACATAGTATCTGCGCACACCTACAGAGTGCGCTGCTCGTCAGACACCACAAAATGTGTCCTACTGCTTTACAACATGTCTCGCGTGTTTTCATTTTATTTAGCACCAATTCAGAATCGTGTGTAGTCTCCGCCAATGCTATTCCGAAATCGTTATTCTTAATATTTTCGGAGAATGATACATAGTATCTGCGCCCACCTACAGAGTGCGCTGCTCGTCAGACACCACAAAATGTGTCGTACTGCTTTACAACATGTCTCGCGTGTTTTCATTTTATTTAGCACCAATTCAGAATCGTGTGTAGTCTCCGCCAATGCTATTCCGAAATCGTTATTCTTAATATTTTCGGAGAATGATACATAGTATCTGCGCACACCTACAGAGTGCGCTGCTCGTCAGACACCACAAAATGTGTCCTACTGCTTTACAACATGTCTCGCGTGTTTTCATTTTATTTAGCACCAATTCAGAATCGTGTGTAGTCTCCGCCAATGCTATTCCGAAATCGTTATTCTTAATATTTTCGGAGAATGATACATAGTATCTGCGCACACCTACAGAGTGCGCTGCTCGTCAGACACCACAAAATGTGTCCTACTGCTTTACAACATGTCTCGCGTGTTTTCATTTTATTTAGCACCAATTCAGAATCGTGTGTAGTCTCCGCCAATGCTATTCCGAAATCGTTATTCTTAATATTTTCGGAGAATGATACATAGTATCTGCGCACACCTACAGAGTGCGCTGCTCGTCAGACACCACAAAATGTGTCGTACTGCTTTACAACATGTCTCGCGTGTTTTCATTTTATTTAGCACCAATTCAGAATCGTGTGTAGTCTCCGCCAATGCTATTCCGAAATCGTTATTCTTAATATTTTCGGAGTATGATACATAGTATCTGCGCACACCTACAGAGTGCGCTGCTCGTCAGACACCACAAAATGTGTCCTACTGCTTTACAACATGTCTCGCGTGTTTTCATTTTATTTAGCACCAATTCAGAATCGTGTATAGTCTCCGCCAATGCTATTCCGAAATCGTTATTCTTAATATTTTCGGAGAATGATACATAGTATCTGCGCCCACCTACAGAGTGCGCTGCTCGTCAGACACCACAAAATGTGTCGTACTGCTTTACAACATGTCTCGCGTGTCTTCATTTTATTTAGCACCAATTCAGAATCGTGTGTAGTCTCCGCCAATGCTATTCCGAAATCGTTATTCTTAATATTTTCGGAGAATGATACATAGTATCTGCGCACACCTACAGAGTGCGCTGCTCGTCAGACACCACAAAATGTGTCCTACTGCTTTACAACATGTCTCGCGTGTTTTCATTTTATTTAGCACCAATTCAGAATCGTGTGTAGTCTCCGCCAATGCTATTCCGAAATCGTTATTCTTAATATTTTCGGAGAATGATACATAGTATCTGCGCACACCAACAGAGTGCGCTGCTCGTCAGACACCACAAAATGTGTCGTACTGCTTTACAACATGTCTCGCGTGTTTTCATTTTATTTAGCACCAATTCAGAATCGTGTGTAGTCTCCGCCAATGCTATTCCGAAATCGTTATTCTTAATATTTTCGGAGAATGATACATAGTATCTGCGCACACCTACAGAGTGCGCTGCTCGTCAGACACCACAAAATGTGTTGTACTGCTTTACAACATGTCTCGCGTGTTTTCATTTTATTTAGCACCAATTCAGAATCGTGTGTAGTCTCCGCCAATGCTATTCCGAAATCGTTATTCTTAATATTTTCGGAGAATGATACATAGTATCTGCGCCCACCTACAGAGTGCGCTGCTCGTCAGACACCACAAAATGTGTTGTACTGCTTTACAACATGTCTCGCGTGTTTTCATTTTATTTAGCACCAATTCAGAATCGTGTGTAGTCTCCGCCAATGCTATTCCGAAATCGTTATTCTTAATATTTTCGGAGAATGATACATAGTATCTGCGCACACCAACAGAGTGCGCTGCTCGTCAGACACCACAAAATGTGTCGTACTGCTTTACAACATGTCTCGCGTGTTTTCATTTTATTTAGCACCAATTCAGAATCGTGTGTAGTCTCCGCCAATGCTATTCCGAAATCGTTATTCTTAATATTTTCGGAGAATGATACATAGTATCTGCGCACACCTACAGAGTGCGCTGCTCGTCAGACACCACAAAATGTGTTGTACTGCTTTACAACATGTCTCGCGTGTTTTCATTTTATTTAGCACCAATTCAGAATCGTGTGTAGTCTCCGCCAATGCTATTCCGAAATCGTTATTCTTAATATTTTCGGAGAATGATACATAGTATCTGCGCCCACCTACAGAGTGCGCTGCTCGTCAGACACCACAAAACGTGTTGTACTGCTTTACAACATGTCTCGCGTGTTTTCATTTTATTTAGCACCAATTCAGAATCGTGTGTAGTCTCCGCCAATGCTATTCCGAAATCGTTATTCTTAATATTTTCGGAGAATGATACATAGTATCTGCGCACACCAACAGAGTGCGCTGCTCGTCAGACACCACAAAATGTGTCCTACTGCTTTACAACATGTCTCGCGTGTTTTCATTTTATTTAGCACCAATTCAGAATCGTGTGTAGTCTCCGCCAATGCTATTCCGAAATCGTTATTCTTAATATTTTCGGAGAATGATACATAGTATCTGCGCACACCTACAGAGTGCGCTGCTCGTCAGACACCACAAAATGTGTCCTACTGCTTTACAACATGTCTCGCGTGTTTTCATTTTATTTAGCACCAATTCAGAATCGTGTGTAGTCTCCGCCAATGCTATTCCGAAATCGTTATTCTTAATATTTTCGGAGAATGATACATAGTATCTGCGCCCACCTACAGAGTGCGCTGCTCGTCAGACACCACAAAATGTGTCCTACTGCTTTACAACATGTCTCGCGTGTTTTCATTTTATTTAGCACCAATTCAGAATCGTGTGTAGTCTCCGCCAATGCTATTCCGAAATCGTTATTCTTAATATTTTCGGAGAATGATACATAGTATCTGCGCACAGCTACAGAGTGCGCTGCTCGTCAGACACCACAAAATGTGTCGTACTGCTTTACAACATGTCTCGCGTGTTTTCATTTTATTTAGCACCAATTCAGAATCGTGTGTAGTCTCCGCCAATGCTATTCCGAAATCGTTATTCTTAATATTTTCGGAGAATGATACATAGTATCTGCGCCCACCTACAGAGTGCGCTGCTCGTCAGACACCACAAAATGTGTCGTACTGCTTTACAACATGTCTCGCGTGTTTTCATTTTATTTAGCACCAATTCAGAATCGTGTGTAGTCTCCGCCAATGCTATTCCGAAATCGTTATTCTTAATATTTTCGGAGAATGATACATAGTATCTGCGCACACCTACAGAGTGCGCTGCTCGTCAGACACCACAAAATGTGTCGTACTGCTTTACAACATGTCTCGCGTGTTTTCATTTTATTTAGCACCAATTCAGAATCGTGTGTAGTCTCCGCCAATGCTATTCCGAAATCGTTATTCTTAATATTTTCGGAGAATGATACATAGTATCTGCGCACACCTACAGAGTGCGCTGCTCGTCAGACACCACAAAATGTGTCGTACTGCTTTACAACATGTCTCGCGTGTTTTCATTTTATTTAGCACCAATTCAGAATCGTGTGTAGTCTCCGCCAATGCTATTCCGAAATCGTTATTCTTAATATTTTCGGAGAATGATACATAGTATCTGCGCCCACCTACAGAGTGCGCTGCTCGTCAGACACCACAAAATGTGTCGTACTGCTTTACAACATGTCTCGCGTGTTTTCATTTTATTTAGCACCAATTCAGAATCGTGTGTAGTCTCCGCCAATGCTATTCCGAAATCGTTATTCTTAATATTTTCGGAGAATGATACATAGTATCTGCGCACAGCTACAGAGTGCGCTGCTCGTCAGACACCACAAAATGTGTCCTACTGCTTTACAACATGTCTCGCGTGTTTTCATTTTATTTAGCACCAATTCAGAATCGTGTGTAGTCTCCGCCAATGCTATTCCGAAATCGTTATTCTTAATATTTTCGGAGAATGATACATAGTATCTGCGCACACCTACAGAGTGCGCTGCTCGTCAGACACCACAAAATGTGTCGTACTGCTTTACAACATGTCTCGCGTGTTTTCATTTTATTTAGCACCAATTCAGAATCGTGTGTAGTCTCCGCCAATGCTATTCCGAAATCGTTATTCTTAATATTTTCGGAGAATGATACATAGTATCTGCGCACACCTACAGAGTGCGCTGCTCGTCAGACACCACAAAATGTGTCCTACTGCTTTACAACATGTCTCGCGTGTTTTCATTTTATTTAGCACCAATTCAGAATCGTGTGTAGTCTCCGCCAATGCTATTCCGAAATCGTTATTCTTAATATTTTCGGAGAATGATACATAGTATCTGCGCCCACCTACAGAGTGCGCTGCTCGTCAGACACCACAAAATGTGTCCTACTGCTTTACAACATGTCTCGCGTGTTTTCATTTTATTTAGCACCAATTCAGAATCGTGTGTAGTCTCCGCCAATGCTATTCCGAAATCGTTATTCTTAATATTTTCGGAGAATGATACATAGTATCTGCGCACACCTACAGAGTGCGCTGCTCGTCAGACACCACAAAATGTGTCGTACTGCTTTACAACATGTCTCGCGTGTTTTCATTTTATTTAGCACCAATTCAGAATCGTGTGTAGTCTCCGCCAATGCTATTCCGAAATCGTTATTCTTAATATTTTCGGAGAATGATACATAGTATCTGCGCACACCTACAGAGTGCGCTGCTCGTCAGACACCACAAAATGTGTCGTACTGCTTTACAACATGTCTCGCGTGTTTTAATTTTATTTAGCACCAATTCAGAATCGTGTGTAGTCTCCGCCAATGCTATTCCGAAATCGTTATTCTTAATATTTTCGGAGAATGATACATAGTATCTGCGCCCACCTACAGAGTGCGCTGCTCGTCAGACACCACAAAATGTGTCCTACTGCTTTACAACATGTCTCGCGTGTTTTCATTTTATTTAGCACCAATTCAGAATCGTGTGTAGTCTCCGCCAATGCTATTCCGAAATCGTTATTCTTAATATTTTCGGAGAATGATACATAGTATCTGCGCACAGCTACAGAGTGCGCTGCTCGTCAGACACCACAAAATGTGTCGTACTGCTTTACAACATGTCTCGCGTGTTTTCATTTTATTTAGCACCAATTCAGAATCGTGTGTAGTCTCCGCCAATGCTATTCCGAAATCGTTATTCTTAATATTTTCGGAGAATGATACATAGTATCTGCGCCCACCTACAGAGTGCGCTGCTCGTCAGACACCACAAAATGTGTCGTACTGCTTTACAACATGTCTCGCGTGTTTTCATTTTATTTAGCACCAATTCAGAATCGTGTGTAGTCTCCGCCAATGCTATTCCGAAATCGTTATTCTTAATATTTTCGGAGAATGATACATAGTATCTGCGCACACCTACAGAGTGCGCTGCTCGTCAGACACCACAAAATGTGTCGTACTGCTTTACAACATGTCTCGCGTGTTTTCATTTTATTTAGCACCAATTCAGAATCGTGTGTAGGCTCCGCCAATGCTATTCCGAAATCGTTATTCTTAATATTTTCGGAGAATGATACATAGTATCTGCGCACACCTACAGAGTGCGCTGCTCGTCAGACACCACAAAATGTGTCGTACTGCTTTACAACATGTCTCGCGTGTTTTCATTTTATTTAGCACCAATTCAGAATCGTGTGTAGTCTCCGCCAATGCTATTCCGAAATCGTTATTCTTAATATTTTCGGAGAATGATACATAGTATCTGCGCACACCTACAGAGTGCGCTGCTCGTCAGACACCACAAAATGTGTCGTACTGCTTTACAACATGTCTCGCGTGTTTTCATTTTATTTAGCACCAATTCAGAATCGTGTGTAGTCTCCGCCAATGCTATTCCGAAATCGTTATTCTTAATATTTTCGGAGAATGATACATAGTATCTGCGCACACCTACAGAGTGCGCTGCTCGTCAGACACCACAAAATGTGTCGTACTGCTTTACAACATGTCTCGCGTGTTTTCATTTTATTTAGCACCAATTCAGAATCGTGTGTAGTCTCCGCCAATGCTATTCCGAAATCGTTATTCTTAATATTTTCGGAGAATGATACATAGTATCTGCGCACACCTACAGAGTGCGCTGCTCGTCAGACACCACAAAATGTGTCGTACTGCTTTACAACATGTCTCGCGTGTTTTCATTTTATTTAGCACCAATTCAGAATCGTGTGTAGTCTCCGCCAATGCTATTCCGAAATCGTTATTCTTAATATTTTCGGAGAATGATACATAGTATCTGCGCACACCTACAGAGTGCGCTGCTCGTCAGACACCACAAAATGTGTCGTACTGCTTTACAACATGTCTCGCGTGTTTTCATTTTATTTAGCACCAATTCAGAATCGTGTGTAGTCTCCGCCAATGCTATTCCGAAATCGTTATTCTTAATATTTTCGGAGAATGATACATAGTATCTGCGCACACCTACAGAGTGCGCTGCTCGTCAGACACCACAAAATGTGTCGTACTGCTTTACAACATGTCTCGCGTGTTTTCATTTTATTTAGCACCAATTCAGAATCGTGTGTAGTCTCCGCCAATGCTATTCCGAAATCGTTATTCTTAATATTTTCGGAGAATGATACATAGTATCTGCGCACACCTACAGAGTGCGCTGCTCGTCAGACACCACAAAATGTGTCGTACTGCTTTACAACATGTCTCGCGTGTTTTCATTTTATTTAGCACCAATTCAGAATCGTGTGTAGTCTCCGCCAATGCTATTCCGAAATCGTTATTCTTAATATTTTCGGAGAATGATACATAGTATCTGCGCACACCTACAGAGTGCGCTGCTCGTCAGACACCACAAAATGTGTCGTACTGCTTTACAACATGTCTCGCGTGTTTTCATTTTATTTAGCACCAATTCAGAATCGTGTGTAGTCTCCGCCAATGCTATTCCGAAATCGTTATTCTTAATATTTTCGGAGAATGATACATAGTATCTGCGCACACCTACAGAGTGCGCTGCTCGTCAGACACCACAAAATGTGTCGTACTGCTTTACAACATGTCTCGCGTGTTTTCATTTTATTTAGCACCAATTCAGAATCGTGTGTAGTCTCCGCCAATGCTATTCCGAAATCGTTATTCTTAATATTTTCGGAGAATGATACATAGTATCTGCGCACACCTACAGAGTGCGCTGCTCGTCAGACACCACAAAATGTGTCGTACTGCTTTACAACATGTCTCGCGTGTTTTCATTTTATTTAGCACCAATTCAGAATCGTGTGTAGTCTCCGCCAATGCTATTCCGAAATCGTTATTCTTAATATTTTCGGAGAATGATACATAGTATCTGCGCACACCTACAGAGTGCGCTGCTCGTCAGACACCACAAAATGTGTCGTACTGCTTTACAACATGTCTCGCGTGTTTTCATTTTATTTAGCACCAATTCAGAATCGTGTGTAGTCTCCGCCAATGCTATTCCGAAATCGTTATTCTTAATATTTTCGGAGAATGATACATAGTATCTGCGCACACCTACAGAGTGCGCTGCTCGTCAGACACCACAAAATGTGTCGTACTGCTTTACAACATGTCTCGCGTGTTTTCATTTTATTTAGCACCAATTCAGAATCGTGTGTAGTCTCCGCCAATGCTATTCCGAAATCGTTATTCTTAATATTTTCGGAGAATGATACATAGTATCTGCGCACACCTACAGAGTGCGCTGCTCGTCAGACACCACAAAATGTGTCGTACTGCTTTACAACATGTCTCGCGTGTTTTCATTTTATTTAGCACCAATTCAGAATCGTGTGTAGTCTCCGCCAATGCTATTCCGAAATCGTTATTCTTAATATTTTCGGAGAATGATACATAGTATCTGCGCACACCTACAGAGTGCGCTGCTCGTCAGACACCACAAAATGTGTCGTACTGCTTTACAACATGTCTCGCGTGTTTTCATTTTATTTAGCACCAATTCAGAATCGTGTGTAGTCTCCGCCAATGCTATTCCGAAATCGTTATTCTTAATATTTTCGGAGAATGATACATAGTATCTGCGCACACCTACAGAGTGCGCTGCTCGTCAGACACCACAAAATGTGTCGTACTGCTTTACAACATGTCTCGCGTGCTTTCATTTTATTTAGCACCAATTCAGAATCGTGTGTAGTCTCCGCCAATGCTATTCCGAAATCGTTATTCTTAATATTTTCGGAGAATGATACATAGTATCTGCGCACACCTACAGAGTGCGCTGCTCGTCAGACACCACAAAATGTGTCGTACTGCTTTACAACATGTCTCGCGTGTTTTCATTTTATTTAGCACCAATTCAGAATCGTGTGTAGTCTCCGCCAATGCTATTCCGAAATCGTTATTCTTAATATTTTCGGAGAATGATACATAGTATCTGCGCACACCTACAGAGTGCGCTGCTCGTCAGACACCACAAAATGTGTCGTACTGCTTTACAACATGTCTCGCGTGTTTTCATTTTATTTAGCACCAATTCAGAATCGTGTGTAGTCTCCGCCAATGCTATTCCGAAATCGTTATTCTTAATATTTTCGGAGAATGAAACATAGTATCTGCGCCCACCTACAGAGTGCGCTGCTCGTCAGACACCACAAAATGTGTCGTACTGCTTTACAACATGTCTCGCGTGTTTTCATTTTATTTAGCACCAATTCAGAATCGTGTGTAGTCTCCGCCAATGCTATTCCGAAATCGTTATTCTTAATATTTTCGGAGAATGATACATAGTATCTGCGCCCACCTACAGAGTGCGCTGCTCGTCAGACACCACAAAATGTGTCGTACTGCTTTACAACATGTCTCGCGTGTTTTCATTTTATTTAGCACCAATTCAGAATCGTGTGTAGTCTCCGCCAATGCTATTCCGAAATCGTTATTCTTAATATTTTTGGAGAATGATACATAGTATCTGCGCCCACCTACAGAGTGCGCTGCTCGTCAGACACCACAAAATGTGTCGTACTGCTTTACAACATGTCTCGCGTGTTTTCATTTTATTTAGCACCAATTCAGAATCGTGTGTAGTCTCCACCAATGCTATTCCGAAATCGTTATTCTTAATATTTTCGGAGAATGATACATAGTATCTGCGCCCACCTACAGAGTGCGCTGCTCGTCAGACACCACAAAATGTGTCGTACTGCTTTACAACATGTCTCGCGTGTTTTCATTTTATTTAGCACCAATTCAGAATCGTGTGTAGTCTCCGCCAATGCTATTCCGAAATCGTTATTCTTAATATTTTCGGAGAATGATACATAGTATCTGCGCCCACCTACAGAGTGCGCTGCTCGTCAGACACCACAAAATGTGTCGTACTGCTTTACAACATGTCTCGCGTGTTTTCATTTTATTTAGCACCAATTCAGAATCGTGTGTAGTCTCCGCCAATGCTATTCCGAAATCGTTATTCTTAATATTTTCGGAGAATCATACATAGTATCTGCGCCCACCTACAGAGTGCGCTGCTCGTCAGACACCACAAAATGTGTCGTACTGCTTTACAACATGTCTCGCGTGTTTTCATTTTATTTAGCACCAATTCAGAATCGTGTGTAGTCTCCGCCAATGCTATTCCGAAATCGTTATTCTTAATATTTTCGGAGAATGATACATAGTATCTGCGCACAGCTACAGAGTGCGCTGCTCGTCAGACACCACAAAATGTGTCCTACTGCTTTACAACATGTCTCGCGTGTTTTCATTTTATTTAGCACCAATTCAGAATCGTGTGTAGTCTCCGCCAATGCTATTCCGAAATCGTTATTCTTAATATTTTCGGAGAATGATACATAGTATCTGCGCACACCTACAGAGTGCGCTGCTCGTCAGACACCACAAAATGTGTCGTACTGCTTTACAACATGTCTCGCGTGTTTTCATTTTATTTAGCACCAATTCAGAATCGTGTGTAGTCTCCGCCAATGCTATTCCGAAATCGTTATTCTTAATATTTTCGGAGAATGATACATAGTATCTGCGCCCACCTACAGAGTGCGCTGCTCGTCAGACACCACAAAATGTGTCGTACTGCTTTACAACATGTCTCGCGTGTTTTCATTTTATTTAGCACCAATTCAGAATCGTGTGTAGTCTCCGCCAATGCTATTCCGAAATCGTTATTCTTAATATTTTCGGAGAATGATACATAGTATCTGCGCACAGCTACAGAGTGCGCTGCTCGTCAGACACCACAAAATGTGTCCTACTGCTTTACAACATGTCTCGCGTGTTTTCATTTTATTTAGCACCAATTCAGAATCGTGTGTAGTCTCCGCCAATGCTATTCCGAAATCGTTATTCTTAATATTTTCGGAGAATGATACATAGTATCTGCGCCCACCTACAGAGTGCGCTGCTCGTCAGACACCACAAAATGTGTCGTACTGCTTTACTACATGTCTTGCTTGTTTTCATATTATTTAGCATTAATTCAGAATCGTGTGTAGTCTCCGCCAATGCTATTCCGAAATCGTTATTCTTAATATTTTCGGAGAATGATACATAGTATCTGCGCACAGTTACAGAGGGCGCTACTCGTCAGACACCACAAAATGTGTCCTACTGCTTTACTACATGTCTTGCTTGTTTTCATATTATTTAGCATTAATTCAGAATCGTGTGTAGTCTCCGCCAATGCTATTCCGAAATCGTTATGCTAAATAATTTGGGAGAATGATACATAGTATCTGGGCACAGTTACAGAGGGCGCTGCTCGTCACACACCACAAAATGTGTCCTACTGCTTTACTACATGTCTCGCGTGTTTTCATATTATTTAGCATTAATTCAGAATCGAGGGTAGTCTGCGCCAATGCTATTCCGAAATCGTTATTCTTAATATTTTCGGAGAATGATACATACTATCTGCGCCCACCTACAGAGTGCGCTACTCGTCAGACACCACAAAATGTGTCCTACTGCTTTACTACATGTCTTGCTTGTTTTCATATTATTTAGCATTAATTCAGAATCGTGTGTAGTCTCCTCCAATGCTATTCCGAAATCGTTATGCTAAATAACTTGGGAGAATGATACATAGTATCTGGGCACAGTTACAGAGGGCGCTGCTCGTCAGACACCACAAAATGTATCCTACTGCTTTACTACATGTCTCGCGTGTTTTCATATTATTTAGCATTAATTCAGAATCGAGGGTAGTCTGCGCCAATGCTATTCCGAAATCGTTATTCTTAATATTTTCGGAGAATGATACATACTATCTGCGCCCACCTACAGAGTGCGCTGCTCGTCAGACACCACAAAATGTGTCCTACTGCTTTACTACATGTCTTGCGTGTTTTCATATTATTTAGCATTAATTCAGAATCGTGTGTAGTCTCCGCCAATGCTATTCCGAAATCGTTATTCTTAATATTTTCGGAGAATGATACATACTATCTGCGCCCACCTACAGAGTGCGCTGCTCGTAAGACACCACAAAATGTGTCCTACTGCTTTACAACATGTCTTGCGTGTTTTCATATTATTTAGCATTAATTCAGAATCGTGTGTAGTCTCCGCCAATGCTATTTCGAAATCGTTATTCTTAATATTTTCGGAGAATGATACGTAGTATTTGCGCCCACCTACAGAGTGCGCTGCTCGTCAGACACCACAAAATGTGTCCTACTGCTTTACTACATGTCTTGCTTGTTTTCATATTATTTAGCATTAATTCAGAATCGTGTGTAGTCTCCGCCAATGCTATTCCGAAATCGTTATTCTTAATATTTTCGGAGAATGATACATAGTATCTGCGCACAGTTACAGAGGGCGCTGCTCGTCAGACACCACAAAATGTGTCCTACTGCTTTACTACATGTCTTGCTTGTTTTCATATTATTTAGCATTAATTCAGAATCGTGTGTAGTCTCCTCCAATGCTATTCCGAAATCGTTATGCTAAATAACTTGGGAGAATGATACATAGTATCTGGGCACAGTTACAGAGGGCGCTGCTCGTCAGACACCACAAAATGTGTCCTACTGCTTTACTACATGTCTCGCGTGTTTTCATATTATTTAGCATTAATTCAGAATCGAGGGTAGTCTGCGCCAATGCTATTCCGAAATCGTTATTCTTAATATTTTCGGAGAATGATACATACAATCTGCGCCCACCTACAGAGTGCGCTGCTCGTCAGACACCACAAAATGTGTCCTACTGCTTTACTACATGTCTTGCGTGTTTTCATATTATTTAGCATTAATTCAGAATCGTGTGTAGTCTCCGCCAATGCTATTTCGAAATCGTTATTCTTAATATTTTCGGAGAATGATACATACTATCTGCGCCCACCTACAGAGTGCGCTGCTCGTCAGACACCACAAAATGTGTCCTACTGCTTTACTACATGTCTTGCTTGTTTTCATATTATTTAGCATTAATTCAGAATCGTGTGTAGTCTCCTCCAATGCTATTCCGAAATCGTTATTCTTAATATTTTCGGAGAATGATACATAGTATCTGCGCACAGCTACAGAGTGCGCTGCTCGTCAGACACCACAAAATGTGTCCTACTGCTTTACTACATGTCTTGCGTGTTTTCATATTATTTAGCATTAATTCAGAATCGTGTGTAGTCTCCGCCAATGCTATTTCGAAATCGTTATTCTTAATATTTTCGGAGAATGATACATACTATCTGCGCCCACCTACAGAGTGCGCTGCTCGTCAGACACCACAAAATGTGTCCTACTGCTTTACTACATGTCTTGCTTGTTTTCATATTATTTAGCATTAATTCAGAATCGTGTGTAGTCTCCTCCAATGCTATTCCGAAATCGTTATGCTAAATAACTTGGGAGAATGATACATAGTATCTGGGCACAGTTACAGAGGGCGCTGCTCGTCAGACACCACAAAATGTATCCTACTGCTTTACTACATGTCTCGCGTGTTTTCATATTATTTAGCATTAATTCAGAATCGAGGGTAGTCTGCGCCAATGCTATTCCGAAATCGTTATTCTTAATATTTTCGGAGAATGATACATACTATCTGCGCCCACCTACAGAGTGCGCTGCTCGTCAGACACCACAAAATGTGTCCTACTGCTTTACTACATGTCTTGCGTGTTTTCATATTATTTAGCATTAATTCAGAATCGTGTGTAGTCTCCGCCAATGCTATTTCGAAATCGTTATTCTTAATATTTTCGGAGAATGATACATAGTATCTGCGCACAGCTACAGAGTGCGCTGCTCGTCAGACACCACAAAATGTGTCCTACTGCTTTACTACATGTCTTGCTTGTTTTCATATTATTTAGCATTAATTCAGAATCGTGTGTAGTCTCCGCCAATGCTATTCCGAAATCGTTATTCTTAATATTTTCGGAGAATGATACATAGTATCTGCGCCCACCTACAGAGTGCGCTGCTCGTCAGACACCACAAAATGTGTCCTACTGCTTTACTACATGTCTTGCGTGTTTTCATATTATTTAGCATTAATTCAGAATCGTGTGTAGTCTCCGCCAATGCTATTTCGAAATCGTTATTCTTAATATTTTCGGAGAATGATACATAGTATCTGCGCACAGCTACAGAGTGCGCTGCTCGTCAGACACCACAAAATGTGTCCTACTGCTTTACTACATGTCTTGCTTGTTTTCATATTATTTAGCATTAATTCAGAATCGTGTGTAGTCTCCGCCAATGCTATTCCGAAATCGTTATTCTTAATATTTTCGGAGAATGATACATAGTATCTGCGCACAGTTACAGAGGGCGCTACTCGTCAGACACCACAAAATGTGTCCTACTGCTTTACTACATGTCTTGCTTGTTTTCATATTATTTAGCATTAATTCAGAATCGTGTGTAGTCTCCTCCAATGCTATTCCGAAATCGTTATGCTAAATAACTTGGGAGAATGATACATAGTATCTGGGCACAGTTACAGAGGGCGCTGCTTGTCAGACACCACAAAATGTGTCGTACTGCTTTACTACATGTCTCGCGTGTTTTCATATTATTTAGCATTAATTCAGAATCGAGGGTAGTCTGCGCCAATGCTATTCCGAAATCGTTATTCTTAATATTTTCGGAGAATGATACATACTATCTGCGCCCACCTACAGAGTGCGCTGCTCGTCAGACACCACAAAATGTGTCCTACTGCTTTACAACATGTCTCGCGTGTTTTCATTTCATTTAGCACCAATTCAGAATCGTGTGTAGTCTCCGCCAATGCTATTCCGAAATCGTTATTCTTAATATTTTCGGAGAATGATACATAGTATCTGCGCACAGCTACAGAGTGCGCTGCTCGTCAGACACCACAAAATGTGTCCTACTGCTTTACAACATGTCTCGCGTGTTTTCATTTTATTTAGCACCAATTCAGAATCGTGTGTAGTCTCCGCCAATGCTATTTTGAAATCGTTATTCTTAATATTTTCGGAGAATAATACGTAGTATTTGCGTCCACCTACAGAGTGCGCTGCTCGTCAGACACCACAAAATGTGTCCTACTGCTTTACTACATGTCTTGCTTGTTTTCATAATATTTAGCATTAATTCAGAATCGTGTGTAGTCTCCGCCAATGCTATTCCGAAATCGTTATTCTTAATATTTTCGGAGAATGATACGTAGTATCTGCGCACAGTTACAGAGGGCGCTACTCGTCAGACACCACAAAATGTGTCCTACTGCTTTACTACATGTCTTGCTTGTTTTCATATTATTTAGCATTAATTCAGAATCGTGTGTAGTCTCCGCCAATGCTATTCCGAAATCGTTATTCTTAATGTTTTCGGAGAATGATACGTAGTATTTGCGCCCACCTACAGAGTGCGCTGCTCGTCAGACACCACAAAATGTGTCCTACTGCTTTACTACATGTCTTGCTTGTTTTCATATTATTTAGCATTAATTCAGAATCGTGTGTAGTCTCCGCCAATGCTATTCCGAAATCGTTATTCCTAATATTTTCGGAGAATGATACATAGTATCTGCGCCCACCTACAGAGTGCGCTGCTCGTCAGACACCACAAAATGTGTCCTACTGCTTTACTACATGTCTTGCTTGTTTTCATATTATTTAGCATTAATTCAGAATCGTGTGTAGTCTCCGCCAATGCTATTCCGAAATCGTTATTCCTAATATTTTCGGAGAATGATACATAGTATCTGCGCACAGTTACAGAGGGCGCTACTCGTCAGACACCACAAAATGTGTCCTACTGCTTTACTACATGTCTTGCTTGTTTTCATATTATTTAGCATTAATTCAGAATCGTGTGTAGTCTCCGCCAATGCTATTCCGAAATCGTTATTCTTAATATTTTCGGAGAATGATACATAGTATCTACACCCACCTACAGAGTGCGCTGCTCGCCAGACACCACAAAATGTGTCCTACTGCTTTACTACATGTCTTGCTTGTTTTCATATTATTTAGCATTAATTCAGAATCGTGTGTAGTCTCCGCCAATGCTATTCCGAAATCGTTATTCTTAATATTTTCGGAGAATGATACATAGTATCTGCGCCCACCTACAGAGTGCGCTGCTCGTCAGACACCACAAAATGTGTCCTACTGCTTTACTACATGTCTTGCTTGTTTTCATATTATTTAGCATTAATTCAGAATCGTGTGTAGTCTCCGCCAATGCTATTCCGAAATCGTTATTCCTAATATTTTCGGAGAATGATACATAGTATCTGCGCACAGTTACAGAGGGCGCTACTCGTCAGACACCACAAAATGTGTCCTACTGCTTTACTACATGTCTTGCTTGTTTTCATATTATTTAGCATTAATTCAGAATCGTGTGTAGTCTCCGCCAATGCTATTCCGAAATCGTTATTCTTAATATTTTCGGAGAATGATACATAGTATCTACACCCACCTACAGAGTGCGCTGCTCGTCAGACACCACAAAATGTGTCCTACTGCTTTACTACATGTCTTGCTTGTTTTCATATTATTTAGCATTAATTCAGAATCGTGTGTAGTCTCCGCCAATGCTATTCCGAAATCGTTATTCCTAATATTTTCGGAGAATGATACATAGTATCTGCGCACAGTTACAGAGGGCGCTACTCGTCAGACACCACAAAATGTGTCCTACTGCTTTACTACATGTCTTGCTTGTTTTCATATTATTTAGCATTAATTCAGAATCGTGTGTAGTCTCCGCCAATGCTATTCCGAAATCGTTATTCTTAATATTTTCGGAGAATGATACATAGTATCTACACCCACCTACAGAGTGCGCTGCTCGTCAGACACCACAAAATGTGTCCTACTGCTTTACTACATGTCTTGCTTGTTTTCATATTATTTAGCATTAATTCAGAATCGTGTGTAGTCTCCGCCAATGCTATTCCGAAATCGTTATTCTTAATATTTTCGGAGAATGATACATAGTATCTGCGCCCACCTACAGAGTGCGCTGCTCGTCAGACACCACAAAATGTGTCCTACTGCTTTACTACATGTCTTGCTTGTTTTCATATTATTTAGCATTAATTCAGAATCGTGTGTAGTCTCCGCCAATGCTATTCCGAAATCGTTATTCCTAATATTTTCGGAGAATGATACATAGTATCTGCGCACAGTTACAGAGGGCGCTACTCGTCAGACACCACAAAATGTGTCCTACTGCTTTACTACATGTCTTGCTTGTTTTCATATTATTTAGCATTAATTCAGAATCGTGTGTAGTCTCCGCCAATGCTATTCCGAAATCGTTATTCTTAATATTTTCGGAGAATGATACGTAGTATTTGCGCCCACCTACAGAGTGCGCTGCTCGCCAGACACCACAAAATGTGTCCTACTGCTTTACTACATGTCTTGCTTGTTTTCATATTATTTAGCATTAATTCAGAATCGTGTGTAGTCTCCGCCAATGCTATTCCGAAATCGTTAATCCTAATATTTTCGGAGAATGATACATAGTATCTGGGCACAGTTACAGAGTGCGCTGCTCGTCAGACACCACAAAATGTGTCCTACTCCTTTACTACATGTCTTGCGTGTTTTCATATTATTTAGCATTAATTCAGAATCGTGTGTAGTCTCCGCCAATGCTATTCCGAAATCGTTATTCTTAATATTTTCGGAGAATGATACATACTATCTGCGCCCACCTACAGAGTGCGCTGCTCGTCAGACACCACAAAATGTGTCCTACTGCTTTACTACATGTCTTGCGTGTTTTCATATTATTTAGCATTAATTCAGAATCGTGTGTAGTCTCCGCCAATGCTATTTCGAAATCGTTATTCTTAATATTTTCGGAGAATGATACATAGTATCTGCGCCCACCTACAGAGTGCGCTGCTCGTCAGACACCACAAAATGTGTCCTACTGCTTTACTACATGTCTTGCGTGTTTTCATATTATTTAGCATTAATTCAGAATCGTGTGTAGTCTCCGCCAATGCTATTTCGAAATCGTTATTCTTAATATTTTCGGAGAATGATACGTAGTATTTGCGCCCACCTACAGAGTGCGCTGCTCGTCAGACACCACAAAATGTGTCCTACTGCTTTACTACATGTCTTGCTTGTTTTCATATTATTTAGCATTAATTCAGAATCGTGTGTAGTCTCCGCCAATGCTATTCCGAAATCGTTATTCTTAATATTTTCGGAGAATGATACATAGTATCTGCGCCCACCTACAGAGTGCGCTACTCGTCAGACACCACAAAATGTGTCCTACTGCTTTACTACATGTCTTGCTTGTTTTCATATTATTTAGCATTAATTCAGAATCGTGTGTAGTCTCCGCCAATGCTATTTCGAAATCGTTATTCTTAATATTTTCGGAGAATGATACGTAGTATTTGCGCCCACCTACAGAGTGCGCTGCTCGTCAGACACCACAAAATGTGTCCTACTGCTTTACTACATGTCTTGCTTGTTTTCATATTATTTAGCATTAATTCAGAATCGTGTGTAGTCTCCGCCAATGCTATTCCGAAATCGTTATTCCTAATATTTTCGGAGAATGATACATAGTATCTGCGCCCACCTACAGAGTGCGCTGCTCGTCAGACACCACAAAATGTGTCCTACTGCTTTACTACATGTCTTGCTTGTTTTCATATTATTTAGCATTAATTCAGAATCGTGTGTAGTCTCCGCCAATGCTATTCCGAAATCGTTATTCCTAATATTTTCGGAGAATGATACATAGTATCTGCGCACAGTTACAGAGGGCGCTACTCGTCAGACACCACAAAATGTGTCCTACTGCTTTACTACATGTCTTGCTTGTTTTCATATTATTTAGCATTAATTCAGAATCGTGTGTAGTCTCCGCCAATGCTATTCCGAAATCGTTATTCTTAATATTTTCGGAGAATGATACATAGTATCTACACCCACCTACAGAGTGCGCTGCTCGTCAGACACCACAAAATGTGTCCTACTGCTTTACTACATGTCTTGCTTGTTTTCATATTATTTAGCATTAATTCAGAATCGTGTGTAGTCTCCGCCAATGCTATTCCGAAATCGTTATTCCTAATATTTTCGGAGAATGATACATAGTATCTGCGCACAGTTACAGAGGGCGCTACTCGTCAGACACCACAAAATGTGTCCTACTGCTTTACTACATGTCTTGCTTGTTTTCATATTATTTAGCATTAATTCAGAATCGTGTGTAGTCTCCGCCAATGCTATTCCGAAATCGTTATTCTTAATATTTTCGGAGAATGATACATAGTATCTACACCCACCTACAGAGTGCGCTGCTCGTCAGACACCACAAAATGTGTCCTACTGCTTTACTACATGTCTTGCTTGTTTTCATATTATTTAGCATTAATTCAGAATCGTGTGTAGTCTCCGCCAATGCTATTCCGAAATCGTTATTCTTAATATTTTCGGAGAATGATACATAGTATCTGCGCCCACCTACAGAGTGCGCTGCTCGTCAGACACCACAAAATGTGTCCTACTGCTTTACTACATGTCTTGCTTGTTTTCATATTATTTAGCATTAATTCAGAATCGTGTGTAGTCTCCGCCAATGCTATTCCGAAATCGTTATTCTTAATATTTTCGGAGAATGATACGTAGTATCTGCGCACAGTTACAGAGGGCGCTACTCGTCAGACACCACAAAATGTGTCCTACTGCTTTACTACATGTCTTGCTTGTTTTCATATTATTTAGCATTAATTCAGAATCGTGTGTAGTCTCCGCCAATGCTATTCCGAAATCGTTATTCCTAATATTTTCGGAGAATGATACATAGTATCTGCGCCCACCTACAGAGTGCGCTACTCGTCAGACACCACAAAATGTGTCCTACTGCTTTACTACATGTCTTGCTTGTTTTCATATTATTTAGCATTAATTCAGAATCGTGTGTAGTCTCCGCCAATGCTATTTCGAAATCGTTATTCTTAATATTTTCGGAGAATGATACATAGTATCTGCGCCCACCTACAGAGTGCGCTGCTCGTCAGACACCACAAAATGTGTCCTACTGCTTTACTACATGTCTTGCGTGTTTTCATATTATTTAGCATTAATTCAGAATCGTGTGTAGTCTCCGCCAATGCTATTTCGAAATCGTTATTCTTAATATTTTCGGAGAATGATACGTAGTATTTGCGCCCACCTACAGAGTGCGCTGCTCGTCAGACACCACAAAATGTGTCCTACTGCTTTACTACATGTCTTGCTTGTTTTCATATTATTTAGCATTAATTCAGAATCGTGTGTAGTCTCCGCCAATGCTATTCCGAAATCGTTATTCTTAATATTTTCGGAGAATGATACATAGTATCTGCGCCCACCTACAGAGTGCGCTACTCGTCAGACACCACAAAATGTGTCCTACTGCTTTACTACATGTCTTGCTTGTTTTCATATTATTTAGCATTAATTCAGAATCGTGTGTAGTCTCCGCCAATGCTATTTCGAAATCGTTATTCTTAATATTTTCGGAGAATGATACGTAGTATTTGCGCCCACCTACAGAGTGCGCTGCTCGTCAGACACCACAAAATGTGTCCTACTGCTTTACTACATGTCTTGCTTGTTTTCATATTATTTAGCATTAATTCAGAATCGTGTGTAGTCTCCGCCAATGCTATTCCGAAATCGTTATTCTTAATATTTTCGGAGAATGATACATAGTATCTGCGCCCACCTACAGAGTGCGCTGCTCGTCAGACACCACAAAATGTGTCGTACTGCTTTACAACATGTCTCGCGTGTTTTCATTTTATTTAGCACCAATTCAGAATCGTGTGTAGTCTCCGCCAATGCTATTCCGAAATCGTTATTCTTAATATTTTCGGAGAATGATACATAGTATCTGCGCCCACCTACAGAGTGCGCTGCTCGTCAGACACCACAAAATGTGTCCTACTGCTTTACTACATGTCTCGCGTGTTTTCATATTATTTAGCATTAATTCAGAATCGTGTGTAGTCTCCTCCAACGCTATTCCGAAATCGTTATGCTAAATAATTTGGGAGAATGATACATAGTATCTGCGCACAGTTACAGAGGGCGCTGCTCGTCAGACACCACAAAATGTGTCCTACTGCTTTACTACATGTCTCGCGTGTTTTCATATTATTTAGCATTAATTCAGAATCGTGTGTAGTCTCCTCCAACGCTATTCCGAAATCGTTATGCTAAATAATTTGGGAGAATGATACATAGTATCTGCGCACAGTTACAGAGGGCGCTGCTCGTCAGACACCACAAAATGTGTCCTACTGCTTTACTACATGTCTCGCGTGTTTTCATATTATTTAGCATTAATTCAGAATCGTGTGTAGTCTCCTCCAACGCTATTCCGAAATCGTTATGCTAAATAATTTGGGAGAATGATACATAGTATCTGCGCACAGTTACAGAGGGCGCTGCTCGTCAGACACCACAAAATGTGTCCTACTGCTTTACTACATGTCTCGCGTGTTTTCATATTATTTAGCATTAATTCAGAATCGTGTGTAGTCTCCTCCAACGCTATTCCGAAATCGTTATGCTAAATAATTTGGGAGAATGATACATAGTATCTGCGCACAGTTACAGAGGGCGCTGCTCGTCAGACACCACAAAATGTGTCCTACTGCTTTACTACATGTCTTGCGTGTTTTCATATTATTTAGCATTAATTCAGAATCGTGTGTAGTCTCCTCCAACGCTATTCCGAAATCGTTATGCTAAATAATTTGGGAGAATGATACATAGTATCTGCGCACAGTTACAGAGGGCGCTGCTCGTCAGACACCACAAAATGTGTCCTACTTCTTTACTACATGTCTCGCGTGTTTTCATATTATTTAGCATTAATTCAGAATCGTGTGTAGTCTCCTCCAATGCTATTCCGAAATCGTTATGCTAAATAATTTGGGAGAATGATACATAGTATCTGCGCACAGTTACAGAGGGCGCTGCTCGTCAGACACCACAAAATGTGTCCTACTGCTTTACTACATGTCTCGCGTGTTTTCATATTATTTAGCATTAATTCAGAATCGTGTGTAGTCTCCTCCAACGCTATTCCGAAATCGTTATGCTAAATAATTTGGGAGAATGATACATAGTATCTGCGCACAGTTACAGAGGGCGCTGCTCGTCAGACACCACAAAATGTGTCCTACTGCTTTACTACATGTCTCGTGTGTTTTCATATTATTCAGCATTAATTCAGAATCGTGTGTAGTCTCCTCCAACGCTATTCCGAAATCGTTATGCTAAATAATTTGGGAGAATGATACATAGTATCTGCGCACAGTTACAGAGGGCGCTGCTCGTCAGACACCACAAAATGTGTCCTACTGCTTTACTACATGTCTCGCGTGTTTTCATATTATTTAGCATTAATTCAGAATCGTGTGTAGTCTCCTCCAACGCTATTCCGAAATCGTTATGCTAAATAATTTGGGAGAATGATACATAGTATCTGCGCACAGTTACAGAGGGCGCTGCTCGTCAGACACCACAAAATGTGTCCTACTGCTTTACTACATGTCTCGCGTGTTTTCATATTATTTAGCATTAATTCAGAATCGTGTGTAGTCTCCTCCAACGCTATTCCGAAATCGTTATGCTAAATAATTTGGGAGAATGATACATAGTATCTGCGCACAGTTACAGAGGGCGCTGCTCGTCAGACACCACAAAATGTGTCCTACTGCTTTACTACATGTCTCGCGTGTTTTCATATTATTTAGCATTAATTCAGAATCGTGTGTAGTCTCCTCCAACGCTATTCCGAAATCGTTATGCTAAATAATATGGGAGAATGATACATAGTATCTGCGCACAGTTACAGAGGGCGCTGCTCGTCAGACACCACAAAATGTGTCCTACTGCTTTACTACATGTCTCGCGTGTTTTCATATTATTTAGCATTAATTCAGAATCGTGTGTAGTCTCCTCCAACGCTATTCCGAAATCGTTATGCTAAATAATATGGGAGAATGATACATAGTATCTGCGCACAGTTACAGAGGGCGCTGCTCGTCAGACACCACAAAATGTGTCCTACTGCTTTACTACATGTCTCGCGTGTTTTCATATTATTTAGCATTAATTCAGAATCGTGTGTAGTCTCCTCCAACGCTATTCCGAAATCGTTATGCTAAATAATTTGGGAGAATGATACATAGTATCTGCGCACAGTTACAGAGGGCGCTGCTCCTCAGACACCACAAAATGTGTCCTACTGCTTTACTACATGTCTCGCGTGTTTTCATATTATTTAGCATTAATTCAGAATCGTGTGTAGTCTCCTCCAACGCTATTCCGAAATCGTTATGCTAAATAATTTGGGAGAATGATACATAGTATCTGCGCACAGTTACAGAGGGCGCTGCTCGTCAGACACCACAAAATGTGTCCTACTGCTTTACTACATGTCTCGCGTGTTTTCATATTATTTAGCATTAATTCAGAATCGTGTGTAGTCTCCTCCAACGCTATTCCGAAATCGTTATGCTAAATAATTTGGGAGAATGATACATAGTATCTGCGCACAGTTACAGAGGGCGCTGCTCGTCAGACACCACAAAATGTGTCCTACTGCTTTACTACATGTCTTGCGTGTTTTCATATTATTTAGCATTAATTCAGAATCGTGTGTAGTCTCCTCCAACGCTATTCCGAAATCGTTATGCTAAATAATTTGGGAGAATGATACATAGTATCTGCGCACAGTTACAGAGGGCGCTGCTCGTCAGACACCACAAAATGTGTCCTACTTCTTTACTACATGTCTCGCGTGTTTTCATATTATTTAGCATTAATTCAGAATCGTGTGTAGTCTCCTCCAATGCTATTCCGAAATCGTTATGCTAAATAATTTGGGAGAATGATACATAGTATCTGCGCACAGTTACAGAGGGCGCTGCTCGTCAGACACCACAAAATGTGTCCTACTGCTTTACTACATGTCTCGCGTGTTTTCATATTATTTAGCATTAATTCAGAATCGTGTGTAGTCTCCTCCAATGCTATTCTGAAATCGTTATGCTAAATAACTTGGGAGAATGATACATAGTATCTGCGCACAGTTACAGAGGGCGCTGCTCGTCAGACACCACAAAATGTGTCCTACTGCTTTACTACATGTCTTGCGTGTTTTCATATTATTTAGCATTAATTCAGAATCGTGTGTAGTCTCCGCCAATGCTATTCCGAAATCGTTATTCTTAATATTTTCGGAGAATGATACATACTATCTGCGCCCACCTACAGAGTGCGCTGCTCGTCAGACACCACAAAATGTGTCCTACTGCTTTACTACATGTCTCGCGTGTTTTCATATTATTTAGCATTAATTCAGAATCGTGTGTAGTCTCCTCCAATGCTATTCCGAAATCGTTATTCTTAATATTTTCGGAGAATGGTACATACTATCTGCGCCCACCTACAGAGTGCGCTGCTCGTCAGACACCACAAAATGTGTCCTACTGCTTTACTACATGTCTCGCGTGTTTTCATATTATTTAGCATTAATTCAGAATCGTGTGTAGTCTCCTCCAATGCTATTCCGAAATCGTTATGCTAAATAACTTGGGAGAATGATACATAGTATCTGCGCACAGTTACAGAGGGCGCTGCTAGTCAGACACCACAAAATGTGTCCTACTGCTTTACTACATGTCTCGCGTGTTTTCATATTATTTAGCATTAATTCAGAATCGTGTGTAGTCTCCTCCAACGCTATTCCGAAATCGTTATGCTAAATAATTTGGGAGAATGATACATAGTATCTGCGCACAGTTACAGAGGGCGCTGCTCGTCAGACACCACAAAATGTGTCCTACTGCTTTACTACATGTCTCGCGTGTTTTCATATTATTTAGCATTAATTCAGAATCGTGTGTAGTCTCCTCCAATGCTATTCCGAAATCGTTATGCTAAATAACTTGGGAGAATGATACATAGTATCTGCGCACAGTTACAGAGGGCGCTGCTCGTCAGACACCACAAAATGTGTCCTACTGCTTTACTACATGTCTCGCGTGTTTTCATATTATTTAGCATTAATTCAGAATCGTGTGTAGTCTCCTCCAATGCTATTCCGAAATCGTTATGCTAAATAACTTGGGAGAATGATACATAGTATCTGCGCACAGTTACAGAGGGCGCTGCTCCTCAGACACCACAAAATGTGTCCTACTGCTTTACTACATGTCTCGCGTGTTTTCATATTATTTAGCATTAATTCAGAATCGTGTGTAGTCTCCTCCAATGCTATTCCGAAATCGTTATGCTAAATAACTTGGGAGAATGATACATAGTATCTGCGCACAGTTACAGAGGGCGCTGCTCGTCAGACACCACAAAATGTGTCCTACTGCTTTACTACATGTCTCGCGTGTTTTCATATTATTTAGCATTAATTCAGAATCGTGTGTAGTCTCCTCCAATGCTATTCCGAAATCGTTATGCTAAATAACTTGGGAGAATGATACATAGTATCTGCGCACAGTTACAGAGGGCGCTGCTCGTCAGACACCACAAAATGTGTCCTACTGCTTTACTACATGTCTCGCGTGTTTTCATATTATTTAGCATTAATTCAGAATCGTGTGTAGTCTCCTCCAATGCTATTCCGAAATCGTTATGCTAAATAACTTGGGAGAATGATACATAGTATCTGCGCACAGTTACAGAGGGCGCTGCTCGTCAGACACCACAAAATGTGTCCTACTGCTTTACTACATGTCTCGCGTGTTTTCATATTATTTAGCATTAATTCAGAATCGTGTGTAGTCTCCTCCAATGCTATTCCGAAATCGTTATGCTAAATAACTTGGGAGAATGATACATAGTATCTGCGCACAGTTACAGAGGGCGCTGCTCGTCAGACACCACAAAATGTGTCCTACTGCTTTACTACATGTCTCGCGTGTTTTCATATTATTTAGCATTAATTCAGAATCGTGTGTAGTCTCCTCCAATGCTATTCCGAAATCGTTATGCTAAATAACTTGGGAGAATGATACATAGTATCTGCGCACAGTTACAGAGGGCGCTGCTCGTCAGACACCACAAAATGTGTCCTACTGCTTTACTACATGTCTCGCGTGTTTTCATATTATTTAGCATTAATTCAGAATCGTGTGTAGTCTCCTCCAACGCTATTCCGAAATCGTTATGCTAAATAATTTGGGAGAATGATACATAGTATCTGCGCACAGTTACAGAGGGCGCTGCTCGTCAGACACCACAAAATGTGTCCTACTGCTTTACTACATGTCTCGCGTGTTTTCATATTATTTAGCATTAATTCAGAATCGTGTGTAGTCTCCTCCAACGCTATTCCGAAATCGTTATGCTAAATAATTTGGGAGAATGATACATAGTATCTGCGCACAGTTACAGAGGGCGCTGCTCGTCAGACACCACAAAATGTGTCCTACTGCTTTACTACATGTCTCGCGTGTTTTCATATTATTTAGCATTAATTCAGAATCGTGTGTAGTCTCCTCCAATGCTATTCCGAAATCGTTATTCTTAATATTTTCGGAGAATGGTACATACTATCTGCGCCCACCTACAGAGTGCGCTGCTCGTCAGACACCACAAAATGTGTCCTACTGCTTTACTACATGTCTCGCGTGTTTTCATATTATTTAGCATTAATTCAGAATCGTGTGTAGTCTCCTCCAATGCTATTCCGAAATCGTTATGCTAAATAACTTGGGAGAATGATACATAGTATCTGCGCACAGTTACAGAGGGCGCTGCTCGTCAGACACCACAAAATGTGTCCTACTGCTTTACTACATGTCTCGCGTGTTTTCATATTATTTAGCATTAATTCAGAATCGTGTGTAGTCTCCTCCAATGCTATTCCGAAATCGTTATTCTTAATATTTTCGGAGAATGATACATAGTATCTGCGCACAGTTACAGAGGGCGCTGCTCGTCAGACACCACAAAATGTGTCCTACTGCTTTACTACATGTCTTGCGTGTTTTCATATTATTTAGCATTAATTCAGAATCGTGTGTAGTCTCCGCCAATGCTATTCCGAAATCGTTATTCTTAATATTTTCGGAGAATGATACATACTATCTGCGCCCACCTACAGAGTGCGCTGCTCGTCAGACACCACAAAATGTGTCCTACTGCTTTACTACATGTCTCGCGTGTTTTCATATTATTTAGCATTAATTCAGAATCGTGTGTAGTCTCCTCCAATGCTATTCCGAAATCGTTATGCTAAATAACTTGGGAGAATGATACATAGTATCTGCGCACAGTTACAGAGGGCGCTGCTCGTCAGACACCACAAAATGTGTCCTACTGCTTTACTACATGTCTCGCGTGTTTTCATATTATTTAGCATTAATTCAGAATCGTGTGTAGTCTCCTCCAATGCTATTCCGAAATCGTTATTCTTAATATTTTCGGAGAATGGTACATACTATCTGCGCCCACCTACAGAGTGCGCTGCTCGTCAGACACCACAAAATGTGTCCTACTGCTTTACTACATGTCTCGCGTGTTTTCATATTATTTAGCATTAATTCAGAATCGTGTGTAGTCTCCGCCAATGCTATTCCGAAATCGTTATTCTTAATATTTTCGGAGAATGATAAATACAATCTGCGCCCACCTACAGAGTGCGCTGCTCGTCAGACACCACAAAATGTGTCCTACTGCTTTACTACATGTCTTGCGTGTTTTCATATTATTTAGCACCAATTCAGAATCGTGAGTAGTCTCCGCCAATGCTATTCCGAAATCGTTATTCTTAACATTCTGGGAGAATGATACATTGTATCTCCGCCCACCTACAGAGTGCGCTGCTCGTCAGACACCACAAAATGTGTCCTACTGCTTTACTACATGTCTCGCGTGTTTTCATATTATTTAGCATTAATTCAGAATCGTGTGTAGTCTCCTCCAATGCTATTCCGAAATCGTTATGCTAAATAATTTGGAAGAATGATACATAGTATCTGCGCACAGTTACAGAGGGCGCTGCTCGTCAGACACCACAAAATGTGTCCTACTGCTTTACTACATGTCTCGCGTGTTTTCATATTATTTAGCATTAATTCAGAATCGTGTGTAGTCTCCGCCAATGCTATTCCGAAATCGTTATTCTTAATATTTTCGGAGAATGATAAATACAATCTGCGCCCACCTACAGAGTGCGCTGCTCGTCAGACACCACAAAATGTGTCCTACTGCTTTACTACATGTCTTGCGTGTTTCCATATTATTTAGCATTAATTCAGAATCGTGTGTAGTCTCCGCCAATGCTATTCCGAAATCGTTATTCTTAATATTTTCGGAGAATGATAAATACAATCTGCGCCCACCTACAGAGTGCGCTGCTCGTCAGACACCACAAAATGTGTCCTACTGCTTTACTACATGTCTTGCGTGTTTTCATATTATTTAGCACCAATTCAGAATCGTGAGTAGTCTCCGCCAATGCTATTCCGAAATCGTTATTCTTAACATTCTGGGAGAATGATACATTGTATCTCCGCCCACCTACAGAGTGCGCTGCTCGTCAGACACCACAAAATGTGTCCTACTGCTTTACTACATGTCTCGCGTGTTTTCATATTATTTAGCATTAATTCAGAATCGTGTGTAGTCTCCTCCAATGCTATTCCGAAATCGTTATGCTAAATAATTTGGAAGAATGATACATAGTATCTGCGCACAGTTACAGAGGGCGCTGCTCGTCAGACACCACAAAATGTGTCCTACTGCTTTACTACATGTCTCGCGTGTTTTCATATTATTTAGCATTAATTCAGAATCGTGTGTAGTCTCCGCCAATGCTATTCCGAAATCGTTATTCTTAATATTTTCGGAGAATGATAAATACAATCTGCGCCCACCTACAGAGTGCGCTGCTCGTCAGACACCACAAAATGTGTCCTACTGCTTTACTACATGTCTTGCGTGTTTTCATATTATTTAGCACCAATTCAGAATCGTGAGTAGTCTCCGCCAATGCTATTCCGAAATCGTTATTCTTAACATTCTGGGAGAATGATACATTGTATCTCCGCCCACCTACAGAGTGCGCTGCTCGTCAGACACCACAAAATGTGTCCTACTGCTTTACTACATGTCTCGCGTGTTTTCATATTATTTAGCATTAATTCAGAATCGTGTGTAGTCTCCTCCAATGCTATTCCGAAATCGTTATGCTAAATAATTTGGAAGAATGATACATAGTATCTGCGCACAGTTACAGAGGGCGCTGCTCGTCAGACACCACAAAATGTGTCCTACTGCTTTACTACATGTCTTGCGTGTTTTCATATTATTTAGCATTAATTCAGAATCGTGTGTAGTCTCCGCCAATGCTATTCCGAAATCGTTATTCTTAATATTTTCGGAGAATGATAAATACAATCTGCGCCCACCTACAGAGTGCGCTGCTCGTCAGACACCACAAAATGTGTCCTACTGCTTTACTACATGTCTCGCGTGTTTTCATATTATTTAGCATTAATTCAGAATCGTGTGTAGTCTCCGCCAATGCTATTCCGAAATCGTTATTCTTAATATTTTCGGAGAATGATAAATACAATCTGCGCCCACCTACAGAGTGCGCTGCTCGTCAGACACCACAAAATGTGTCCTACTGCTTTACTACATGTCTTGCTTGTTTTCATATTATTTAGCATTAATTCAGAATCGTGTGTAGTCTCCTCCAATGCTATTCCGAAATCGTTATGCTAAATAATTTGGGAGAATGATACATAGTATCTGCGCACAGTTACAGAGGGCGCTGCTCGTCAGACACCACAAAATGTGTCCTACTGCTTTACTACATGTCTCGCGCGATTTCATATTATTTAGCAACAATTCAGAATCGTGTGTAGTCTCCGCCAATGCTATTGCGAAATCGTTATTCTTAATATTTTCGGAGAATGATAAATACAATCTGCGCCCACCTACAGAGTGCGCTGCTCGTCAGACACCACAAAATGTGTCCTACTGCTTTACTACATGTCTTGCGTGTTTTCATATTATTTAGCACCAATTCAGAATCGTGTGTAGTCTCCGCCAAAGCTATTCCGAAATCGTTATTCTTAATATTTTGGGAGAATGAAACGTAGTATCTGCGATAAACTACAGATGGCGCTGCCCGTCCCACACCACAAAATGTGTTCTACTGCTTTACTACATGTCTTGCGTGTTTTCATATTATTTAGCACCAATTCAGATTCGCGTGTAGACTCCGCCAAAGCTATTCCGAAATCGTTATTCTTAATATTTTGGGAGAATGAAACGTAGTATCTGCGCACAGCTACAGAGTGCGCTGCTCGTCAGACACCACAAAATGTGTCCTACTGCTTTACTACATGTCTTGCGTGTTTTCATATTATTTAGCACCAATTCAGAATCGCGTGTAGTCTCCGCCAAAGCTATTCCGAAATCGTTATTCTTAATATTTTGGGAGAATGAAACGTAGTATCTGCGATAAACTACAGATGGCGCTGCCCGTCCCACACCACAAAATGTGTTCTACTGCTTTACTACATGTCTTGCGTGTTTTCATATTATTTAGCACCAATTCAGAATCGTGTGTAGTCTCCGCCAATGCTATTCCGATATCGTTATTCTTAATATTTTGGGAGAATGAATCGTAGTATCTGCGCACAGCTACAGAGTGCGCTGCTCGTCAGACACCACAAAATGTGTCCTACTGCTTTACTACATGTCTTGCGTGTTTTCATATTATTTAGCACCAATTCAGAATCGTGTGTAGTCTCCGCCAATGCTATTCCGATATCGTTATTCTTAATATTTTGGGAGAATGAATCGTAGTATCTGCGCACAGCTACAGAGTGCGCTGCTCGTCAGACACCACAAAATGTGTCCTACTGCTTTACTACATGTCTTGCGTGTTTTCATATTATTTAGCACCAATTCAGAATCGCGTGTAGTCTCCGCCAAAGCTATTCCGAAATCGTTATTCTTAATATTTTGGGAGAATGAAACGTAGTATCTGCGATAAACTACAGATGGCGCTGCCCGTCCCACACCACAAAATGTGTTCTACTGCTTTACTACATGTCTTGCGTGTTTTCATATTATTTAGCACCAATTCAGATTCGCGTGTAGACTCCGCCAAAGCTATTCCGAAATCGTTATTCTTAATATTTTGGGAGAATGAAACGTAGTATCTGCGATAAACTACAGATGGCGCTGCCCGTCCCACACCACAAAATGTGTCCTACTGCTTTACTACATGTCTTGCGTGTTTTCATATTATTTAGCACCAATTCAGAATCGTGTGTAGTCTCCGCCAATGCTATTCCGAAATCGTTATTCTTAATATTTTGGGAGAATGAAACGTAGTATCTGCGATAAACTACAGATGGCGCTGCCCGTCCCACACCACAAAATGTGTCCTACTGCTTTACTACATGTCTTGCGTGTTTTCATATTATTTAGCACCAATTCAGAATCGTGTGTAGTCTCCGCCAATGCTATTCCGATATCGTTATTCTTAATATTTTGGGAGAATGAATCGTAGTATCTGCGCACAGCTACAGAGTGCGCTGCTCGTCAGACACCACAAAATGTGTCCTACTGCTTTACTACATGTCTTGCGTGTTTTCATATTATTTAGCACCAATTCAGAATCGTGTGTAGTCTCCGCCAATGCTATTCCGATATCGTTATTCTTAATATTTTGGGAGAATGAATCGTAGTATCTGCGCACAGCTACAGAGTGCGCTGCTCGTCAGACACCACAAAATGTGTCCTACTGCTTTACTACATGTCTTGCGTGTTTTCATATTATTTAGCACCAATTCAGAATCGCGTGTAGTCTCCGCCAAAGCTATTCCGAAATCGTTATTCTTAATATTTTGGGAGAATGAAACGTAGTATCTGCGATAAACTACAGATGGCGCTGCCCGTCCCACACCACAAAATGTGTTCTACTGCTTTACTACATGTCTTGCGTGTTTTCATATTATTTAGCACCAATTCAGAATCGCGTGTAGTCTCCGCCAAAGCTATTCCGAAATCGTTATTCTTAATATTTTGGGAGAATGAAACGTAGTATCTGCGATAAACTACAGATGGCGCTGCCCGTCCCACACCACAAAATGTGTCCTACTGCTTTACTACATGTTTTGTGTGTTTTCATATTATTTAGCACCAATTCAGAATCGTGTGTAGTCTCCGCCAATGCTATTCCGAAATCGTTATTCTTAATATTTTGGGAGAATGAAACGTAGTATCTGCGATAAACTACAGATGGCGCTGCCCGTCCCACACCACAAAATGTGTCCTACTGCTTTACTACATGTCTTGCGTGTTTTCATATTATTTAGCACCAATTCAGAATCGTGTGTAGTCTCCGCCAATGCTATTCCGATATCGTTATTCTTAATATTTTGGGAGAATGAAACGTAGTATCTGCGCACAGCTACAGAGTGCGCTGCTCGTCAGACACCACAAAATGTGTCCTACTGCTTTACTACATGTCTTGCGTGTTTTCATATTATTTAGCACCAATTCAGAATCGCGTGTAGTCTCCGCCAAAGCTATTCCGAAATCGTTATTCTTAATATTTTGGGAGAATGAAACGTAGTATCTGCGATAAACTACAGATGGCGCTGCCCGTCCCACACCACAAAATGTGTTCTACTGCTTTACTACATGTCTTGCGTGTTTTCATATTATTTAGCACCAATTCAGATTCGCGTGTAGACTCCGCCAAAGCTATTCCGAAATCGTTATTCTTAATATTTTGGGAGAATGAAACGTAGTATCTGCGCACAGCTACAGAGTGCGCTGCTCGTCAGACACCACAAAATGTGTCCTACTGCTTTACTACATGTCTTGCGTGTTTTCATATTATTTAGCACCAATTCAGAATCGCGTGTAGTCTCCGCCAAAGCTATTCCGAAATCGTTATTCTTAATATTTTGGGAGAATGAAACGTAGTATCTGCGATAAACTACAGATGGCGCTGCCCGTCCCACACCACAAAATGTGTTCTACTGCTTTACTACATGTCTTGCGTGTTTTCATATTATTTAGCACCAATTCAGAATCGCGTGTAGTCTCCGCCAAAGCTATTCCGAAATCGTTATTCTTAATATTTTGGGAGAATGAAACGTAGTATCTGCGATAAACTACAGATGGCGCTGCCCGTCCCACACCACAAAATGTGTTCTACTGCTTTACTACATGTCTTGCGTGTTTTCATATTATTTAGCACCAATTCAGATTCGCGTGTAGACTCCGCCAAAGCTATTCCGAAATCGTTATTCTTAATATTTTGGGAGAATGAAACGTAGTATCTGCGATAAACTACAGATGGCGCTGCCCGTCCCACACCACAAAATGTGTCCTACTGCTTTACTACATGTCTTGCGTGTTTTCATATTATTTAGCACCAATTCAGATTCGCGTGTAGACTCCGCCAAAGCTATTCCGAAATCGTTATTCTTAATATTTTGGGAGAATGAAACGTAGTATCTGCGATAAACTACAGATGGCGCTGCCCGTCCCACACCACAAAATGTGTCCTACTGCTTTACTACATGTCTTGCGTGTTTTCATATTATTTAGCACCAATTCAGAATCGTGTGTAGTCTCCGCCAATGCTATTCCGAAATCGTTATTCTTAATATTTTGGGAGAATGAAACGTAGTATCTGCGCACAGCTACAGAGTGCGCTGCTCGTCAGGCACCACAAAATGTGTCCTACTGCTTTACTACATGTCTTGCGTGTTTTCATATTATTTAGCACCAATTCAGATTCGCGTGTAGACTCCGCCAAAGCTATTCCGAAATCGTTATTCTTAATATTTTGGGAGAATGAAACGTAGTATCTGCGCACGACTACAGAGGGCGCTGCTCGTCCCACACCACAAAATGTGTCCTACTGCTTTACTACATGTCTTGCGTGTTTCACACTATTTAGCACCAATTCAGAATCGTGTGTAGTCTCCGCCAATACTATTCCGAAATCGTTATTCTTAATATTTTGGGACAATGAAACGTAGTACCTGCGCACGGCTACAGAGGGCACTTCGTGTCCCACACCACAAAATGTGTCCTACTGCTTTACTACATGTCTTGCGTGTTTTCACACTATTTAGCACCAATTCAGAATCGTGTGTAGTCTCCGCCAATGCTATTCCGAAATCGTTATTCTTAATATTTTGGGAGAATGAAACGTAGTATCTGCGATAAACTACAGATGGCGCTGCTCGTCCCACACCACAAAATGTGTCCTACTGCTTTACTACATGTCTTGCGTGTTTCACACTATTTAGCACCAATTCAGAATCGTGTGTAGTCTCCGCCAATACTATTCCGAAATCGTTATTCTTAATATTTTGGGACAATGAAACGTAGTATCTGCGCACGGCTACAGAGGGCACTTCGTGTCCCACACCACAAAATGTGTCCTACTGCTTTACTACATGTCTTGCGTGTTTTCATATTATTTAGCACCAATTCAGATTCGCGTGTAGTCTCCGCCAAAGCTATTCCGAAATCGTTATTCTTAATATTTTGGGAGAATGAAACGTAGTATCTGCGCACAGCTACAGAGTGCGCTGCTCGTCAGACACCACAAAATGTGTCCTACTGCTTCACTACATGACTTTTGTGTTTTCATATTATTTAGCACCAATTCAGAATCGTGTGTAGTCTCCGGCAATGCTGTTCCGAAATCGTTATTCTTAATATTTTGGGAGAATGATACATAGTATCTGCGCCCAGCAACAGAGTGCGCTGATCGACCCTCACCACAAAATGTGTCCTACTGCTTCACTACATGACTTTTGTGTTTTCATATTATTTAGCACCAATTCAGAATCGTGTGTAGTCTCCGGCAATGGTATTCCGAAATCGTTATTGTTAATATTTTGGGAGAATGATACATAGTATCTGCGATCACCTACAGAGTGCGCTGCGCGACCCTCACCACAAAATGTGTCGTCCTGCTTTACTACATGACTTTTGTGTTTTCATATTATTTAGCACCAATTCAGAATCGTGTGTAGTCTCCGCCAATGGTATTCCGAAATCGTTATTCTTAATATTTTGGGAGAATGATACATAGTATCTGCGCCCAGCAACAGAGTGCGCTGCTCGTCCCACACCACAACATGTGTCCTACTGCTTTACTACATGTCTCGCGTGTTTTCATATTATTTAGCACCAATTCAGAATCGTGTGTAGTCTCCGCCAATGCTATTCCGAAATCGTTATTCGTTATATTTTGGGAGAATAATACATACTACTCACCTCAAGTAATGTCATCAAACCTGTATCAGTTACCTCATTACTTTGAACGAAATATTGTACATGTTGTATGAGTCATAGATCAGTTGTGTAGTAAATTTTCAATCTAAGAACGAGTTGTTCCTAAAGGGGCTGCAGTACTTTTGCTGGCCTGACACAGCTGATGGATAGCATTCACCCTAGCTATCACCACTTTATTGTCTCGGTTTAGGTCGCAAAGACAACTAGGGTCATACGTGTCCACATCCGAATTATATAAGACAAAGCGAGCATATAAAAAAGACTACACGCTAATCCAAATCGACGAAAGAGAAGACAGGTAAAATCAGGGACGTTGAGAAAGGTGTTTAAAACACGCCATAGAAAAGCTGAGGTCCTGAACTAAAACTTAAAAGGCCTTCGCGATATTGCTACAACGGATAAAAAGTAAAACACTGTCTTCAACCCGCGCGTGGTTCGCTTAAATGCCCGTTATCTCAGACGGTAAGCTCAAACGAGAACGTAGGCGTTTAAAGTAGGGGCATTCGGCCAGGAAATGGCCGACAGTCAAAGGTGAAGCACAATGAGCACGAAGTGGTGGGGGAGCACCACTTAAACGGCAGTGGCTAAGAAGACAGTGTCCAGTACGCAACCTAGTTAAAACGATCTCCTCGCAGCGAGATGCGGTCGTCCAAGCCATTGTGAGAGGCTCAATAACCCGGAGCTTGTTCCCACGACGGGAGGACCAGTGGTGACGCCAGTGATACCACCTGCTGACAGACGGCAACACAGAGAGAATCGCAGCGAATATAGGAACTAAATGGCAGAGTGTGTGAGCAGATGACGTAATTGAAAAGCCTGTGTCGCCAGATGTGCTGCGTGTCCTGATACAGGGCGAAGAGCTCTGCTGTAAATACTGACCAGTGCTCCAGGAGCCGATACCAAAAAACTTCGGCGACAGTGACAAAGGCACACCGACACACGCTCAGCCCGAAACCAGTCAGTATACACAAAGATACTATCGCAAAGTTCCCTGCAAAGGGCGTGAAACTGCAGACGATAGAGCGAGGCGCGAACAATGTCCTTAGGACAAGGTAAACACGGGTCATTGCACGAAGCCAAGGTGGTGAAGGGTTTAAACCCGCCAGTGAAGTTCCAGGTAACATGAAGTTATGCTGCCAGGGCAAGAGCTGAATACGAACTCCAGGAGGTAACTGGGAAGAGGGACACACCCCATACTTGCAATCGAAGGCGTTATCTGCGAAGGAGGCACAGGACAGGTGGTCACACACGGTAGACAAACAGTATGCGTATCTGCTGAAGAGAAAGTCACAACATTAGGATATTGGTAGTTCAGCACCTTTTGCAAACAGACTCTCAACCGGGCTAGTGTAAAGACGCCAGTGGTCGAACAGATGCCACAATGGTGGGTAATACTGAAATGGTGTAAGAGGGATGGACGTGCAGGTGCATAAATGAAACACCTGTAGTCTAGTTTCGAACAGAAAAGGGTCATGTACAAACGGAGGAGGGTGGCTCGATCTGCTCCCCACAAAGCACCACTGAGGACATGTAGGACAGAGGGACTGCATACAGCAGGCTGCCAAGTGAGTCATGTGGAAGGATCAAGAAAGCTTCCTATCGAGCATGAGCCCCAGGAATTCCATAGGTTCAACGAACAGAGGATCAAGAGGCCCAACATGTAAAGACGGTGGAAGAAACCAACTACACCTTGAGTAATTCATACGAACGGTTTTGTCAGTGAGAAAACTCCAGCCATTGTCGACACTCCATGAATGAGGACGATCGAGAGATCACTGAAGACACCGCTCAAGAAGTCAGTGGTGAACTTCAATAGATGCAAAATTGTCAACGAAAATGGAGCTGCAGATACCCAGCGGAAGACAGGCCATTATAAGGCTAATGACTATAGCAAAGGCGACGACGCTCAGGATGGAACCCAGAGTCACACCGTTTTCCTGAAGGCATCCAACAAGGCCAAGCCCACACGACCTTTAAAACCCAAGCTTTTAAAAATTCCTCAAGGAAACGGAGCATGCGGCCACGGAAGCCCCACGTGTAGATAGTACACAGGATATAAGTCCTGCAGCAGGTAGTGTAGGCTTTCTCTAAACTGAAATACACAGCCAGTCTGGTATCTGCGCAGAAAACCATTCATGACATGGGTGAACGAAGTGACGAGATGGTAAAATGCAGAATGGAGTGCTCGAAATTCACACTGCCAGACTCTAGCAACCATACCAGTCGGGTATGACTCATGTTCCATTACATTGCAAACACAGCTGGTAAGAGAAATGGGGCAGTAGCTAGAAGGAAGGTGTTTGTCTTTACCTTGCTTAGGTATAGGTATGACAGTGGTTTCACGACAGTGTCTGGGAAACGTGCTCCCTGCCCACATGTGGTTGAACCTATCAACCAGAAGTTCTTGCCTGCAAGAGAAAGGTGTTGCAATATCTGAATGTGAACATCATCTGGTTGGTTGGTTGGTTTGTTTAGAGGCGGGAGAAGGGACTAAACTATGAGGTAATTGGTCCATTGGTCCTAATAATACAATGCCACAAGTGTGAGAATAAAACGGACAGAACATAACACAAAACGGAAAGAAAGGGAAAGCCACAAGAATGAAGGGAAGGCAACGAACACTAAAAGGAACAAAAGAGGACAAGAAAACAACAGAGACGCTGGAAACAGAAGAGACTAAAACATGGAAGTAGATTAGAGTGGCTGGCCAACCACAAGAATAAAAATGGAAAGCCAGCCACTCTGCAATACATTAAAACCTCCACCCTAAAAGCACTGGGGTGAAGGACACAGAGGGACAAAGGACATGCGCTAAAACCTTGATAGAAGTATAAAACCCACTCTCACGGATAAAACGTAAAACTAAAGCTGCTGTGGAGACATTGTCGCCCAACACAGAAGGCAGGGTGCTGGGAAAGTTTGCCGCAGTGGGCAGTCTAGCAAGAGGTTGACGACTGTCATTTGGGAGCCACAGCGACACTGAGGTGGGTCCTCACGACGGAGTAGGTAACCACGCGTTAGCCACATATGGCCAATGTGGAGCCTGCATAGGACAACTGATTCCCTGCGAGAGGCCTGCGTGGAAGACTTCCACACATTCATAGTCTCCTTAATGACACACAGCTTGTTGTGCGTGCTGTTACGCCATTCCATCTCCCAAAGCCGGAAAACCTTGCAGTGTAAGAACGCAGGTCAGCTCCAGAAGTGGTTTCCGCATCACCTATTTGGTCAGCCTGTTAGCAAGTTCGTTGCAGGTGATTCTGAAGTGTCCTAAGGTCCACACAAACACCGCAGAATGGTGGGACTGTTCCAGGGCAAAGATGGAATCCTGAATGGAGTCGATAGCTTGTAGGCCGCTCAGTGAGTCAGTACACAGGAGAAATGACTCTCCACGTCATGAGCGGATGTACTCAAGAGCATAAGATATGGCTGCCACCTCTGCAGCTAACTGGCAAGGAGTGCTGCTCAACCTGTCCTCCATGAACGTATGTGAAGTCTATGTGACCATCAGCCATTGAGCCGTCGGTGTAAACCGCTTCAGAGCCCTGGAACACGTCAAGAATTGAGAGGAAGTGACAGCAGAGAGCAGCAGGGTTAACAGAGTCCTTAGGGCCATGCAAAAGGTCAGGATGAAGCTGCAGCCGAGATGTACACCGTACGTGAACCAACCACAAGTAGAGGTGGTAAAGGGAAGGACTCCCATTCGGAGAGAAGAGACCGCACGCGAACTGCAATACTTAGCCCTGCTCTGGGCCGCTGATGCGGGAGATGGACTGCCACGGTCGGGAAAAGGGGATGGTAATTCAGATGCTCAGGTGAACTATGAATGTGTGCTGCATAACTGGCGAGCAGTTGCGCACATCTGATCTGCAGTGGAGGGACACCAGCCTCCACCAGTACTCCAGCACAGACTCGTCCTAGGAGCTCCTGTTGCTAATCGAACTCCACAGTGGTGCACAGGGTCAAGTAAATGCAATGCTGAAAGTGCTGCCAAACCTTAAACCACACTTCCACAGTTAATTCAGGATTCAACAAGGGCTCTGTAGAGCTGCAGCAGCATAGAGCGATCTGCTCCCAAATTGGTGTTGCGCAGCCAACAGAGGGCATTGAGGTGTTACCAGCACTTCTGATTAAGCTGACTAAGATGAGGGAGCCAAGTCAATCAAGCGTCGAAAACCAGTCCTAAAAATTGATATGTCTCCACTACGGTGAGTGGATCATCATTAAGGTAAAGTGAGGATTCCGGATGAACAGTACGACACTGACAGAAGTGCATGACACACGACTTAGCAGCTGAAAACCAGAAGCCGTGGGCTAGAGCCCATGATGGCGCCTTGTGGATGGCTCCGTGGCGCCGCTCAGCAACAACAGTACTGAAGCAGCAGTACGAAATGCAGAAGTCGTCTGCATACAGAGAAGGTGAGACGGAGGGGCCGACAGCTGTTGCGAGACCGTTAATGGCCACTAAAAATACAGAGACTCAATACAGGGCCCTGGGGGACTCCAATCTCCTGGATATGGATGGAAGTATGGGAGTCACCAACTTGGATCGAAAAGTACAGAGCGACAGCAAGTTTTGGATAAAAAAATCGGGAGTGGTGCCCGGAGACCCCACTTATACAATGTGGCAAGGATATGATGTCGCCAAGTTGTGTCGTATGCTTTACCTAAGTCAAAAAAGACAGCAGTCAGGTGTTGCCATCTGGAAAAGGCTGTTCAAATGGCAGACTCGATGGACACAAGATTATCAGTGGTAGAACAACCCTGGCGGAAGCCACCCTGAGATGGAGCCAGCAAGCCACATGACTCCAGGACCCGACCCAACCCAACTGCCAACATACCATACGATCAGGCCCAGGAGCTATGTTGGGACAATGTGCAAGGCACTGAGGAGCTCCCACTCTGTAAATGGGGCATTATAGCTATATTGTGTAGTGAATGAGAGGACATTCCCTTCCAGCCGCCATTTGAGTGTGTGAAAGGCTGGGGGTTATCCTCCAATGCAGAGCACGAGCTGAGTGCTTGGTAATCACGTTCGTGTCGGTACATAACTCGCCATTTATGGTAATACTGGGGACAGCTGTTGGGGCCTGGTACCCGAAAAGACGTCTCATCTTTGCCCAGACTTGGGAAGGTGCCATGTGGCACCAAATGGCGGAGACATATCTCTCCCAATACCCCTTCCGTTGTTTGATGAGGTAGCAAACACAGGCACGGAGCCGTTTAAAGGCTATGAGGTGCTCCAGGGAAGGGTGCTGCTTATGTTGCTGTAGAGCTCGCCGGCGCTCCTGAATTGCTTCAGCTACTTCTGGCTATCACAAAGGGACTGCCTTACACCTCGGGCACACTAAAGAGCGAGTGATCGCGTTTTCTGCCGCTGAAACAATTGTGCTGTTCACCTGCTCAAACATCACATCGATGTTACCATGTGTGGGAGATTCAGTGGTGACATTGATAAATCAATGGCTGAGTAACTACCATGAGCCACAATGAAATGCGTGACGGCCCCAGTATTTAAGAGGCAGAGGTCAAACTGCGACAGTAAAGTTTCGACATCTCTGCCTCAGCCAGTAAGCATGGTACCACCCCACAAGGGATTTAGGGCATTAAAATCTCCCAGAAGTAGGAAAGTTTTAGGGAGTTGATCAATCAGTGCAGCTAATACATTCAGGAGTACTGCACCATCTGGAGGGAGATATACATTGCAGACAGTTATTTCCTATATCATACTTATTCTGACAGCCACAGCTTCAAGAGGGGTTGGAAGGGGTACATGTTCACTACAGACAGAGTTTAGGACAAACACAGACTCCACCTGACACTATTATAGTCGCTATGGTTCCTTTAATATCCCTTATAGCCACGGAGGGCAGGGATTCGCATTGCTGGGAACCAGGTTTCTTGGAGAGCAATGCAGATAGCAGGTGTAAAGCTTAACAGTTGCCATAGCTCAGCGTGAAGCCCTACGACCAGCTGCTTTTGAGCTCTTCAGCCACTGGCATGTGTTGTCTTTCCCACTAGAAGAAACCTGAAAAGGGAGTGACCCAAGAGACCCCTACCTAGCGAGAGAAGCCGAAAAAGACTTACGCTTCTCTGGCTTAGAAGTGGGGATAGATATCACCAATGGTTTGGGGGGGGGGGGGGGGTTGCTCCTGAAGTAGGTGGTGCAGGAGCAACAGGGAGGGAAATGACCCCACCATCTAGGAGGCAGGTGTAGCCTTCCGGGCCCTGGGTTGGTGGAGCTGATGATGCCAGAACTGTTGTTATGGCGGTGTAAGACAATGTCATACACACAGGATGCAGGCGTTCAAATTTTCTCTTAGCCTCAGTGTAGGTCCGTCTGTCCAGGGTCTTTTACTCCATGATTTTCCTTTCTTTCTGGAGAACCCTGCAGTCAGGCAAGCAAGGCGAATGGTGCTCTCCGCAGCTGACACAGATGGGAGGTGGGGCACATGGAGTATTAGGATGTGATGGGCATCTTTCTCAGCATGTGACGCTGGAAGTACAGTGGGAAGACATTTGGCCGAACTTCCAGCACTTAAAGCACCACATTGGGGGAGGGATATAGGGCTTTACATCACACTGGTAGACCATCACCTTGACCTTGACCTTCTTGGGCAATGTATCACCCTCAAAGGCCAAGATGAAGGCACCAGTGGCAACCTGATTATCCTTCGGACCCCGGTGGACACGCCAGACGAAATGTACGCCTCGCCACTCTAAATTGGCACACAGTTCATCGTTGGACTGCAAAAGAAGGTCTCTGTGAAATATGATACCCTGGACCATATTTAAGCTCTTATGGGGCGTGATGGTTACAGAAACATGCCCCAGGTTGTCACAAGCGAGTAACTCCTGTGACTGGACAGAGTGTGCTGGTTTGATCAAGACTGACCCAGATCTCATTTTGGACAAGTCCTCCACCTGCCCAAACTTGTCCTCTAAATGCTCAACAAAAAACTGAGGCTTCATCATCATGAAAGATTCCCCATCAGCTCTCTAACATACAAGGTACCAGGGCGAATAAGATCCACTGCCATTCTTAGCCTGACGTTCCTCCCATGGTGTGGCCAGGGAGGGGAACGATTTGTGGTCATACTTCTGTGCATTGAGCTCATGATCGCTTAGAGAGTGCTGGTGTTTCACCACCAGCAAGAGATGATGGACTACGCTTCATTGCATGTCATCCACCCTAATGCCACCCACTCCAACCAGGGGCCCTCCCCACGGGCGCCACCCAGCTGCAGCAAAGGTCACCTGGCAGGATGGCCATTACCGTGAGTCCAAATGCCCCAGGGGGATGGGCATCTATGCCTTAGCATACGTGGGGAGTTAACGGTGCAGGCATAAGCAGAGCAATCACTGTGTGGTCAAGAGGCTACAACCAACGGGGTACATGGTGGCCCCACCACAACAGACTGGCTACCGTGTTGGATATCAGGTGCAATGGTCATTGTCGATGCAGAAATCAACACTGCATAGTGCATGGTGGAAAACGCACCCAGGAAGGTGTCCTCGCCCAAGAGAATTGGCAGGACTGCAATGCGATGACGAGAAAGTGGGCTAACAATCTCAATGCACGATGGACACGATGCACCTTGTAAGGTGCCCTTCCCCAATTGGCTCGCTCTTCGGGAAAATTTTTAAGAATGTAGATCAAACCCTACAGGGGCCCATCACATAAAGGCCGAAACGTGTGAAACTGCTTTTAGTCGCCTCATGTGAAAGGCAGGAATACCTCTGGACTATTCAAACCCCCGGACCCGCAGGGAGGGAACTTCGTCAGGCTCTGGCGCAGAGGATCGGAATGAAGTGAGAGCATGACCTAGCTCCCTCATAGTAAAGGTGGTTTCAGCACTCATGATTCTGAGAAGAGAAGGCTATCACCCGAGCCGCCTCCGCTCGTTTCCCATGGAAAAAGGCAAGGTGATAGTGGGAGGACTCAAAATCTCAGCAAAATGGTGGCCCAAGGTAGCAATAGGGTCCACTATGACCGTCTGTTACTGTCATGCCAAAATCGGGGAATGGATCTTGGTACCAGAGAACCATCAGGTTGGCCCACACAATGGATGAGGGAGTGGAACTGTTAAAAGAACTAGTGAGTAAAATCCAGACAGCATTTTTGCTATCCCAAAGAATGCGACGACACAGTGCACGCAACTGTTTGTGATGAATGCAGTTTGCCATCGAAGGATAATTAAAAATGTGGAGAGAATGTGGCCACGCGAATCGAGTTGCGGCACACCTCAGCCCACAAAAGGACTGGGAAATGGTGTGGTAAAGAGGAAGTGCGAGGAATGGAACCTTCTGCAGCGTTAAGGATAACATTTGTAATACAATCTACCTAGTCTTCACAACGGGGGGAAATGATGTTCGTGGAAGTTCGCCAGGGAGAAGTAAAACCTGCAGTCTGGAAGAAATGTTAGAGCTCAAAGCAGTCGTGAGGACGCAACTTTGTTTCCTGAAGGAAGAGAACAAGTGGACACTGCGACACTAGGAGCAGCTGTAAACACTCTTAGTTGGATCAAAGACCTTGAACGTTCCATTGCAGGAGAGTTATGATGAAAAAATGAAGGGGTGTCACCTTGACGGTTGCCGAGTGTCAGCCCTTAAAGACTCACTGTTACAGGGTGGAGAGGCTGGAGGATCCTGCTTCATAATCTACAGAGGCGTCCGCATTCTCCCTCTGTCGATCTGCAGGGTCCAGGGCAGAAAAACGGCTGGTGGTACGCACCAGCGATGTGGAGGTCAGCTGGGCGAAAGTATCACATGGCGACACAATCGAAGAGGATCTCTGAGTCGGCGAAGGAGAAGACCGTTTCCCTTTGTTTGACTTTTTGGACCTTTCCGGTTGGCAGAGGAAGACTCAGATGTTTGTTGTTGGCTGGTGGGGCATAGGAAGTCTTCACAGGAGTATTTCTTCTGTCCTTTCCGGTCTGCCGGTTGTTTGTCAGGTAACTTCGGCCCTGTAGGTGAATGTTTGGTGTCTTGTTGCACACCTGGACGAGAAGATGGCAATGCTACCAAGACATTCAGCGACTTCACAAACGCAGCGCTGAATTTGAGGTTGCATGTCTCTGTGGCCGTGCCCTTCATGGAGCGAGATGTAGCAAGAACAAGGATAGTTTGTGTATTTAATTTACAAACACTTCGTGCTAATTGGCTGAGCCACGATGATTAGAAGTCGCTGGCCACTGTCAAGAGGAAGCTTTCGACATCAACATGCGAGCGACCAGGTAAGGCACTTTCTCCTTTACCTGAATCTCCTGGACAGCTCACTCACTGACACACATGGGAAAATCTCGAAAGCATATGGCATGATCGCCACTGCAGTTGATACAGCAGAGAGGAGGTGGACAATCGCCCTCATGCACTTCCCTACCATAGGTTACACATTTGGCTGGGTGTGGACAAGACATTCAAGTTTGGTTGAAATGATGGTACCAGTAGCAGCGCATCAGGTTTGGAATTTATAGTCTGACTGTGGTAACTTCATTGCCTGTTTTGATTGTGGAGAGAAGCACCATATAAAGGTGAGAAAAAGAATGCCTGTGGACACTAAGGATGTATCTACCTTTTTTATCACCCAGTGGACGGCAATGACACCCTGATCAGAGAGGTACATTTGGATTTCTACCTCAGTCAGATCCTCGAGCAGCCTCGTGTAAATAATACCATGGAAAGAATTCAACGTTATATGGCCCTCGACATTAACAGGATAGCTGAGGAGAAGTGAAATGGCAAACAGTTGTGCTTAATAATCAGAAGTTGTTCCCAAAAGCAAAGTGCCATTGCGTAAACAAGAGCAGGATTTCACAAGGGCAGCAATTGCATCAACCCCTTTCTGAATAAGAAACGGATTTACTGTCGCAAATGAATGATGTCTTCATCACGTGAAACTACGAGGAACCATGGTGTAGCTGGGTCTTTGAATCAGGAGCTTCATTTCATTTACATTTAGTGGATGTGGACCGCGAAGATGGTGATTGGCTCATTGCGAGAAAATCCTCCACGATTGACAGCATCTCCGATGGCGCATTCCCTCCAACTGGGTGCTGCCCCCTCAGAGAGAGGCTCACCCACCTTAGGTGACTGTTCACACCGCAGGTCCCACCTCCCAAACATCTGACAGAGCGACCAGTCGGCAATTTGGGAAGGTAGCAGCTCAGGCCATCATCCCTCCCTGAGCCTAGCATGTACCAAGGGTACGTGCGAACCTTACCTGTCGAGCTGGGGCCGGGAATCGCACGTTACCCAGTCACCTGTTATGCATCAGACGCGTTGGCTGGCCTTCCGGAGCGCACAGGGATGAAGAAGGAAAAGAGGAGCCTCAAACGCCGATGCGGAGGAACGATAGGAGAAGGGGAACGAAGAAAGAAAAAAAAAAAAAAAAAGGAACGAAAAACAGTGGTGAGACTGTTCTTATGTCAGCTACTAAAAATTCGGAATACATTCCCAAAAACAGCAAGACATGTTCCCCAAAGGGGTGGAAAAGTAATAGCAGGAGGACAGACATGCAGCACGGAAGGAAAAAGATGCTTCGAAGACTGGGGCCCTGTGGTAGCAAAGTACAAACCCGCCGAAGAGCGGTGAGCCCCCTGGGGTGTCACCACTTTATGTCAAAGGCTTCCTCTTGACAGTGGCTAGCGACTTCTAATAATCGTGGCTCAGCCAATTAGCACGAAGTGTTTGTAAATTAAATACACAAACTATCCTTGTGAATTACTCTACTCATTATGTCTATCCAAATCAACACCTCTACAATGGTACATGATATTTTTGACTGACTGCAATGTAAGTTTATAGTGATAGGAAGTATTTTCTTCATGTGATATCGTTACAACTGAACAGTCTTCACATTTTTTTTTTCTTTACATGCGCTGTGAAACATTGCTTAATGCCCAATTTCATGATTCTAGGTTAAAGTATTGTACAGATTTTGATCAGTGTTTGCGAGTATCAAAATATGACAAATGGCTGTATATTTTGATTGCAGTGACTTAGATGCTTCAATTTTTAATATCGCCAATGAACAGCAGACGTTAGTACCTGACAAATTTAACCTTGACACTCGTTCCAAACAAAATTGTCTTAACAGTCCGACAGACGCAATGATCTTATAAGGGTTCTATTTGTACATACTGAGGTAGAGAAGCCTAGAAAAAGCGACAATTTACGGTAAATGCCTTGGGCTAGTCCGGTACAGTAAGGGTTGTGGATTCGACCTCGTTCAAAGCGAATTTTTATTTTCTTTCCTATTGTTACTCTTTCACTTTTGATAACTGACACCCGCTTTCATTATGCTGGTTGTCAAACTGATTTCACATTTAATATGTGGCTTATAGTACAGTCCTCAGAGCAACATCGGTTGCAAGCTGTTCTTGGACCACGAACATTCGAACGACGGCACGTTGCCACAGCAGCACTAACTTGACAGTGGAAAAACGTCTGTCAACATTTTGTAATGCTGGTTTTTCCATTAGTTGATTTTGCACCTATAAACCAGCGTCTGTTCTTTTCCTTTATATTCAGTAACATCAGCGCGTGTTGATGCCGACATTAGGGGAAAAAAAATTGTACACGATTCACTGAACCCCGCACGTGCCAGTCTTAAACCGTACTCGCTCGTTTCTCTCACCAACACGAAAACCGCCATCTTTTTAATGAATGGGAAGTAAATTCGCCTCACCTACTTTCCGGATTGTCTCCTGCACAAAGGCCACAAGGTGAACGATTTCAGGGTGAGATAACGTGTCAATCTACATCACGCTTCAGTCCGCTCTCCAATCACCATCCCCGTCCTACCCTTCTCATAAGAAAGTTATGTTCAAGTAATTTTTTTTTTAAATGTGCAAACAGACGAGTTCTGTACAAACGACACAACAGTTTCAAACACTTCAAATATTACATTTTTACGAAATGACATTGGCCAAGGGTTTCTTTCGACGGTATATGTATTCAAATTGATTATACTGTAAATAACTGTTGGCGAAGTGGTGTACGAGGAATACTGACAAGAGACCCGGTCTACGTTCTTCCATGCTAGGCTTTGGCGTGAAGATACGTAGCGTTCGACGGCCGTCCACCAGCTACAATACTGAAGAATACTATTATCCCATTAAATTACTTGACAGGTGCTACTTCACGCCATGGAACTCGTTTCCTCCAATCAGAGCTCTCAACGTCACGCCCGAACAGATCGTGGTAGCTCAACTGCCACTACGATTTCGCATTCCATACACAGCACTAGCCGAACACTACTGGATCCTTCTGCACTGGACGCGATGCAGTGTCACACATACAGCTGTTAAAATCACAGAGATCAGTTTACATAAGGTAAGCTACGCACGACATTACATTGAGCTGAATTTTTCATCGTTGCTCGTGTAGTACCATTGTAATAAATGAAACAGCTTTATTCATCACAGTGGCTTAGGGGAGTGGCTAGTGTATTAACCCGTCGTATAGAAGGTCGTGGGTTTGAATTTCGTGAAATACAGCGATTTTTTTATTGACTTTAATCAAGACTTTTCATTATTTTTATTCAAATACTTGATTTAAATGTAATTTTATTTTCTAATATTTTGCCACATCATTTTCACTGTCGTATTGTCTTTTAATTTTCCTTCCTAATTTTTTCGTTGAATCTACCTGTATCGTCTAAAACCTACAACCAAGTGCCAACCAAGGCTGCTCATCGTGTGGCAAACTGGCAGTTGGAATAGCCAGATTGAGGATAGTTTCAGGCAACCAGTGAATGATAGCGAGAGTTAGTTTTTTAGCGCTGAAACTGAACATTTTTCTGTGTTGAGTTTCATCATAAAGGTTAGCTTTAGTCGTCGTGAATAAACTGACTGATTTTATTAACGCCGCTGGTTGCTGACCGTCGTTTTCTCGGATACATGGCACATCGCGACGTTATGCTTAGATTAGGAAATGAGTTTAAAGTCAAGTCTACAAAACGCGTCGTCTGCCTCAGTTCAGTCAATTGTCACTTAAAATCAGCTGTCAACAGAGCGTCTCCTATTTCCGTTGCACCTCGCGATGGCCGCTTCGAACATTGCTCCGCGTTACACATTAACAGCATTTGTGAAGAGAGGCGCCGTTTTGCGTGTCACAAAAACCGAGCAGTAGCCGGCAGCAACACTGTAGCGGAAAGTGACAGCCCACTATTGAGTGACTTTCATCGAACTATAGTTCCCAGTAATCGACGATGAAAATGAATGAACAGTGTAGTACTAGCCTTTTGTATTATGTAATAGCAACTTTTCACACATGAAGACTACTGTAGAGATAAACTGAATGAGGCTGTGGTGTTTGAAACACAGTGCATTTGTTTTCGCGAGGATGGGGATTAATTCCCAACCAACGGTATATCCCAAACTACTTTAGATAAATGTTGGGATTGCACCTATGTCAAGGCCAACTACTTGTCAATCCTTGTGAAACAAAACCAGTCCTATATCCTTAACGTGATTCACAGATGAAAACCAACACCTTTTGAGCTCCAAATATTTTTGATACAGGCGAGGGCCTGAAGTGCAGCTATCAACTCCACTGTAGAATTTTGTGCATTCATTGGGTAGAAAACGGTGTTCGAAAAAATTAATATGGGCGTTTTCTCCGTCTAGCGCTGCTTGTGTAGAGCTGATTGAACGATACATGTTCTGGAAGGACTGAGTGGAATTAATGGTAAATTTCTCGAACTGAATCAGCCTTAATGCCGTGCCTAAGGTCACATGGTGGGACAGGCACCATGCTGGTACTTGTGATGTCAGTACAAGAGTTCAAGCTTAGGAAGTTGAAACTATTCCGCTTATAGTTTCCACTCCTTTTAAAAACTCGTTTCTTCCTCGACTTTCAGCTAATTGTTCTTATGCAAGTGTGGAATATGCCATGTACAGTGCTAACTAAATGATTAATTTCTTATTTACAATACTATTTCACGTAATTTCCTAACTTGTGTCAATTTATCAATTTCTGCTGAACTTTGTTAATTACAAGAAATGGTCATTGAAATTGTTAAAACAATATGTAATGGTGAAATCTGAGTAAGATAATCAGTAATTGCAATCGTGTGTATGCCACTCATGAAGTCCATTGCATTGTACATCTGTTGGCCCAAACTTTGTAACCAGATAACTCTTGATTATCCAGTTAAGCCCGTAATTACAAATTTGCATAAAATAACAAAATTTCAAACATGACACCTAAATACGTGAGTAATCCACCATGTAGGTATATGGTGTGCTAATCAAATAATAATGCAAAATTCTTTATTTTTCCAACCAACTATCTTTTAGTTAAACCTAATCCTGGTTGCAATCTATTTCATCTACATTATTAAATTTTCATCCTGCAGTTTTATGAACTACGCTGTAATATCCAAGGTCCCAAAATATCAGTCTTTATATACTACTCCCACCCCAAGAATCTTCTGTCTGCTATCGGTATCCGTATGATCAGTAACTGTGTAAGGTAAGTCCACACAAGGCAATCCTAACGTCTGCATGTCTACAGATTACACGATTAACATCTCTTTGTGAAAGTGCGTATCAGAGCGCCTGACTATCACTCACCAAAACATCTCTATCAAAATGCACTCAGTTGTGCTACTAGCTCTATGGCGTTTGCAACAATCCAGGACAGGGCCTCGCTCTGTACAATAATATGATAGCGTAAATGGGGGTATTATCTTATTGGCTCCCCTACTGCGAGTGATGGGACACGTGTGCAAACGATCAGGCACGTTATTTTCCCTGAACTGTGATTTGAAGAACAATTAGGCTCACTGTCAGTGAATATTTTACTTCTGTTAGTGAATTATTACTAGTACTGTGGTTAGAGTGAATTCGGTGAATTACAAAGTAATGTGTGCAAATAAAATGAGCATAAGCGATAACGGACTGCATAAAGAATCTGTCACTGAGTTACTTTTTATAATGTCGACAATGACAGTTCTTTACTTACACTAAGTAAGATGAAAACTGACAGGGCAGGTTTCACTGAACCTAGCAGTGGAGTATTGCGGATTGGTCATCACTGTGTTGGAGAAAAATACACATACCAGTAAATCCGAAATCCCACGATGTTGCATCCGTTATTGCTGAATGTAGTTTTAAGATCCAAACAAATTTTATAGTTTGAGCCTACGGGCTTACAATGCTACTGAAGAAGGAACACAACCAGGTAAATACACTTGGAGTTGGGATCCAGGGCAAGAGAACGTGACAGAACGTACCATAGGTAGCCACCCCCCTCTTAAAGGATAACGCGTGCATGTCGGGGATAAGGAAGAATGTTGAATAACAAGGATGTTCTGGCACTGCACTTATGTCATTCGCATAACAGCTGAGACCCAGCACTGCCCGGGTACGCAATCACTTCATTCTCCGATCAGTCGTCCTGCTCCCGAAATTCCACTTACGTAGTGTGGCCCAGACGTCTTATCTCCACATATTGTCTTAAGCCGTTTGGTAAGAATAACGCTCTAAGGTGTCTTCGCTGCCCTAAGACGTCTCTGATGGCAGATTCCAATCAGTAAGTACGAGAGCAACAGTAGTACTGGTGCGTCTGATACCACGTCAAAGTTGCGATAGAGAAGGTCAGGAAAGTTTTGCCCAGTAGACTGCAAAAGAATTGTCAATGAGCTAAGTAGTGCAGGTTACAAATTTGGTGTAGTTTTACTTTCCTTTTACAGAGCAGTTAAAATTCCTTCTAACCATATCTTGTTGAATAGTGATGACCGTCCAAAACCTAAAATAATCACTCTCTCTTCCCTCGCATCTTTTCAACTCTCAGGTACATATCACTTATTAATCTCTCGTCCGAATACGTTTCAAGTCTGTAACCAAAATCATCTTGTCATTTCTGAATTCCTCTTACCTTTCCGAAATCTTCCATTTATGGTTGTTGCCAACCAAACTATCTCAGCATTATTATGTTATCTTTTACGCAAATATTTAGTTTTTTCTAGTCCTAGAATTGTATAAATGTGTTAGTTCCCTTGTTAATTATTTACCATATGCTTTCTTCGTAGTTTTTTTTACTATTGTACCTGGTTTTTTCTTTAGTACTCTCTACCACTCCCTCCTGTTTAGCGCTGGCCCAATACTTCTCAATCACATTTTCTGCGAAAGCATGAAATCTTTTGAACGCATATTGCACATTTGCACCCCAATCCAATTTTACTCCTAAAGTGATACACTACCTCCGCTTAACATGTTCATCTAATCCAGTGTCAGTTGATTTTTCAAGCTACTGTAAATGATATTGGATGTCTTACAACGACTGGCTCAAAGTGGGTGCCACTGAAACGGTTCCTACCGCTGCCTCGTTTGTCAGAGCTATGACTCTTCTAGGACCGTCTTTTCAGGCACTTATACTATCCTCTATTTCTGAGATGGTGTCTTTTCCTTCTCTTTCATAGCCTCAGTAAGCTTTTGGAAGACATGACAACAGTTTATTTCATTTCTTCCTTGCCTACTCCCTTTGATTTGGCCCAAAACATTTTTTCCAAGTCATACCCGTCTGTTAGCTATAATTTTACTTGTATAAATAGTGTTACGACATTTATATTTTACATTCTACTGTCCTTTGTTTTATTCATCAAATCTTTTTTCTACTTCATTGTTTATAAGTGATATTGGAGGTATTAATCCAAATGGCTCAAAGCGAATGCCACTGAAATGATTCCTACCCCTGCCTAATTTGTGAATGCTATGGCTCTCTTAAGACCTTTTCAAGCACTTATTCTTAATTTTTGAGTTGGTCTCTTTTTTCCATCTCTTCCCTAACCTCATGAAGCTTTTGGAAGACATGACAACAGTTTATTTCATTTCTTCCTTGCCCACTTTCTTTGACTTGGCCCAAAATATTTTTCCAAGTCATATGTTCCTGTTATCTATAATTTTACTTATATATAATTATTTCAGTTTTACATTCCCCTATCCTAATTTGTTTTTATTCCCTGTGTGTGATTTTCCACTTGATGGTTTATTTCTACTTTGAACTTCTCACACTGCTCTGAAGTGACTATACCTTTCCTCTAGCTGTTGATTAGCTCCTCCATAGGTTTTTCCGAGTCTCTCCTCTCTTTAATGTACATGAACTACAGCTAAATTCAGTGTCTCACAGGACGTTGTTCCTCCGAAACGATTTCGGACATTCAGATTTTACTCACACAAACTTTCATTCCATCTTCTCTCTTTTCGTTCATCAGCTGCATCCCACCTTCTTCAAACTGTCTCAATAATTGCTCAATTATTGCTTCTAACACTTTTGTATTAATTCTCTCGTCATGCTGCACCTGACTATTGGAAAGTTTGAACAAGCTACTTCCAAGGTTCTTTGACAAGATGGGCTGTGACTTACTACTTTTACGATAGGGATGACTACTGCAGGAGCCACCTACAAACTAAGTTTGGTTACTCAGGTGGCTAAATGTGTGTTAGAAAAACACACACACACACACTTTTGTTTAGATTACCCAACCGCAGGCAGTTCAGATAATAGTGTAACAGACCTCGAAGCATTAGTTTAAAACCCAAAGAAATGCCACTCAGACTCTAGCGTTAAAATCCTAGTGACCAAGTGCTGAATCACTGGAAAGAAAGTGCCAGAGTTTGTAACGCTCCTAACCAGCGGTTGAGCTAACTAATAGGTACTGGAACGTGACAGACTTTAAACACAGTCGTGAAATTTTTAGGCAAGTCTACGTGTATATCGAAAAGATAAGCTAATGGAAAATGAAGGTGGTGAATTCTTCGCAACACACAAATTCATTCTCACCAAGATGGAAACTGAAGTTGCATGCCATTTCGTTTGGACAAGACTGGGTCCTATCGACCACCAGACCCATTTCTAAAAGAAACCAAAAACATTACAAAAATAATATGTATCAAGTCTGCAAGACAGTCAAGTCGAGATCGATATTAAATTGACTTATTTCACTCAATATCATGAGAGCGTTGATCTTTGACCTCAGCGACGTACTCAACCAACTACTCCGAACTCTAAATTCCAATTTCTGACGACGCTCTTATTAAACTGAGCAAACCCGGTCAGTAAAAAAATATTGACTGCGACTTGTGGCTGTCCTGCAAACTTAATTTCAACACTGGGTATTTCCCCGGCAGCAATGCCTGGTCTCACTAAATCTCAGATGGGTTTAGTGATTCAGCAATGAAGGAGACTAATCAGCCAAGAAGCTATTGGGATAGTTATGGATTTGTAAGTAATGGGTACATCCCATGAAACACTAGCTGCCTTCACTAAAACTTGCTTAGAACAGATATTTCTGAAGAGAACACATGAAGGAAATATATTACATTTAACAGCAACAGAACTGACCTCTTAGAATGTCCACATTGAAACTGGCAGCATCCAATCTATCCATCGTTAACGTTGCATCTGCCTTACTTCTGTCGCAGAAAATTTCTTTAGTTGACTCTTCCTCAGGCACTTCTTCATGGGCTGGAAGCAAATTTATACCGAAGAGAATTAAAGCCTTAAACTGCTAGCACCGAACTACAGAGTGTCTGGGAAGCAAGGGCGAATTTGAATTTTGCGGCATTGTCATATAACGGTTCGCAGCTGTGGTTTGTTATTTGCGATCCTTCCCATTAGATAGCTTTTGTGTGATGAGCACTGTTGTTTGATGTTTATTTTCGTCATGGAGCAGATGAAAAATGAGCAACGTATCCAAGCGATAAAAAGTTATTACAAAAACAGTTAAAGTCCAAAAGCAACCGTCCGTGAATTGCGTATGACACTCGGACGTAAGGCTACTCCAACCAAATTATTAGTTCGGAAGTTGATCCTGAAGTTTCTGTTTCAAACGTTCAGAAATCAGGACGACCGCATTCTGTTCGATCACAAGAAAACACTGCTGTCGTGCGTGACAATGTCACCGTAAGCCCCAGAAAATTGGTTCGCTGACGAGCTCAATTGAAATTATCAGGAAGTTCGCGGCATGAAATCCTTTCAAATGATCTGAAAATGCATGGGTACATGACTCAACTTACACAAAAGTTGAAGCCTGCAGATCATGGAAAGAGACCGATTTGCTCAATGGGTCTTGGCTCGACAAGCAGCGAACGAGAACTTCAAAAAGTGTAATTTTCTCAGATGAGGCACACTTCCATCTCAGTGGGTACGTCAAAAAGAACTGCAGAATTTTGGGTAATGAAATCCGCGAGTGACTGTGGAAGACAAGATGCATCCACAACGCAGGACCCTGTGGTGTTGGTTCTCGGCAGTAGTGATCGGCCCGTATTTTTTGAAAATGAGGGAGCTGCCGTGACTGAACAGCGACCGTTACCGAAACATGCTTTTTGACTGGTTTTTCCTCTTATTGACGAAAATGACGATTTTGGTTTCGACAAGATCGTGCAACATGTTACAGCCCTTGAAACGATTGCTCTGCTGAATGAAAAGTGTCCTCAAAAAATTCTCTGAGGGCAACTAGAAATGGACTGCCGAATCATGCGATCTCATGCCTCGTGACTTTTTTGTAGGTATTTGTAAAATCAAAAGTGTACGTGAATATACCACAAACAATCCAACTGAGGGATGATATTAAAAGGGTTATTAACGGCATCCTACCAGATATCTGTGAACGCGTGATCGAGAACAATGGAAGCATTGCTCGTTGCCGCGCGGCCTTGTGCGGTCATATGGAGGATATAACTTTTCGTACATAAATGGGAGAACTTACTTTGTGTGTTTGTAAAAGCATTACATTTTCAATACATTTTGTATGTTCTATAGCACTTAAATATTCGTCTTTACTTCCCGGACATCGTCCACGACGGCATCGTGACTTCTATTGAACAAATACGATGCATCCACACATGAAAGCTTTGTGCAAGAAATGTATGCGATTATATACAATTATGAAACATAACTATGGACGTTAAATGATAAATGTGCTGTATGAATAAATCCACCGAGCAGTGAGTACAGACCAAGAAACATGAGGAGCAATGGCAGTCCTGATTTCATCGGAACATTTATAGCAGACGAAAAATTAATGGTATTCAAACGTAGTGTTATCATATAGCGATTTACGGAGACCATATACATATTTTCTACTCATTGGAAAGAATGGTAGGGGCACTCGAAAATGTGGTTCTACTTTTAAATTTTGTTTGGCTTATGTAACGAGAAAAATCACATTTAAGGTTCTCCAGTGAAACTATTGTAACAAGTAATTTATCTCTTTTACCTGTATAACTCAAGTAATCGAGTAAGGTGGGAGTTCCACTTATTAGGATGGTTTACATCACATGCTGAGCTGGGGAAGTGTTCAGGGCCCTGCCACTTAACGGAACCAGTTGCCTCCATTTAAAATTCATCACTTAAAACACTTCGAAAGTCACCCAATAGGCATACAAAAAAATACACCATTGAGTACACAGTAGTAAATCTTTGTCGATTACACTTATCTTTGGACGTTACCTTTGATACTTCCTTTACTAGAGCAAGTCTGTTGGCGAGTCCATTATCTGCAGCGATTATGTAAATGTTCGTTTAATAAACAAACGCCTTTTTCTTGCTGCAATCTATTCATGTTTCAGACGTGTTCCGCCTTTTACATTACGGCATCTTCAGTTTATTCAGTCGGAAATAGTCTTGCTTTTATGAGCCATACTCATAGATAAAACTATTCACATCAGTGCTTACATTAATGCATTACTACTTTGGGCTGTTTCTTTTTCCAGCGAAATCGACGAAGGGAACGCAGATTTTGGTAGTAAAAACTAAGTAATTATTATTGTAAGGAACAAAACCACGATTCCCTATTAAATGCATTTAAGATGCCATAACCTAAAAGGCGAAACAAGAGGCACTGAATAAACAGTGGAGGAAAGAAGGCGCTTCAATTTATAAAAACGAACGTTTAGTCCAGAAACAGTTTCCAGGAAAATGTCTACCTCAGCTCGCGTAATAAAAATATACAGTTTACTGTGAAATGTTACGCAATTTGAAAACTACTTGTTATTAGAAGTATCACTAGCAACTGGTTCTGGAAAATCTTCGCTGAGAGCACCGAAGAGAAGCTTTCCCACGGCAGGAGATTTTAAGCAGTGCCACTGCCTGCATCGCATCCAATCCTAAGTTTGCAACTGAAGCTGTGATTATCCTCATGAAGGGAGGGCAATTACTTTGACCGCCGTAATGCATAAACTGCAACGTCTAATTTACACGTGCGCCCCGCCAACGAGCATACACTTCTTTGTCGAAGGTAATCGTTTCGCCGGTGCTGTGAAGTTTCCAACTTCAAGTTATAACGTCTTTATAAATTTCGGACGTAAGGACCGCGGATATTTAAAAACCACATTAAACAAAGACATTAAGAAGTTGAACTTCGAGCAACACGAAGGAAGCTGCTGACCATGAAGTATCCGGCAAACAGAGCGTTACAGAACTAACGACGTTAAGGAGAAAAATCGAGGCGGAGACAAGTTCACATTTGGCGCTATAATTTAAAGTGTTGTTAATAAACCTGTCTTGCCGTATGTTTCACGATCCACCCAGAGCAACACGAAATGCCGTCACAAAAATAGGTAATTGTAAATGAATGCGCAGAAACAAACGCACCTGTCTTAAGGGTCGAATATTGGTGATTTAACACAGCGAAGCTTATTGCCGGTTGGTGCAGTCGCTGTGTGTGACGACAGCTACGTTGCTTGCACAACGGCTCCCACCTCTCCTTTCGGCAACATCACTGGTGTCGTGTGCATAGTATCGCTCAGTGACCGGCGACAGCACTTAGTATCTTTTGCGTTCTGCTGGTGTTTTGTTTAGGAAACTATAAGTTACACGTCAACAAGTTTGTTTTTTATAAGTACTTGTGCCCTTTCAGCATGGCAACGAAAGAGACGATACGATTATTTACGATGAATGCGCGGACGTCTTGTCTGACGTTCCGGACGACTTGGCCGATTGGGAAGAAGACATTGGATATAAAAATAGTGAAATTGAAGCAGAATCGTCCGAAGATCGTGAAATACGTCCAAGAATAATTCGGCGAACGCTACGGTTGCTAGCTAATTCAGATGAATCCGAAGAAGCTAGTGAACAGTGGTCAGACTGATTTACCGAGGACCGATGATAAATTTGAAGGATCTCCGGGTCCAACATACTTCCCAAAGATACACAGAACGTCGAGGACATCGTAGGATTATATATTTGGAATGGTCTATTTGAATATATTAGCAACGAAACCAATAAGTATTGCAGTCAAATCTGCAATAGAAGGAAACTAGATTAAAAAATGCCAAATTTGTCGACGTTACGGGACCCGAACTTAGAAAACGGTTTGGGCTTGCTATCCTTATGGGAATTATAAAAAAAGCAATTCGTAATTGATTATTTTTCCAAAAAGTTTAAAGAAAGCTTTAATCCAAGTCAAAACATCTCAGTTGATGAAGGCATGGTACCGTGGCGTGGACGGTTAAATTTTAAAATTTACAATCCGTCGAAAATTACAAAATATGGCATACTCATTCGGATGCTGGGTTATTCAAGTACGGGATACATTACCTCATTCAAGACAAGGTTTGCATGTACCTCTTTAATTGCGCATTATTTAAAGCATTCCGTATATAGCAATATTTCAATACAGACCTCAAGACTCTCAGATTTCACGATTTTTTATTGAAAGTGTCTGAATCGTAGAAAAACGACCATGTACCTGCTTCTGAGCAAAACTTGGGGGTTCCCACTACATCGCGCACGTCTCACCGTGATCCGGTTGACAGACTTCCCGGTCACATAAAGCAACACCATTAACATTTATTTGCGAAACGAATAAACGAAAACGAAGGAACTGCCATGTATGTTCCAAAAACAAAAAGAGGATAACTAAATGTGGGGTTCCGTTACATCTTGGACTATTTCGCTGCATATACGAAAGAGAAATAGTACTAAAGACAATGCAAATAAGCAAATATATGAAACACATTTTGTAATTATTTACGTATGTAAGTCTTCGAAATTTTATGAAAGCAGGGGAACAGGGTTGTGAACTTATGAGAACTAACGATGAGATTAGTAAAACTTAATTTATAATCTTCCGATAATGTCAAGAACGGCCGGCGACTAGCAAAGTAATCCGAATTAGCGCTGCCGGTGCCAAGAGAATAGATCTGTACGAAACGTCGAAACGTGCGGACGGCAAAGTTAAATTCCGTTTATATTACAGCAGCACGCTTTACATGTGACTATTCTGAGCATATTTGAGGCTTAACATAGCTTACAATAGTTAGTATGAAGAAAAACCTTGCAGGAAATGAAAGCAGGTGGTAGAAACGCAATGAAATAAAGTACACATTCACTGTCAATAGCTGGTGTCGAGTAACTTCAGGTTGCCTATTCCCACTGGCCGTTTACGGCAAGAATTACGTCGAACCGCTCATTTCGCAGAAACAATCATTGATACCTCCCGTCTCCAATTTTGTTTCCAGCCGCAACCCCCATTATCAACCGGATTCAAATACAGGAACTTTTTCTTTCCGAGCACCACCCCTGTGGGTGGCGGCTTTAATGAAGTGCAGCTGAAAGTAAACGTTCTCTAAACTGGTCCGTAACAATTTCCGAATGGAAGGTAACCTGGTGGTCCGTAACAAATTTATAGTCGCTCGTGACGTGTTCAGCAACTGAGGAGAGCAGACTGCAGGCTCCAGTCTGCTGAGCTATTGCTTCTCTAGCCTACTCGTCCACTACAGCCAATGTTAAAACCTGATACGGGATGTTTCGGGTTATTGTCCTCCCGCTTTTCAGTCTTGCTTCATCACGCACTGCCTGCGCGGCATTTTTCTGAGTCGTCGTGATGTCAGACGCCAATATTTCCTGGTTTGGTCGTCTGTCCTTCCAAGCAAATGGATTTCTGCACAAATCTATAAATTACATTACTTCTGAATACATTATGGGAGTGAACAGTGATCAGTGTGTCACAAATATTTACTACCAAAAGCAGTCTTGATCACTATTTATTACGGTGACCGGTTTCGACCACTACTGTGGTCATCTTCAGAGCAATCAGTAAGAACCTCCTTCTGCTGGAGAATCTCCAGCAGGAGGTGGTTCCTACTCATTGGTCTGAAGATGACCACAGTAGTGGTCGAAACCGGTCACCGTAATAAACTGTGATCGAGACTGTTTTTGATGGTAAATATCTATAAATTACAATTCAAGCGGAGGTTACTGAAATAGGAAAAAAACCTTCCTATTGTTTCGCGTTGACCAGCAAATGCTAGGAGACCTACACACGATTTTAAGTCTACTATCATCTGTACAGTTCATGTTGAAATCTCATCTTGGTATTTATTCACTCACGGCCTCTTGCAGTGCTACTAAGCAGCAACTAGGGTGATCTAAAAATTCTTAAAATGTCAGAGGTTACTAGATTTAATAAAAATCTAGTACACAGCCAAGCCGGAATTTTCTTTGAAAAAATGTATGTTTGGCTGTGGTTGCCCGCCCTTCAGAACAGTTGTCCCCAGGATTATCTAACGGAGGGCTGAGTATCACTGCAGTTGGGATGACTACAGTTATCCTAAATTAGTTCAGAAAACTGTTGTATGGGGTAGCTGAGGTTGTAGCCAACAAAACGTGCTCACATGTCTCACAATGACTGAGAAAAGTGCCTTGTTTACTTAGAATGTTACTTAAAATTAAGAACGGTCTCACAAATTGAAATTAGCATCCCCAGTAAAAAAAGTGAAGCCTATTATGGCGCATAAAAATTTTACAAGTAATCAGTCTTCCTGAGACCGATAGATTTCAATATGTGACACGTATTCTCAAATATATGTCTAAACAAAGGAAAAGACGTGGCTCATAATTACCCGCTGTGGCGACGGCGGCTCGCGCTCGCCCGCACTGCCCCGCCAAGCCGCACTGCACGGCGGGCCGCGGGCCGCGCGCCCCCTGTCGGGCCGCTACACGGGCAACGGTTTATCGGCCGACCGATTTCGTGTCAGCGATTACTGCGCCGCCGTGTTGTTGTCATTTGTGTAGCTCAAGTTAGACGTGTTTCCTCCCTACGGCATACGGCTCGATTTTACACAGAAACAAAAGCGCGTATTTGCCCTGGCTGTTTTCGAGGTTCTAATGCAAAAAAAAAAAAAAAAAAAAAAAAAAAAAAAAAAAAAAAAAAAAAAAAAAAAAGACGAGAGAAAGCAGTCGGCAAAGAAGTGGTCAATGCTAGGAAATAAATTCGTCATGTTATGTTACGCAGCTAGTATTCGACGATTTTCATAACTACCGAAGAATGTATGAACTGCACATTTCTGAGCTACTGAACAACACAAAACCACTCTTAACGAAAAACAAAACAGTCATACGAGGGGCTGTAAGGTGCGGGGAGAGGCTATTGGCTACTTCATGATTTCTAACGGCTGGCAGAAGTTGAGAGGACCTCAAAGTCAGTGCAGTTGTATCCGCACAGTTGTTAACTAAAATGATTCCTGAAGCCTACAACGTGATTTATAGTTGACTGAGGAAATAAATACTGCTAAAGGAAAATAAATAAAACAAAATACGTTCGTCTAAACGTTATTAATTTATTTATATATGTAACGTAAAAAATGATCGTGAGTTTAAGAAACTCATTTCAAATTCGAACAAGGAAGACTACACATGATGGTGGCGCACATCGTCTAATGAACACAATAACAGGGGCATAAGAAATGAAACATGTAGCAACTGTCAGACAAGTGAAAAAAAAATTCCCACACTTCGGCCTTCATAGCAGAGGGCTTAGAAGGAGATGTTTCGGTTTTTACATTTAATTTCCAATAAGTATCAGAAATCTCTAATTCTCGCTAACTGCAACACGAAACCATTATGGATTCGTTAAAAATGAAAAAAAAAAAACTTTCTTGCATCTGTATTTCTATACTCCTCGCACGACGTGTCCCACAAACATCTACAGTGTTTAAATTTCTCCAGAAACTCTGGCCTTAAAGTTTCGCCTGCCTCGCACCCTGTCGTATATAATTAGAACGGCATTTAATCCCGCGCAGTGACAAAAGAGGAACTTTGGTCGGGAGGTTGGCACGACCGCGCTGCGCGTGGCACAGTTGGTTGGGTGGAGTCGTGAGGGGGTCGTCTGTCGAGTTGCCCTACCCACCCCATCTCCCGACAAGGTATGTTCGTTGGTCGGTCTGTCAAAATGCCTACACACGTCCAATTTGTAGGTCAGTTGGTACCTGTGTAGGGCCTTTAAGCCTCACACGTTCAGTAATATTGACAAACCGTTAATATGTCGACTGTCTGAGGACGTGTATTGTCGTCACTAGGAATACTAACAAACAGTACTGATGACCTCAAAAATACTCTCAGTATTGTCAGTAAGTACTGAGCGTGCGATGTCCAGAACTGACTTTTGATATTATTCGGCTGCTGACAGAGCTCCACTAACCAGCCACACGATGTTAGTGTTCACGGGATTCAGTTCGTCTTTCAGTATAGCATCTAAGATTCAGTTTTTCAAGAGCTCTTGTAACACAAAAGTGAGCCAAAAGAACTATGCAGTGATAGTTGTATTTAGCATAGGATGGTTAATGAAGGATTGACAGTGGATTACTTTCTATATTAATTTCAAAACATGGTAGGCCTCGCCATATACTGTGCATGCAATGACAGCGAAACACCACAAAACGCATAAAAATGTTGTACGTTAATTATCTGAATACATAATTGCAGGCCAGATACAACTAATTCATAGGTTTCAATAGCATTTTTCCTAATTCTGTTTTGCTGATATTATAGCACTGAACATCAAACTTCGGAATGACCTGCCTCTCGCCAGAAATCTTAAAATTACACCTAATCTCTCGCCGACTACTATTGCCTCTTTTATTAAGATACTTTGTTTGTCTATTTTATATCGTATGAACACTATTAATTTGTCGCGAGATCCAGAACTCATCCGAAAATTGTTTATGTAATCTTTGCAATCCGCGGTTGTGGTTTCAGTCAGTAAATTAACATATGAAAAATCGCTGTTTTTTCAGTCATTGCCGGACCCATTTCCTCTTTTTCATTGTTTTCTGTTATTTACTGCCTGTAGCTAAAATAACTGCGGCACACGCTTTCTTTTGGGTCTTCCATAATTCAACCTTGTAGAATCGCGTTGTTAACTGACGTATTAACATTTTTTATTTATTTATTTTACATATTAGTGCGTAATATGAGGCACATGAGACGACGTCACGACTAAATCGCTCCAGGCAAATGCCGGTGTGGTTCCTTTAATAGGGCACGTCCGATTTCCTTCTCCACCCTTGACACAATCCGAACTTGTGCTCCATCTCTGATGACCTCGATGTCAACGGGACGTTGAACTAAATCTTCCTTCTTCCTTTTCCGCCCACCGAAAGTGTCAACTGAGCTGCCTAGATTTATTTAGCCACTGTTTGTCACTCTTTAATACATGAGACAGTCTTCCAGGTGCTCAAGGAGCATCAGTTTATAACAAGCGCTTTGTACATTTTTCTCGCGTGCTATTCGTGTGTGGAATGTCTTAAAGCGCATTTGCGAACTCAATTACTGCCTAACTATTAGTAGCACAATCTTGATTCTGCATATATTATCTTACCAAAAATATTAGGACGCCTGCTCTGTGCTGGCTACGAATCACGTAAAGCAGGCGGCAGCATTCTCGCCGACAGGTGCGTAAAAGAACGAATGCTTCACAACCACACTGGGCTCCACTGTACATAAGCCGAAAGTCAGCGCGTCAGTGATGATGCATTGTTATTAGCAAGTCACCATCGGGTCATACTGTCCCTAGCGAGGTTCTCCCATAAAAGGAATCTGACTGCATTCCTCAATAAACCAGACAAAAGGTAAGAAATGAAAACAGCGATTTCCCTAAACAAATAAGTTGTCCTGACGTTGCACATTCTATAGCATAATTTTAAATCCTTTGTCAAACCCCCCAGTCCCTGTACTGTTCACCGATCCTCTGCAATTCGCTGCACTCTACCAGCACTGCTATAAGCAGCATACCTGTCTTTTTGTACATACACAATTGCTCTCCAGCCAGAAACACCTACTTATGCAGTAAAAGTAGGTGTGTATATGTACTACAGTGACAGCTATATTAAATCACTAGTAGTGTGCCCGCTGTTGCCCGGTTATGTTTCTATTTCATTTCTAGCAGACCATCTCCTCCTCTCCCTCTTCTCTCTCTCTCTCTCTCTCTGTCCATCTCCTCTTCCTCCCTTCTCCCCATCTCCTTCTCCCCCTTCTCTGTCCATCTCTTCCAGCCTCTCTCTGTCCATTTCCTCCAGCCTGTCCCTGTCCATCTGCTACTCCTTTCTTTGTCCATATCGTCCCTCTCTATGCCCATCTTCTCTTTCTACATCCATCTCCTCTTCCCCTTTCCCTGTCTACCTCCACCAGTTTCTCTGTCTCCCTCTCTCTGTATCGTACAATGAAGTATGTGGCTACTGTCTGCCAAATGTGATGTGAATGGAGTTGGTACCAAAGAAATAACACATTTAAAAATCATGACGTCAAGACTGATGCGACAGTTTTACTGGCTGAACAGCGAAAATGTAGTAAGCAGTAATTTTTTCTCTTTCCTCATTTTGAAGAGGTTGTTACCGAGAAAAAGTTTTGCAAAACTTTGAAATTATGTGTAAAGTTTGTTGCGAATCACTAAGTGCCCTCATTCTCAAATATTGGATGAATAAAATCTGAGTGTTCTTGCATCGTGGTCTAAACTTTTTCACCCCTACCCTACCCCTCTGATAGGTAGGTGGACCTTCTTTCCAGCCAGTACGTGATACGTGTACCAAGTTTGGTTGAAGTCGGTCCTGAGGTTACGGTGGAGATGTGGAACATACATACATCCATACATAGTACATGCAGTTTTATAATATGTATGTATACTTTTTTTTAGTTAGCCTATTTTGATTAATGTGCGTAGCTCGTGGTCTCGCGGTAGCGTTCTCGCTTCCCGAGCACGGGGTCCCGGGTTCGATTTCCGGCTGGGTCAGGGATTTTCACCTGCCCCGAGATGACTGGGTGTTGTTGTGTCGTCTTCATCATCATCATTCATCCCCATTACGGTCGGACGAAGGCAACGGCAAACCACCTCCATTAGGACTTTTCCTAGTACGGCGATGCGGGTCTCCCGCATCGTTCCCCTACGCTCTGTCAAGAAGCATGGGCCTTTATTTCCGTTTTTTTTCATTTTGATTAATAAAGCCTATAGGGTTCCCAACGCTATACTCAAGTTATCTGCGAAAACATCATGAAAATTCGTCCAGTTGTTTTGAATATTAGCGTGTTCAGTCAGACAGACAAACAAGAAAATGTTCAAAAATGGTTCAAATGGCTCTGAGCACCATGGAACTTAACTTCTGAGGTCATCAGTCCCCTAGAACTACTTAAACCTAGCTAACCTAAGGACATCACACACATCCATGCCCGAGGCAGGATTCGAACCTGCGACCGTAGTGGTCGCGCGGTTCCAGACTGTAGCGCCTATAACCGCTCGGCCACCCCAGCCGGCAAGAAAACGTTACAAAAACTTTAAATTACGGTATCTTTTTTTCGCATATCGCATAAGCCGATCTATTTGTAGAGTTTTCGATAGTTGTGATCAACAGTCAGGGATCGGTAAGCACATGTGTCCATCGTGACAATCAACGTACGTCTGTTTTATTTTATTTGTAACACACCACAAAACGCACTTGAAAATCGGTATGAATTTACCGAAACGTGTCATGCAGGAGATAAATAATTCTAGTTTGGATCTGTCCGGGTGGGTGCTCGTAGGTATTCTGTGGCAGTTTAATGCCAGCAGTACAGTGGGCACTGCGACACACACTGTTACGTTTTCTGTATCGTTAGAGCAGTAAGGACTATACACAGGTGAAAAGCATCAATTACCGGTAGGTCCCATCAGTATGTGAGTATTAAGAAAATGTTTTGTGAACTGAAATGGAAATACCTCGAAGAAAAACAACGGTCTTTTCGTAAAACATTGTTGACAAAATTCAGAGAACAGGCATTTACAGTTGTCTGCAGAATGATTCTACTGCTACCAAAGCACATGTACAGTGCAGAAATTAGGGCTAGTATGGAAGCATATAGACAGTCATTTTTCCCTCACTCTGTTTGCAAGTGGAAAAGGTAATGCCAAGGGATGTAAACTGATCTGCAAACGGCAAGGAGTGCCATTTTAGTATTCCACACAGAAGTCATTGATTCTAAAGGAAAAGATGCCGTACATTCTAAAACAGTACTAAATGGTCATACCTTAGGTTAGGGTTCCCCGTTTTTATTGTTTAAATTGTAACGTAAGGCATGCGCTTGAAACTGAAATGTAGAATATATTAAATTTAAGTGGCATCAGCAAAGGACGAGCCAGAGGCTGTAAAATCAAAACTGCTGAAGTGATCGTAATGCCATAATGTTGCTCCCTTTAACACAAAACGAAGATAGACCATCTTATCTATATGAAATAACATTAAAAAACAAGATTTACGAATCAACAGGAAGGACAACAAGAGACCATACACAGCAAAGAAGAAACGAAATTCCAGAGCATGCTGATAAAATAGCTCCATATTTAGTCATCACATACAACCAATCGCTCGTTGAAAGTCGCACAAGAAACACCAATAGCCAAGAAAGGAAATAAGAGTAATCCGCTGATTTACAGACCCATATCGTCAACGTCGATTTGCAGTAGGATTTTGGAAAATATACTGTATTCGAACATTATGACATATCTCGAAGAAAACGCTTTATTGGCAAACAGCCCTACGGATTCAGAAAATATCATTCTTGTGAAACACAACTAGCTCTTTATTCTCACGAATTAATTAGTGCTATCGACAAGGGATGTCAAACTAATTACATACTTTTAGATTTCCAGAAGACTTTTGACACCGTTCCTCACAAGCGACTTCTAATCAAATTGCGTGCCTACGGACTATCGTCTTAGTTGTGCCACTGGATTCGTGATTTCTTGTCAGAAAGGTCATAATTCGTAGTAATTGACGGAAAGTCATCGAGTAAAACAGAAGTAACATCTGTCATTCCCCAAGGAAGTGTTATGGGCCCTCTGTTGTCCCTGATCTACATAAACGATTAGGAGACAATATGAGTAGCACTCTGAGATTGTTTTCAGATAATGCTGCCATTTACCCTCTTACAAAGTTATCAGATGATCAAAACCAATTGCGAAACGATTTAGAGAACATATCTGTATGGTACGAAAACTGGCAATTGTCTCTAAGTTATGAAAAGTGAGAAGTCATCCACATGAGTACCAAAAGGAATCCGCTAAATTTCGGTTACACAATAAACAACAAAAATCTAAAGGCTGTAAATTCAACTAAATACTTCGGATTACGATCACATAGATAATGTTGTGGAGAAAGCAAACCAAAGACTATGACTTATCGGCAGAACACTGCGAAAATGGTACAGGTCTACCAAAGAGGCAGTCTACGCTACGCTTGTTCGTCCTCTCCTGGAGTACTGCTGTGCGGTGTGGGATCCGTATCAGATAGGATCGACGGAGGGCATCGAAAAAGTTAAAAGAAGGGCAGCTCGTTCTATGCTATGGCGAAATAGGGGAACTGCGCCACAGATATGAAACGTGAATTGGGATGGCAACCGTTAAAAGAAAGGCGTTTTTCGTTGCGGCAGGATATTCTCACGAAATTTCAGTCACCAACTTTGTCTTCAGTGTGTGAAAATATTTTGTTGGCACCCACCTACATAGGAAGGAATAATTATCACAATAAAATAACAGAAATCAGAGCCCGTACAGAAAGATTTAAGTGTTCATTTTTCCCGCGAGCTGTTCCGGAGTTGGACGGTAGAGAAATGGCGTGAAGTGGTTGATGAACCCTCTGCCTGGAACTTCATTGCGAATTGCAGAGTAATCACGTAGACGCAGATGTAGATATAACTTCATACAGCAGTGGAATGTGTAAAAACTAGATATAAGTTCACGGATAACAAGAAAAAATTTTTGCTAATATTGTTTGAATTTCAAATAAAATAAAATGAATATGGAAATAACATAGTTATAAAATCTATAAATAAATATATGTAAAAGCACATGGCTGAATAGAGCATAAAAAAGCTCTCAAGCAGCTTGCCCTGTTGTCCCCCTCAGAGCAGGGAATCAAAAGATCAGAAATAAAAAAATAATAATAAACTCGCCGCTAGACGGACACTGGCACCTACGCGGCGTCAGAGCGAGCGCTTGCGCGCCTCGGCCGCCCACTATACTCCGTCGTGCTCGAAACAAGGCAGTGGAGGCCTGAGGGAAGAGCAAGGGGTTGCGCACAGTGCGTGCAAGAGTGCGGGGAACGGAATTTCGTCGAAGAATGGCCCAAGCGGAGGGTGAGCACTGCACGTCTGTTGCGATTCACCATATCCTCCCGCAGTTAATGTGTGACACACAACGACAAACGCACTTGAAATTATTGCGATTGACTGGAGGATAACTCCACTGCCGCCATCACACATTTCACGAAGCCAGGGCAGTTGTAGGTCCCTCACTGTATTTGCGAGAGGAAAGGATAGGGAATGACATGCGGTAAATATTACCATAAATTACGAGGCAATACACTTCGATAATGTAGTATGTGACTGTCAAACTCACGACGGAACAAGAATTAGACGGAAAGATAATCTTTTCAGATTTGACCATTTTGTAACAAAAACGGTAGACATGCATTTCAAATCTACAGGAATTCGACACGTACGGATGTGATTATTAGTGCCCATTTCAATCATCCTCTACACCAGGCACATGTATGCTTGTACTCTATGAAACATAGAAAAAAATAGTTCCCACCATTCAAAGATAATACGAGCATACGTGTCTCGTTGCTTCCGCGAACTCTTTCTTGATGAGTGAGCAGAAAGTTTTATGAAATTGTTGGGGATACCGTCTACTCCCAGGCTAGTGTGTTTTGACATAATTTTTATTATGGCATCTATTACTTCTTCGGATACTGTTTCTGACAAAGTAGGTAGTAACACCATAGTGCAACAGATATACATACAACCGTGAAACAGAAATGTTGTTTTTGTACTTAGCCACATATTTTTCTTTCGTTCTCTTGTAAGATGGTAAATGCTCCACTCATTATCTGACTGGTCGCCGTAAACATTAATGTGGTGATTTTATATTCTGGTTCGATTTCTTGAAGCTCTAAAATCTTTTTATTATTATTATTGAAATCGCTTGCTCAATCTATCCCCCCGCCATCTGCTTTCTCAAGAAAGTAGCCGGGTCATCTAAATATAAATTACATACCACGTATTTGGCGTGTAGTGAAATTGTAAGATATAAGGATGATCAAAAAGTTTCCATTTGAGGGGGTTTTGTGGTGATTTGCAACTTAGTGTGACTCCGGTGCGGGTGTATAAGGTTCAGAAATGGTTCAAATGGCTCTAAGCACTACATCTGAGGTCATCAGTCCCCTAGACTTAGAACTACTTAAACCTAACTAACTTAAGGACATCACACACATCCATTCCCTAGGTATGATTCGAAACTGCGACCGTAGGAGCAGCGTGATTCCGGACTGAAGCGCCTAGAACCTCTCGGTCACACAGGCCGGCTCCCTTACTATAGGTTACGGCCAATTCCTTTCGAGTTCCTTTCATTCCTGACAGATTCCAATTCCCTAGTAGAAGCAGCCTCTCTGCTTAAAATGAAAACTGCAGCGAAGATGAGCCGAACATCTCTTCCGGCACTAAAAGCCACATTTACATTGGAAGGCAACTAGCGATAGTCATTTTATACTACGTATCTGTGAATAAAGTTGGCTCATTTGTCGGACGGCGATATGCCACGTCTTCAAGTTTCACTACAAGAACGATATTCTACTGTGAAATGTGTTATTCGTAATACCCTTGCAACAGTGACTCCAACCGTCACCACTCTAACGTAATTGTAGATAAACGTCATACAGACGACAATGTATGTTGCAAATCCTCCTCCCGCCGGAGGTTCGAGCCCTCCCTCGGTCATGGGGGTGTGTGTTGTTCTTAGCGTAAGTTAGTATAAGTTAGTTTACGTAGTGTGTAAGACTAGGCACAGATGACCTCAGCAGTTTGGTCCCTTGGGAATTCACACACATTTGAATATTTTTGCAAATCGCAGATGAGTTTATTGGCATCAAACGCTGTATAACCATAGTCTCATGGGTAAACACAAACCCAATTATGAGGCCATATAAATTAAAGTCTAGTTGAAAATAATGCGTGAATAAGTGTTAAGATCCCAAAACTGTAGCTCATAGTATTTGTGTGTTCCATTTCGTTTTATAAATAAATTTAATTGCTATAGTTTCAAGCTGACCGTTGAAATAATAATTTAAAACTTTTTGATCACTTAAGAAAACTGATTCTAATAAAATTAAAGATACTTTGATAAAATTTGAATTGAGGAATATGGGTTGCTTTGATGTGCTGAAGAAATTCTGACTTGGTTTCACATAAGTCGTGAATTTAAATACGAGATTGTAGCAGGAGATGGTTCAAATGGCTCTGAGCACCATGGGACTTAACTTCTGAGGTCATCAGTCCCCTAGAACTTAGAGCTACTTAAACCTAACTAACCTAAGGACATCACACACATCCATGCCCGAGGCAGGATTCGAACCTGCGACCGTAGCGGTCGCGCGGTTCCAGACTGTAGCGCCTAGAACCGCTCGGTCAATCGGCCGGCCATAGCAGGTGAAAAATAGCCACTGTCAAAAGAAATTTGAACCTGTTTCACTTTATAAGTTATTCAACCCAACGTTTAGCTGCTTCTGCTCAGCGATTGCGAAACTTATATTAGAAGACCGAACTGTGTTTTGTTAGCAAAGAGGTAATACATTATATTCGAATTTTAATTCGTTTCGCAAGTTGTCATATTGCCAAATAAAGAAATATTTAATTGAGCGTTTGGATATTCATTTTAACTGAAGGCATTGAAATACGTCGAAAACTACACATCGGATCAAAACAAGTTAAATTCCAATGTTTGTCTCTGAAGGGATATCCAAGGATACAACACTCGACCCGCCACCCAACCGGTGCGTGGGTGGCGTGGGGCAACTTTGAAATCTACAATGGGAACCCCCGTTTTTTATTGCAGATTACAGTTCTACGACAAAATCGACATAAATTTTGTCTGAAACATTTTCTTCGTTTCTCCACAGATTGCTCTGTTATCGGAGGGATAGAAATGGGTACACAATCGTAATTTACGACATGCTGCTCAATGGCCCTTGAATATCCAATGGCACGTGGTACACCACCTCCTTGCTACAAGAGTAGAACAGGCCAGTAGTTCATAGCTTCTAATTGGAAATCATATTTGCAATGTTGTATTCCTCCATCGTATACAACAGGAGACTACTCGATTCGCCACCGTGGCCGCGTTGCCAACGACGGCGTATCATAACAGGCAGTGCACTACGACTGGAGCTCGCATATTGTGCAGACGTGGACCAGATAGCGGCTATAAATATTACGGTACTTGTGCAGTGTTTATTGCTTGCACATCTAGCTATCATTTAGCGAATAGACGTGCAACTAGACGAATGTTGCAACCACAGAAGGAAAACATTGAAATTATCATAATTTGTGGAGAACGTAGGAGGAATGTCGAGGCTGCTATTGTCTAGTGTGCCGAGTGTTTTCCAGAGAAAGCTCGCTCTCGTTCGTTCTGGTACAAGGTTGTGAATGCACTTGCCTGGGGCGATTTAGGGAAATCATGGAAAATCTAAATCTGGATGGCCGGACGGGGGTTCGAACCATCGTCCGAATGCGAGATCCAGTGCGCTAACCAAACAACTCGTTTGTTGCAATCCACGGATAAGCGCTCAACAATTACACCGCGATTCCGGTATGTTAGCAGGTAGTTTATCACAGTACTGCGTCGTCATAAATACCATCCATGCCACCTATACTGCATCTAGAACTTCATGGCGCCGATTTCCATAACCTGGTAATGTTTTGTGAATGGGCATATCAACAAATGCAAATTACCTCTACGTTCTTTGGGTCTACATTTACAAACCACGATAGTTTTAGGCGGTATAACAAGAATTACTGGAGTTTAGAGAATCCCCACTGGTTACAGCAAGTTGAACATCTACGACCTTGGTTGGTATGGCATCATTGGGAACAAACTCATTGGTCCGTATTTTATCGATGGCACGGTTAATGGACACAAATATCTAACGCTTTTGGAACAGGAGCTATCGGTATTACTGCAGGATGTTACCCTGGACATTCGCCGGCCGGGTGGCCGAGCGGTTCTAGGCGCTACAGTCTGGAACCGTGCGACCGCTACGGTCGCAGGTTCGAATCCTGCCTCGGGCATGGGTGTGTGTGATGTCCTTAGGTTAGTTAGGTTTAAGTAGTTCCAAGTTCTAGGGGACTGATGACCTCAGCTGTTAAGTCCCATAGTGCTCAGAGCCATTTGCACCTGGACGTTCGACAACGTGTGTGGTTTCAGGATGACGGTTGCCTAGCTCATTACGCAACTGAAGCACGGTAGGTATTGGACCGTGTTTACACCTGTCGGTGGATCGGCAGACGTGGCCCTGTTAACTGCCAGGTCAACGGATTTGACGTCGCCGGATTTCTTTCTGTGGAGGTATTTAAAAGATAAGATGTAGCAGCAAGTGACCTTCCCCCCCCCCTTTATGTATCCCCCCCTTTTTCCCCCTCAACTGCCTTCCTGTCTATTCTATAGTGCAGTTTACGTGAGTGCTCAGTGTTCTGTGTCCCCTTTTCTTTTAAGTGTTGTGAACAGATACCATACTGTCGTTAGGTGTGTTTCTTAACTCTTGCGAACAGAAACCAGACTGTCCTCGTGTTATTTTTTTAATTGTGCCCGTCTAATTCCTATGTGTTTTAATTAGCATCACCAACCCTTTGTTTTTACATTTTCACTTCCATAACTTTTCGCCATGTTACAATTTTAAACAGTCGCCGTTTTATCGTCTGTCTCTACTGTTTGTTATCTACTCGTTATGTTCTTAACTCTTCTGTAGGCTGCAGAGCGGCATATTACGCTGCTGCCACCCCCCCCCCCCTTCCCACCCCCCTGCCCTTCTGGGGGCCCTTAAAAGAGGCTCATATTTTTCATTTTATGCTGAAGGCACATGTATTTATTCATTACTTAGGCACATGTATTTATTCATTACTTCTATGTTTCATTATTTGCTTTAAGGGCGGCCTTCCCCAGAGGGGGGAATCGGAAAAAAAAGAACAGGCCGCGAAGACATGGTCGACCTGATCAGAAATACCTGTGCTGACGTTCCCGCAGATATGCTTCTGGCCCGTGAACGGCCATTTGAAAAGTGAATCACTAAGTGTATCGAAGTTGGCTATACTATGTTTGAACACTTACTCTAATTAGAATAGTACAGTAGCGTTCACTTCGGTATGTCGGAAAACTGCAACGTTGCGAATGGGGTTTCCAATTAAAAGTTATGAAATACGGGCCTCTCCTACCATCGCAGCGTGAAGGTGCGGTCCAAATTGCCACTGCATTTTCAAGGGCCATTGAGTAACGTGTAGTAAAATACACTTGCGTACTGTACCATTTCTATTTCTCCGATTACAGTGCCGTCCGTGGCGAAACGAAGAAAGTGCTTCAGAAAAGTGCCTGTAGATTTTGCCGCAGAATCGTAATCTGCAATAAAAAGCGGGGTTCCCCATTGAAGATTTCAAAGTTATCTCACGCCACCCACACACGGAGTCGAGTGGGGAGTCGAGTGTGGAATTATTGAGATTACAACTTTCTTTGATACAATGTGTAGTTTTCCAGATATCCCAATGTCTTCAGTTAAAATGAACGGCCTGTATATATACAGGATGTAACAAAAATTTACAGCACATATACAGAACACATTCCTCACACGTAGATGAAGAAATTATGTTTTCCGAACATGGGTCTAGAAAGGCTTTGTTTCCATGTCTCAACTGATTTTCTCCAACTCGTAAATCGTGGGAAACAGACACGAACAAACACGTCAGCAAAATGTGAGGAACGTGACCTGTAATTTGTGCCGTACCTTTTCGTTGCACCCTGTATACTTTTGATAATATATGTCATTTTCTAGCTTAATTTTATTGACCAAATATCATTTGTATGAAGGCATCCCTTAAAGCAAATTATGTGCATAAAAGTAATAAATAAATATATGTGCTTTCAGCATAAAATGAAAAATATTAGCTTTCTTTAAGGTCCGCCCCCCACCCCCTCTCCATTGACAAAATCCTGGCGACGTCCTTGACTTTCGCTTGCACTTCACGAGTTAGGAGGTCGTAATATTCGATTTTCTTTCTCTCTTTGTCACTTCAAGTTTTACGAACTTTCATATGAATCTACTGCGGCATGGTAGAAATGCCTCCAGCTGACCCATAACTGGCAATGAGCACCCATTCGATTTACAGCATAGTACAGTTTAATTCCCAATATCATCTACCAATTAATTTGGAAGAGGTAGACCTTTTTACTTAGGTTATTAGGGCGTGGTGGTTGGAAAATGTGATAAGAGTGACATTATAACCATGCACATTCCCATTGTAGTATAGATTCTATCAAGCCTTGATGCTGCTACTGCGGCAAAACATACACATAATAGCAAGCCAATCAAGTGCGTCTTTCATGCTCAAATCTCTAATGATGTGGACCACAGAAGGATGTTGTGGCTTTTGAGTCTCTCACCCCTAAAAGCCAATTTAGGTTATTATATGTCATGATATGAAACTTCGATGTCTGTTATATTCTTTTCCAGAATTCTGGATTGAGGGGAAAAAAACGTGTCCCCCAATAAAATATAGCATTTATGAATGATACCCATGTCCTCTATGTTAGGAATCTCCACCTTTCTTATAGGTTTATACCAAAAACACGGGCATATATAGAGAATTCCCCTGATTGACAATGCACAAGTGTAACACAGATTTCCACCAAAGAGATCATCTACAATACACCTGACAGCCCCTTTTACTAAGTATAGTATTCCTGTGCAGTACCACCACCTGCCATTGCTAAATGCTCCATTAAAACATCATTTCGAAAACTCAGCAGTGAACCTAAACAGTGACTCTCAGTAAACTAAATATAAGCTACAATTTTCCTGCATTTTCACATGGCGATCACATCAAAGATATATCTGGGAGGAAATAAGATGTTTTATTGGCCACCCAGTTAGCCAAGTGGTCTAACACACTGCTTTCTGGGTGGGAAGGCGTGCCGGTCCCCAGCACGAATCTGCCCAGGGGATTAGTGTCAAGGTCCAGTGTGCCAGCCAGTCTGTGCATGGTTTCTAAGGCAGTTTTCCATCTGCCTTGGCAAATGCGGGCTGGTTCCCCTTATTCTGTCTCAGTTCTCAGTTGCACAATGTCGGTGATAGCTGCACAAACACTTTCTCCACGCACACGTACACGTACACCATAATTACTCTACCACATAATTTTGGGGTTTCACCCATCGGGTGTGAGACATTCCCGGGAAAGGGGGGGCAGGGAGGGGGGGGTTCCACTGGGGGCCGAACCACACAATAATCCTGGATTCGGTGTGGGGTGGCAGTGGTGTGAGTGGACTGCTGTAGCCTGTTGTGGGGCTGTGTACTACTGCGGGCTGTGGCGGGGACGAAGCCTCTCCATCGTTTCTAGGTCCCCAGTCCCATACAATACAATATGTTTGATTTATTTTCCATTTCTGTTCAACTGTCTTTCATTTTCATTTTGCTGTTGTGTTCCTATTCACAACATTAGCATTACCATCTTCAATTCCCCTGTCCCAGCTGTGATGATTTACTTGTGCACTAACTACATCCTCAGCAATCTATGGCCACATTCTCTACAACTGAAGTTCTGGCAGAGCAATTTAGTGACTAGAACACGAAAATCGAAAATGTGTGAAAGATATATGCTGAAACCAGAATATAGTCTTCTTGACACTGTCACCAAAATTATTACCTTTCTTTTAGAATGGCTAATGGACTCTCATATCCACTGTCACTCATAATCCCCCCCCCCCCCCACTGATTACAAACACTCTAACATCAGATGGTTGCATAAGGTAACCCCAATATCACCTTACAGGAGCAGAGTCATATAAGCCACAAGTAAAAATTAAATTTTCTCCTCATCTCATAAGTCAACCACATATTCACAAAATAAAAACATTACTCAAAGAGAATCTCGTAGGATAACATATATGTTTTGCAAATCAAAGATATCTATAAGCTTACCACAACCAATGAAATATCGGAGAAACATAAGGGTTTTGTTGTGACATTGGACAATATGTACAACACTGGGACTCCAACTCAGGTACACAGTGGTTTTCTCATCTGTCACCTCACCTCAATTATTATGGTTATTTGAGCACAACTCAAGGTCTCACTCATTATTTCACCAACCAACTGCAAGCACAATAAGGTGTCATTCTTCCATAGGGTATATGACAATATCACCCTTACAAGAGCAGTCTTTTAAATTACAAATAAAAACTTCAATTGTACTTAATGCCTTCTACAAATACATTTTCTCAAGATAAAAACACTGATGAGAATGAATCTCTTAGGACATACTATACTGTATGTGTCACAAATCAATAAAATTTAAAGATTTCCCACAACCATTCAAATAACGGAAAAAAATTTAGAGAATATGTTCTGACAGTGGCTAATACGTGCAAGATCGGTGCCCAAACCCAGACACTCGTTTCTTGAATCTGACTCTTTAATTATTACAGTTATATCAGCATAACTCAAGGTGTAATCCACTCATTTAGACTCATTAATCCAATGATAAATAGCAAACACTGTAAGATGACATCCAACCATAGGATATACGGCAACATCACCATTCTAGTAGCAGTCTACTAAACCACCAATTAAAATTTCAATTCATCTTAATGTCTACTGTAAATCACATATTCTGAACATAGAAATCCTCATGATAGGAACCTTTCAGGGCATGGAATATGTCACACCAAAGAAATTTGTAAATTTACAATTGATGTCTTCTTGACTAAGTGGTGTGGTTGGACATAGTGAAATGTACTCTGAAATAAAAACTATTACTTACAAGAACCAAATTAAATACAACTTCTGAGAGTAATGCTACACAACTTGTGAACAGCAATGTCTCCACAAGCAGGGAAGAATAACGACACAGTCCCACAAGGCACTGAACTCTTAAACAGTCACACAATGAGCAGCAAGTGTTGAGACGACAGTCATACAAGGAAAGGAGCTTGAAGGCAGTCATCTGGTAATGAGATGGTACTACATGGTTAGGGGCTCATAGCCAGACACAAGCTAACACTGTAATGAGGTCCACTTCACAGCAGGTGTGAGGGTGAGGTGACACCTTGGCAGGCAGTAGATTTGGCGACAGGTGTGGTCCTTAACAGAGCCACATAGCAGAGCCCTGAAGCAACTGTTGATAGCTCAGAGTTTGGAACATAATTTGCTTTCCGTGGGCAGAGCAGAGAACTAATTACACATGTGCAAAAAGATACAACGCACAACATCATGTGAATATGTGAATGTCCAGATGTTAATTAGAGGTGCAGACTGTAATGCTGAGTGCTATGACTTGCATGACACACACTGGTGAGGCTGGTGCCCCTAGACACTATGACAGCTTGACTGTAAACAATATCTTGCATCTTCTGTTTACAAATAACCTCCTAGGTAAGACAGCGGCCATACTTGGCTCACAAAACATACAAGTACGTGTAGTGGCTGAAATATGCAGGGAAGGGAGGGGGGGCATACACACACAAAACAACAACCATTGATATATCAGAAAAATTTAAAGAATATGTTGAAGACACTGGATAATATGTGCAAGAGCAGAACTCAAGCCCATTCACAGATCTCTTGCTGATCACCATACAGTCTTACAGTGCTTGCAATTCATAGTTGGATTAATGAATCTAAATGAATGTGTTATACCTTGTGTTATGCTGATGTAACCATTATTATTTTGGTTATTTGACTCAAAACCTGTAACCCATATAAGGTATATTACAATATCACAATAATGGTGGCAGTGTTAGAAACCATAAGTAAAAATTTCAATTCAGCTTTATGTCGTCTGTCAATCACAAATTCTGAACATAAAAAAATTGGTGAAAGTGAGCCTCTTAGATCAGTGGTTCCAAACCTGAGAGTAATTCCTCACCCTGGGGGGGTGGGGCGGGGGAGGGGGGGTTAAATGGCAATTTCTGAGGAGTAGAAACTAAAGGGATCAAATATGATATAGTCAAAAACAGATTATTATTAAAATATGTTGTCATTATCACTATTTCTTAAGACTGTGATGCTGATTACATATAATATATTTACACTTTTCAAAATAGTATCATTAACACATTTAAATGAATGAATGAATTTCTTTCTCCTTATGTAGTCCAACCGCTACCCACAGACTTTGTACTTCTACCTAAACACTTTGTACCATACATGTCTGACAGTAAAGTTGAGACATACACATCAAAAATGCTTAAATATCTCATGAAAATGTCTTCTCCTGTGAAACATTCAGCAGATGGTAATCACATTTATCAATGAATGTAACAGAAAAAGTATACCATTATACAACACATAGTTCAGGAGATACAACATCATAAACATGTGTGGAAATGAAACTGCAGGGTGAAATTTGCTACAGCTACAGGTGAAATACCTTTATAAATATGTGTGAAATATGATAAGCACATGTGAAATATGTTTGTCATGTATGTACATAGACAAAGCCAAAGGTCAAAAGTTCATCCTAAGCAAGGACATGGGTAAGAAGCCCATTCAAAACCCCTGAAATAACTTCAACAAAATTTGGCTCAGATATAAAAAAAATTTGGAAAGAAATATTGTCAGGGTTTTATTAGGATGGGTTGATAACATGGAGAGACAAGGGGGAGGGAGATGAAGATGGACAGACAGAGAAAGGGAAGGAGGAGACAGACACAGTTAGGGGCAGGAGGAGGTGGACAGTGAGAGGGGAGATGAGTGGTTGGACGTGGAGACAGAGGAGGGAGAGATGGAATAGAGAAAGGGTATCTCATAGAGTATATGGCAATATCACTATTACTGTTGCATTCATAAACCATACAAAAAATTTCAATTCCGCTTAATGTCTGTTGTTACTCGAATCTTCTCAAGATGAAAACACTGGTAAAAGTGAACCTCTTAGCAAATGGACTGTGTCTCACACAACAAAGAAATTTATAAATTTGCGACAACCATTGAAATATCAGAGGAATTCGCAGAATATGTTGTGACAGTGGGCAATATGTACAAGATTGAGACTCAAACACGGACCTTCATTTCACGTATCTGCCACCATAATTATTGTATTGATATCAGCACAATTGAAGCCATAACACATTCATTTAGACTCACTGTTCCACCTATGAATTCATCATAATCTGACATTCTATATGGTATATGACAATATCATAATTAACGCAATGCTCTTATAAATGATAACGAAAGATTTCAGTTTGCCTTCTTTCAGTCACATAGTCTCAAGATAAAAACATTGGAGAAAGTGAATCTCTTAGGGCATGGAATATGTCTCATACATCAAAAACAAATTATAACTTTGTGACAACTGATAAAATATCAGAGAAATTTGAGGAATATGGTGTGACAGATGAAAATACATACTCACACCTAGACACTGGTTTCTCACATATGTTGCCTCAGTTATTATCATTTCAGCACAAATCATGGCTGACACATTGATTGTCACTCATTATTCCACGTATGAAATTCAAGCAATGTAAGGTAATTGCATAGCAAATAGAATCTCTTCTATTCACGATGGTAATTGGATAGATAAAAAAGCAGAGGCTTTTTTTATCCATCCAGTTACTTAATATTGTCAAAAATTGATTATATTCATTGTTATATTAAGCAATGTAAGGTGACATTCATCCATGGGGTTTGTGACAGCACCACCATTACAGAAGTGATCTTGCAAACCACAGATAAATTTTTCAATTGCATTTAATGCCTTCTGTGAATCACATATTCATAACATAAAAACACTGATGAAAGTGAATATCTTAGGACATGGAGTATATATATCACACATAAAAGAAATTTACAAATTAGCCACATCCATTAAAATGTCAGAGCAATTTAAAGAGTATGTTGTGGTAGGGGACATCATGTACAAGAATCGATTCTCACATCTATCCCCTTGATTATCATGTTTATATAAAAGCAACTCATGGCCCAAAATGTTCATTGCTACTCATTATTCCACCTATAAATTGCTGCAAGCAGTCCAATAAGGTATATGTCAATATCTCCATTACAATAGCACTCTTGTAAACCCTAAACACAAATTTCAATTCTTCTTAAAGGCTTCTGTCATTTACAAATTCTAAAGACAAAATAATTGGTGTAAGTGAATTTCTTAGAACATAGAATACGTCTTGCTAATCAAAGAATAACAATGACACTGTCCCACAAACTCATGACCTTGTAGACAGACACTCGATGAGCAGCAATTTCTGAGATGACACAGTCCTATGAACTGGGAGCTCAAAGGCAGTCCACTGCTAATCGCATTGCCCTAGAAAGCTAGGCACCTGTATGCAGCCACAAGCCAACACTGCAATGCTGTGCCTTTCGGAGTGGGTGTGAGAGTGAAAGGACACCTTGAACCGTGCAGTGATAGCAGCAGCAGGCGTAGTCCGTAGCCAAGACTAGTAGTGGATACTTGAAACAGCTGTTGGTGGCTCAGAGCTCAAGATATAACTGACTTCCCTGGATGGACCATCAACCTAACTACACACCTGTGGAAGGATAGAGCATGTGGTATCACCTTAGCAGGTGACTGTGCAGAAATAAATTAGTGCCAGTGATCACAGTGCTGTGTGCTGCAACATGCACACCACTTAGTGGCAATGCTTGTGACGCTGGACACTGTGGCGGCTTGACTGTACACAGTACCTTGCATATTCTATTTGTAGACAACCTCCTAGGTGAGGCAGGTGCAGTACCTGGCTCTCAACATGTACACATAAGTGTGGTGGCCCAAATATGGAGGGGGCAGCCCTGTACATACATCACAATGATTGACATATCATAATATAATATGTGCAAGACAAGGGCCAAAACCTGGAAACTTGTCTCTCACATCTGTTGTGTTAATTATTACAGTTATTTGAGAACAAGGCATAAAACATTTTTTGTCACTCATTATTCCATGTTTGAATTGAAAGCACACTAAGGTGACATTCTCCCAAAGGGTATATGGCAGTATCATCATTACAAAAGTGGTCTTATAAACCACTAGCTGTGCCTGACAATGTTAGCCACAGTTAAACAATTATTTATTAAAAAAATGCCCAGCTATGAACTTATTCCAATCTTCTAGTTGTCCATGTCCTCCATCCATTCACTTCACCCATTTCCTTCACACCTATCTCTCTGTTGATCTCCCTCTCACCCTTCTCTCCTCCTCACCCCCCATCTCTCTGTCCATCTTCTTCTCTTCACTTCCTCTGTCCATCTGTTCCTCCCCATTATCTGTGTCCATCTTCTCCTTCCCTCTCACTGTCTATTCGTCTTGTCCACCTCCCTCCTCTCTCCATCTCATCACCTCCCCCCCCCCCCCATCCTGCCCCAGAGCAGACTGGTGGTTATTAACCCCCACAGTATTTATTTCTTGTTTCTAACCAATATGTGTACCAGATTTGGTTGAAATTGTTCCATGGTTCTAGGATGAGCTTTCAGCCTAATGTTTTGCCTATGTATGCACATATAAAAGTTATTTCACATATATTTAACATATTTCACACATATTTGCATAGATATTTCACTTATTATCTCTGGCAAATTTCAGCCCGCAGTTTCATTTTTAGGCAGCTCAATGATTATGACATTGTATTTACAGAACTATGGCTTTGGTAATATATATAAGATAAAAAAATTGTCAGTTGATTGTAGTGTCATCAGTGAATCCAATATTTTCAAGACAAAAACACTGATAAAGTGAATCTCTTAGGACATCGACTATTTATCAGAAATCAAAGAAATCTATAAATTTGCCATAACCACTGATTTATCATACAAATTTAAACATTATGCTAGAAAATTTGACAATATACACAAGACTACAACTCAAACACAAATTCTGGCTTTTCACATGTCCCACCTTAATTATCATGGTTAACTGAGCACGACTCAAGTCCTGACAACCATTGTCACACATTATTCCACCTATGAATTGCAAGCACTGTAAGCAAAATGTCTCCTGTTAGGTATATGGCAACATCCCCATTACAGAAGAAATCTTATAAACCATAAATAAAAATTTCAATTCATCTAATGTCCCCTGTCAATCACATACAATAAGACAGAAACATTGGTGAATGTGAATCTGTTATGGCATGGAATATATCGCAGCAATCAAAGAAATTTATAAATTTACAATTGATGTGTTCTTAACTGAGTGGTGTGGGTGGATGTAGTGAAACACACTATGAAATAAAATCTGTTTTTTACAGGAACCAAACTAAATACAATTTCTGAGAGTAATGTCTACACAACTTGAGAGCAGCAATGTCGTGACAAGCAGGAAAGAATAACTCTACGGTCTCATGAGGCACTGAACTCTTAGACAGTCACCCAATGAGCAGCAAGTGCTGAGATGATTCGGTCCTATGCAGGAAGGAATCAGAAGCAGTTTACTAGTAGTGACACAGTCTTATGTTGCTAGCAGCTCACAGGCAGTCGCAAGCTACCACTGTGATTAGGTGCACTCGAGAGTGGGTGCAAGTGTGAGGTGACACCATGGTGTGCAACAGGATTGGCAGTGGCTGGTGTGCTCCACAGCAGAGACTCATAGCAGACACTTGAAACAGTTATTTGTGCCTCAGAGATCTGGACATAACTGGGTCTCCCTGTGAAGAGCACACCTAAGTACACATCTGTGGAAATGTACAGTGTGAGGCATCACATGAGCATGTAACTGTGTGGACATAAATTAGTGCCTGTGACTTACATGCCATGTAGCAGTGAGGTTGGCACATCCAGACGTTGTGGCAGCTTGACTGTACACAGTGTATCACATCTTCTATTCATATTTAAGCTACTAGGTGAAGTATACACATCAACAACCACTGAAATGTCAGAAAAATTTAATCAGTATGCTGTAACAGTGGGCAATACATGCAAGACTGGGGCTCAAACCCAGACATTTGTTTCTCACATCTGTCAACATAATTATTACAGTTATTTGAACACATCCAAGGCCTGACACATTCATTGGCAGTCATTATTCCACCTATGATTTGCAAGCACTGTACAGTGAGAATTTCCCATAGAGTGTATGGCAACATAACCATTACAAGAGCAGTCAAATAAACCTTAAACAAAAATTTCAACTGATCTCAATATCTTCTGTCAGTCACATTGGTGGGAGTGATTCTCTTATGGCATGTAAAATATCTCACACGTAAAAAAATTGTAAATTTGCCACAACCAAAAAAATATCAGAGAAACTTGAAGGATACGGTTTGTATTTGAATAATATGTGCAAAACTCGGACTCACACACAGTCAGTAATTTCTTGCATCTGTCAGCTTTTACAGTTACTTGAACACTTCTCAGTGCCTGACACATTCGCTGTCACCCATTATTCCACCAATGAACTGCAGGCAATGTAATCTGAGGCTCTCCAATAGAATATATGGCAACTTCAACATTATAGGAGCACTCTTAAGAATCAATGGTTCTCAAACTTTCTTCCTCCGGGCTCTCCTTCGTGAGGAGAAACAGTGTCAGGCTCCTCACCTCCCTCCAGTCTAGTTAATTAATAAAAATTCATTTCTTAAGATTTTCTTTGCCTTGTTCTCTGTTTTACAAAATCAGTTTAGAAGGAATTTACACAACAGAAACCAAAACTATATGAATTATTATAACCAAAAATACCATTATCACATTTTCATTCATTCAGAATTATGAAATGAACAATATTTACAATTCAGCAAACATGAATTACAATATCATTAAAATTTTAATTGCGTAGCTCAATGGGATGATTTTGAGAAGTAAGTTTCTCAAGATGTGGCATGATAGCAGAAACAGGCACTCGAAGTCTTTGTTTACATTTAGCTTTGAACGGTGGTTCAACTTCGTAGGTGCCAAAGCTGAAAATCCAGTCTCACACAAGTACATTGTTGCAGAAGGAATCAGTATCTTCAGTGAACATTTGCTCAGTGTTAGGAACATGTTGCTAATATGTATGCAAAACTCCAACAAAGAGACTTCATTAATTTATTCTTCAGTGAAGTATCATAAGTGAGAGCAATAAGTTTTTCCTGTTCTTTTATATTTAGACTTGATAGTCCAGCAGCACTTTTGAATGGAGTTTTAATCCAATTAAATTCATAAAAATCATCACTGAAATACTTTATGAAGTGAACTTTCAGTGTGGCAAGATGATTAAGAAGACAGGCTTTTATCTCCATTGGAAGTAACAGATTATCAACAGATTATCTGTGTCCTCTATCAATGATACTAGAGTAGTGAACATATCTAGCATGCCACTTTCCATTTGGTATTGCCACAGCTCTAACTTCTTTATAAACATCTTCACTTTTTCATTCCAGAATAGTAAAGTTCCCTGATTAACTCGAAGTGAAGAGTTAAAAATACTGAGTTTCTCAAAAATGTCAGTGAGGTAAGCTATTTTCAGTAGAAAAGCTCTGTTGCAGAAACAGTCTGCTAGAGAGTGACTTTCCTCCTTTAAGAAACAGAATACCTCATTCCTCAGTTCATACAGTGTTTTTTTGTACTTTACCCATTGAAAGTCATTGAACATAACTAAAAAAGAGCATTTGAGTGTGTTCACCACCAGTTTCCTCACATGGCACTTTAAAAAGGCTTGATATATAGAGTTTGCCTTAGTAATATTATGATTACTGAAGAAAATTTCACCAGCCAAGGTCACTAAAAAGCATTTTATTGGATGAACAGTTTTGAGAGAGCTATGCAGATCTGCAAAAGGATAAACAGAAGTTGATAGGAAGGTTTTTTGCAAATCATGATGTTTTAAGTTGAAAAACTGTCTTGTTACATAACCTATGGCATTACAACATACCGTCAAACAGGGTGATTTCGGACGGTTTTGTCGTTATTTTGATTGTAACTTTGGTATATATTGTTAGATTAAATTGATTATTATGGTAGTGGTAGGGCATATGTGTAATGAATAAAATATCCCAGAACCAGAAAGTGTATGTGTAGGTATATTTATCTGAGGCAGTTAAATTAAGTGTCCCAAATCACCCCATGGATTGGGGTGATTTCGAACACATGTGTTTTTTTTTTAATCTCTGTCCAAAGTTACAGTATATAGAGGGCGAATTCGGACAGTTACTGCCTTTTTTCAAATTCTACACGTTTTTTATTTGATTTTGGTGACATTTTACACATTTTAAAGGAGCCCTTTGTTACAAATAAGTCATATGGAATGATATAATGAATTTTATATATTACAGATATGTTTTAATTTTGCAAGAATTTAAATAAACAGTCTCTTTGTTAACTTGTGCACGAGCTCATTTAATATTTTCGCTTAAGCGAATGGAAAGATCTTCTGACTGTCGTTTGAGGAATAAATGCACCCATTCTTCTCCTGGCAAGGTATTACAAAATTTCTTCTCTTTTCGGCTAGATCTATCAAGGTAGCCTTTAACTAAATATCTCATATCCAATTTAGTGAAGGGAAATCCCCAATGTGCAACCCTCAAGATACCTTGCTTCAACATTTCTTCTTCTTCTTCTTTATTTAGCACTGGCTGTCCTCCCATTTTTTTTTATGTGCTTTCTGCACTTTATTTTGTAGGGTTGATTTAGGTATACCACACAAATCACATGCTTTTCTGTATGATAATTTACCACTCTGAATATCACGAACAGCTTTATCTAAAAGTTCTGGGTCATAATTATACCGTACTGTAGCACCTCTCCTGCTCTTATACGTTCTTGGCATTGTCCGAAATCACCCCCCACAGTACACAGTTTTACAAAAACCATTGTTATTTTATAACCTTCACGAGAAACTCTGCAAACTTGTACAGAAATTGTCTAAATGCTGTTAGCTACCGAGTGCATCGACAACTACGGTTACAATAACTTCCAGCTCGGCGCAACAATAGAAAGTTTCCACTTTACGATAATGCATGGATTTTTAACACTGAGACTGTTGGTCAATTATTCACCTAGGTAAACAATTGACGCAAAATAAAAGTTTTGGAAAGCGATAAAAGCAATCTTGCACTTAAAATAACTGGTGCACAAACGTTAAAATAAGTAACTCTTTGTTTCTATGCAGTTGTTGTTGTTGTTGTTGTTGTTGTGGTCTTCAGTCCTGAGACTGGTTTGATGCAGCTCTCCATTCTATTCTATCCTGTACAAGCTCCTTCATCTCCCAGTACCTACTGCAGCCTACATCCTTCTGAATCTGCTTAGTGTATTCATCTCTTGGTCTCCCTCTACGATTTTTACCCTCCACGATGCCCTCCAAAGCTAAATTTGTGATCCCTTGATGCCTCAGAACATGTCCTACCAACCGATCCCTTCTTCTAGTCAAGTTGAGCCACAAACTTCTCTTCTCCCCAATCCTATTCAATACCTCCTCATTAGTTACGTGATCTACCCATTCCCTCAGCATCACCCGACTTAATTCGACTACATTCCATTATCATCGTTTTGCTTTTGTTGATGTTCATCTTATATCCTCCTTTCAAGACACTGTCCATTCTGTTCAACTGCTCTTTCAAGTCCTTTGCTGTCTCTGACAGAATTACAATGTCATCGGCAAACCTCAAAGTTTTTATTTCTTCTCCCTGGATTTTAATACCTACTCCAAATTTTTCTTTTGTTTCCTTTACTGCTTGCTCAATATACAGATTGAATAACATCAGGGATAGGCTACAACCCTGTCTCACTCCCTTCCCAACCACTGCTTCCCTTTCATGCCCCTCAACTCTTATAACTGCCATCTTGTTTCTGTACAAATTGTAAATAGCCTTTCGCTTCCTGTATTTTACCCCTGCCACCTTTAAAATTTGAAAGAGAGTATTCCAGTCAACATTGTCAAAAGCTTTCTCTAAGTCTACAAATGCTAGAAATGTAGGTTTGCCTTTCCTTAATCTTCCTTCTAAGATAAGTCGTAGGGTCAGTATTGCTTCACATGTTCCAACATTTCTACAGAATCCAAACTGATATTCCCCGAGGTTGGCTTCTACAAGATTTTCCATTCGTCTGTAAAGAATTCGCGTTAGTATTTTGCAGCTGTGACTTATTAAACTGATAGTTCGGTAATTTTCTATGCAGTAGCAAAGAGAAAATAAGCCATACTGTCCGAATTCGCCCCGGTGTCCAAAATCACCCCATTTGACGGTACTTACTCTTTAAAATTTTTTACAACATATTGTCCACCAATGTTGCAAGTCACTTCACATTGTATGTGCACTTCCCACTATCATGAAGGTCACTACACATCAGCATGTTAAATATAAAAATATTATGAAGAAAGAGAAACATAAAAATAACAATATTGAAGTGATTACAAGTAGCTATTTCTGTTCACCACCTGTTGGCAACTGAGAGAGAAATGGTGTAAACACAATGACCAACATGTATGTCTGCCAGGTGGCACTATAGCAGTTGACTGGATAATCGTCTTGTGTATAGCATAAGACATAGATGTGTAATTCCATATAATAGGTGATATCTTGTTAAGGATCATTTTTATTTACATTATTATACAACCCATCTCAGAGATATAAAGAATTTTGTTGTGTAATTAATGTGTGTACCTTTGATAATTTGGTTTGTATAAAACATGTGTGACATATGTTAGGTAACAAGAATTTGGCTCACAATATGCTAAATGTAGATAAGAAATTGAAAATAAATAATTTAGGCAGGTTGTTGTATTCTGGTGTACTCTGTAACATGTTTATAATTTACACCTGAATGTCCTCAGTTATATTTCGATTTTCTCATCATAATGGCTAGACAGTATATTTTGCTTTTTATTTTTAAAAAAAAGTGTCATACATACAACATTATAAACAGATCACAGGTAAAAAAATGAAAAAGCTTACGTAATTTTAACCATGGAATTACACTGCTCAGCCACATCACATACATCGCCTGATATCTAGGTACTCATCATGATCTAGCTTATCAAATGAAATTAAAATAATGTTGACTTGCACTTAGAATTTATACAGGATGTAATATATATCTATGTAATTCATCAAAATATTTAACAATTTTTATCAGTTATGTTGAAAAGAAGCGTACGTTGTCCTCTCTTCCAGGATCTCACACTCTTTAATACATTTTGTATATCAAAGTCAATAATTCACAATTGCTACATTAGATTTTTTAAATTTATTGTGTTACTTGTCATCCAATGGCACAATTCATATCAACAGAAACATACAATTGCTATCTCCATTTACATCTTACATATAAATAAAACATCATGTTCAAAGAAGTGATGAAGTGAAATATCAGATAAATTTAAACAATATGTTGTGAAAGAGAACACTATGTGCAAGACCGGAACTAAAACCCACACACTAGTTTCTAGCATTTGCCACCAAAACCTTACATAAAAACTTCAGTTCAATTTAATGTCTTCCGTCAAGCACACATTCTCTAGATAAAAATATTACTGAAAGTGAATCTCCTTGGATATGGAATATTTCATAAACCAAACTTATTTATAAATTTCCCATAAAATCTGAAATATTAGTGAATTGTAAACAATATATTGGGACAGTGGACAGTACGTGCAAGACCAGGTCTCAAACTCTGACACTGAGTCTTTGCACTTGTTGCCTTACCTATTACAGTTATTTGAGCACAAGTCAATGCCTGACACATACATTGTCACCATTATTCCACCCATGAATAGCAAGCACTATAAGGTGAAAGTCTCCCTCAGGTTGTACGGCAATATCACCTTTACAGGAGCAGTCTTAAAGATAAACAGAATTTCAGTTCAACTTAATGTTCCTACGAATGCCAACATTGTCTTAAATTTATCCATCCAACTTGTTTTTTGCTGGAGAAAGGAAACAGCCAGGGATGTCAGAACTACAGAGGTATTAGATGTCTGAATTCATGTTATAAACTGAATGCCACAATTTTAACAAATCAACTATCACCAACTGCTGAAATTGTGTTATTGAACACCCAATATGGCTTTCAAAAAGGCAATTATGCTCTGACTGTATCTTTATCATGACACAACTAATAGAAAAACTCATGAATTCAGCTTATCAATGTTTCTTGCCTTCACTACCTACAAAAAAAAGCATTTGATAAAGTAAACTATGGGAAATTTTAAGCAACAGAAGGATTCCATCTCATCTTATAAGAGCTTTACAGGATTTATATATGAATTACAAAGTACAAATAATAAATGCAGGCAGCAGACATAAGATGGCTGAAATAAACCAAGGAGCTAGACAAGGGCATCCAGTCTCATCCCCCTTTTTTAATATGTATATCAAAGATGTAACCAAAACTTGGGTACAGACAAGAAAACACTTTTAAATTAATATTGTGGGTACCAGTGCATTACTTTACTGATGATCAAGTAATTATAGTCAGAATGAAAATAACTTACAAGAAGCTGTCTTTAATTTAAGTAAAACAGCCTGAGAATACAATGTGAGTGTATCCATCACAAAGACAAAATTAATGGCATTTTTAAGACACCAGTCCATGTGAGTTGAAGCTGAAATTGACAATCAGATCATAGAGCAAGTTAATTCATTTAAATAATTAGAATAATTAGGGTACAGTATTACATACAGGGCCAACAATGAAATATAAAATAAATTAGACATATTTAACTAATTCTGTGAAACGTTATGCAGAACATTGGGAAATAAAGTAACAGTAATTCATGAAATTCTGTAAGGTTATGGCTATCAGCATTGCTCTATGGAAGCAAAAATTGGACTCTTAAGAAGAGATATGAAAAGAGAATAGAAGCATGTGTTAGAGGATGTCAGATTATGATCAGTTTGGCTTTAGGAAAGGTAAGGGTACCAGAGAGGCAGTTCTGATGTTATAGCTGATGATGGAAGCAAGACTAAAGGAAAGTTAAGACATGTTCACAGGATTCGTTGATCTGAAAAAAGTGGTCAACAATGTCAAGTGGTGCAAGATTCTGAGAAAAATAGGGGTGAGCTATAGAGGAAGATGGGTAATATACTATATGTACAAGAGCCAAGGGGGAACAGTAGGAGTGGAAAACCAAGAACAAAGTGCTCAGATTCAAAGGGATGTAAGATAGGGAAGTAGTCTTTTACCCCCAATATTCAATCTACACATGGAAGAAGTAATGACAAAAATAAAGGAAAGGCTCAAGAGTGGAACTGAAATTCAAGGTAAAAGGATATCAATGACACAATTTGCTGATGACATATCTATCTGCAGTTAATGTGAAGAAGAATTACAGGATCTGCTGAATGCAGTGAACAGTCTAATGGGTACACAATCTGGACTGAGAGTAAACCAAAGAAAGATGAAAGTAATGAGAAGTAGCAGAAACAAAAACAGTGAGAAACTTGACATCAGGATTGGTCATCATGAAGTAGATGAAATTAAAGAATTTGCTACTTAGGTAACAAAATAACCCATGACAGGCAGAGCAAGGAGGAAACAAAATGCAGACCATCACTGGGCAAAAGGGGTATTTCTGGCCAAGAGAAATCCACTAGTATAAAAAATAGGCGTTAATTTGAAGAAGAAATTTCTGAGAACGTATATTTGTAACACAGCAGTGTATGGTAGTGAAAATGGACTGTGGGAGAACCAGGACAGAAGAGAATCAAAACATTTGAAATGTAGTGCTACAGAAGAATACTGAAAATTAGGTGGACTGGTAAGGTAAGGAATGAAGTGGTTCTCCGCAGAATCAGTGAGGAAAGGGACATATGGAAAACAATGACAAGAAGAAGGGATAGAATGGTAGGACATATGTTGAGATATCACAGAATACATTCCATGATACTAGAGGGACCTTTAGAGGGTAAGAACTGTAGAGGAAGACAGAGATTGGAATACATCCAGCAAATAATTGAGAATGTAGGTGCAAGTACTACGCTGAGATAAAGGGGATGGCACAGGAGAGGAATTTGTAACAGGCCTCATAAACCAGTCAGTGGACAATTTAAAAAATTTAAAAAACATGAATTTCCTTATATATGTGGATGGATACACTTTGATACATGAAAAGAGAAATGATGACATCTGAGCTGAACTGAATATGCAAAACATAACTGATATTATAAAACATCATCAGTTAAAATGAAGGAACATATATAGACCATATGCCAGATACAAAGCCATGAAACAATGAAAACCAAGAAGTAAAAGATCTTTAGGAAGACCAATGAAGAGATGGCCTGACCAATCCTTGATGTAGATGATGATGATGAACTTAACATCTTCTGTCAGTCGTACCTTCTGAGATTTTAATGTTGGTGAAAGTGGATCTCTTTGGGTATGGAATATGTCCAATACCTATCAAAGACAATATTATGAAAAGGACAAACTGCTACTCAATGTAAGTGGAGATATTGAGCCACTGACAGGCACAACAAAAAGACCGCTAAAAAGTATCTTTCAGCCAGAAGGACTTGTTCTGATGTACACGACACATACACACATTCATGCAAACACACACACATGTGTATGTCAGTTGTGTTTGAGTGTGTGTGTGTGTGTGTGTGTGTGTGTGTGTGAATGTGTGTGTGTGTGTGTGTGTGTGTGTGTGTTGTCTACTTCAGAAAAAAGCCTTTTGAGCAAAAGCTTACTTGCCTTCCACTCTTTTTGTTGAACATGTCTACGACTCAACATCTCCAATATATGGAGAGTAGCTGTCTATCTTTTTCATAATTCTGTCATTATTACATCCTGGATTTCTCTTATCTCAAAGGTATTTATACATTTTCCACAACACTAAAACATCAGAGAACCTTAAATAATATATTGTGACAGTGAACAACATATTCAAGACCTGGACTCAAACTCGGTCATTGGTTTCTTGCATCTGTTGCCTTAATCATTACAGTTATTTTAGCAAAACACAAAGTCTGATGCAAACACACATTGTCACCCATTATTTCACTATGAATTGCAAACACTGTATGGTGGGAGTCTCCCATATGATTTACTGCAATATCACCACTACAAGAGCAGTCTTATAAAACATAAATACAGATTTCAATTCAACTTAATGTCTTTGTCAACCACAGATTCTCAACATCATGCATAAGTTAATAAGAGTGAGTTTTAGTAGTAATCTCTATCTTGCATATTACCCTGTCTTCCACCTTTAAGCTTTCAGGTTTTCAAATCTCTTGCAATGCAGTCCCCAACAATCAGTCTTTTCTTCTCATCCTGGTTGGTAAGTCTCCCCTGACGTGTGGTTCTGGGTGACTTTCCCAAAATTTACCCCTTTTGCCTAGACCTCTCCAGTCCTTTACCTTCACCCTTCTTCCTTCCCCTTCAACCTTTCCACCTAAAAAAGGAGCCACTGGTTCCAAAAGCACAGTCTTTTATGTGTGTGTTCTGCCACCACTTGATGAGTAGATTTTTTATCTATTCAATTAAATAACTTCAGCATACTGAGAAAGATAATGCTTGTCAGCGCAGATATGCTGTACCCGGGTGGCAAGACATACAGCCAGAAAAGGACCAGTTACAAAATAGTGCCCCCTTAACCATCCAGCACCACCACAGACCGGAACAACTGATTCAGTCCTTTTCCTGTCCCTACTCCTTTCGTTTCCTGCTCCTCTCCTATTTCAGTGCCCATTTTATTGCTCACACCCCACCTCCTGACATTGCACCTTGCATTCTCTAGTCCCTGCACGCCCTGCCAGGTGTGATCTTCTCTCCCCACCCCACACCCCCCACACCCCCACCCCCCACCACCACCTATAAGCTGCTATATGCTACACCTCCCACTTCCCCATCCCACACTAGATTCATGTCCAAGTGACAGTCACATTCCAGGCAGATCTGCCAGTGCTAGTAGTATATGTGAGTGAGGTGTGCTTTCTTATGTGAATTGAATGTGTGCATGTTTTCTTTACTGAATAAGGTAGTAGTGTGTAACAGTCTTTTCATTGTACCTGTCTGCAGCTCAGTGGGTCATTTCATGGTGAATATAAATCTATCCTTTTCCTAATATTGTTGATATTTCAGCCTGATGTTTCCATTGTTTGAAGATAAATTTTCCACAGACATTGGAACACCAGAGAATTTTAAAAAATATATATTGTGACAGTGAACATGAAGTGCAAGACTGGGACACTAACTCAGATACTGGTTTCCCACATCTCTTGGCTTCATTATTACAGTTATTTGCGTGCAACTCAAGGCATGGCATATGAAGGGCTTATTTAAATAGTGGTACAAGTCCATTTTTGTTCATTTTCAGATACAGAGTCCTAAAGTTAAATGAGTGCTGAAAATTCTGCAGTTGAGATACCAGAAATATTCAAGCATATGGCTTCTTGCTAGAGATGAACCTTTCTTTCTGTATGTTTGGATAATTAATTTCAGAAGCATTATAGGCAGAAACATGGAGGTAATGGACTTGTACCACTATTGAAATAAGCCCTTCATTTGTTGTCACCCATTATTTCACCTCTGAATTGCAAGTACTGTAAGGTGAGAGTCTCAGATAGGATGAATGGCAACATCATCATTACAGGAGCTGCCTTATGAAATATAGATAGAAATTTCAGTTTATCTTAATGTTTTCAGTCAATTACACATTTCCAGGATAAAAACATCAGTGAAATTACATCTCTTTGAATATGGAATTTGTCTCATAAATCAGAGATAGTAATAATTTTTCCACAACAGTGGTGTTTATACTAACTGGATATCAATCTCCAGTTAGCTGAGTGTGCCAGCCAAAGACGCTCATATTTCCTTTTCTGCCTAATTACAACAAGGCTGCCATGAAATATCACAGGAATGCAAAATGGAAATTCAGGTCCCACAGCATCTTTATTCATGGCATGTTGATTTATCTACATCTACATCTATACTCTGCAAACCACCATGAGGTGCATGGCAAAGGGTATGTTCCACTACACCCATTATCAGGGCTTCTTGCTGTTCCATTCACTTATGGAGCATGGGAAGAATGATTTTTTGAATGCCTCTGTGCATGCAGTAATGATTCTTATCTTATCTTCAAAATTCCTGTGTGAGTAATACATAGAGGGTTGTAGTATAACTGTAGAGTAATCATTTAAAGCCAGTGCTTGAAACTTTGTTAATAGACTTTCTCGGGATAGTTTATGTCCATCTTCAAGAGTCTGCCATTTCAGTTCCTTCAGTATCTCTCTGACACTCTGCCATGGGTTAAACAAACCTATGACCACTTGTGCTGCCCTTCTCTGTATACATTCAATATTCTCTATTAGTCCTATCTGCTATGGGTCCCACACACACTTAAGCAATATTGTAGGATGGGTCATACAAGTGACTTGTAAGCAATCTCTTTTGTACACTGACTGCACTTCCCCAGTATTCTACCAGTAAACTGAAGTCTACCACCTGCTTTACCCATGACTGGACCTATGTAATCATTCCATTTCATATCTCTACAAAATCTTACACCCAGGTACTTGTATGAGTTGTCCGATTCCAACAGTGACTTACTAATATTATAGTCATTTGATACTATATTATTTCGTTTTTTGAAGTGAAAAATTTTACATTTCTGAACATTTAGAGCAAGTTTTCAATTTCTGCATCATGTTGAACTCCTATCAGGTTGTGAATGATTATTTATGCAGCTTCTCTCAGATAGTACTTCATTATATAACTGTTTCAGAGGCAAAAAGCCTGATTTTACTATTAAAATTGCCTGCAAGGTCATTAATATGAAACATGAACAGCAAGGGTACCAATACACCTCCCTAGGGCACACCCAAAGTTATTCTACATCTGACGATGACCCCCTATCCAAAACAACATTCCGTACCTCCCTACCAAACGTCCTCAATCCAGTCACAAATTTAACTTGGTACCCTATATGATCGTCAAATACTTTTCGGAAATCGAAGTATAAAGTTCAGAGCCAAAGAATTCTTCATCATGTACAGACCATTGGAATTTTTTTTGCCTAGTTAAAATATGGTGGACCATGCAGGTGACAAAAATCTGCAGTGACATCAAACTTCCAGACTCTGAGATCAGAGATCTATGTTTATGTAGTACAGAGAACACTGCCGACAACCACTAAAAAATCAGAGAAATGCAAAGACCGTATTGTGACATTGGCCAATATGTGCAAGACTGGCAACCAAACTCCAACACTTGTTTCTTATACCTGTCTCCTTAATTAACACAGTTACTTGAGCACAACTCAAGGCCTCACACATACCGTGTCACTCGTTATTCCAACTATGAATATCAAGACCTGTATTGTGAGTGTCTCCCATGGGGTGTATGGCACTATTTCCATTACAGGAGCATTTTTATAAACCTCAAATAAAAATTTCAATTTAACTTAATGTCTGCTCTCAGTCACAAATTCTCAAGATAAAAACATTAGTGAAAGTGAATCTCTTGCGATATGGAATATGTCTCATAAATCAAGGATTTTCCTCCTTAATTATCACAGTTATACAAACACAGCTCAGGGCCTGACAAATCCATTGTCACCCATTATTACACCTATGAATTAAAATCATTGTAATGTAAGTGCCCCATAGGATGTGTGGCAATATTACTATTAGAAACACAATCTGATAAAACTGAAATGAAAATTTCAGTTTAACATAAATACTTTTAGTCACAAACCAATTAATGACATTTAGCTGGTACTAGCCACTGATTTACATCAATGAGAAAGTTGAAAATTTTTGCCAGACCAAGAGTCGAACATGGGTCTCCTGTTCACCAGGCAGATGGTCTGACCACTAAGTCATCCAAACACAGTGGTCATCACAGTGTCAAGGACAGTAGCATATTTACCATCTGACCCAAATCCTCAACTTAGCCACACACTAGTGATGTAGTGCCCCTGCCAATTATCAGACATGCTGAAATAACAGACACTACACACATCATTAAGACGAGGCTGGCCAATGATCCCTTCAGTGTGGATACACACCACACTCCAACTCTTACAGGAATAGGTGAAATGCTGCAAGTCATGAGGATAATGGGTAGGGGCTATAGAGTGTGGATAGTTGACAATTTGAGTCTGATGAGAGGCTAACGTAGTCCTAGCAGTTGCTGTGACCACTGAGTCTGAATGGCTTAGTGGTCACAGCATCTGCCTAGTAAGCAGGAGACACAGGTTCAAATCCCAGTCTGGCACAAATATTCAACTTTTCCCATTCATGTAAATCAATTCCCACTAGCAGCAAAATATCATTAATTCCTGTTTCTCTTGGTTCATAATGGCTGCATGATCAAAATGGTGTCAGTCATACACTCACAGGATAAAAATATTGGTGAAAGTTTATCTCTCTGGTTGTGGAATATGTCTCATAAATCAAACATATTAATAAATTTCACAAAATCGTTGAAATATCAGAGACATTTAAAGTACAGTTTGTGACAGTGGACAGTATGTGCAAGACTGGGACTCAAACCTGCACACTGGGTGTGTCACATCTGTCACCTTAATTATATTATTACAGTCACCTGAGCAAACATCCATTATCAACCATTTTTCCACCTTTGAATTACAGCACTGTAAGGTGAGAGCCTCCAACAGGCTATTTGGAAATATCTCCTTTAAGGAGCATTCATATAAATATTAAATGAAAATTTCAATTTAACTTCATGCCTCCTGCCAATGGTAGACTCCCGAGATTAAACAATTAGTGAAAACGAATCTCTTTTGAAATGGCTTATGACTCATCAGTTACAGATTTTTGTAAATATCCCACAACGATTGAGAAAATCAGAGATATACAAAAAGAATGTGTTGCAACAATATGTGCAAGACTGTGAGTCAAACCCGGATACTGCTTTCTTCCAACTGCAACCTTACTTATTTCAGTGCAACTTGTAATGGATCTGGGAGATGTTATTTTTTTTACCGTATTTGTCGATACCGAATTGTAAATGTTTTCTTATATTTTTGTCAGAATTTATTCTAAGTTGTCTTATTATATGTTAATTTACTTCTGTTTTTGAGAGTAAAAGCATATTGATTACTATTAGAAAATCTATCGATGAATAGCAAAGAGACTGATTACAAATGGAAACTTGTGAACTGCGTAAAATATCTTTGACGATGGAGTCGTCTTTGACTATAGTCAGTCGGCAGCTAACTCTTGGTGTGTGTTGACGGAAGAACAATGTGAAGGTCGCAGTCACAAATAATTTTGAATTATGTTACTATTATTTTTGTATTAACTAAAAAGAAGAAACTACATTTCAAGAAACTGTATTTGAAACACCAAAATGAGAGAAACACGTTGAACCACGTCTTTTCTGCAGCCGACATAGATGCATTGTGGAATCATACTTAGACAACTGAAGCCAAGACTAATATCGCCTTGCAAACGTGTAACGGAAAAGGTACTGTCACGAAATATGGCAAATTTAAGTAAATAAAAAATAGTGACCATATTTTCAACTTGTCTTAGCCGGGAAGCCATATTTCAACTGTGTCTCAGCCGGGATGCCATATTTCAACTGGGGACTGTAGCCGGGATATTGTGTTCACGAGATTTTCAACAGTGCTACGAGGAAGAAAATTTTTGTGTGTTAATACCAGTTTCTTCAGAATGTGTGTTACAGTGTTTGTGTTCATTGGGAAGTAAAAGTTTTGGAGAAGAAATGTTTCGGCAAAAAAATATAATTTTAGACAGAAGAAAATACTTCAAGAATTTTGGTCAACAATCACATGGATGGAAAACGTGGTTTTGCAACAGTAGAAGAGTGTTCCAGAGAAGTCACGAAACCCTCGTATTTTGTTAAAACAATATTTTTATCTTGTTTTGTATTGCTGTGTATAAATTTTTGTTCTTCACAATGACTTATGAGATTTTTGAGAGTATTGTGCCTAAAGTAGAAAGTGGTAATTTAATAGACTTCGAACATCAGGACAGGTCAAATGAAACAGAAAGAACCGATCAATTTGATTTAAAAAGTTTTCTTGTAAATTTCACGAAAGAAATTAAACAATCAGTTGACGACAATAAGACTTACTGGGATGAAAAAATTGATAACATTTTGTTGCAAGTCCAAGCAGTCAATACCCAAGTGGGTGAGCTTTCGAACAGAGTTGGCAGTGTTGAGGAAAAAATTGATTCTGTGGAAGCAAAAGTAAATGAAATTGATGTTAAATTGAGCGGTGAAATTAATACTGTAAAAAATGAGTTACTGGTAGATAGGGAAAGAAATTTAATTGATTTTAATGAGATAAAAGGGGAAATTAAAAATTCGGATGAGAATACAAAAGTTTTAATAAAAAATGTAGAACAAAAAACTGACAATCGTTTGGTTACTCTAGAAGAAAAAGTAGAATGCAATGAGTTAGAAAACAAAAAATCTGTCAAAGAACTTAGCGAAAAAATTGAAAGTTTTGACATTGAATTTCAAAGCAAAAATTACAATGTCAACACATGTAATCTTGTATCTAATATTCCAGTGAAGCACTTTTCGGTAGATGGACCCTTACATCCCGTTGATTTTATGCAGTATTGTAAGGATTGTTTTTTACCTCACTCACCAGATGAAATAAAAATTAAATTTGTGAAAAAATTCTTGGAAGGGGAAGCTTTGACTTGGGCAAACCAGATTGTAACTTTGGGGATGACCTTTTCAGAATTTGAATCAAAATTTCTGGAAAAATTTTGGGATGATCTTAAACAAACTAGAATCAAAAGTTAATTTTTGAATGGGCGAAACTATAGAGAATCAGAAGGGAACATGAAACAATTTTGCAAAAGTGAACTTCAAAAACTTATTCATTTAACAAAACCTTTGGATGACTTGATCAAAATTGATACCTTAAAGAGAAGATTGCCATCAGCAATGCAGTTGAGTTTAGTTCATTGTCCTGATAGTAATGCAGAGCAGTTTCTCAATTATATTCAAAAGTTGGATAGGGTAACAACAAGAACACATAGTGGGTTTACTCAGAAAGGTAATGGTCAAAATTGGGGAAATGATAACTTTCAAAAAAGGGAACAAAACAATTATCATGGTGTCAGTCAAAATTCAAGGGGATATAACAATTTTCAAAAGAAGGACCATAATTTTTATCCAAAACAAGAACAACATTTTCGCGTTAATAATCAACAAAATAGAGAACACTTTAGGGATCAAAATCACCGAAATTTTGATAGAGGTCAGTACAATAGAAACTACCAACAATCAGGTAATGTTTGGCATAGGAATGGGATCAGAAATGTTGATCAGAGACATTGGCAGAACCACAATCAGCAGTTCAAACAGGAACCGGAAATAAAAAACGAGTAGACGCCCGTTGAAGGTCCGCAAGGTTGAGGCAGGTGAGCATGATGAAAGGACCAATGGATGTGACTATCATAAACCCAAACAGGACAGTTCCAAACCTAAGCTATTACATGAAGTCATTAGTTGTTACTTATTGAAGAAATTTCAAGAGGAAAATAATGATGATAAAGATAACATTTTCAGTACACAAGAACATACAGTAGATAAAAGTAATTGTGATTCATTTAATTTAACAGAGTTGTACACTTGGGCAGAAAAGAACAACACTTTGTCAGATGATGTAATTTGTAGTAGTTCAGAGATGTGTGTGAATGAAAGAGAGAATGCATGCTGTGAGAATGAAAATGTTGGTGAAAGGGATCTGGTAACTTTAGAAAGGGGAAATAATATTTTGGGGGATAATTTGAATGTGTATGACCTGAATATGTGTAATTATAATGATGTTGTTGATAAAGTTGATAATGATGGTAATGGTATTGATGTTGAGGAAAGGTATTTCATTAGTTTAAATAGGGAGTTGGGCATACACATGGTTGAAAATGGATTAAATAGTGAGAATATTATAGAAATTCCCAGGGATGTTACCAGGATGAATAAAGCTCACAAGCTGGATGTATGTGAAAGGGTGAATTTTGATGTTGTTGGTAAAGAATCTGACTACACAAATAACGATGACACATGTATAACTTCTAACCTAAGTGAAACTTTTACAGATACTAATGATACACACACATTTCTTATGAATATATGGCTGAACAGTGAAACTATTTCTTTTGACAAGAACTTTAGAAAGATGCTTATTAATGTATGTGAAACTGTATGTCCTGAGTGGTGGAAAAAGATGAGATATTTTATTTTTGAAAAGCTGAAGGATAAGTACTTCAATAGTATACAATGTGATTTGGATGAAAATTCTTGGCTATTTGAGATAATAGAGAGTACTAATGACAATTTTGTATCTTGTGCAAATTTTATAACTGTGGCAAATAATACATGTAATGATATACCATATGATTCTGATAAGTATAGGTTTGGGGAAATTGAAAGTGATTTATTACATGAGGATACAGGTTCTGAGAAAAGTGATCAATTTTGCAGTCCTTATATAAAAGTTCAAATTGGGTCATGGATTGGCAAATGTTTAATTGATACAGGAAGTGAGATCTCGGGAATATCTGAAAGGTTAAGTAAGAAATTGAAAGTGGGGAAAGATTATGTTAAAATGCCAGTTGTTGGGGTAAAGATAAAAGGTGCTACTGGGAAGAGCAGTAAATTGGTAAAAAGCCAGGCTTTAGTGACATTTTTAATTGAAGGCAAGTTGTTCACACATGGATGTTTTGTAATTCAGGAATTTAATGAGGATTTTCTTTTGGGTATGAATTGGATAGTAAAAGTAAATACAGCATTTGTTTGGGTTGGAAGAAAACTTTTGATAGAAACTAGTGAAAGGGAATACATTCAGACAAATTTTGTGAACACACTTGGTGATCAGAGTAATGGAAATGTTGATAGTATAAATTTACTAAAAGAAAATAGATTGGAGAATATTGAAACTCATAGATTTGATACTGATGAAGTTGAATTTGGGAATTTAGTAAATTTGAAAATTTCAGAAAAGCTAAATTTATCTGGGGAGCAAAAACAACAGTTAGAAAATCTGCTGTGGGAATAAAGTGATGTTTTCAGTGACATACCTGGAAGGGTAAAGGGTTATCAGTGTGAGCTTCAGGTAAAACCTCATGAACCATTTTTCATAAAACCATACAGTATTGCAATATCAAAAAGACCTGCTGTTGAGAAAGAGCTGAAAAAGATGGAAGGATGTAATATAATAGAAAGGAGTATCAGCATATAATAATCCTCTAGTAGTGGTTTCGAAAAAAGATGGTGGAGTAAAACTGTATAAACAGAAATCATAATTTCAAAATTTAAATAACCTATTATCATCTAAAACAAAAGTCCTCCACTGGAATACACTTGTTAGAACAAAACTGCCTGTACAACCAAGTGTCTATATTTGCATGTATAAATTAATAATTTGAAGTCACATGTTAATTGAAACAGATGAAAAAACACTGTTGTAACAAAGAATGAGAGAGAGACTTATTTTTACTTTTTTTAAAAAAAAAAAAAAAAAAAAGGTCTCCATAGTGAGCATTTCTGAATTTTTCTAAATTTTGGAAGCTAAGTCTTCCCTGTGAGTGAAGGCATGCATGTGAGGACATGCATGCAAAGGTATAAGTTTCAAAACCAATTTTAGATAAAGCCTCATGATATATGAGCAGTTTATTGTTGTTTATACTTATGTTGTGGGGAGCAAAAGTACTCTTCACAAGAATGTGACTTGTAGTAATATTGTAGTAGAGAGGAAAATGTACATAAATAATTGCAAAAAATTTAGATAATACTGATGTATCTTTAACTGTACTAAAAGAAGAAAATCATAAGAAAAAAAATACAAAATCAAAAAAAACATGAGTAAAAAAAAAAATTTAAAAAGAAAATCATAAGCAAAAAAAAATATACAAAAAAAAAACACTACACCTATATATGTCCAGTATCATTTTTACTGTTACAATATGTAAGCATAATGAAATTAACATTAATATTTAAAAAAAATTAATTAAATCTTATTCTAGGAAATGTGTTTTACCTTCCTATTACTTTCAATCTGTATGTTAGAATATTTCTCATGTATGTTTTATACCATGTATATTTGTCATGTCAAATAATTTCTTTACTTGAATTTTTTTTGTGTATGAGATTGATGGGGAAGTATCATTGCAACAACAGCCAGTAACAAGTCCACAGATTCAAAGAGTCCAAATTTGGAAGAGGTTATCAGACTGCATCATTAGTGTACTAATTGTGTAATACAGATCCATCACTGAGTATGGTCGGGATTTTATTGTATATGTCTATAACAACAAAAGCCCTGGGGAGCAGTTGTAATGGATCTGGGAGATGTTTTTTTTTTTTTTTTTACCGTATTTGTCGATGCCGAATTGTAAATGTTTTCTTATATTTTTGTCAGAATTTATTATAATTTGTCTTATTATATGTTAATTTACTTCTGTTTTTGAGAGTAAAAGCATATTGATTACTATTAGAAAATCTATCGATGAATAGCAAAGAGACTGATTACAAATGGAAACTTGTGAACTGTGTAAAATATCTTTGACGATGGAGTCGTCTTTGACTATAGTCAGTCGGCAGCTAACTCTTGGTGTGTGTTGACGGAAGAACAATGTGAAGGTCGCAGTCACAAATAATTTTGAATTATGTTACTATTATTTTTGTATTAACTAAAAAGAAGAAACTACATTTCAAGAAACTGTATTTGAAACACCAAAATGAGAGAAACACGTTGAACCACGTCTTTTCTGCAGCCGACATAGATGCATTGTGGAATCATACTTAGACAACTGAAGCCAAGACTAATATCGCCTTGCAAACGTGTAACGGAAAAGGTACTGTCACGAAATATGACAAATTTAAGTAAATAAAAAATAGTGACCATATTTTCAACTTGTCTCAGCCGAGATGCCATATTTCAAACTCGAGGCTTGACAAGTACATTGTCACTCATTCATCCACCTATGAAGTCAAGCACTGTTAAGTTACAGTCTCACATACGGTGTACGACAATAACATATCAGTATCAATTAGCACATATATTAAACACAAATAAAAATTTCAGTTTTACTTAATGTCTTCTGTCAAACATACATTCACAAAATAAAACAGTGGAAAATCCAGGATGGAATATAACAATATTATGAAAAGAATAGTTGCTACTCAGCACATAGTGGTGGTGCTGTGTCGCAGATAGGCACAACAAAAAGACTGTCAGGAAGTAAGCTTTTGGCCAACAAGACCTTCATCAGAAACAGACAACATAAACACACACTCACGCAAATGCAACCCACACACACATGACCACAGTTTCTGGTCAGACCCAGTCTGGCTATGTAGCCAGAGCCATTGTCCAATTGCTTTTGGAAGTAGAGTGTTATAAAACAAGAAATTTCTTACATCATTACTTCAAAAGAGTTATTCGCTATTCACTGGGCATTTGACAAGTTTCAAAATTATCTGTCAGATCATAAAATCAAAAAATAACTCAGATCATAAAGCATTAAGTTACCTTCAAGAGTGCAGATTACACAATGAAAGACCCACAAGATGGGGTATGTTTTTACAGGATTTTGACTATGAAGTAGTCTACATCAAAGGTACTAACAATGTTGTTGCAGATGCTTTATCTAGCTTACCCTTAGATTGAATTACTGAATTACATCATCAGAAGAAGGAAAAGGAGTTTAAGATGAGATATATGAAGGGTGTTCACGGTGAGAAAGGCATTACAGCCGTGTGTAACGGAATCAGGAGAAATCAAGTAAAGAATTGTGATCCTGAGATAGATCTCAAATAGTAAAGATAAGTAGTAGGGGATGTCAGGACGAAATGCAGAACATCATTCCTGAGAAAACCTATGAACCTGGTATACATCTACTTCCATGGATCTTTATCAAAGAGTAGAGATGGTCACAGTTACATTTTTACTATGGTTGATATTTTTTTCCAAATTCAAAGAACTGCCAAGTGAAGAGATTATTTCTAAGATTGAGAACGATTACTTAAAAATGTAAAAAACCAAAAGTCATTCTGGCAGATAATGAACCACAGTTCATATCTAAAAACTAGAAAGCATTTGTTGAAAGATTAGTAATTAAACAAATTTTGATTTCAGTGTATAATCCATCGTCAAACCCTGCAGGGAGATACATGAGAGAGATTGGTCACCTATGTCATACATATTGTAGCCATAAGGATCCTACTTGGTTTGAACACATCATGAATAGGTTACAGTACAGTTCTACTGATACAAAGAAATGACACAATTTCAGAGACTTTACTGGTCTCACACACATATAATTTTATGTGTACAGACTGAAGCAGCCTGCTTCAGTCTACATACATAACAATAGTTCTACTAAAAACATACATGAACAGTCACAACTGGAAGAAACTTCTTTTTTTATAATGTTTCCAGTTTTGGTCTGTTTTAAACCATCTTCAGACCTACCACCATGATGATAGATGGTGGTGGTGAACGGAGCACATGCTACAACTTCACAAATGCTATCTGGAGTCAAAGCGCCTGCTCCATTCACCACCACCATTATGGTGGTAAGTCTGAAGATGGTCTAAAACAGACCGAAATCTGTAATCTCATAGTAAAAGAAGTTTCTTGCAGTTGTGACTGTTCATGTTCATTTTTAATTAAAATAAACTGCTGTTGTCCAAGAGAAATGTTCTCAAAAATTACAGTTCTGTTAGATTTACACCTTTTGAGATTATATTTCATAAGGAACCTGCAAATATTCTATGAGAGTTGACTGAATACCTGCGATGTACAATTTTGTCTACACAGAAAAGAGAGGAGATTGTCAGAGAACCTATGAAGAAACAGGAAGAGGCACAAAAAAGGAGACATGACAGAAAGTAAAAGTACCATAGTTTAAGGCTGGGGATTATGTACTTGTGAAACCACAAGTAAGATCTAAAATGTTGAAAGAAGAACTAAAGAAATTCTTTGGCATATACATTGGTCCATTCAAAATCATTGAAAATCATCATCCTAATGCATACAGACTGATTTACCTGAAATCTAGAAAACTTTTTGGGTTGAGGAATATCACCTCATTAAAACTGTACAAACAAAGAAGTAGATTATTTGAAGTCTTGTGCTTCATAATGAAATCATTGATTAAAAACTAACTTTTTCACTGCTAAATAGAATATTAAATGCTAAACAAGTAACTTAGTATGATTTTAAATGACGTTTGATTCAGTCACTTGTTTTTAACTCTATTTTTGCTAAAGTATCTGCAAATATGTTGTCTTGGTATCATGATTGTAACCCTAAGAGGAATGTACACATTGTACATTACATGCTCGGTGAGCACAAGGGCCTTAGCAGTTGTAGTATTGTTTCCTGCTAGTTTTCTGCATTACAGCTTCTTCTGCTATCTTTGAACCTATCAATGTATTCTTCTATTGTCAATACTATGAAAACACCAATCATGAAGTAACACTTACATATTTACCTGGACATCTTAAGATGTCTCAGGGCTGAGCTCTGGTAAGTCTATCACTTATGCATCTGATCTCAAAACAGGTCACTGGACACTATACATAATAAACTGTGTACTTGTATATACATTTACCCATTTCAAGGGATTTTCACTATTTAATATAACAATTTCTATCTCATTTTTGAAAACACTTATCTTTAGCTTTATATACGCTACTGGCCATTAAAATTGCTACACCAAGAAGAAATGCAGATGATAAACGGGTATTCAGTGGACAAATACATTATACTAGAACTGACATGTGATTACATTTTCACACAATTTGGGTGCATAGATCCTGAGAAATCAGTACACAGAACAACCACCTCTGGCCTTGATACACCTGGGCATTGAGTCAAACAGAGCTTGAATGGCTTGTACAGCTACAGCTGCCCATGCAGCTTCAACACGATACCACAGTTCATCAAGAGTAGTGTCTGGCATATTGTGATGAGCCAGTTGCTCGGCCACCATTGACCAGACATATTCAATTGGTGAGAGATCTCAAGAATGTGCTGGCCAGGGCGGCAGTCGAACATTTCCTGTGTCCAGAAAGGCCCGTACAGGACCTGCAACTTGCGGTCGTGCAATATGCTGCTGAAATGTAGGGTTTTGCAAGGATCGAATGAAGGGTAGAGCCACGGATCGTAACACATCTGAAATGTAACGTCCACTGTTCAAAGTGCCATCAATGTGAACGAGAGGTGACTGAGACATGTAACCAATGGCACCCCATACCATCATGCCGGGTGATACGCCAGTATGGCGATGACGAATACACGCTTCCAATGTGCATTCACTGTGATGTCACCAAACATGGATGTGACCATCATGATGCTGTAAACAGAACCTGGATTCATCCGAAAAAATGAAGTTTTGCCGTTCGTGCACCCAGGTTCATCGTTGAGTACACCATCGCAGGTGCTCCTGTCTGTGATGCAGCGTCAAGGGTAACCGCAGCCATAGTCTCTGAGCTGATAGTCCATGCTGCTGCAAACGTTGTTGAACTGTTCATGCAGATGGCAGTTGTCTTGCAAACGTCCCCATCTGTTGACTCAGGGATCGTGACGTGGCTGCACAATTCGTTACAGCCATGCAGATAAGATGCCTGTCATCTCGACTGCCAGTGATACGAGGCCATTGGGATCCAGCACGGCATTCCATATTATCCTCCTGGACCCAACAATTCCATATTCTGCTAACAGTCATTGGATCTTGACCAATGCGAGCAGCAATGTTGTAGTACGATAAACTGCAATCGCGATAGGCTACAATCCGACCTTTATCAAAGTCGGAAACATGATGGTACGCATTTCTCCTCCATCACAAGAACGCTTCACCAGGCAACACCAGTCAACTGCTGTTTGTGTATGAGAAATCGGTTGGAAACTTTCCTCATGTCAGCACGCAGTAGGTGTCACCACCGGAGCCAAACTTGTGTGAATGCTCTGAAAAGCTAATCATTTGCGTGAAGACAGTAACTGTTCTTGAAAGAACAGAATACTGTTGATGACCGTGCAGCTTTTCTCTGGAATAAATGATGACTAACTGAAACCCTCAGCTGCTGACAGGTGTTGTTAATATACCTCGATGGGGACAGTTGAAAATGGGTGCCCCGACCAGGACTCGAACCCAGGATCTCCTGCTTACATGGCAGACGCTCTATCCATCTGAGCCACCGAGGACACAGATGAATAGCACGACTGCAGGGACTTATCCCTTGCACGCTTCCTGTGAGACGCACATTCCCAACTGTCCACAATTCTACATATGTAATGTACCTTATAGACATTTGCCCATCCACTCATGATGATGATGAAGACGACACAACACCCAGTCATCTCGGGACAGGTGAAAACCCTGATCCAGGACCCCAAGCTCAGGATGCGAGAATGCAACCGTAAGACCACGAGCAGTCGACTGATACAAATATATAATTACTAAATGTTAAAATCACTTTATGCTTTCCAAAAGTTTTTTATGTTATGTGCACAGTTACATAGGGAAACATATTAAGTGGAGATTGTACCTTATATATTTACAATGTTAAATTTGTCAATTGTAGGTACATTTATCTCGTGAACAGTTCATGATAATGTTACAAAATTTTAATGGTTAGTGGAGGAAGTCTCTCTTCATTGATCTATTTTTGTACATAAGTCACTTGCATAATTTATTTTTTAGAGAATTTTTTGCAAGTTGTAAAATTTTTTTCCACATATTTAAGTTTTATTAATTCATAATTTCTACAATGTTAAACTGAACTTCTTTTAAAAATGCATCATTGATGTTCAGCTCTGTTTCTGTAAGTTGTATATGTTTCTCTGTTCTACAATGGTAAGTTCCCAAAAAAATGTACCTAATCATCAAAAAAATAAAATCTCAGGAATCCGGCTTTAAAGATAAACATAGTTTGTTACTGACCTTAGAACATCCCTGCACCATAACCTGGGTCATCTGCATTTTTTTCATTTTCTTCATCCTCCCTGGCTCTCTTAGCATTCCTTGAGTGCTTTCTTGCCTTCCTAGCTATAATAGTTACTTCATAATCTGCTTTCTTCACATGGACAGCATCCAATTTGGAACATGCCATCACTATATTTTCCCCAGGTTGTATGCCTAACTTCTGAAGCAGCCTAGCTCTCCCCACATTGCCATCATTAAATGAAAGAACTGCACCATAAACACACAAATTCAATGTATCTTTACCTACAAATACTGTTTTAGGAATTCTAGACCATATGACACTGTTAAATGTTTCATTTGTGTGACTACATGGTCTTTATGATAATATTAGAAGCTGTAGTTGTGTTTATGTAATAACTGAATTTGGTTTCTTTTGTCAATTTTTTTATATGATCTCTTCTTGCCTCTGCCTCTGTAGGCATTACCATTTGCTTGGGTTTATCTGAGATTGTTCACACACAGTTTCTAGCTCTTCTCTCTTCTATTATACATCTGCTGTGACCCAATTTTTACTGCACTTAACATTTGTATTCCTTCGACCAATGGACATGCAGGATCTATGTGATGGGATAATGTTGTGGAGAATGATTGTGGTCCCTTATTTGTGCTTTCCGTTTGGTATATGTTGCTCCAGTCTTTAGATTGCATTAATTTGTGTTGCCTCCATAGGTTTGATTGCTTTGTTCGTTACACCTCTTTAAAGATGTTTTCTGACATTGTTTTCTTGGCTGATACCTCTGTTAACATCCCACAGTGGTCAGCAGTAGCTGTGTTTATGACATTCATTGCCACTCATTATTCCACCTATGATCTGCAAGCACCATAAGGTGAGAGTCTCCCACAGGGTGTACACCAGTATCACTATATCAAGAGTAGTTCTATAATACATAAATAAATATTACAATTCAACTTAATGTGTTCTGTCACTCACACATTCTCAAAGAAAAAATATTGGTGAACGTAGTTCTCTTTGGATGTAGAATACGTCTCCTGAGTCAATTACATTTATGAACTGCATCATCAGAGAAATTTAAGGAATATTTAGATTAGAGATTAGATTAGATTCAGTTTTCGTTCCATAGACCCAAAAAATGAGATGATTCTTGTGGGTGCGGAATATGTCAGAAAGTATGGCATAAAAACATAAAACATTTGAATATAATACTTACTACTCATTTGTTAGTAGATAGTCAAAATTAAGTTAATACAATGTAGTAAACTGGGACAGCTAATATTTACAGAATTAACACACTGTCAGAATGAAACACTGTTATGCACTATTAATAAATTTATCATATGTAAAATACCTAATCTTGACTCTTGTGACGAAGTGTTGTCAAAACTGAAATCTAACAGATATTTTTACTTAAGTTGACCTAACAGTCTCTGTCAAGATATTCATCTATGGAGTAGAAGGAGTTGCCTATCAAAAAGTCTTCAAGCTCTGTTTAAACCATGCTTTATCTGAAACACAGTGGAAAGTATCTGTAAGACTGGGACTCAAACATGGACACTGTTTTCTCAGATCTGTTATCTTATTTATTACTATTATTTGAGCACAACTCAAAGCCAAACACACACATTGTCACCATTATTTCACCTATAAATAGCAGCACTAATTTGTGTCTCTCTTAGAGTATATGGCAACAGAAGCATTGCAGAAAGAGTCTTATAAAATACAAATAAAAATTTCAGGTGACCTTGGTATCTTCTGTCAATCATATTTTCTCAAGAAAAAATATTGGTAAAGTGAATCTCTTTGGATGTAGAACATGTCTCATAAATCAAAGATATTTAAAATTATTTAATTGGATGGAAAAAAAATCTACTCACCAAGCAGTGGCAGAATACACACATAAAAGACGGTTGTAATTGCAAGCTTTTGGAGCCAGTGGCTCCTTCTTCAGGCAGAAGGGTTGAAGAGGAAGGAAGAGGGGTGAAGGAAAAAGACTGGAGAGGTCGAGGAAAAGGGGCAGATTTTGGGAAAGCCACACAGAACCGCGGGTAAGGGGAGACTTACCATATGGGGTGAGAAAAAAAGTCCTTTTCCTTCACCCCTCTTCCTTCCTCTTCAACATTTCTGCCTGAAGTCACTGGCTCCGAAAGCTTGCCAATTACAACCGTCTTTTGTGTGTGTGTTCTGTCACCGCTTGGTGAGTAGATTTTTTATCTATCCAATTAAATAATTTTGGCAATAATTGATTGTTTTCAAAGATATTTAAAAGTTTCACACAACCATTAAAATATCTGTGAAATTTAAAGAATGTGTTGTGACAGTGGACAATATGTCCTAGACATGGACTCAAACCCTGACACTGGGTTCCCACATCTGTCACCTTAATTATTATAGTTAGAGGATAGCTCACGGCCTGCTGCACATATTGTCGCCCATTACTCCATAGAAGAATTGGAGCAGTGTAAGGTGAGTGTCTCCCACAGTGTATAAGGCAATATCACCATTACAGGAATATTCGCATACACCTTAAATAAAACTTTCAATTGATTTAATTGTCTTCTGTCAGTCACATATTCTCAAAATAAAAAATATTGGTGAATGTGGATTTCTTAGGACATCAAATATGTCTCACAGTCAAATTTGCCACAACCATTGAAATATCAGAGAAATTTAAAAAAATTGTGTGATAGTGAACAGTATGTGTGCAGGCCCAGGACTCAATCCCGGACACTGGTTTCTCACATATTTCACCTTCATTATTACGGTTGTTTGAGCTCAGCTCAAGGTGTGACACATACATTGCCACACATTATTCCACCTATAACTGCAAGTACTGTAAGGTGAGAGTCACCCCATGTGAAATATGGCAACATCACCACTGCCACTACTACTACTACTATTACTACTACAGTTATAACCTGTGCAATACAGAGACTCTAACCTAGATACAGGCTTCACACAACTCAACCATCACCTTAATTATAGCAGTTATTTGAGCATTTCTCAAGGCACTATTCACATTTTCAATGTTACTTATTCTTCCATACATGGAATGGATGGGACGTCTATAAACTGGAAATAAAAATTTGCATTAGGCGTTAACATCTACAGTCATTCACCAAGTCTGAAAAGGTAAACGCTCATCAAAACAAACCTAGCAGGTGACCGAACATGTGTTGCAAACAAAGATAATATATAATATGCCACGACTATTGAAATATCAATGCAATGTAATGAATATGTTATGAAAATGAATATTCTGTGCAAGAAAAGGACTCAAACATGGATTTCAGATTTTTCACAACAGTGAACTCAACAATTAACATTTAGCACACATCTAGGCCTTACTCATACTTTGATAGTCACTAATTCTTCTATTTGTAGTCTGTAAGTACCGCAATCAGAAGTTCTCTCATAGTGCATATGGGAATACAGCTACTGCAGGAATGGAACTGATGGGGGACTGTGCAGACATGTTCATATAGCCCAACAGTAAATGCTGCTCGTAAAAACTTGGAGCTGAAGATTTAAGTATTGGTCTGATACACATTTCAACAGTCATTAATTGCAAGTTTACTACTTGAAACTGTTGGCACTAATCCCATTCTCACCATTGTATCTTCAACATCTCTGTCATCATACATCCATTCCCTGGAATTCTGTGCACAAATTTCTAAGAAAGAGAGTCATTCTTCTCAAAGAAAATCAAATTTTAATAATAATGTTCAACCTATCACTATCTTCTATAGTTAACATTCATCAAGACCACTTCATTTGCCTATAAGGCTAATGGTTTTGTGATACAAAACCAGCATGGATTCTAACAACTGCTCATCCTTAAAATTAAAATTCTAAGTGAATGAACCATGATCTTTGTAACTGGCCCCTGCAAGTCTTACCTTGTTCTCGGCATCATTTTTGTTGAATATGGGATACTTTCTATTTTCTTCTGGGATAATCTTCTGGGTCAGTGCACTGTAAGCAAATAAAGTACTTTTTTAAGAAGGAAGGGATGCTAATAACATTGTGTATGGTACATAACTGCACATCTTCCAGAGATCTTGCATTTCTTCCAGTTCCCACCCAGTACATTCCCTTCTTAATGGCCTTTGTTGCTGATAATAACTTAGTTTGAGCTGAACTGTGATCTGTACAATACGAATACGAGTTCATGAAGCCTTTTCCTCCTTTTCTAGGGTAGGGAGTGCTCACTGTGAAATTGATGAAAAGTTATCTGCATATTGTAAATGTTAATGAACGGATGGCTCCAGGTAGCCTTAGAACAATGGAACCTTATTAACATAACACATCCAGCAAATTCAACCTAAAACCATTTCATATTGTTTATGCTAGGTGTGGTCACTGAGTGAAGTATATTGGTCTGTCTGAATAGTGTATCACTGACATGGCTGGGAAATATCTGAACATGGACAACATCCATGGTTGATGCACTTGCCTATGACTTGATGGTTTCAGTGTGGTCGGGAGGCCATATGCTCCAAATGGTGCACCATGGATGTGGCTGGCATGCTTGTTGAATTAAACTCTAATTGAGAGATAACTTGTGCAGTTGGTGTTAAGCCCTGAGAACTGCAAACTATGAGCTCTCAATGCCGACTGCCTGGACAGTGGTCAGACAGCATCCAACACAGCTGTACAGCAGAAGAATGCCAGAAAAGTGTGGTGGTGACACATGATTCATGGAAGCAAAATAGTGCCAATGATAGCAGTGATGCACAAGTAACTGTTTTCTTTTAATAACAATACTGTAACGAAGTAAATATTAAGTCAGGAACAGAAGGCAAACAATAGCTTTTCTTAATCTCATCATCACTGTTGATGATTCATCTCAGTATCATATAGCCTGGATGTATTTTATTACATGAAAGATTACAGACTTCTTCAGATTGCACACTGACATTGATCATTCATACAATGTACATGACTTATTTTGGAGTACACATTTCATCATGTGACAAATCTGAGAAACAAATCACATTTACATCCACTCAATAAACTATGTCCACGCACAGACAGACAGAAAGACAGCCGATAATCAGCAGTTTACTGACACACTACTTTACCACATAGGTAGAGTCTTCTAAAGTTCTCAAAAATAATTTTTATTGCAATTCAGTTTTGGCCAGTACACTTCAAAACTAGTTTTGGTTTCATACGTATTGCAAAACAAAAGCAGTTCTCACAGTAACTTATGTAATCCCATCGGCATTGTAAAGTGATACGGCAGGGAACTCGTGGTTATCAGCTATCCATGCGTGGATGTATTTCATTGCATTGATATAAATGTGATTGGTTTCCTGGACACACATGATGATGGAACGTGATTCCAAAACTAATAATATATGTTGTGTGAATAATAAACACCAGTAAAGTGCAGCCTGTACAAGTCTGTAATCTTTCATGTAATAAAATAAACAAAAGTTACTTAATATGACTGATGAAGCAGGAACAAAAGCACAAATAGCATTAAGCATGACAGTTGTAGCTTATTGTTAAGGTACTAAACACATTAAGTTATTGTGGTTACCATATCTTTTGATAATGTCCACCTTGACAGATTCCACAGCCTCAAAGATTCACCACATTTGATCAGATCAGTGAAACATGTTGAATAAATCAATGATTGAATGTGGTGTTAACACAAATATTAAATACCCATATCAAATGACCATGGATGTGTCTTGTCTAATTAACAAATCTACCACACTACAGCAAAAATGAGCTACCATAATTATAATAGATTCAGAGGTCAATGTATTTTGACATGTTGCAGTTTATAATAGATTCAGAGGTCAATATATTTTGACATTCAGTTATAAATTGATCCCACAGTCACCACAATGCTCAACATATTGTTAGTATAGCAATGCCATGTTCAGAGACAGTTGTGTGCCTTGTCATAAATATGCTTCTCATTACATAAACACTAATAAAACTCACTATCAATCAAAAGAGATATTCACATCTTTTATCATACAGCATCAATTTCCAGCAATTCCAGCTTCTTTTATATTACACTGCTCACAATAATTCTGACAGCTGGCAACTTAGATGCTGCCAGCTTCACACGACAGCTCAAAAACAAGAAAATTGCCACACACACAGCCCTAAACATCTATACCACATGGCCACTGTCCACTCCGTGTCACAGAGCATACAGGTGCACTACACAACAAGACTGCTAGCTAGGAAGCTGTATACGGCATACACACAAGGATTTTTTGCTGTTAGATGGCTTTTCATCCAATCCAGATAATGACAGTTGTAGAAGACCTGGGGATAGCAGTATAAAATCCAAAGAAATATCTCCTATAGTTGACAGTATTAAAATCCTAGTGATTAATTGCTGAAGCACCTAGAACACTTCTAAAAAGCAGTGGAGCTTACATAATACTAGCTACAGAAAGCTGATTAAAATCCAGAACTGATAGCAGTGAGACTTTTGGGGAAAAAATAAGTATATATCAAAAGGAAAGGCTAATCAAATGCAGGTATGTATTTGTCACAGCAGATAACAAAGTCCAATCCATCCAGAGAGAAACTGAAAGCAAGACTGTTTAGGCAGGACTCTGTATTGAAGGTGGACATTAGCTTTTAATCAAATACTTCTATCATGCATTAGACTCACCCCCAGATGTAACTGAAAATTATAGAAAACCTCAGTTTATTAGTACTGAATACATGTTCTCACATCATAATGTTATCATTGGAGGAGAATTTAATCATTTTATTGGTGCAGTGAGAGTTTTGTAAAGTAGCGAGTATGACAAGACATCTCATGAAACATTACTTAATGTGTTCTCTGAAAACTACAAAGCAGATAGTTTGGAAGCCCACTCTTGATGGAAATACACTGGATCTAACAGTAGCAAACAGACGTGACCTCTCTGAGGATCCCGATGCTGATGCAATGATTATCACAGTACAAAGAATAATTAAAACAAGCAGAAATAGAATAGAATAGAATGTTTATTAGCTTTTCAGTATGTGTTTGATGCAGTTAGCTTCATCAGTGGGTGCTTTACAGTTATACAAGTACATTTTCAGACAAGTACATACATTTACAGGTGATTCTCATTACACGTTTACCTACATATGTGAACAAGTACACCATTCTCTTCTCCAATTTCATAATATATGTCTACATTGCATTCAGCTAGTTACATTACATACATACATATTATCTAATTAAGTAAACAGTAGCTACATGATAGACTTATATGCAAGAATTAGGGACTGCAGTATTTAGGTTATTCAAATTACTATGAAGTAATTCTTTCGGCTGAATAATATGCTTTAATTTTAATCCAAGTGTCTTAATACCTCTAAGATTTTTTATGTTCGTCGCAATTATTTTATAAATTTTAAGTTTAGATTTTTGTGGCTCTTGTGTGTGACTGACAGCCTCAAAAAAGATATGTCCAGCTTACAGCTGTTTCTTTTACTGTACAAATGTGTATTTGACTTTCAAATTAAATTTCTTTACATTCACTTTGGAACACACACACACACACACACACACACACACACAGAGAGAGAGAGAGGCTTGAGGAAGTCATTTAACAAAAATTTCTTTGAAATAGTTTTTTATGGGATTCTTGATGACCCAGTTCTATGACACATCTGATTGCTTTTTTTCTGCCACGTGAATATACAATTTAATTTCATCCTGATGAGTGTCCCCATAACAGAAGGCACAACATGACAGAAGCAGTAAATTTTTGCTGACATAATTTCTTAGTTTATGTAATAGAAAAAGTGTGCACTTAAGTTTATGTCTCATCCCCCGATGATAATCTTTGGTCTATTATGAGACCCAATAGTTCAATACTTCAATTCTTTTTTTTGACCATTGGATTAAAATAAACGCCCTCTGCATGATTGGTTAGATTTAAACCAGGGGCTACTACTTTCAGCTATCTCCCTATTTTTATGTAAAACTACATGCAAATTCTCAGCTGATGTGAGCAACATCATGCCATTGCATTAGAGCACATTTTTGCAGTCCACATGCTTGGGAGACCATTAACATAAACAATAACATGTCCATCCATCTAGATAAAGAAGCAGTACTGTCATATCTCAACAAGGATCTTGAAACGTTTAGCTCCGGGCAAGAGCATGCCGAAAAACTGTTGCTGTAGTTCAGAAGAATAGTGGACCAAGCACTGGATACGTATGTGCCTACTAAAACAATTCATAAAGGGAAGGACTTTCTATGGCATACAGTCCCTGTAAAGAAACAATTGAAAAATACTGACTTCTGTACGAAAGGTGTAAAGCAAATCTTAGGGTGATGGACAAAATGATACCAAATTAAAAGTGTTTGGCTGTCTAAATGGCAGTGTGTGATGCCCTCAATGACTACCACAGAGGAATCTTATTGAAAGATCTCTTACAAGACCAAATATCATGTCTGTTTCAGAAAAAAACTGTGCCCAGTAGTTGGAAGAGAGCACAGGTAACACTGGTCAACAAGAAGGAACTTATCCACAAAAGTAGCATAACAGCACATTCTAAACTCAAACTTAATGAAATATCTCTAGTGGACACTCACGGGTGATGCATGAACAGAAATTGAGAGCAGTAAAGCAAATGCTGAAATACTGACTGCATTTTCAAATGTTTCTGTACAAACCAAATTCCAGAACTGCACCAGTTTAATTCTTGTGCCACTACAGAGATGAGTAATATCGATATTAGTGTCAGTGATGTAAGGATCAACTCAAATCACTAAAACTGAACTAAGCTTCAAGGCTCTTTGGAATCCCTATAATTTTATATATTGAATTTGCAACTGTTGAAAACATAACAGGAAATTATCTGTGATCTGAAAGGTAATTAAAATATTAATAAGTCTTGATCACAAAGATTTATTAAAAATTAATAATCACACATCAATTATTAATTGATTAATTAACAGTTACCAGTGGTGTCCTCCAACACTTACAAATGCTCCAGCTGTTGCCTCTGTTCACCATCTGACGAGGAATGGTCTGAAGATGATTTCTGGTAAACTCGAAACCTTGAAATCAGTTACCATTTGGATGTGTGATTATGAATTTTTAATAAATCTCTGTGATGATGACTGATTAATATTTTAATTTGCTATATTTGCACCTTTTAACTTTTATAGGCTACACCACATGTCTGTTGCAGAAAAAATTGTACCCTGTAGTTGGAAGAGAGGACAGGTCACACTGGTCTACAAGAAGGTTAACTGAACTTATCCACAAAAGTAGCATAACAGCACATTCTAAACTCAAACATAATGAAATATCTCTAATGGAATTATCTCTTACAGGTCAACAAGCATGGAATCTGCAAACACAACTAGGACTTTTCTTATGTGACACCTGAAAGCCATGTATCAGAGCAGTCAAGTAAACACAGTATTTCTTTACTTCTGAAAAGTATTTGACTTATTATGACAACCATGATTACTGATGAAAGTATGGTCATATGTGACATTAAACTTTTACTGGTAAGGCAGAATTGCTGTTTCTGTATCATATTAATGTCCTGGCACACAGTATTAACAGTAACATCAGACACTTTGCAAATGATGCAGTTATCTGTAATGAAGTACGGTCTGAAAAAAGTTGCAGAAATATTCACACAGATCTTTGTAAGTGATGCAGAGATGGGCACTTCGCTTTAAATTGTTAGTAATGTAAGACTTAGCACTTTGCAAAATGCAGGAAAGTGTTATAACTATAATATCCATTAAGTCACAGTTAGAACCGGCCTGACTATAACATTTTTTGGGGATATGAAATGGAAAAATCACATAGGCTTAGCTGTAGGTAAAGCAGGCAGAAGACTTTGATTCATGCTGGGACACTGGGAAAATGTAGTGAATCTCCAAAGGAGACTGCTCAAAAAACACTTAGACAATCCTTTCTATAACATTTTTCAAGTGTGCGGGACCAATACAAAATAAGATTAACAGCACATACATAATGTATAACAAAGAAGGGCAGTACAAATGGTCACAGGTTTATTTAACTCATGGGAGAGTGTCATGAAATGCTGAAAAATTTGAACTGGCAGGCACTTGAAAGAAGACACAAATTAGCCTGGAAAAACCTACTTTCAAGGTTTCACAAATGGCCCAACTAGGCAGCCACATGTGTCAGCATGTCACTTCTGGGATCTGGGAATTTGCATCAGTCCTGGATCAAATCTGCATGGCAGATTAATGATTCAGTTTCCCACAGCTGGCTAGATGAATATACCCACTACATGACTCAGTTACACAGTTAGCAAACATTTTGAAAACATCCTCACACATTCACATGGCATGGCGTGTGACAGGTGGAGTACACAAATTTCATTCCAGGAAGGGGGAAGGGGGTAAGGAGTGATGACTGGAAGGGCACCTGACCACCCTCTACCACTAATACTGTTAAATCCAGACTAACATGCTGATATTATGAAGATATGGGATAAGTTTGGGAAAAAGAAAAGAAGACAAAGTTTCAAGATATAGAATTAAATGAAGACACCAGGAAAACACTTCAGCTCACTACAAATCACCCCCATATGGAGGGAAGATTAGACTACTTATAATCTGCACAGAGGTATTTAAGCATTTAAACAGTCATTCTTCTGACTGCATATACGCAATTGGAATGGAAAGATATGTCATACGGTGGCAAGTATCCTATGCATCATGCTTCACAGTCATTTGCAGTGAATCCTTGTAGAACCAGCCCTCCAGCCACAACACACTCCACTAAAACACAAGGCTATCAAAAGGAAATGTAAATAACAAAAAAATTCTCATCTGAGGTGCATTACTATGACATCTACACAGTTTGCAGACTAAACAAAATATCTGAAAAAAATAATAAGCATAATACGATCAGCATCCTTATACCTTGTAATTATTACATACCTTGTACACACACTAAAAGAGAATGTAAAAATCGTAAGCATGATATGTATGAACACATAGTGCCCTGTGACTTAGGATACCACTCAACACAGAAAGCATGGAAATATTTAAGCAAACTAGTCTCCACAACAATCACAGAACAGACAACACATTTCAATACAACCAATTATAAAAAATAAACTTAGATAAACCAAAAGAATCATTACAGTGGACAAACCTACAGAAATATGTAAACCATATACAAAAGGTAAATTACATCACAGGACCACACAAAAAACACATAGCATGACACTTACAGCTTAAAACCTTAAATACCACACAAATCAAAGTGACAGGGAAACAATCAGTAGAAACAATCAGAACAGAGACCTTTAACACAACATGAAGATGAAAAATGAAGGATTGACTCCAAAATGTATCTGCTAAAAAAGAATAATGCAGTAAAGTAATGGGCATATCATCAACAAATAGATAGACAAAAACACATTCACAACACTTTTATTGTCCTTGTGTGATTGTTTCCAGTCACACCAGCAAAATTAGTCATTGTAACATGTCTCCTGATAGAAAATATGGAAATTCCTCATGCATTTATATTCGTCTAACAGAAATGTTAATTAACTTTTCAAAATCTGAAATGATCTTGATGATACAACCATACTTATATAGTGCTTCAGATCAAGTGTACCAGCTGGAGTCGAGCAAAGCTTCTAAGAGGATTATACAATGGAAAATCCAGGATGGAATGCAACAATATTATAACAAGCATTGTTGCTCTCACTGTACAGTGGAGATGCTGAGCCACAGAGAGTCACAACAAAAACCCTGTCATAAAATAAGCTTTCAGCCAACAGGGCCTTTGTCAAAAATAGACAACAGACACACATACTCATGCAAACACAACACACATGCACATGACCACAGTCTCTGGCAGCTGAACCCAGTGTCTGGCTTCAGCTACTATAGATTGTGGTCACGTGTGTGTGTGTGTGTGTGTGTGTGTGTGTGTGTGTGTGTGTCTATTGTCTATTTAATGTTACTAAGATGATTATACTTTTTTCAAGTCACATACTCATTTAAACACAATAAAAACTCTTGATATAAAACTCCAAACAGTTAACAATGATTTACAGATTCTGACAATACATTAAATATAATACAATTACAAATTATTTTATTTTTATATTTTCTCATGAAACAATCACATCAGCATTTCACAATGCCCTCACCAGAGCTGACCAGCTAGTGGTTGTTTCCAAACTCTCAACATTTAAAAAGCGAACATAAAGAATCATTGTACAACTGGGGAAGTGAAATCAGTTTACAAAGGAGATTTCTTACAAATCATTCGGGTGACCCATTCTAGTCTATTGCTCAAGTGTATGGGACGCACACCACATAGGACTAACAGGGCATATTGAATGTATACAGACAAGGTCAGCATGAATTGTCAGAGGTTTATTTGAACTGTGGCAGAGTATCATAGAAATGCTTAAGAAATTGAACTGGCAAACTTTTGAAATTAGATGTAAACTATACCAAGAAACAATACCAACAAAGTTTCAAGAACTGTCTTTAAATGATGACTCTTGAAATATACTACAAGCCCTGCAAAATATCTCTCATATAGGAATCATGTGGACAAGATCAGAATAATTACTGCACAGAGGTATTCAGGCAACCATTGTTTCCAAATTTCATACAGGAATGGAATGGGAAGAAACAGTAATAACTGGTACAATGGAACATACTCTCTGCTATGCACTTCTAGATCTACATGTATACTTTGCAAACCACTGTGAGGTGCAGTGCAGAGCTGCTGAACAAACTGAACTAGCAGACTTTTGAGTCAGATTTAAACTATACCAAGAAAGTCTGCTAACAAAGTTCCAAGAGCCATCTTTAAATGATGACTCTAGAAATATACTACAAACCCTTACATATTGCTCATATCGGGATTTGCTGGGTTGCAGAGTACAGATGTAGAGCCAGATGCAGCTTTATAAAATATGCCACATAATTACCTATGTAATCATAAATAAGAATAAAACCAAACCTACAGGATTACACTGAAAATGCAATGGAAACCACTTGCATGATGTTCCTGTAGGTATGATTTTCTTCTTTTTTTATTATTACATAGTTAATTACTTGGCCTATTTTATAGATTGTACAATGATTCTTTGTATCCTTTCTTTTTGTATTGGGAGTCTGGAAATTACCACTGGCTGGTGGGACCACATGACAGAACTGGGAACAGTGTCGTGAGAAAACCTGTGCAAATTATAAAAATTTATGTACGTACATAAATATATTTGTACCACATCTCCTCTTAAACACTGAACCGATTTCAACCAAACTTGGTACACACACAATTCACTGTCTGGAGAGAATCACTGTGAGTGTAAGAACCACCCACCTATCTAGGGGTGGAGGTGAAAAAGCAGTGTAGCCCATGACTTAAGAATACCCATACTTTAGTCATCCAATATTTGAGAATGGAAGCCCTTAGAGACTTGCAGCAACTTTACACATAGTTTCGAACCTTCACAAAAATTTTTCTTGTTGACAACCCCCACAAACTGGTGAAAGAAAAAAAGTTTGTCGCTTACTACACTTTCACTGATCGTGCAGTAAAACTGCCGCATGAAGGATGATGTTTCAATTTATTACTTTTTTGTTACTAACTGTATTCATGACACATTTTGCAGGCAGTATTCACACATTCCACTTAATGTAACAGAAGAACTACATCACTATATGACACATAATTTGGGAGATGTGATGTCGTAGACACTGAGACACATGAGAAATTGTGGCATTGTGCATGATGCTTTAATTTGTTATTTCTTTACAACTAACTCTATTCACAACACATTTTGCAGGCAGGCTTATATACTACTAGATGCACCTGCACAATTACATCATTGTACAGCAAATCGTTCAAGAGATACAATGTCACAAACACTGAGCTGCATGAAAATGAAACTGCACGGCAAAATCTGCTAGACATAGAGGTGGAATATGTGTACAAATATACATAATATATGTTGAATATGTGTGAAATATATTTTACACTTGTGTATTCCGGCAAACACTTGGGTATAAAGCTCATCCTAAACCCCTGGAATAATTTCAGTCAAATTTGGTACACATATTAATTACAACCTGGAAAGAAATACTGTAGGGGTGACACCCACCAACAGAGAGAAGGGAGGATGAGGAGACAGACAGACAGTGGGGGGGGGGAAGGATGAGATAGGCAGAGAAGGGGAGAGAATAATTATGGAGATGAGGCAGCAGAAAGAGGGATAAGGAGGAGATGGACCAATAGAAGAACGGAATACATATATACTCAGTCAAAACTGGGTTAGTATAAAAATAAAATAATGTAAGGTTTTCTCTTAAAACTCCTAGTACTGTTAATTTCTTGCACTGTATTTGTGGGTAGCTTGTTAAAGACCATATGCACAAAAAATTGAGATGCCTGCAAGAAATTATTTTGGAACTTGTATTACAAGAACTTCAGAAATGAAATGAAATGATCATGTGGTATTGTTGGCCAGGAAGCCCCAACCATGTAAGTTCAGCTGGCAGGTTGCAAGTCATTTCAGGTGACTACGCTGAGCGACTCGCACATTGGTGATGACAATGAAGTGATGATGACGACACCCTGTCCACAAACGCAGAAAATCTCCAACCTGGCCAGGAATCAAACCTGGACCTGCTGCCTGTTATGCGAACAGATAACCACTCAGCTATGCAGGTAGACAGAACTTCAGAAATCTTCAAAGATTTCTATATATGTTGTAGAGTTACATATTTTACACAAGATTTTTACTGATTATTTTTACACCTGAATGTGAGCACCACAGTGAAGCAAGAAAATAGTCATGAGGACAAAAAGAATTGTGTCCATCTATTTTCTAGAAAGTAGACCGCTACAGAATGTTATGAAACCACCTCACATTTAATTGAATAAATTGTGACAGTTTTTTTATATTGTTAAATAAATCTACGGACCAGATGTAAAGGGACATGTGTTTATATTTATATCTCTTATATGCTAGTGAAATGAGTCTCAAAATAATGGATATTTTACGATTATGGTTACAACTTCAACACTAAAAAAATTAAAATGACTTCACTAAGTACTATCCACAGCATTATATTCTGGAGAAGTGAAGGTAAGATCAAAAAAGCATTTATTTTACAGATGTGTGCAGTAAGAATATTACATAAACTTCTTAACTGAACATTTTATGGAAGCTTCTTTGGGAACCTCAAGACTCTTAAACTCACGTGCCCATACACATACTCTCAAATAGAATTTGTATTTCATAATGAACAGTAAAATTCATAACCACAATAATAAAAGCAAGGATAATTTCCCCATAGATTAGTTAAGTTTTGAAAAGGTAAAGCTGTCACCAGCATGAAAGTGAGTTTGAACAGCACCCTGGTGGGCACAGTCCAGTTGGGGGTGGTACATCTTCGCCTCCCTGACTTACGCAGCCAGTTACAGGGGGACGGACAGTTTTAACATGGTCTCCAAACTGTGGTGCAGCTCAGCATTTTTCAGATGAGGTGAAAGAAGAGGTAAATGAGAGTTAAAAATTTTAAGAGAAACTGGTGACTGAATCACAGAGCTTTGGATCCACTCTCTGGAACTTTAACAGCAGATTACAGAGCCACTAGAACAGTTTCGGTTTCCTGTATGGTGCACAGACCACATCTGCGACAACTCATTGTGACGTAGAATAGTCAGCAGGTTTTCAGATATGATTGGTACATGCTGGATATTTACATAACTGGATTTTTTAAAAATCTTGATTTGCAAAAAAAATTGATAAATGTAACACATATAACATGATCACATAAACAAATACTCCATCATCCTTACGACTGGTGGACCCCAGTCATTCTGGACTCTGAGTGAGCTGCTCCATTCTCTCCTCCCCAATAGTTTTGAAAATTAGGATGGTGTACCTGTATGTAGTTTTATACATGTCTATCCACAGTATGCATAGTCTGCATAAATATAAACATACATCAGGCATATTTTTGGATCTTTCTAAAGTGTTTGATACAGTCAACCACAGGATTTTATTAAATAAATTAGAAGCATTAGGAATAGGAAGGGTAGATAATGACTGGTTTTTATCATACCTAACAGATAGGGTACACAGGTTAGAGGTAACACATACTTCAAATAGATCTAAAAATTTAGCAATACACTTATCAGAATCAAAATACATTAATATAGGGGTTCTGTAAGGTAGCACATCTGGACCAATACTGTTCCTGATATGCATCAATGACTTTCCCAGTATTGTTACTCATGGTGAAAAAATGCTCTTCACTGATGACAGCAATATTATAGTCACTGAGAAAACAAGAGAACTCCTTGCCGAGAAAGCAAATGAAACTATCAAGGAAGTTTATTGGTCAATAAGCAATAAAGTGACATTGAACATAAAGAAAACTAATGCCATGAATTTCAGTTTGAAGAGGAAAAATGACAATGTTAATTTAAATGTAGATGGCACCTCTGTAGACCGTGTAACAAATGCAACATTTCTAGGAATGAATATTGATGCTCAGTTGAAGTGGTGTGAACACACAAAGCTACTTGCAAACAGAATGTCATCAGCATGTTATGCCCTTAGAATCCTATCATCAGTGAGTAACATGCAGTGTCGTTTAGTCACATATTATTCATATGTACAATCAGTTCTTTTTTGGGGAACGAATGCGCAAAATATGAACACAATTTTTAAATTCCAGAATAGAGCCATAAGAATAATAACCAAAAATAGTAGTCGACATCATTGTAAAAATCTGTTCAAAACACAGGATTTAACTGGTCTGAGTGAATACATTTACCAATCAGTTGTACACATCAAAAATAACATTGGTAATTACTGCACAAACAGCTCTGCCCATGACCATGCAACAAGACATAGACTCAACTTACATTTACCAAGAAGAAATCAATATAAAACTCAAAACAGCATTTCCTACCAAGGAATAAAACTGTACAACAAATTACCAAAAGAGATTAAAGAAATTGAAGGGTTACTTAGATAAAACAGAGTAGGGGTTTGATGAAAAAATGTTATAAAATAAATAATAATAATAATGATGATTATAAAACATCCAACATTCCACATAACACCATCACTTTATGTTTTCTCCTTCTTTTTTCCTTTCTAGAAATACTTACCCCCAAACTATGCATAGCACAATACTAACACCTCTTCCTCTTTCTGAGCTCAACACCTCACTCATTATGAAGGGATGCAGACAGTTTTTTCAGGATAGCAAATGGGAAGTTGTGGTACAGAAAATGGCCCAGAGATCACCAGTGTGATAGTGAGATATGAGTGAAAAGTGTGGCATTACATTACTTAATAAGTTATTTGTAACAAAAGAATTGTACGCCAGGAGTAAATCTAATGACTGTCTCTAACTAGAAGTCTTTATACATATGTGTATACGAATTGGCTTATTTTAAATTGATCTAAACTTGTAAATACTTTGCCATGTCCTATATCTTTGTAAAAATAGATCTACAGATGAATAAAGTTACTACTACTACCACAACTACTACTCCACAGGGTACTTATCTATTAATCTGAGTGTTACTCATGGTGACAGAAGACACAATCGGAAGAATTCTTTTTGAATTTTTCCTTATATCAATTTAATCAGTACTGCTAGTGTAAGTACACTGTTCTGTGCCAGCATAATCCATTTATTTGAAAAACACAAACAGGTTTAACTGAAGATACCTCCTCTCCGCTGGTGCAAAATTGTGAATGCTGCTTTAGACTTATAAATAGCCCAACAATTGTAAATTTCATATGACTATTTTGCACTGTGTGAAACAATATTACATATGAATACATTAATACTAACCAGAGTCAAGAGGACAACGGTTCAAACCAACATCCGGTCATCCTGATTTAGGATTTCTGTGATTTCCCTAAATCACTACAGGCAACTGCCAGGATGGTTCCTTTGAAGGGTACAGCCGACTTCCTTCCCCATCCTTCCCTAGCCTGGTGGGACCAATGAGATCACTGTTTAGTCCCTTCCACCAAATCAACCAACCAACTAACTAACCAGAGTCGAAACTGCTAACTTTCTAGGAAATTTTAAGTAAATTTGATATCTGGTTGGATTTGATTACATTCAGTTTTTGTCCCATAGACCCAAGAAAGATGACTCTCGTGAGTGTGGAACATGTCAGAAAGAATAACATAAAAAACAAAAAACATTTTAATATAAAACTTACTACCCTGATCATTTGTCAGGGCAATTTCAAAATAGGTGAATACATTACAGTACTGGAACTGCTAATATTTACAGAATTAATACACTGTAAGAAGGAAATATTGTTATGCACTTTTAATAAATTTATCATACACAGAATATATAATCTTGACTGTTGTGACCAAGTGCTGTAAAAACTGAAATCTAACAGACATTTCTAGTTGAGCTGGTCTAACAGTACCAGTTAAGATATTCATCTACAGTGCAGAAGGAGTTGCCTATGAAACAATCTTTCAAACTCTGTTAAAACTGTGCTTTATCTGAAATTGTGTTTTTAATGGTTGCTGGCAATTTATTGAAAATGTGTGTCCCTCAAATTGGACCCCTTTTTGGACAAAGGTCTTTATGTAGATTGTTCTTATTCCTGATATTGATACTATGTATTGAGCTATTGGTTGGAAATAGAGATACATTACTTGCAACAACTTTCATTAAGGAATAAATATACTGAGAAGCAGTGGTTAGAATACAAAGTTCTTTGAACAGGTTTCCACATGATGTTCTTGAGTTTACATCACAAGTGAGTCTCATTACACACTTTTGCACACTAAAAACTTTTGCTCGGTTTGATAAGTTACCCAGAATATGATTCCATATGACATAATAGAAAGAACATATATACACCTCCTACATTTGATATCGTTCTCACTGCAAATACAGACTATTTTTTCATCTACCATAGTACATGAGTGTGTCACTGTTTCCTTGGTTAAATGAGTAAGCTTGTGTTTCAAAAATCAAAGTTTAATATCATGGGTTAACATATAGCATTTTGATACAGTACCTATTCTATTCCTCCCAGACGCCATCCTACTAGTGGTCAAGAAATGTTGGGCAAACTGTGCAAGAAACCATATATTTCATCCTCGTGATCACACAGTATTCATTACAGTGAACTTAGTCGCCCATCAACTTCTTCTGGGTAGCACCACAGTTTCGATGAATATGCAGAAAGACGTCGTTCCACCATGCTGTACCATACTTTACTAAGCACTATTGTTCTGTTTTAGAAGTGCTGCAGATTTTAAGGCTATGACTGTACTCCAAACGAATTGATCTCCAGGTTCATGAATTTGTATTGTTTCTCGCTGCACAAATTAAAACACATTACTGCACATTGCACAAAGTAATCTACTGTACTACGGCACAGACGTGATAAACAAAATTGTTGCAAATATGTCAGACGTGAAGAGGATGTTAAAACACCTAAATCAGACAAAGGGTTACTCAAGTATTGTGGGATTGTGGTGGCAATAATCGATTTTCTGCAGATTTTAAAGCACCATACTGCACTTCCCCGCACAAGCATCTTACTCCGTGAAACGAAAAGTTGCAGACAGAGTGAAATCCTTGACCAAGCTTCGCTGTATGTGTGTGAGAGGCCGGACCGCTGGTCGTGCCAACATTCATACTCCCCTCCTTCCGATCCCCGAACGAATTTCGATGTTCCTTGGTCCCGCCTGACATCGTCTCTCTGTCTGAGGAAGGCTGTAAAACCGGTGCAGACAAACTCTTAGGTTGCAGTCAGAACCTAAGCAGCTGCAAGGCTGCTACTATGAAGCGCTTTAGAGGAGCGGGAAAAAAAAAAAAAAAAAAAAAAAAAAAAAAAAAAAAAAAAAAAAAAGGTTTAGTGCGCATGCGCAACTACGATCACGTAGAAATCCATGTTTGGTATTTGCAATGATTAAACGTTTCTCGTCCCTTTTTGGTTAGATTCCCGCGTGTAATGGTGGATAGACATCTAATTTGCTTATCTTGCTATTAACAATGAAGTGTGAACGTGAAATTGCCGAACGCAAATCTTCGAAACGATTGAAAAACGCGCCATAAACAAAACACTTGTCACGTGTAGTGTACCTCGCAGCTATGCGCATGCGCGAGTTGTTTGGGATAGATTCTGGCTGCTTACTCTCACTGCCTATCCATCAAACAGCCACACTTCAAGCAGCCAAAATCGGGATGAGGCGCTGCTTATTTTTTACGCCAATTCAGCTCTGCGCATAAGTTTCAAGCTGTCCGGCAGCTGCTTAAACGAACCTCGTGGCACCCATCTCGGTGACTTCCGCTGACAACCGACATGGGCCGAAGACCCGATCTTTTCAAATCAGTATGCCACCAAGTGCGCGGTCTCATCTTAGCAGATCTCATTGTCAAAACATGTAGACAGGACGGCAGGCGGTGAAATCTAAGTCAGTTTGTTTTCTACGGTCATGTTGGCCGACACAGCATGAAACATGGAGTGCGAGAAACTGGTAAGTTTAGTCAAAGACGATGTTTGTGGGATCCTGAGGATGAAAATATAATCGGGATATAGTTCGGAATTAGAGAATGAAACTGCAGATTTATTGCAAACCTCAAGTAGACAACATCTGTATCGGAAATTTTAGGTGTAAATTATAACCCCAATATATTTGTTCTTGTGAGAGGGATCGTGTAATTATCTTACGCTTAATGCTACTGTAGTGGACCTTTTTTGGGTAATTGTAGATGGACATTAGCTGTCTCCAAATTATGATTACTGCTAACTGGCGTTTTTATGCCAGTAAGGTGGTGATTCTGTTCCATGAAGTGGTTTGCAAATGGTATATGTTTTTCCACTTATCAACGCTTTAGGTGTTCAGAACTATGTCTTCCACGGAGTGTGCTGAATTGCAATATTGCAGGCTAAGCGACGTATATCTGTACAACTTCAAATAAATTCAGCAAAAGAGTACTTGTAATTTTGCTTTTCAAGGTTGCTATGAATCATCTCGAGTACGTAACAGAACGTTTGCCCTTCGTCTCACTTATTCGTACAACTTGTATGGTAATTCCTGTGACTGGAGATAGAGTGGTGTACAGTACTGGTCACGTTCTTTTCGAGACAGATGTCGCTCATTCTCATGCATTCAGCATCTTTTCAATAACAAAAGTCACACTGCAGAACTCGTCTCCATGTGCAGAGGCGGTGTGGTATTCACCCCGACCCTCTCAAAACTGACGAAGCAGATCGGACGCATTGTTATCAGGCGACCTCTGGCGATGCTGTCTGACGACCGTTGTCTGCCACCGTGCAAACGCAGTCTTAAATAATAGTAAGAGCTAACAAGCCCGTGTTTTACTTGAAAATATTGGCTAAGCCGGTGTCTTCGTACCCTCGTAGCGGAGTTTGCGATGAGAAGTTACCAGAAGCAGATCTGCCTTCGCACAGACTACACTGATTGATCCCAGAGCGTCGTCTTTCCGCCAAACGTATCGTAAATCAGTTTTACGGTCGGAGACCTAACAACCTAATGCAAACTCCCCAAATAGAGAAAAAAGGGTTCTCACCTGTCCACGTAGGTACAGGGAGAGACGCCCAAACGTTTCACCTCAAATAGCTTTAGATTCGTTAGACTTTTTAACTATACTAGTCATGAAAAAATGGCCGACACGTTTCTCGCGGTTACATAGGTAAAGGCATCCACTTATTTTTTAATGAGACTACCGGCACACTACTTTTAATGGCGAGAATAGCGGATCTGCATCAGGCAAATTTAGTTATTTACATCATTTGTTAGTCTGACAATGAATTGCGGAGAAAAGATGCATTGAACGTGGGGATTTTTCTGCTATTGTTGTGTACTTTTCAGAACTCCGCCCCGTCCCGTTCCAGCCCGGCTACTCAGGCCGCCATAAAGGCTCCCGGACGGCCGCAATTTCCAGCCTGGGCTCTGACCCGCTACATGAAAATTACAAACATCCCAAGAACACACTAACTCGCCATTTTCGAGTATAAGAACATGCACACAATAACAGATACACAGCACACACAACATAACACAAGGACTAACAACAACATTTCAAAACACCCTAGCTCAGACAGAAGGCATAATGGGAAAGTCCACTGACCCTTCAAAAATTACATGGGCAACTGCCCACCATGTTAACGGCAACGGCAATGATAGCCATGGCACGAATGGAGGCCGTAAAGGAAGGTTCACCCGCATAACTGGAAAGGTTTTCCCTATCCTCCGCACCCGCAGGCACGTTCCCTTCGTGAGGCATGAGAGCAGTGTGCTTAAGTGTGGGTTACCGTAATGGGTCGAGTTTGTAACGTAATTCTGCATCTGCTTCTACAAAGATACGCTGCAAATCACACTTAAGTGCGTGGCAGAGGGGTCATCGAACCATCTTCGTAATAAGTCTCTGCTATTCCACTCTCTAACAGGGCGTGGAAAGAACGAACACCTACATCTTTCCGTGCGAGCCCTGATTTCCCTGGTTTTATTATGGTGATCGTTTCTCCCTGCGTAGGTCGGCGTCAACGCCATATTTTCGCATTCGGAGGAGAAAGTTGGTGATTCAAATTTGGTGAGAAGATCCTGCCGCATTGGGAAAAATGCTTTGTTTTAATGATGTCCACTCCAAGCCCTGTATCATATCCGTGTCCGCCCCGGTAGCTGAGTGGTCAGCGTGACAGACTGTCAATCCTCAGGGCCCGGGTTCGATTCCCGGCTGGGTCGGAAATTTTCTCCGCGCAGGGACTGTGTGTTGTGTTGTCCTAATCATCATCATTTCATCCCCATCGACGCGCAGGTCGCCGAAGTGGCGTCAAATCGAAAGACCCGCACCAGGCGAACGGTCTACCCGATGGGAGGCCCTAGCCACACAACATTTCCATTTTTTTATCATATCCGTAACACTCCCCCCCCCCCCACCCTTTCTCGATAATACAAAACGCGCTGCTCTCCTTTGTGCTTTCTCGTTGTACTCCGTTAATCCTACCTGGTAAGGATCCTACACGGCGCAGCTGTACTCCAGAAGAGGACGGCCAAGCGTAGTGTAGGCAGTTTAGTAGATCTATTGCATCTTCCAAGTGTTCTGCCAACAAATCGCAGTCTTGGTTCGTCTTCCCCACAAAATTTTCTGTGTTCTTTCCAATTCTAGTTTTCGTAAATGTAATCCCTAGGTGTTGAGTTGAGTTTATAGCCTTCAGATTTGACGGATTTATCGTGTAACCGAAGTTTAACGGATTCCTTTTAGCACTAATGTGCACGATATCACACTTTTCCTTATTTAGGGACAACCGCCAAAATTTTCGAAATCGTTTTGCAATTTGTTTTGATCTTGCGGTGTCTTTAGTAGTCGCTCTACAGTGTAGGAGGAGTGAGAGGGTGGCAGCCGGCTCCGGCACGCAGCCTACTCCCCGGGGCCGTCGACCTTAACGCACACACTGTATGTTGTGTCTCAAGGGACCAACAAATGTTAAATGCGGCTATAAAGTCAGACTCCTCACGGTGCATGCCAATATTATAGGACGTGCCTATCATGTTGCGCATGCGAACAGGGTTTCTTCCTCTTTGCCACTTTGAACAGCGACATCATGCTGCGCAATGTACGTAGTACAGGCACTACCAACATCTTTGCACAGCATCTATCGCGTGTGATAAGCGTATTGTCCACCAGATTCCGCCCGGTCTAATAGCATCTGAAGATGTCCAATGTAGACCGAGGCATGTAACGGTTGTGTCGTAAAAAGTGACTGCCTCTAAAAAATGAAGTTCACAATACTTCAATCACCGGTTTCCTTCGATGGCATGTTTGTTTTTCCATTCAACAGGTAAATATTCCCTGCTGTATAAACTCACATTGTGGCATTCAAGAATACGAAATAGCCTATATTTCTTTCAAGATGGGTACTGAGGATGGACAAATTAGTCATTAATAAACCCGAACTATCTATTTCCTTCGATTGTAGCTTCAGCGACTAAGGTAGAGCTATGGGACAAAATAATATGTTACTGTTCCAAGTGTTGAGAGAGACTTCAATCATAAATACCGACTTCGGTACCTATGTCGCATTGGTATGACAACTGCCGGTTTCTAAAGAGATTAAAAGCTCATTAATGAGCTTAGGTGTCGAACCTAAGGTAGGCTCACCTTGACTAACGTACTTGCGTCTAACAATGTCATGTGAACACACATGATTACGGTTAAAACGCCAGAACCAGATACCACACCAAATTGCAGAAAAATTTAGGCTGTAGATTAAATTTCATTATTTTTGGTTGTTTCCCCAAAACGCAGCCCAAAATTCCAAACGCACTCGACCTGATTAATAACGTTAACACGAACGTCTGTTGTTTTATTTATTTTGCTTTAGATTATTTATTTCCTCAATCAACTGTAAATCACGTTGCAAGTTTCAGGTATCATCTTGGCTGATAATTGTGGGGACACAACTGCACTGAATCTGACGTCTTCGTAACTTCAGCCAGGCGTAGGAATCACAAAGTAACCAATAACCTCTCCTCGCAGCTTTAAAACCTCTCTTATAACTATATTCTTTTTCGTTAAGAATTGTTTGATGATGTTCAGCACTTCCGAAATGCATAATTCATCCATTCTTCGATGATTACGCAAATCATCGGATCCCAGCTGCCTAAGTAACAGAACATGGGCGAATTTATTTTCTTGCATTACCCACTTCCTTGTCCACAGCTTTGTCTCGGTTTTCTGTCCTTATTACCTCTAAAACAGCCAAGGCAAACATCCGTTTTGTTTTTATGTAAAACCGAGCGGGTTGCCATAGAACGTAAACACAATGAATTAAATAAATCACAACAACACGGTGGTGCTGTAATCGCTGAGAGCAGTCGATCAGGACGTGTGTAGGCTGACACGAAATTGGTCGATCGGTCGACCAATAAATTTGTGCCTTAATCGGTTAGTTGTTTCGCCAGAATAAAATTCCTGTTTCCTACGTGGAGATTGATTAAGAGAAAATCGATTAAAACATTCACTCATTGCTTGCAAGCAGTCAGCGGGCGTTATTTGCCGATGCGGCAATTGAGTGGATGTGGAACGGGAGAAAAGCGAGCAGTGCGCGGTGGACGTGGCGTCGCCTTCCCCGCCACCAGGTGTCGCGCGATTCGCGGCTGTTTGCCCAGCGACTGAGTGGCTCAGCGCAGGATCAGTAGTGGCCGCGCCGCGCCGGGCGGCAGACGCGTTCGTCGGTAGTGCGCTTTTCGCGAGAGGCCTGTTTTCAACCAGAACAGTGAGCGAAATAAGTTATCGCGCGGTTTTAGTTTCGTCAACATTCAAATTTCGTACCTCATTCGTTTCCTTTTGCTGAGCTGCGTAAGGCTTAAATCTGCAGAATGATGGTAAGTGGTCTGAAATGTTGCGCAGAAATGTTGTATAGGCGGTGGAAGGGTCTTAGTTACCGAAATAGTCATCTCAAGATTCACGTTTGCTTGCAAATAAACTGGGTCTCTGATGGATTCCGCCTCATGCAAAACTACTTTTCTTCCACCCAGACGTGTTTCGCTGATGTTACAGAATCAGAATGTTTTAGTTTTCTATTTAAATAGGCTTATTTACTATCGGTAAATACAGGATTTCAGTTTTTGATCGTTCACGAATTTGAGCAGAATTTTAATAGCTCATTAACATTAGCGCAAATTTCAGTATCTGGTACAGTTACAATGCGAAGTACAGAAAGTCACAGAACCCACAGCAAGTCTTTACATGGTATGTAGAAGGAAAAAAAATATATTTCCAGACCCGACTATTTAAAAACGACAAGAACTGACAGTAAAACGCTAATTTCCACGTTGTGTGTCAGAAAACGAATAAGAAAATCATTGATGCCTTAACGTCAGCGAAACCTGTCAGGGTAGCACCGAGATAAAAGTTGGCTCAATGCGGAAATTATGAAAAAAAAAGTTTAGCTCTAAGCATAGTTGGCTCGTCAATTACTGGGGTTTAATATGTAATGCAGTTTACAGATCGACGATTGGCACTTCCGTTACTGTAGCTGGTTGGTGCCAGCGTGAGAAATGTGGGTACACTTTTGCGAAGTTGAGTACCGTTCGGCAAGTAAAGCTGATTGAAGTTGGTGGTGACTTGATTCTTTAAATCCTACTTGCTCTGTAGGTACGCTCCTTGGGACTTGGACGGTATCAGTCGAGTCCCACGGGAGGTGGTTTTTTTTCTGTCGCTTTTAGTGTCCATCTCAAGGGTCTGGGTGCATATGTAACCACTGGAGGTGTTCGTTTAGGGTTGGTGGTAGATAATTTTCATTTTTTTCTTTAACCATGGTCATCATGCCTGATACAGTGAGGGGGGATCAGACAGTGAAACCAGGTTCTTGGCTGTGTTTTGACAATTGCTTGTAGACCTGACTACCACGGAATCTATCCACTGTCGTATAGAGCTGACTCCTTAGGTTTTTGATGGTTTTTAGTAATGGTGTTAGTTTCCTCATGTAGTGGTGATTCTAGCAAGCGGGGCAGCGTGGAGGCTCCAGCGGAGAGCTTTGCTTTATACACGTTGTAGCCTGGTCACTCCGGTTTACTACGCCATGCGACGGTACATTAGTGCCGGCAGTACTACGGCCTTACGGAGGAGTAGTTTACTTCTGCTTTTATCACTACGCAATAAGTCGCTTCGTTCATATTAGCCGAATGCTTCGAAACCACTTAACCTGGCAACTCAAGCACGTTGGAAATGCGATTTTGCCATTACATGGCAGCGAAAACGGATTGTGGAAATTGAAAACCTGCAGCTAGAAACGGACTTCCAGAACAGAGTTTGGCTTATTTACAGGACTAACCAGAAACTGTACTGAAAAATCTGTTGACGAAATCCGTAGACGTTGTTGTAGAGGCGTTCACAAAACCGCGCCACGTCAGCGGTTGTCACACGCGAAGCAGCCGTGGCAAGCCAAGCCCATTTCAACTCCTGGCGGGCCTCTCCTCCGCTGCGTACCGACTTGCCAGGAGCAGCAGGAAGGGCCGGTTAAAGTCACTTGACACCTGGTGGATGTCGATCGTCAAGGCAGGACGCGGTTCCCCTAGCTTCTGCTGCTAATGACTGCCTCGTCGAAGAGACGAGACCTTCATTTTACAGCAGCGGTGGCCCTGATGTCTTGCTACTGTGGCAACGCTAGGATTTACAGTTCCGTTGACGATGACGTCAAGTAGATAGTGCCGCGAGCGCTGGTAGTGTGGGGGACGAGGAAACGTAAGAGGCTGCGCACTTCGTCCATGTGTCCGCTCGAACGATTTAGGTAAGGCGCAGTGAACCTGCATCGGGATCTGAACCCATTGCCTTCAGAATGTGGGCCAAACGCACAGACCACTCAGCGCTGTGAGGTTGTCCTCTCCTCTACCGTAGAAGGCAATGCTTCATGCATCCGGGAAATGCCGAGTGGCTCTGAATCGAATGCTACATCTAATTTAAGGCAGTCGTGGGCTTATCACTAGTGTTACGGTGCTTAGTGACCAGAAAGTTGCTCTTAATGTGCTGTAGGCTGAAGAAACTGGCATTTGCTCACAGCTCTGGTATACTTCCTCACTGTGACAGCTTTACACAAGTTATATTTTAACTAAAGTTCAGTCTCGATGACAACATTTATGTCTCAATAACATAGGTAACCGGTTTCGGTTATTTTTACATAACCATCTTCAGACCTGTGAATTGATTTTAGGAAATGCTAGAAACCAATCTTTAAAAAAAATAAGTGTCTAATGATGTCAAAATTTTTTAACAAGACAAAATAAAATTATACCCATGCAAATAAAGGCTTACTTATGAATATCATAGAAGAAATAGAGATATATGCTCATTTGAAAACCAAATCATCAATACTGCTCAATGAACAATTAGATTTTCGCGAAAAATATTTTTACGACGTTTTTGACGAAATTTTATAATAAAAAGCACCTACTCTTTTGTTTTGAAATGTAAGATTAGTTATACCCATGGCAAAAGCTACGTATGTAAAATATACGGTACAAAATATAAAAATTTTATTAAATTTACATTGATCATTATAAAAACTATTAGATCGATGAGTTCTAAATATTTAATCAGCGGTCTCATCTGTTATTCAGACGTACATAATGCGGAACGTACTCTTGGCTGCTACCCTACTGCTATAAAGAATGTTGCTATGAAAACTACAGTTAAAGTAAGACGATTCTGCAACATCCAATTAATTAAAAAGGAAGCCATGGGTATAATTAATTTTATTTTATCTTGTTAAAAATTTTGACATCATTAGACACTTTCATTTTATTTAAAGATTGGTTTCTAGTATTTCCTAAAATCAATTCACAGGTCTGAGGATGGTTATGTGAAAATAACCGAAACCGGTTACCTATGTTATTGAGACACAAATGTTGTGATAAAGGCTGAACTTTAGTTAAAATATAATAATCTATTGATCACTGTATTCCAAGAATGTTTACCAAAATTTACACTAGTTGTTACGTCTTAAGTCAGTAGCTGCATTAGTGCACATCACACGTAGGAAGAGTCATCAAAGCAGATAACTTCTTTTGTTCGTGGAAACACTCAACATACTGTATTAGTTTCCCTGCATTATATATAAAAAGCGTTAGTCAAAAGATGAACTGTTTTGGGGTCGACAGAAGCGTCCGAGCCAACGCGTCGGCTTTGACCCGTGACGTAAGGGTGTTGTCTGTGTGACGTCATGACGGCGCGGAGTTTGGTTTGAGTGTGGCTGTCTCCAGTTCTGTTTTATTTTATTTACTTTTCTGATCTGTTCGTTCTATCTCGTGAGATTTTTAAAATTTAAAAACACTTATTACTTATTTTAATTATGTTTCCTCCAATTTCGGTTTTAGTTTATTAAATTTATCTTTCTGATCTGTTCGTTCTATCTCGTGAGATTTTTTTAAAGACAAACACTAATCAGCTACTGAAGCATCTTTATCTTCTATGGGTTGCAGGGGTTACGACCCCTGGGGAGGTGGGTGGGTATTCATGCATGGCTGTCTTCACTTACACGTTGTAGCTACGCAAGGCGTCTAAATTTGTTTATATTTCGTTTGCCCCCACCCAAAACACCCCATTTCCCGCGCTTGTCCCGTTAGTGTCATTAGGCTTCTTGTGGAAAGTGTGTGTGTTGGTTTTTGTTTCCGCCATATTTGTGACGTCATGGGTCAAAGCAGACGGGGTGGGATCGGACGCTTCCGTATTTCCCTGTTTTGTCGGAGTCGTAATAATTGCTGAGATATGGGGATCATTTGGGTCTCCAAAGGAAATACAGTAATTCCTGCTGTACAGTAGAACTAAGGCTAATCATCGGCGTTCTCACCGAAACTGAACGAAGTGTTTGAAAACCTGAAGAAATTACATCTTCAGGCTTATTGTGTAAATGTCTGACCGCTCCCTTACGCGGAAGTTCGTGATTGTGTACTAAAATACGTAGGTCCCTTGGGTAACGAGGACCAAACAAAATGTCATCCCTACGAGAATAGCAGAAAAGGGTAGCTTTGGAGTACGTAGATCGTGTGTGGAGAGTTTGAAAACTTCCTCCATACTATAACAGAAAATATGTTCGCTACCTCACGGTGAAAGCAAATGTAACGAATTTCCAATTGAGCTGGAAAACATTAGGTTTTAAGTACAGCAATTTCTCTGAAAATCCTTTCGAATTCTTCTTTCGGATCGAAGATACTAGCAGCAGAAATTGCTAAATCTGCCTAAAGTAAAAGGAAAATCTGAATTTTCTCACGTATTTAACATGCACGTCTTTCAGCCTGTCTTTTAAAATATATCTGGATGAAAACAATTTAGATTCCTCATATATTTCAGAGGACGCATCAACTGTAACCTACCACTGAGTGTCGTTTACGCTGGGGCGACATCTTGGCATGCTACGAAAATGTGGCGTGCGTCGTCTTGTATGTTACAGAAGGCAACATCTTGCGGCCTGTGTTGCTTGCGGCAAGTTAATTTACATCAAAGAAACAGGATTTGTGCCACACTGAGTCGGTCTTGCAGGAGAATGGGGATAAGTGATTACGGCGGCTGCTTACTTTGTCATCGCGCATGCAGCTAACAATGGAAATCAAACTAAACAGAAACAGAAGAGGAAACGATGGTGGGAGAGAAGAATATTTAAAAAAAAAATGGCCCACGGACGAGTATACTAGGAAATACAGCAGCAGATGGCGCATTATTTAGTAATTTTAGGAGAATGTCTAATCAAGACTTCGATTATTTATTCTATTCTTTCTAATTCTAGAGAAAGATACCAATTTCCAAGGAAGTATTTCACGAAGAATTCGACTGGCCATCGCGTTAGGATTTTTAGCCACTGGGGATTCGCACAAGTCACTAACGTACTTACTCAATATTCTGCTATTTCCCTCAGTCGCAGAAGTTTGTGAAGCTGTTTCACCAGTGTGGAAGAATTAAAGAAAAGTACACATCCAATACTTACTTCATTTAAATTTTTATTTTTAACTGAGTTATAATCGAAATAAATCATTGGTGCAAGATATTTGACGAGTATTTTAAATCGCAAAAATTGATACAGCGCTTCTGAAGTAGGGATGATGACCTCAGATGTTAAGTCCCATGGTGCTTAGAGCCATTTGAACCAGTTTTTCTTCTGATGTACCTGGTACTTTAACGAATTCTTCTCTCACCAGTCTCGTTGTCAGTGTATATAACTTGGCAGTTATTGTCTGAAGAACTTATTTTTGTACTGGTCTCCGATAAGACAAGCGGTAACGATGTGAAGCTGGGCGTTCGCTTCTCATACTCCCCAACGCTGCTTTGAACGGCACGTTTCCGGTGATGTGCTTAACATAGGTGTATGCTGTCGGGGGAAATTTTCTCATTGCACTGACGATGAAATCTCCATAGTCCATTCATCTCTGTTAAGTTTTTAAAATCTGGTAAGCTTCAACTCGAGCATCTCTCCCCATTTCCTAAGCTGTTCTCCTTTTGGGTTTAGTAGTTCTCTTTCGCTGTGTTTCCCCATGAGACGTAGTTCGTGTTTGAGGCACATTTCCTTCAGAAGACTGACTGGCATCTTCTTTTGTGTCTGTCCGCAATCTGAAAAAATAGGCAAGTAATGATAATGTTTTACTTTTCGGATTCCAAAAGATACTGAAGAATGAAAGAGCGTTGGCAGAAATTTCGGAGAGAAGGGAACTTCCATCAATGTGGAAAACATATGCTGGAAATGAATATATTAACTACAAAAAATTTAGCATCGTCCTTAGGGCCATCGCAAACGCAAATTAATGGTTTCAGTGTGTACATGTTGGTCGTCAGGACCGCATATCAGATGGAGTTTTTTAGAAAACTTAGCTTCATAAAGCGTTAACGGAAAATTCATTCTTCCCCAGAATCTCTCCCAGGAAGAGAGAATATGACACCACGTTTTAGCAGCGGACAAGGCAGTCCCATTGACCACAAATATGATGAAACTGTGTGCTGGGCAATCACCCAGGTCGTAGGAAAGAATATTTAATTACCGACTTTCTTGGGCACGACGTACTGTCGAAAACACTTCCGAAATGTCCTCTGTTTCTAGTGTGTTCAGGAAGCCACTGTTAAAGTTGAGAATGCTGAAATAGTTACAAAAGCTTGTACGTATCTCCATAATTTTTAAGACAAAGCGCAACGTCCAGAAGACGTAGATAATGGTGTAATTACTCTTGGAGAGTGGAGAAAAGCTGCTCACAACTATACAGGTTTAACGAATTTATCAAATGTACTTCGAAGACCTTCCTGTGATGCACAGGCAGTACGAGAGGAATTCAAAGAATATTTGGACACCACATGAAAAGGTTCAGTGGCAAGAGATACTGTTAGTATCCTCCTGCGTCAATGTATATTAATCACGTTCGTACTACAGTGTATATTCATTTACGTAAATGAATAGAATTATCTAGACGAAAACTTATTATTTAAAACTTGTCTGTGTGGTCCAGTATAGTAAAATGTATTCCGAAATTACTGTTCACATCTATCGATTATACTTGAAAGCATTTGGTAGAAGGTACTATATATAGCCTATTTATTACAATAATTTAAAAAATTGACTTTCTAACAGAATAAAATTTCCTATTTTAAAAATATACTTACTGATAATTTTGTTGCCATATATTGTTATACTAAAGTACGCAGTTACGAAATATGAATAGTTATTGAAATAGACACTTAAAATTGAGCTGTCCATTCCTGCACGTGGTTCCGTCACATGTAAGATGAATTTTTTCGTATAACCCGCAGAGCCGCTTGTTCATTCGTCACACGCGTGACACACATTTCTCAGGTTTTTAATCTTCTTACAGCGCTCTCATCGACTTCATATTTTAAAGCGAGATTTTGTCTAATGTCTTTTCACTACATTATTTTTATAATTACTTTCACATACGTTCCACAGAACCTCGGCTTTCTGTAATCCTCGATGAATGCTAAATACTTCTCGCTCGACCACTCCATATTTTCGAATTTACCGCTGTCGCACAGAAAGTCACACGAACCCACTCAGCTGGGGAGCTGGATACGAGACATTGCCGCAGCTTGCGACATGGCGCACTGTTGTCTATGCTGCACGAAACAAGGGACGACATGAGTCGTGTAGAATGCGTAACTGTTGCATGCCACATTGTTGCTAGGTGCTGCTCCAACGTAAAGGAGGCGCCTGAGAGATGGAAATCCTAAATGCAGTAATCGTAAGATTGACCTTCAGCATAGCAGAATGTAAGCGTTCGTGCAACATTTAACTTCCTTTTCGTCATAAAATGCGAGCTATATTCAGTAGATAATGGCAGCACTAAATTCCAAAAAATGGAGTAGTCCAACGCAGTCAGAGTTCATAGCCTGCAGAAAACCTGAGTTGCTGTGGAACGTACGTCAAAGCAATTCTGAAAGTAACGTAGTAAAGAGACGTTATACGGAGCCTCTGCTCAAAACGTAAAATTGACGAGAGCGCTATGAAGAAGATTAATCTGAGAAATGCATTTCGTTGTGAGCACTCCAGAGTGACGAATGAAACAAAGATTGTGGGCGTAATATGGAAAGAAAATGGTTCGCATACGAATCATTAAAATTTATTTTCCATGTGACGGAACCACGTGCAGGAATGGACAGCTGACTTGCTACTATATTTCAGTAATTATGTATTTTATAATTGCTGTAGTATGCCAATCCATGATCATAAAATTATCAATAAGTATTTTTGTAAAATAGGAAATTCTACTGTTCCTAGAATCTTCATTCAAAAATGATTCGGATGGCTCTGAGCACTATGGGACTTAACTTCTAAGGTCATCAGTCCCCTAGAACTTAGAACTATTTAAACCCAACTACCCTAAGGACGTCACACATTCATGCCCGAGGCAGGATTCGAACCTGCGACCGTAGCGGTCGCGCTGTTCCAGACCGTAGCGCCTAGAACCGCTAGGCCACCTCGGCCGGCGAATCTTCATTAAGTGTTGTAATCAGTAGCCTACCTATTGCACCTCCTACGATATGCATTCGAATAAGTGACAGATGCAGTATACCACATTAACAAGCTTTTAGTAACAACGTAACTAAAAAGGTTTTCATTATATAATTCCGTTTATTTGCATAAATTGATACTGATTATAATACATTGTATGGTTCTACTGGTACATGTCCTGCATTTTCAACCTTTACTTATTGTGTCGTGACACATACGTTGAACTCGACTTGTACTTACAGCTGCGCTTCACTCGGCGATATTTCGGCTAAATTACGTAAATCTGTATAATCGCGAATAACTTTTGTCGTCCCAAAGAACTGCACTATTAACTACCTCTTTCGTGTCAAAACTCGTTGGAGGTGAATAGCTTATTCTGGAAGTTCCATTCTGCCTTAAAGTGTAGACTTATACAAGCTTTTGTAACTTTTACGGCATTCTGTACTTCAAGCGACAGGCTTCCCAAAATCTCTGAAAACAGGACAGTACTCTAAATTCATTTTCCACAATGTCTTGCTATAGAAAGTCGGTAATTCTCTCCTGTGACTTCGCTAATTGACCAACGTATGGCTTCATTGTATTTTTGGTCGATGGAAATGCATCACCTGCTACAGAAAGATATGGTCTCAAATTTTCTCTACTTGGAAGAGATTCGGAATTGTTTTATTTGCTTCCAACGTAGTTGGACAGGTTTGGCATCTATCGCACCTATGCAGTGAAGAAACTTCCACTCCGTCCGTATGCTTTCTTCATATATTGTCCTCTTCCACCATTGTTTTCCGTTGATTCTTGTTTCCATTGTTAGCTTCATGTGCAGCGACAAAGTAAGCCGCCGCTGTAATCACTTGATCTCCCGTTCTCTTTTAGGACCGACTCAGTACGGCACAAATTTTGTTGCTTTGGTATGATAACCTGCCGCAAGCAAAATACGCCGCAAGCTGTTGCCTTTTGTAGCAAAGTACTAGACGCACGCGTCATTCATTTGCCCCAGCGCAAACAAGGCATTAATACGAGGAAAACCAAGGCGCCATAGTCCCGTTACGTTTGTGCCGAAGTGCAGTGCGCGTTGTGTAGCAATCGCAACTGCATTCTGTCCGGAAACCAGGCCGGGAGTGTGAGCGTTTCCACCCACAGCCTGTTCTCGCGATGTACGAAGGAAAAACATTGCATATTCTGAGAAACGGCGATTTACTTGCTACTGTGTACTGTCACCCGACTGGCTACGATTAACAACGAATTGCCAACAGCATCACGCAGCTGAGCCGCGGGTGCTGTAACGCCCCGCCCCGCAGCCCATGTACGAAGTGACGCGTTGCGAGATTAGTTGGGACAGCAACAGCAACAGAAGAGGCTTCTCCGGGTCTTCGCCGCAGTGGCAATTTTCTACACGTGGTGAGCAACGTTAACGCAGTGCTGTGGCAGCCTCTGGGGAGTCACTCGGGAAAAAAAGGGAGTAGAGTGGAAAGGTTGCGAGATATTGTGCGGGCATTCTCTGTAAGTCTGCGTTAGACTCCACTTTAATAGATATTCATCAGAGTAACTGACTTCAGAGGAAGATCCTTTCCCCGGTAAAAAGTTACGTAATGGATCCCTTGCATTTTTAGACAAGATTATTACATATGAAATACGTACATCATATTTCTAAAGACTCGTCCATTATCTACTGAATATAGCAGTTCATGACGGAAAGGACGTTAAATATGGTGCGAACGCTTACATTCGGCTATGCTAAAGGTCAGTCCTACAACTACTGCATTTGGGATTTACATTAGTTGGTTTGGCCAACTTACAACCAAATTATCTTGTAATCTAACGTATACGTAGAGCTACGCTGCAGATATCACCGTAGCCAAGATTTAGTGGGGGGTGGGGGTGGGGCTGGGGGGGGGGGGGGTGTGTCTGTCACTCTGCCTATCCATTTCCCCTTAGCCTCCTTTGCAGTTCTCCGTCTCGTGTGAATACACAGTATAGCGCTTATGTCGTGGATGTCAAAGTTGGTCCGTATCTCTCTACACTGTGGAGCTGGTTGGGGTGATGAACAGAATACGTGACGAGAGATTGTGGACGGATTTGGGATTGAAGGGGAGCCTTTAGCTCGTTGTAAGTAATTTCACATAAAGGCAAAAAGTTCTTGCGTCCATCGAGAAAACATACAAAACAGATTGATTTTTCTTTCTACAAATAATTAGAATACGCAGATACCTGCCATGACAGGTTTCGTGGATTACGTGAAAAGGATTGTGGTAGACTACTCGAGATGGTCTTTGCTGCTCGTCCAGGTGAACAGCGCTACTTGATGGGGCTAGTTAATACTGCATGAGCAGCTAAAGCCGGAGAAAGATAATGCAATTAACAAGCCGGACTCTTATTATGGGGTGTTTTAGCTGAAACATCGTCGGGCCCACTGATTTCCGACATTGTTACCCTAGATATCTTCAGGCGACATAATACAGAAGTAACTACAGTAAATAGCTGCAGTTGAATGATACGCTGATTCCGGTTGTGTGGGAGAAAAACTACAGATCTGGTTAAGAGGCGATCCCCACACGTCGCAGATACCAAGACCAAATGATTATCATAAATGTTTACAACGTCTCTGTTTCAGCGACTTTAAAGATGAAAAGTGAGCCATTTAGAAGGCAGATCACGCCACGGTTTGGTTTACCTCTGACAGTTTTCTTCCTAACTGCCTAGCTGCACAAAATTTTGTACCTTCTTTGTCTCCTCGCACACTTGGTGACTGTTTAGAAGTTACAATTTCAGGAGGCTCATTTATAATTTCGGCTACGCCTGTTATAAAATCAGTAACATTCAACTTCTCCTTGTTTGTCTTTGCAAGCTCGTGCTTCTCGGAAATCTGTCATAAAACACACACACACACACACACACACACACACACACACACACACACACAACGCGCCCACTCGCTCGTATATTCTCTATCGAACACACCCGCGCATGCTCTTGGGAACGATACTGAAAGTCTAACATTCTGGATTCAAAGATGTGTAATAATACAGCACCGAACTCAGAACTGCTTAAACTTAACTAACCTAAGGACATCACACACATCCATGCCCGAGGCAGGATTCGAACCTGCGACCGTAGCGGTCGCGTAAGAGAGATAAGATTTTTAGACGCACTGAATGTCTTTACACAAACGTTTCTTACAGGATGTTTCAGGCGATACCCAGTGTCGACGGAAATACTTCCAGCTCTCCTAATAAAATTCTGTATACCATAATACCTTGGGCCGCGATCGAGAAGGTGAGCCGGCCGGTGTGGCCGAGCGGTTCTAGGCCCTTCAGTCTGGAACCGCGCGACCGCTACGGTCGCAGGTTCGAATCCTGCCTCGGGCATGGATGTGTACGATGTCCTTAGGTTTGTTAGGTTAAAGTAGTTCTAAGTTCTAGGGACCTGATGACCTCAGATGTGAAGTCCCACAGTGCTCAGAGCCATTTTGAACCAGAAGGTGAACGTGAAACTACTGCGCTGTGCCTTCCAGTTAAAGATTATTCATAGAGTTAGAAGAACCTGTCGTTCATGTCCCCTCGTGAAATGAAATGCCGCGCAGGTCGCAGCCTAGACATGACCGCCCAGCTCTGCGCGTTCGATCCCTGGTAGTTAGCTACCGGACAACCGAAGTTCAAAGGCAGTTTAAAAACAGTTGCGTACAATTTTCGTGCCAATCTACACGTCCCGTCGCATAGAGAAATTGCGACAGTTAGACGGGTGTCATTAAAATGTGTGAAACAATATGCTAAAAAACAAATTTCATCTTGTTTCTAAAATACAGCTTTGGTACGCAGCGAACTCAAGACGGAGGAATACATAAGCGACAAAATAATTTTTGCTATGAATGAATGCTAACTACACTCTAAAGCTTCAGACGTTGTTTTGAAGTGCCTTTCTAAAATAGTTTGGTAAGTGAGCTTAATGGCATGAGGAGGGGTCAAGAGTGGGAATAGGATTGGGGAGGAAGAAAAAAGGAAACAGCAGTGAAAGCGCGAGAATGTTCCGTTTAAAGTGTCGGCATGCTTGCCAGTCATTCGTGTAGTACTTGATAGTAGTGTGTCGTTGAGAATACGTAGTCATTTTTACAACTTCCCCCGTGTTCTACCAATAAACCGAAGTCTGTCACCTGCATTACCCATGACTGGATCTATGTGATCAGTCCATTTCATATCCTTACAAAGTGGTACGCCCGAGTATTTGTATGAGTTGGCTGATTTCAACTCGTTAACATTAGTCATGGGATACGTTTCTTTGCTTTTTGAAGTGCACAGTTTTACCTTTCTGAACATAAAAAGTCGCCAGTTTTTTCTTCACCTTCACCCTCTCTCGGTCAGTCTCGTCTCTCCACCGCACCCCTCTCCTTCTCTCACCACTTTACCCACATTGCCCCGATAGGAGGTTGGTGGTTCTTATCCCACAACGGTTCCGGGTCGTAACTAGTGTGTTCCAAGGTTGACCGACTTAGTTTCAGGGGTTAAGAATGAGCTTTTAACCTTGTCTTTGCCTGCGTGCGTACACGTCACATTCCACACGTATTCGTACAAATTTCTCCCTTCAGTTCTATTTTCATGCAGCTGGATGTTCATGATGTCATATCTCCTGAACTGCCGTACGATAAAATTTTGCAGATACATCGAGTGGTATAAGCGCCTACTGTCTGCAAAATGTTGTGAATAGTTAGTAGTAAAGAATTACTAAAATTAAAATGTCGTGCTTCAAGTGGCAGTTCTACTGTATTAAGAGCGAAAATTTATCAAGCGATAAACCTTTCTCCCTTTCGTGATTTCGTAAGGCTCGTCTGTGAGAAACATTCGCAAAGGTTTTAAATTGTGTAAAGTTTCTCTTTTAGTGCTCTCATTCTATAATACCCCACCTCCACCTATTTGATAAGTGGTTTTACTTACGTAGCGATCCTTTTTCAAGTACTGACATTTTTACAGAGTTCGGTTGAAATTGGTCTACTGATTTGAGATGCGGAAGTGGAACACGTTCATACAAAAACGAACATCCGTTGTGTGTAAATGTAGTTCACCTTCCTGACAGATGGAGTCCTACATAAGGATTAATGTGTGTGCTGATTGAGACGCACGACACGTGCAGTTTGAGAGGCCTGCTAGGCCTACAAAAGCCAGCTGCAATCGTTCCCTCACTTTTGGCTTCTCCGCAGTTGAAATCTCGTCTCCAAAGGGTCTCGCAGACGAGTAAAGGGATCACAGCGCTCCATTGCATACGGATGAGTTGGCTTCATTGATGTCGCGTGTCGGGATATCACAGCGATCGGTCGCTGACTGCAAGGAAGTCCCAAGTAATCCGACTGATCGCCTAAGATTCGTGCGCAGTATGGCTGTTGGGTGCCAATATGGCTGTGACCAGATCACCTACTTATTAAGAGTGATTATATCATTTTGTTTCTTCAGTTTTGCCCACTTTGAGAGAAAACTTTACGTTAGTTTCTTTGTTCATGGAATAGAACCACTCTGATAAGTAAATATCGGGTCGAAATCGCCAATTACATTAAGTAATACAAAATGCACTCTGTAGTGATTACCATTTTGATGTTTTGTTGTAGAATTGATGGGAAGGTCACAAATATTAAAGAAAGCCATGGGGTCCATCAGAAGATTTTACATTACTTATGACGCAACTACGCATTATTAACAATTTTACTTCTGAAGAGAATGATGTACCATAGTATGAAGTGGATATTTAAATCAAAATATTCAGGCCAATTGTGCGGCTGCATTAACGTTCCTTATTGCATGTTCTCTTACTGTATAAAATTTGACAAGTTACCGTAACTGAATGCTGCTATTGACATTTCTGTAGACAGGTTGCAAAAAATTGTGTAAATGCATGCAAGTATCAATAACGAATGTAAACCAAATAACAAAGTTGGAATCAAAAAAGTTACATAAGCACGCTAAAAAGGCGTACAAAACCCACATGGCATTTGCGAAAAATTCTATACACTCTCAATGTAACATTCAATTTCCAAGAAAATCTTTTCGAAACAAGGTCAGAAATCAAAATAACTGTGTTGGTAATTATGGTTAAAGTTGTTCGGCAGATCGCTCATGTTTGAATGGGTTAGGGTTGCCAGTTGCAGAAGCAGAAAAGCCGGACTCGGAGCTGTATTTAGCTGGAAATTGTGCCCTAAAAGCCGGACATCTTAAATAGAAAGTCAGATATTTTTAGTGTCCTGTTATTAATGAACTACATTGTTTGACGCCAGATAAACATCAAACATGCTTAATCCTCAACTACACACGCTAATTAGATTGACTACAGTAACTTCGTGACTTCTGTTGGAGGAAACATTGTCTTCGCAACTGAAAGTCGCGAGCTCTATCTTCTTATCTCGTGCTTGTACTCTTGTTAACTTTACTATTACAGAGATCGCCTAAACTTTATTTTTTTTATTGGTCCTTTGCGCAACAAATAACTTACTTGGTCTTTCTGCTGCCACTGCTTGATCTGCTGCATTCCATTAAATAAAAACATAAAAAAACCTATTATTTATGCTGAGTGCGATGCATGTTCTGTATGGCGGCTCCTGCTGCTGTTGCTGCGGCTGCCGCTGCTTACGACAACTACATATAATTCAAGAGAAAGGGTTTGGTCAAATCTAAACTCGATAAATGATAACCCAAACAAGTAATTCCTTTTTTCAAAACTATATTGTGAAAGCGATTCTTTCTCATTCAATTAACAAAACGCTAGAAGCTCTTTGAACAATCGCTTCGTATGCAAATCTGCCTCCAGTGGCATTAAAGCAATATTACAAATTAATCAAACCCTTTAGAGACAGACTGAAATACTTCTCAATTAAATACATAGTGAAACAATTTCCTGACAATTACAAAAGAAATCAATGACAAAAATAGATACTTCATCTATTCGCCTAACAATGGTTTCCCTTAAGAATTCAACTCATATCATTATCAAAGTTGACGTCTGCTGCTATGCACAAACACAAACCCTTTTCTTTAAATTATTAAGCGCGCTGAAAATTATTAAAAAAAATCAACTCAATACCAAATCCTGTGTCGCTGCTGGCGGACACTCCAGTATGGCAGCTCGGCGACGACCCCTCGCCCAACAGCTGCGCGCCACAGCAGGCGGGCTCCTACACTGGCTTCCAAAGTGCCACTAATTAATACGTGCGTTGCGAAGCGCGACAACAATGTCGTCGATTCCAGAGTTTGTGTATGCGCGCTGTAGCCAATCTTTAAATACTGAGAGTATTGCCAACTCTCACAATAGTCAATGCTCTGACATAAACACATTAGTTTCTTGCAATTAAAAAATGTTTCAATGTTCAGAAACATGTTCTGATACGAAATAATGGTGCGTTAAGCTGTAAAGAAGACATTTGTAAATGGAACTCAGTTTGCACAGGTGTTTTTGGAATTTAGAACGTGTTTTGTTAGCTTTCGTATCTTTAACGTAGAACTAAGTGACATCGCGACTTTTTGATCGGTTCCGGTTGGACTTCAACGGCAGATTCGCCGACCCTGCTATCATTTTCAGAATTTGAGATGAAGCTGGTGCTTAATTCTGTAAGCGATAAGAAAATTTGATTCATTTTCCTTTGATATTTGCTTCGATCAGTGACCTGCAGAACTGTTTCATGCAATCTCAACGCATAATCTCGCTATTCTTACTTGATGCTTCCCCTCTGATGCGGTTTACTGTAAAAGTGTTAAATGTTACAAATACGGTTGTTGGCCAACGCCTAGATCTTCTCAGCACTGAATCATTCATCATTTAAGACTGATTATGCCTTTCAGCGTTCAGTCTGGAGCATCGTCCCCCTTAGAAAATTCCTCCATGATCCCCTATTCAGTGCTAACATTGGTGCCTCTTCTGATGTTAAGCCTATTACTTCAAAATCATTCTTCACCGAATCCAGGTACCTTCTCCTTGGTCTACCCCGACTCCTCCTACCCTCTACTGCTGAACCCGTGAGTCTCTTGGTTAACCTTGCTTCTCCCGTGTGTGTAACATGACCCCACCATCTAAGCCTGTTCGCCCTGACTGTTACATATATAGAGTTCATTCCCAGTTTTTCTTTGATTTCCTCATTGTGGACACCCTCATGCCATGTTCCCATCTACTAGTACCAGCAATCATCCTAGCTACTTTCATATCCGTAACCTCAACCTTATTGATAAGGTAACCTGAATCCACCCAGCATTCGCTCCCATACAACAAAGTTGGTCGAAAGATTGAACGGTGCACAGATAACTTGGTCTTGGTACTGACTTCCTTCTTGCAGAAGAGAGTAGATCGTAGCTGAGCGCTCACTGCATTAGCTTTGCTACACCTCGCCTCCAGTTCTTTCACCATGTTGCCATCCTGTGAAAATATGCATCCTAAGTACTTGAAACCGTCCACCTGTTCTAACTTTGTTCCTCCTATTTGGCACTCAATCCGTTTATATTTCTTTCCCACTGACATTACTTTGGTTTTGGAGATGCTAATTTTCATGTCACAGTCCTTACATTTCTGATCTAGCTCTGTAATATTACTTTGCAGACTTTCAATCGAATAGTTAGCACATTTTGATAGTTAAACACCGCCTTTGGTCGTATTGTAAAATTAGGTGATTGCAAGTTTGCCAGACAGTGAACTAACTTCTGGTGAACGGTGCATTGGGTATATTAGTAGTTTTTTGCCACATGAGGTACTAGATTTTATCATGCACAAATCCAAACAATGGCTCAACTCGCCTGGACTTCCGAAACTGAAACTCCTTGAGGATTCCTCTTTTCTTATCATTTTTTGCGTGCTCCAGCCCAAGACAAAATTGTTTCAAAGCACCTACTAAACAGAACAATGAAAACAAATCGTTAGCAGTTATGTTGCTGTTCGAAAAATAGGTTCTGCTAATCTTAGAATGGTGCTGCAGGGACTGAATTTTCTCGATCACCCTCTGCCCAAATATATTAAAGAAAAGTAATTTTTGCGTCGCATAGGCACATAATTTTCAAACCGTATTTTCCACGTTTTGATTCCAAATATACTCAATAGAACAACGTTATCTCCAGGAAGATAAGAAAATTTCATCTACAGTCGCATATTCAGAGTAAACGGACTTGGCTTTGCAGTTTCCCTCAGTATTAGCAAACACGTAAGAAATGGGAGGTAGACGATGTTTCCCTTCGGGCTTCACATGACTATATAGATCTCAAAGCGGACAAAATAGTTAATCTGTAACTCCTTACAGCTGTGAACACACAACGTCCGGTTCCGTTAATAGACCATAAGGTTCGTAAATCTTGAGTATTGGGTTTGAATACACCAATAAGAACAAAAGTCTTCATTTCAACTTCATCAGCGCGGCTATTCTGAGCAGGAAATAAACAGCTCGCACTTTTCTAAAAGTGAGGTCGCACACTCTCGAAAAAAGTTGTTTCTTCATTGTGTGCTCTCATATATATTATATCGTCGGTAAAGAGCACACTGACTCAGTAGGTGACAACTCAGCTTTTTTCCAGCATGGCCTTTGATAATGCCTGTTCTAGGCAAATACGTGAGAAAAAGGATAGAGAATTTTCTGGCGCTTACGAAAAATTTTCGTAATTTACTGGTATGAGTGGTTTGGGTACGTAATTTATTTCGTAGCAAATCAGCGTTTGTGATTCGCCGCTCAGCCAAAAATGTCACCCCCACTGAATTTCGTTGTGCATAAACGCAAATAAACGTGCGCTTTCGAGAATTTTCGGACTCTATTATTGTCCTTTCCATAATCTAGGAGCAGTCTGCAGCAAATTGGCGTTGGTAATTTAGGTACTGTAGCAAATTTAATATACTGTTATATCTACTCAAAGAGGAATAGCCCTACATATTGCCCAGCCCCCACTATGAATGCTGGTATCAAACACCTGGTGACCTTTTTGACGTTCTGAAATCGCCGTAACTAGTGTTAAACGATTGGCAGCTGCTGCGAATTTGTGCGCTGGAAGAGATCCAGAGTCGTGGCCCTCTGATACTCGAACCAGAGGGGCCTCAAGTACCATCCTCCGAGGCTCCTGTCTGCTCTGCAAAAAGTACAGGATCTGACATCACCCATCCTTTTGACTGGACTGCAAGTAGCCTATCAGTGATAGGTCTGTGCGACCTGTAAGGGTGGACGGGGACCAGAGGGCCTTAGTGTTATCAGTTCCCGTATCCAGTAGTCTGAATTACTGTCATTCACTGAAAAGGAGCCAGTGGTACCAGTTTTCGGAAACCTGTTTCGTCCTGTATTCGGAGGACGCAAATGCAAAAGGGCATCGTCGGCAGTTCAGACGTACGGCGAATGATGGCACCCATTAGGGAAATGGAAGCAAGTGACAGGAAAAGACAGCAAGCAGGTGCACTATTTGTGTATGCCTGGGGGCGTCATTTAACATGCTGAAGAGGCTAGGCTATTCCAGCAGCCATTGAGGGAACAGGGGCAGCCAACTGCAGAGTGAGGCCCGTTGGAAAAAATGCCTGTCGCCTGGACCCAGAAGTCATCCTTCAGTCAATCCAGCGATTGGCAGAGGAGGTAGACGACCAGCCTTGTGTGTGGCATTTCAACGAGGCCCACAAACTGCAGCATTGTTCCCAGAACTGATTTTCTCTGGTGCCGACTCTCCATCCAACACAGATAACGACAGCTGTAGGGAGTCCAGAACCATCGGTGTAAGATGAAAAGGAATGCCCCGCAGATGAGAGTATTAAAATCCTAATGGTAAACTGCCGAAGCATTTGCAGCAAAGTGCCAGAGTTCGAAGTTCTTATGAAAAGCAGTGAAGCTCACATAATACTAGGCACAGAAAGCTGGAAACTGATAGCAGTGAGATATTTGGGGACAAATTGTTCATCGAAAGTATTGGCAAATGGGAAATGAAGGTAATGTATTCGTCGCAGTAGACAAACTCAAATCGACAGATAAAAATTGAAGCTGCACTTGGGCAAGACTCGGTATAAAGGATGGGCATAAAATGATAAATGGATTCTACCGCCCACTAGACACTTCTCCTGATGTAACCGAAAATTTGAGAGAGAACCTCAGTCCATTTGTACGAAGTTCCCCAGTCAGTCTTCACTCATCCAATATTAATAGGAAAAAATTAGTTTTGTTAATGGTGGGCGTGGCAAGACATCCGAGTAACTTCACTAAATGCCTTCTCTGTAAAATACCTAGAACAAAGAGTTAGGAACCCATTTATGATGAAAATATATTGGATCTAATGGCGACTCAATCTGATCTGAGGATGTCCACATCGAAATTGATACCAGTGACAGTGACGCTGTTGTGGCAAGAATGATTACCTAAATACAAAGGACAAGAAAACAAGGAAAAGATGTCTGTTCGGTAAACTAGATAAAGATCAGTAGTGTCTTCTCAATGAGGAACTCCAAACTTTCAGCACAGGTGAGGAGTGTGTAGAGGAACTCGGGCTCAAGCTTTAAATAATAGGTGACCATGCACTGGATAGCTAAGTATCCAGTACAACAGTTCATGGAAGGAACTTCCATAATAGTCACAATAAATAGAAATTTCTAAAGAAACTACTGCATAATAGGTATAAAACAATGCGCAGAGCTATAGATGTTGAACGAAACGAGTTTGCATGTCAAAACTGCCATGTGCCGTGACTTCGATGACTGCCGTAGCGGAATATTGTGCACTGATTCTGGTCGTATGTAAAGGCTGTTAGTGGCACCAAAGTTAGTGTACAGTTCCTAGCGAATGAAACAGGAACTGATACTGAGGGTAGCAAAGCTGAAGCCGAAGTGCTTAGAACAGAATCCAAATGGTCATTTACAAAGGAAAGCCCACGAGAACTGCCCCAATTTAATCATCGTACCACTGAAAAGATGAATGAAATATGTCAGTAGTGGTGAGACAGCTGAAATCGTTACAGCTGAACGAAGCACAAGGCTCTGATGGAACCCCTGTCAGATCAAATACTGAATTTGCGGCTGCGTTAGTCCCTCTTGGAACTATAATCTTAGATCCCTCTAACAAGAAACTGTGCCCAGTTCTTGGAAAAATGCACGGGTCGCACCTGTATCCAGATAGGGTTGGAAATAAGCAAACTATCGTTCAGTATCCCGACATCAATTTGTTGTACAATCTTAGAACATATTCTGAGCTCATACATAATGAGTTATCTTGGACAGAATGATCGCAGTACCAACCAGCATGGATTTCGAAGACATCGATCATGTCAAACCCAACTCGCACTTTTCTCACATGATATACTGAAGGCTTCGGATAAGGGCAGCCAGTTAGATGTAGCATTTCTTGATTTCTGTGGAGTATTTGACTCAGTACTGCACCTATGCTTATTGTCAAAAGTAAGACCATATGGGGTAACAAGTGAAATTTTTGACTAGATTGAAGACTTTTTGATAGAGGACACAGCATGTTATCCTGCATAGATAATCGTCAGAAGTACTATCTGCGCAAACAAAGTTGACACTCGGCGCGGTTGCATATGGGAGCGACCGTAAAGGCTTTTGGCATTTAGTCCCTTCCATCAGCCACCGCACCGGGTGTCAACTTTGTTTGCGCGTATAGTAATTTCGGTTGTGTCCCAGGAAGTACGTTCCCTTGCTGCTCGTGTCGTATATTAATGACCTTCAGACAGCATTAATAGAAAAATCAGGCTTTTTGCAGATGCAGTTATCTGTAATGAAGTATTACCTGGAACAAGCTGCATAAATATCCAATGGAATCTTGATAGGATTTCGAAGTGGTGCAGACTTTGGCGACTTGCTTTGAACGTTCAGAAATGTAAAACTGTGCACTTCACAAAATGAAAAAACGTAGTATCCTATAACATCGAGTCGCTGTTGGAATCGTCCAACTCATTAACATACCCAGCTGTAGCACTTCGTAGGTATATTAAGTGGAATGATCACATAGGTTCAGTCGTGGGTAAAGCAGGTGGTAGACTTCGGCTAATTGTTAAGAGTACTGGAGAAATACTATCGGTGTACAAAGGAGAATGCTTGCAAATCACTCGTGCGACCGGAACAGAATATAGTGTGGGACCCGTACCAGAGACTTAACAGGAAATCTTGAACGTATACAGAAAAGAGCAACACAAATGGTCACAGGTTATTTTAATCCGTGAGAGTTAGAAGTAATGAAGAAACTGAACTGGAAGACTCTTGAAGATAGACGTAAGCCATCCCGAGAAAGTCAGCTAGTTCCAAGAAATTACCTTAAATGATGACCCTAGGAGATCACATAGGAATCGTAAGGACAAGATTAGAGTAGTTACTGCACGCACACAGGCATTCAGTGAGTCGTTCTTCCCGCGATCCGTATGTGAACGGAACGGGAAGAAATCGTAATAACTTATACAATGGAACGTACCCTTTGTCATGAACCTCATGGTAGTTTGCAGAATGTAGATGTAGATTACGTCTTACTGCTTCCTATGTAATCGTGATTTATGAAATAGCCAACTAACTTTACCCTGAAAGGTTTGTGAAGCCACAGTTACAGCAAATGAAAGCATATAATGTATACTTCGTCAAAAGTTCATGAAAACGCAATGATAATTTCTTTAAAACCCATTAATGGGCTTCAGGGACCAGGTAGACTTCCATGTTACAGACGGTGCTGGGGTACTTTCGGACAATCTGTAACCTATGTTGCCAGGTGTTCGGTTTTTACCGAACTGTTTGGTATTTCAGGCCCGTGTTCCGTACTGAAGTGTGGGTGGCTCGGTATTTTTTTAGAACTCTACTCAAATTACTAATTTGCAAAAAACAGCTAAATTCCATTTGGTGCGCTATGGCCTCCCAGCGCACGTCCTCGAACTAGCTTCTGTGGAAAACATTTTTAAACGGAGAAGAAACGCCTAACAAAGTTATTGTTTAGATATTGTAAGGCAGAATTATGTATTAGCTGTTTTTCAGTACGCAAGAAATTTTACCAAAAATTTAAAAGATATAAAAATCATTCAAAGCTACAACTAGCAATAATAAATAAAATTGCTAATGTTCACCGTTGGGTTTTCACTCTCAACCCTCAGCTGATCAGGGATTTCTGTTCCATTGTCGCTAACCTAGGATGCATCTTGAAAAGAATTTGATGTATCCGATCCGTTTTCACTAGCTAACACTTAAAAATATCACAATCATTCAGATAAATTACCTCAAATGTAGTTAACGGTTAGACTAGAAAGACAATCAGCAAACACCATTATAATTTGGCAATTGTGGCAACTACATGCTGAGGCGTTGTAATTGCTCGGTCTTATCAAGAAGATAATTTTATGTCCAGACTAAAGCCTCTTCATTAAACAAAATGAACGATTGTCTGGTCTTCTTCGACGGAAAACGAAAGATAACCAATAACGTAAGTCACTTCAATTAGACTTCCAAAGAAATAACTATCTGTAGTTCAGTACCTCTCACTTGAGCCCACTTCATCAAGAACGTTACCTTCCTTGAAAATGATTCCCTGGAATTCTTGAAAGGATAATACTAAATTACACTTCGTACTTGTCGGTGTAAAATTTGCGCTAGTTTATGAAACAGAACCTTCTCGACGTTGGCATTATGGCCTGGAACTGTGTAGAAACACATAACGAAATTCAGTAATTCCTAACGAAAGATTACTTAAAGATTTTTCTGAACAAAATATCTATAGTTTCTGTTTTTGGTTGAGAACATCAGCTAATGTCATCCACCGAAGGTACTTAAACTTCGTGCTAAATTCGCATGTTCCGGGTACAAAGTTGTTCCCAACAGTTCATGTACTTACTTGCTCCAAATTCTTCCATCTGATTTTGAGGTGTACCTAATACATTGTGCATGACTTCATCTGTAGCCTAAGGCCACTAGTAGCGTCACTTCTTCCCGATGGACTTAAACGATACGTCACTAGATCACCTGCTCACATCCCCACAATCCTTCAGTAACTTTTTGCTTGAACAGGTATATTGTTTTGTTGCAAAGTGCGCTACAACGTTATCGTTTCATACGTAAACGAATACGCAAATACCAAATAAGGCAGGCAGAGCAGCGGGAACTTCAATAAAAGAACAATAACAAAAACAGATTCGGAAGCTTTCAACAAATTCATGTTCAATGAACTTCACGAAAACTCCTGCCAAAAAAGCAGACAACCACGCTCACGACCATGAAGGCGATGGCAGATGGGTTTGCAAGTTCATCCAAATTTGGAAAAACCAAAAATAGAACAGGCACGTAAAAATAGTCTGAACTGCGGCTTTAAAGATGGCGGCAGAAGCGCGTTGAGAGACGAACGTAAACGCTATACGGTACCCCACTTGATCACCACGTAGTTTCCTCGTTAGACTTCACAAGTACCCCGACTGCGAATGCTAACACATTCATCACGCAAGGAAGTTCTGTTTTAGTGAGAATGTTAGCATATAAATGTGCACTGTTCCTTGATTTATAAATGCGTTCCGTTCAGCCTTAATTGTTTCTTTCTGCGTACCTTATTTAAAAGTTTACTGTTTCTAGTTCGAAAATATTTTTCGAAATTGCAGATGACGGACGGATAGTGCGCATGGTAGGGATGGAGGTTCTCTGAAGCAACTGGTTTTTGGTTATATTGTTTTTCACCCCAGATTAACGTTACTCAAAACCGCTCAAAATAATTGTTCTCAAATAACTTTCCATTTTTATTCCATTTCCTGTAGTCATCGTAGAAATGGCATTGAAAAAACTTTCAAGGTACTTAGTATTTTAATTCTAAGTTCAATAAGAAAACGTAGTCCGTCCGCCGTTCGTTGGTTTTCAGGAAAAAATGACTGGATGCTGACATTCAGGGATCATAGCAGTAATGAGCAGTAAGACTAACGAAGCAACTGAAAGTGAAGTCTGTTTTTCGTGTTCATTCGTCCGTTCTGAAGGGCTACAAGTAAAGCCATCTTACGTTAACAAGTAGACAAAGGCAGGTCTTCGTGTTTATTTATTGTTATTCCTTCCTCCTTCAAATAGCAGACCCATCCTTATCTTTTAAAACAAACAAAGCATTCTGTTCCATTTGTACGTCACTTCGTAAAAATATTTGTGATGGTGGTTGTTGTTGTTGTTGTTGTTGTGGTCTTCAGTCCTGAGACTGGTTTGATGCAGCTCTCCATTCTATTCTATCCTGTGCAAGCTCCTTCATCTCCCAGTACCTACTGCAACCTACATCCTTCTGAATCTGCTTAGTGTATTCATCTCTTGGTCTCCCTCTACGATTTTTACCTTCCACACTGCCCTCCAATGCTAAATTTGTGATCCCTTGTTGCCTCAGGACATGTCCTACCAACCGATCCTTTCTTCTAGTAAAGTTGTGCCACTAACTTCTCCCCAATCCTATTCAATACCTCCTCATTAGTTACGTGATCTACCCATTCCCTCAGCATCACCCGACCTAATTCGACTACATTCCATTATCATCGTTTTGCTTTTGTTGATGTTCATCTTATAGCCTCCTTTCAAGACACTGTCCATTCTGTTCAACTGCTCTTTCAAGTCCTTTGCTGTCTCTGACAGAATTACAATGTCATCGGCAAACCTCAAAGTTTTTATTTCTTCTCCCTGGATTTTAATACCTACTCCAAATTTTTCTTTTGTTTCCTTTACTGCTTGCTCAATATACAGATTGAATAACATCAGGGATAGGCTACAACCCTGTCTCACTCCCTTCCCAACCACTGCTTCCCTTTCATGCCCCTCAACTCTTATAACTGCCATCTTGTTTCTGTACAAATTGTAAATAGCCTTTCGCTTCCTGTATTTTACCCCTGCCAGCTTTAAAATTTGAAAGAGAGTATTCCAGTCAACATTGTCAAAAGCTTTCTCTAAGTCTACAAATGCTAGAAATGTAGGTTTGCCTTTCCTTAATCTTCCTTCTAAGATAAGTCGTAGGGTCAGTATTGCTTCACATGTTCCAACATTTCTACAGAATCCAAACTGATATTCCCCGAGGTTGGCTTCTACCAGTTTTTCCATTCGTCTGTAAATAATTCGCGTTAGTATTTTGCATCCGTGACTTATTAAACTGATTGTTCGGTAATTTTCACATCAGTCAACACCCGCTTTCTTTGGGATTGGAATTATTATATTCTTCTTGAAGTCTGAGGGTATTTCGCCTGTCTCGTACATCTTGCTCACCAGATCGTAGAGTTTTGTCAGGACTGGCTCTCCCAAGGCCATCAGTAGTTCCAATGGAATGTAGTCCACTCCCAGGGCCTTGTTTCGACTCATGTCTTTCAGTGCTCTATCAAACTCTTCACGCAGTATCGTATCTCCCATTTCATCTTCATCTACATCCTCTTCCACTTCCATAATATTGTCCTCAAGTACATCGCCCTTGTATAAACCCTCTATATACTCCTTCCACCTTTCTGCTTTCCCCTCTTCGCTTAGAACTGGGTTTCCATGTGAGCTCTTGATATTCATACAAGTGCCTCTCTCTTCTCCAAAGGTCTCTTTAATTTTCATGTAGGCAGTATCTATCTTACCCCTAGTGAGATAAGCCTCTACGTCCTTACATTTGTCCTCTAGCCATGCCTGCTTAGCCATTTTGCACTTCCTGTCGATCTCATTTTTGAGAAGTTTGTATTCCTTTTTGCCTGCTTCATTTACTATATTTTTATATTTTCTCCCTTCATCAATTAAATTCAATATTTCTTCTGTTACCCAAGGATTTCTACTAGCCCTCGTCTTTTTACCTACTTGATCCTCTGCTGCCTTCACTATTCCATTCCTCAAAGCTACCCATTCTTCTTCGACCGTATTTGTTTCCCCCATTTCTGTCAATTGTTCCCTTATGCTCTCCGTGAAACTCTGTACAACCTCTGGTTTAGTCAGTTTATCCAGGTCCCATCTCCTTAAATTCCCACCTTTTTGCAATTTCTTCAGTTTTTATCTACAGTTCATAACCAGTAGATTGTGGTCAGTCCACATCTGCCCCTGGAAATGTCTTACAATTTAAAACCTGGTTCCTAAATCTGTCTTATCATTATATAATCTATCTGATACCTTTTAGTATCTCCAGGATTCTTCCATGTATACAACCTCCTTTTATGATTCTTGAACCAAGTGTTACGAATGATTAAGTTGTGCTCTGTGCAAAATTCTACAAGGCGGCTTCCTCTTTCATTTCTTCCCCCCCATCCATATTCACCTATGTTTCCTTCTCTCCCTTTTCCTACTGTCGAATTCGTCACCCATGACTATTAAATTTTCGTCTCCCTTCACTACCTGAATAATTTCTTTTATCTCGTCATACATTTCATCAATTTCTTCATCTGCAGAACTAGTTGGCATATAAACGTGTACTACTGTAGTAGGCATTGGCTTCGTGTCTATCTTGGTCACTATAATACGTTCACTATGCTGTTTGTAGTAGCTTACCCGCATTCCTATTTTCCTATTCATTATTAAACCTACTCCTGCATTACCCCTATTTGATTTTGTATTTATAACCCTGTATTCACCTGACCAGAAGTCTTGTTCCTCCTACCACCGAACTTCACTAATTCCCACTATATCTAACTTCAACCTATCCATTTCCCTTTTTAAATTTTCTAACCTACCTGCCCGATTAAGGGATCTGACATTCCACGCTCCGATCCGTAGAATGCCAGTTTTCTTTCTCCTGTTACCGACGTCCACTGGAGTAGTCCCCGCCCGGAGATCCGGATGGGGGACTATTTTACCTCCGGAATATTTTACCCAAGAGGACTCCATCATTTAACCATACAGTAAAGCTGCATGCCCTCGGGAAAAATTACGGCTTTAGTTTCCCCTTGCTTTCAGCCGTTCGCAGTACCACAAACAGCAAGGCCGTTCTGGTTAGTGTTACAAGGCCAGATCAATCATCCAGACTGTTGCCCCTGCAACTACTGAAAAGGCTGCTGCCCCTCTTCAGGAACCACACGTTTGTCTGGCCTCTCAACAGATACACCTCCGTTGTGGTTGGACCTACGGTACGGCTATCTGTATCGTTGAGGCACGCAAGCCTCCCCACCAACGGCAAGGTCTATGGCTCATGGGGTTGGTACCTTTCTGAAATATAACGGATGTCCGGTGAGTGAGGAGTTATCGTACAGACCAGGTGGGGACATGTCTTGCACACGCGTCGCTCTGGCCACGACACAAGGCAACAGGGCCATTGTCTCAACAGTGCTCCACCAATTCTTAACATGTTTGTTGCCCGTTTGTCGCAGTTATTAAAGTAGCAAAAGTTCTTTCCCATTTTCTACACACAATATTGCAAACCAACGCAAATTAAGCAGTAACAATAACTGCTACATTAATCCTTCGTACTCATGAAGAATAGCTTTGTTAAATAGGTAATAAGTAGATATTCGGTTTAATCTTCTTTTGGTCGAACAGCGTTAAAATGATTAAATAATGGAAACTAAATCAGTGTGATTAAACAAACTTCCATTGTATCACTCGGTTGCCGCGTAAGTGTTCTCATAGTAATGACCCACTCGTAGCATTAAACAGTGCAGTTACACCATGTCACAGACAATAGCTTATTCGATTACCAATCATCTTGTAGGAAAGTGCCTCATTATGGGATTTTGCTGCTAGCCCCAGATCTGCGGCATTTTCTTACACGGTCAGTAAATTTCTTCTCACCTATCTCGCTCTTTGTTTTATATTTTTGCTACTCACTTGGACGTATGCCAACACAATTTGACTCAGCTGATGGAATAATGAAGGAATGGGTACGGGCTCACATTGTAAAGCATTGAAACGATACAAGGTCACAAGTGGTTGACGCACTTTATACAGCGCGCTCGCTCGAAGGTTAAAAGGTTTATTCAAAATCGAAAAATTTTAGCAGTCCTGCCGTGGCTGTTGGATACTTAGGTATTTACTCTTTGTAGTAAAAACAAAATTGAGACGAATACGGAAAATACCGGTCACTCAGAGCTAACTAGACAATACCGGTTTTAACCGGTCGTTTATTCCCACATGCCTAGTGTAGGGGCCAGACGCAAGACAGCGGCGGGCTGTTTGAGCGGCCTAGACGGTCATTTCTCACTGTAATTACCGCATTCGTGCCGACTACTAAAATTAGTAAGTGGAAGCGAGGCTTAGTTAAATTTTAATGTCAGTCATCCTTTTATACGTGATAGTTATTGAAAGATTGTTAAAGAAAACTTTCCACAAAGGAAGTAGCGTTGTGGCTGCTGCAAGTCCTACCGTTACAAAGAAACATAACACGGAACTTCTCCCAATAGGTAATTTTCGATTAAGTTAAAAGCCTTCCGTTGCTTTCACGATAACTTCGTTTAGATCCTGAGAAACATTACACCTTCGGTCGTAAGGCAGTGACGTATGTTCTGGACATGAACGTCAGTAAACGCACCAGTGAAACAGTGGTTGTGACTGAGGAAAGTACAACAAATTTATTTTCCGGATAGGACTTCAGAAAGTGACACACCGGCACCACCTTGGCTCCAGGCTCCGGTTCATATTTATCTCGACCTCAACTCACTCCCGAAGGAGGGTACTCCGGCTGCAGCGTATTGCTCACGGTTTGCCTTACTTCGTGCTCGACTTGCCGGTCACACCTTTATTTACACCGATGGCTCCAAAACTGGCGATGGTGTCGGCTGTGCCTTTGTCGTCGGGGCCGCCACCTTTAAATACCGGCTCCTCGACCAATGTTCCGGCTTTACGGCCGAGCTTTTTGCTCTCCATCAGGCCGTTCAGTATGCCCGCCGCCACCGCCATTCATCGTATGTACTCTGCTCTGATTCACTCAGTGCTCTTCAGAGCCTCGGAGCTCCCTATCCGGTCCATCCCTTGGTTCAACGGATACAGCAGTCCCTCCATTCTTTCGCTGATAATGGTTCTCCTGTCAGCTTTCTGTGGGTTCCCGGACATGTAGGAGTGCCTGGGAATGAGGCTGCGGATGCTGCAGCCAAGGCTGCAGTCCTCCTGCCTCCGGCAGCCTCCCATTGTGTCACGTCATCTGACGTTCGTGGGGATGTTTGTAAGAGGCTTGTGTCGTTGTGGTGGGATGCTTGGTCATCCCTCCAAGGAAACAAGCTCCGGGCAGTAAAACCGCTCCCAACCGCTTGGACAACCTCCTCCCGACCGTCTCGGCGAGAGGTCCTTCTGACCAGGTTGCGGATTGGGCATTGCCGGTTTAGCCACCGCTACATGCTCTCCGGTGACCCAGCCCCGCAGTGCCCTTGTGGTCAGGCATTAACGGTGCGCCATGTTTTATTGTCGTGTCCCCGCTTTAGTCACTCGTGTTGTCCTGTCCCTGCCATCTACTTTGCCGGATATTTTAGCTGATGACGCTCGAGCAGCTGCTCGTGTTCTGCGTTTTATAACTTTGACTGGCTTGTCCAAAGACATCTAACCTTTTTACTTATTTTATCTGCATCTTGTCAGGTCTTTCTGGTGTCCCCCCCCCCCCCCTCCCCTTGAGTTTTACTAGATTCCATGTGCTCTAACAACAGTGACTGGGCGCTAATGACCTCAGTAGTTGAGCGCCCTTAAACCCCACAAAAAAAAGTGACACTCGTCACACACTGACTATTGCGAACCCAAGTGGCGCATTGTTAGAAGGGCGCATTGCAGGATTGACTGCGGCGACGTGATCCCGCGGTTAGGGTTGCGATCCGTCGCGATATATCCGGACCGTCACCGTTGTGGACCTACCGATTTATCCACCATTTTACTTCCCATAGCGCGTGGGAGAAATCTTCCTGTACGAGCTCTGATTGCTTCTGTTTCTTTTACGATGACCACTTTTCCCAGTGTAGGTTGGCGACATCGAAATGTTTCCACGGAGAAGTTAATAGAAATCTCATGAAAGATTGGGCCGCAACGGAAGTCGCCTTAGTTTTAGTAATTGCCACCCAAAATCCGTGACTCTCCTATTTTGCGATAATACAAAACGATTCGTATGATGGCCGCCCGACCCCCCACACTTCCGTTCTCGCAATTTTTTCCTCGCCTTTCTTCGTTCCCGGAAAGTAGAGGACGGGCCTATGTAAAACTAGTTTTCAAAATCGTTTGCTTTAACGTGATGCAGTCTATTTGAACGCGCGCTTTCGTCAACAATTGCAATTTAGCTAGTTCCCTGCCCATTGTAGCGGCCGTCGGCTCGTTAGCTTCGAGTTAAGTTGTAAGTGGGCCGGCAGCGCATGTGGTTACTCCAGACCTTCCTTTTGAAAAACGCTCGCAGTCATTTTGACCGCACTATGTTTGTGTAATTTTTTCTGTAATTACTTCCCTTACATATTCTCGAAATTTTCCATTTCACAGCTTTTGAAATACGGCGGCACCTAATAATTCTGATGATAGTGGCAGACAACGTGTGAACATTTCAGACGGAAACTGTGAGCAGATGGTTGGAGGAATCAGACAATAGTGACTGACGATAATCCTGAAGAAATTGAACTCATTGTGAGTGAGCATGACACTTAGTTGCAACAAAGTGCAACAGAAAATTACTCTGATGAAAGTAGTGATCCATGTGATGAGGAACGGAGAAGCAATTACTTCTATGGCAAGAATCGGTACAAAGCACCTCCGATCCGTGCTGTTTGAACTCTTCCTCATAACGAAATTTCCATCCACCACGTTGACTACAGGAGATCAAAAAGACCCATTTTAGTTATGGCACCTCTATTTTGATGAGTAAGTTCTTGATCCATCCTTCTATGGACAAATGCTAAAATAGATTGCGTCAGGCAGAAGTACTCAATAGAGCAAACCCGAACTTTATAACCTAGATTTCGATGGACTTTCAGCTTTTTTAGGACTTCTGATATATTCTTCTCTCATTAAATCCAACCACGAAAATGTAAATTACATATTTGCAACTCATGGTTCAGGTCGGGAAATTTTCAAGTGGGTCATGTCTAGGAACTGTATCCTAATGTTGTTAAACTGCTTAAGTTTTGATGACTTCAGAACCAGAAAAGTTTGACAAAATGGCAGCAGCCTCCTTTCTCTTCAGAAAAATTGAGAAAAATTTCCAAAAATATTACAATTTAGGCACATCTGCTACTGTAGATAAGCAACTAGTTTTCTTCTGTGGTAAACGATCATTTGTTTACATGCCAAAGCAGCCTGGTAAATACGGTTTAAAAATGTCCTTCAGTGATGAAAGGACCAGTCACCTTTATAATGGGTGTATGTACACTGGAAAAGGTTCTGACGGCGATATTTTTTCGGACAACAAGAAATGGATGATACCAATGCAGTCTCTGTTGCGATTGGTTTACACAATCTATGGCAGTAATCGCAGCATTACTGCTGACAATTAGTTCAGCTCAATACAGGCTGTAGAAGAGTTGAAAGATTCCGCATGCCTTACAACCAAATAAGCATAGGCCAGTTGGTTCGTCTTTGTATGGTTTTAAGCAAGGCACCACTGTTGTCGCGTGTGCCAAAGACAAACAAAGCGGTTCTTCTTGTCCGTTCTATGCGTCATAGCCTCGCTGAGGATTTGACTTCTCAGAAACCAGGAATATCCTACTACAACGCCACTAAAGGTGGGGTCGATGAACTGGACAAAAAGTGCTCCTTACACTCCTGCAGTCGAAGAACTCTTTGGTCGATGTGTTTATTCTACAGTTTATTGGACATCAGCACAGTAAATGAATGTGTTCTTCAGAAGAGTGGATCAGATGAAGCTCCTGTCGACAGAGGGATCTTCGTGAAAGATCTGGCCCGTAGTCTTATGCTGAAACATACGCAAAAGAGCGCTCAGAACCCACGACTTCCGCAGGAATTAAGACTGACCCGCCGGATTTTAGGCCCTGATGCTCAAACAGAAGCAGAATTAGGTCCTAGGAATAGGAAAACGTGCAGAGAATGAACAGCCAGCAAGGAAAGGAAAAACTAGCATGTGTGCTACATTTGCAAGAGACCAATAAACATGCAGTGCTGTTCCCAGGTCTGCGAGCACTGTTGTGAAAAATTAATTTGGAGAGCTCTGATTTTTCATGAGGTATTTTTTCAGGTTAAAAACGTTCTTTGTTCCATTAGTTCTTCAAGAAATAAAAAATCTATCGAAGCATTAATTTCGTTATTAGCTTATGAAAAACATACAAATGTATTAGTTTAAGAGATGTTCAGTAAACATATCTGAATGCCAGTTTATCAATTACTTAACGTTTGGTATTTTCATGTTTAATAAAATTTAAATAAAGAATATGCCGTATGCAAAACAGAAAATTTGCAAGGGATTCAAACTAACATTACACCCACCTATAATTAAGCGGTCAGATTGCCGGCACAACGGTGTTAGTGTCCCATGTTAGTCTCTACGTTAAAGGTTAACATTTGTTTATTAAAGGCAAGCACAACTAAGACCAACATAAGCTTTCGGCCACAGCCTTCTTAACTCTTCGCAGTAAGTAGCAACTATATTTTCCTTACATTATTTATGTTACAACCTGAAGTTTATTAAAGTGAATTACGGCCTGCGGTACTACAGTCTGTTGCCGCCCCTCACCCCCCCCCCCCCCCCCCCCCCACACACTGCTACACAGCGTACGGCCATGAGCACCACCTGAGAGGCTCTGCGCCGTTAAGGTCGGGACACACACGTCCGGGCCTTGTCAGGGCCGAGCGTCGGACGAGTGACGGCCGTGCTCCGGTCCGTTCCTGCAGGGGTCACACATGACCGGGGCACACCCGTGTCTTTGTTGTTCCTTGTAGTGACTCGGACGCGGTGATCTGTTTCTGTTTGTGAATGCTGTAAAACATGTTCACTAACGAAAGCAAACAGGAAGAACAAAATTGTGGATCCACAGTGCCTGGAAAACAAGACCAATACAGGGAGAGTTTCGAACACTATTTTCTCACCTCGTAGATGATGAGACTAAGTTTTATGAATATTTTAGGATGACGCAGTACACCTTCTGTGAACTTTTAAAGAAACTAGAACCAAGGCTGAGAAAAAATGACACGTTCTGGAGAGTATGTTTCACCCAAAGAACGACTGGCTGTTTTTTTAACGTAGGTTAAAGAAAAGTACACAGAACACAAATTTGAAGTTTTAAGGACAGCATTTTTATTTTATTACTTCAGTAATTGAAAAATAGGCCGGCCGGTGTGGCCGTGCGGTTATAGGCGCTTCAGTCTGGAACCGCGTGACCGCTACGGTCGCAGGTTCGAATCCTGCCTCGGGCATGGATGTGTGTGATGTCCTTAGGTTAGTTAGGTTTCTAGGGGACTGATGACCACAGATGTTAAGTCCCATAGTGCTCAGAGCCATTTGAGCCAATTGAAAGATAAATACATAAGTTAGTAAATAATACAGATAAATTTCTACTACCCTAAGAAAAACAAATGAGGACTATCAGTGAATTAGTTTCTGAAGCTGATGAGGATGCAGGGGAACTTGGAGGATGATCGCTTAGGTTATTTATATACGAATTGTGGGAATCCCTTCGCAGATTCAAAAGCTGCTGTGTAGGTTCTGTTGACTCGTTTTCCACAGGTGAAGGATATGGTGTTGAAACAGATTTTGCTGAGGAATTGGAGGATGGTGGAGTGAATTGATGGACTGATACGTCATTCATGAGTTGCTTCTGTTCAAAGTCTTGTACAATTGAAAAAAATCGTCTTTTAGCTTGATGAAAAACTCTATCTTTGTACTCGATATTCCTGTAGTTTTCACTTCCCTGATCATAAAGAACAGGAAACTTATGAACTTCTTCTATTAGTCGTTCCACATCCAAGTTTTGTACACAGAACAGTCTTGCGCAGTTGCACAGCTCACAAGACAGTTCTACCGTCAGGCCGTGCCCGTCACGTGAAAAATTAAACACGGCGAATCCCGCCCGGCCCCGGCCCGTTGACGTTCCCCGTGCACGGCCCGGTCAAGTGGGGCCCGCTACATTTGTTTTAATGATGTATTTCGTTGTCCGGGTGACGGCCGATACTCGGACGTGTCTCGGCCCTGACACAGCCCGGACGTGTGTGTCCCGACCTTTAGCCTGCCATCCGGGATATCCAGGAGGCCTCCGTTTTGCAATATCTCTCTCTCTCTCTCTCTCTCTCTCTCTCTCTCTCTCTCTTACACCATGAAAGCTACCGCCGTTGACTGTAACGCTCTCTTCTCTAATGGCACGTGAATGTGACTTAATGGAACTGAAACTGGTAGGAATGGGAGGAAGGAACGTTTAAGTATGGCTAATTGGGCCAACGTGTTGTACACATTACTTAGTAATTAGTAACCCGACATAGCTCTGCGTTTATGAAAGGAAGAACAGACGAAGGCAAATTTGTCATGGGTTAATTGTGGTAAGATAACAGCTAATGTTATAAAATAAAGGGTTTTAAATGAAAACTTATTATGCGTATCATAGTTAACTACATTATCAATAAATGTTTGTCCTGCTCTTCAGTTAGTATCACTATACTGCTAAAAAATACTTGATACCGAATGGAACAGATGCAAGAAATAACACATCTCGTGAAACTTCCTGGCAGATTAAATCTGTGTGCCCGACCGAGACTCTTAACTCGGGACCTTTGCCTTTCGCGGGCAAGTGCTCTATCCGCGAAAGGCAAAGGTCCCGAGTTCGAGTCTCGGTCGGGCACACAGTTTAAATCTGCCAGAAAGTTTCATATCAGCGCACACTCCGCTACAGAGTGAAAATTTCATTCTGGGAACAAATCTTGTGGTCACTGACTTAATGAATTTCGTCCTGTTTAAGACTCCTAAAACAAAATATTTCAGGTATTACCATGGTGGAAGAGAGTAGCTCATGTGCAGTAAAATCGGTCAGTACTTGCAATTTAGGTGTAATTAAAACCTCGACGAAAATGGTACGTCGTGATGAATGGGAGTATGTTGAAGTTTTTACATTTAAAAAAATGCTTTGTATTGTTCTGTGCCGTCCAAATCATTCAGTAGGACGTGTGCAAAATAACGTTGTGACTGTCCCCCGTGTAGTGTGGCTGGTGTCCGGTCTCGCGTAGAAGCCTCCCGCCTCCCTCCTCCCACTTCCCCGCCAGCAGCGATGGAAATTTCCTCGCTGCAGGGCGGCGTCCGAGGCTGAGACGGATGTAGGGGGCAGCAAAGTGCCCGCAAGTGGTCGGCGTCGTCTGCCAATGAAGGTACGCGCTACGTAAAACGCTTTGAGTGCCACCACGTGAAAATCGTAGAGGTGACTGAATCACCTCTCATCTGAAATGGTGTCAGTCAGAATAGTGCAAGCAACTATTGAAACGTCAATTTCTGTATTCCCGTTTTATGGCACACTTCTCGTTACGTTAACTTAAACATCACTGTTAAGATTTTCTCGTCGATTTTTAAGATCTGACGTCTCCATTCAGGTTTCACTTGAATTTTCCCGTTCGTCACTGCAGCTGTAAGTAAAAGAAATTGAAGGAAGCTGATACCATGACCGGTGAACACTGGCACAGTGCTTACATTCAAATCTACACGCAAGGTAATGCGTCTCGGTCGGCCAAGGACAGTTCAGGGACTGCGCGACGCGACACGGGAGGAGATGCTTTACTCCCCGCCTCACCCCTCTCAGGCTTTCTTCTCAGCTGTCTGCTTTTAACTAACAAAAAACACGGCGTGTACAGTGTCCAGTCAAAGGCTCTCCACAGAAAAACTCAGCTACACTACAAAGTTTGATACTACAGTTTCGAAAGCATCAGAATTTAGTCAGCTTTTCTCAGACGGCAGCTGCCTGAACAGGAAAAACTATTTACTGCAAGGTGCGCGGCCTGTTCAGAAAACGACACTTCCTGTGTAGTGTGGCGATAAGGGTAGTGATTCGGTCACGAAAAACAAATTGAGGTCTGGCAAGGAGAAAGAGTAATTTTCTCAGCAGCTAATAAATTAGAGCTCCTTTCCAAAAATGAGAATGTCACAACTAACTTTGCAGTATATTTTAAATCTTAGGGAATTACAGATTCGACCCAATAGCGCTAAATACATAAACCGACGAAGGGCAGTTGGTAGTCAGATATTTAGTCTCTTTTTATCTACTTAATTTACTAAATTATCAATTTTTGTGCTGATACATGAAACTGTGGCACAAATTTTTAAAAAACAATTACATCTAGTGTAGCCGAAGATGCAGTTAGGATGGTCGGTATGACTCCGATTCTAGGCAACTTCGTCTAAAAACGGCCGTAAAACTCACATCCAAAAGCATCACATATTGTTCCCTGGCCCGAGATTCTCATGTTCACCGCACGCTCTACTGTAGGTGTACCGCAGCCGAGAAACTGCGCAACGAGCAGCAGCAGGCCGCCTGTACGCTCGACGGTGACCTTGAGGCCTACCAATGACGTCAGTTCTCAGGCTGCCTGGTGTGTTCTTTTCTCGGATTGCGGCTAGCAGCGATGCTGCAGGTTTACTGCGCCCTCAACCACTGTTGGAAAATTGTATGGAGCAGATTAGCACAAAAACAACGAAATCGGAAAGTTGTTAGATACGTTAATCGCAAATTTTCCACATCAACTGAGGTGAAATTGACTCCTAAAATGTCAGGAGTGAATGACGTTAAATTGCAGTCTTAGTCACGTAGTGACACCACAAAAAACGTCCGTTTCGCAGACTCTGAAGATAATTAAATGATAGTATCGATACCCAACATGTGAAGACGCTACCTCCACACTACTAAAGCTGAAATTGTTACCTATGTAAAGAAAAAAAACTCATTCCAAATAAAGATATTGACGTAGTTTGTACAATACTCGAAACGGTCGTCTGTTCGTTACTACTAGATCCAGTACAGGCGTAGCTTGTTCGTATATAGAAAATGAGAATATATAGGCTTGGCACGGTTATATCGCTTGTCTACTATTACTGAAAGTGCAGCACGATAATTACGTCCCGCCGTTATTGCCGTTAAAGGCAACGACGTCTTTCAGTAAGCGTTGCGGCAGCGCAGTGGACCTAGGGATTGAAAGATGCCGACAGTGCGGTCGTCGGGCGCAGGAAATTGTCACCATGTGCATCTTTTCCTTTTCTGAAGGCAAGTTTTTGGTTTTGTCAGAGCCCAGACAAAAACAATGTTGTGCGAGGGGCCATGCAGGATTCTGATGAGCGCATCGCTCCTAAACAGCGTTCTTATTAAATATTTGATGGTAGAAAAGTGTGTGCGATATGCTTTAATATATGAACTGCTCATACAAATTAAAGGCGATATTAAAATTAAAATAAAACGGGAACGTATTAAGGAAATCAAATCGTGTGGCAGTAACACCAATAAAGTTTGCGCAGGAAGCAGATACAAAAAAGGAATTAAAGAACGTTAGCTTTCTTTTAAACGCACATTTTCATTGAAGCAAGAACCCTCTTACAAGACGGCAGATTATAGATAGGATGAGTAGCGGTCATTGGTGTGGCGCACCGCCGACAATGTGTGGAGGGGAGGGGGAGCCGGCGGCAGGAGAGGCTGAGCGCAGCTGCCAGCTCCGCGTGTCCGCACTGCACACCGTACTGAGCGCCCCGGCGCAAAGCGGCACGTGGACAAGACTGAAGTTTCGTGGGTCACTTTCCACAATTTGTCGTAATGATGTGGAACGAATCATTTTATGGAATATTGTGCCCACGTGACGGAGATTGGCAGATTGGTCACATATAGAAAAATGTTCAGTTTAGCAACACAAGTGTAATTCTCACACTAAATGTTCTATAAAATAGCAACAGTTGCACAGAAGAAATAATATCGGCTTACTTTAAAGTGTAGCATTTTAGATCTGGATAATTGCAATACGTAAGAGATCACTTAAACATATGACAAATACGTTGTATGCCACAAATTACGAACATGCGGTTACAGAAATGTGCACGTCCCTGATAGGAAGTAGGAAGTCCTGGCACACCATCGGCAGCCTGTAAACGTCGCAGCATCGAGGGGGGGTGGGGGGGGGGTGGGGGGAGAATACAGCCGCAATGCTTTCTTGGGCAACGTGCTAGTAAGTGGCCAACGCCGAAGGCGTGGAAGCCGGTCCACAGTGTCAATTACCTCATACGTAGCCCGCTTCACGTTATGCGAACGATATGTGCGCGGAAAGTGGAAATATAAAATGCTCCTGCTTATACCAAAATCTAAGATTATTTCGTCATTACTTGAAGTGTGGATGCAGTTCGCTGGTTCTCACGGTTTTCTTAGCAGTTCTGCTCTCACGAATGTGGCTGTGTTGTCAGAGATGGAAATGGTATAAGAAAGTAGGAATTCAGTCGACGAAGGGATTCTTGCGTGTGTATTGAGGATAAATGAAAGTAATCACACGAAGTCCATCTTTTCCATGGATTTAACTTTTACCCGTTTACAGCACATTCACAGAATACTAGACGGAATAAATTGCGTAGAGATAAGCTAGGAGTAGGAGTAAGAGAAACGGTAATTTTGTTCGATCATTCGTATTTTATAACAACTTACACACTATCGGTACTTCCGTTTGGCAATATTGAACGAAACAGTGATCATTAGCGTCATTTCTGATAAGTTGGATCCCGCGAACCATCTGAGTTTGAAGAGCGTCGTGTTGCAGATTTTCTCGAACGAAACCGTTGGCCTCGCAGTCACTTTCGAGGGTTCGCAGCGCAGCGTCTCGCCCGCCACTCAGCTGCCCGTGCGTCAAGTTCTCCCCCTACCCCTACCCCCACCCGCCCACCAGCGTATTTCCCTTCCGCCGCAGCTCCAGAACAACTCAGCCGTGGCGCACGCCCCATTTGACGCCGCCAGCCTGCAACACTGCACAAACCCGGCCAGCTCTGCAGAATCTGAGATATAGCGCTTTACTGCTTTTTTGAGCCTAGGTGGATTACAGATCATTCGCTACTATTGCATCAAAACTGGTGAAGTGGTCGTCCCGAAAGTATGCAGGTCATGTCTGCCACTTGAGAATATTGCCTGGTAGCGACATTTTCAAATGTTAGAAAAACTTGATTTCCATTTAACACTATTTTAATCAAAAATGAGTACTTTCCGATACAAAATTCGTACTAGTTGTTACGACAAAATAAACTTCTAGATTTCAAAAAAATTATTTACTTCGACCTGAGGAAAAGACCCAGAAACACTTGCACTGAAAAATGTAGGAATTTTCTCAGTTTAGAGGCATGCGATGCAAATTTTATCGTGAAAACGTAAAACCGTTCAGATAAAAATAATACACGATAAGAGGTGTGAAATTACCGCCTGTGTAACGAAAAATGTTGCTCATGAATTTGCATTCTGTCTGACGCCGTAGAAACTTAGTGAGAAAGTTAAAAAGCTATAAAATTAATTTCGATAACACTTCAAACATAATTACTGTATCATCACTTAGGAAAACGAATTATTCGAACGACTGCATACGTCACAGCGCGCTAGGACTCTCTAGTCACCGCAAACATTCTGGCTCGAATGACTCCCCTCAATACGACACAGTTCTGTTGAGGTAATTAACAATGTTCGAACACAGTATATGTTCCAAAATCTTATTGCATGTCAGTGTTCATGATTTGGGCTTGTAAATTTGTGAATTGCTCCTATTGCCTTCCTTGGATATTGGTGTGACCTGTACAACTTTCCACTTCATGGGTACGGATCTTCCGTCCGGTGAGCGTTTGCAAACTCTGAAAGGAACTTAACCGGTAAAAAGTCTGGACCGAAAGACTTCATATTGTTAAGTGATTTAAGTTGCCTCAACACTCGGAAGATATCTACTTGTACGTTACTCATCGTTGGCAACTGTCCTTGATTAGAATTCTAGAATATTTGTCTCCTTCAGTGAAGGAATGTCGGAAGGCTTGTTTAGTAATTCTGCTTCAACAGCACTGTTACCGATAGTATTTCCTTTGGTAACGCGCAGAGAAGGCATTCTCTCCTAGCGCTAGCATACTTCACATACGACCAGATTCCTTGGATTTTCTGCCAGCTTTAGAGACTGTTTCGGTGTGGAAACCATAAAAAGCGGTAAATTTCGAGCTCCTGTAAAATATCGCCAATGTTGGATTTTGCGTTTAAATTTGGAAAGCTTTATTCGTTGTTTCTGAAACTGTTTTGTGTACTATGGGGATCAGCTCTATCGTTAATTTTTGGCAGGAAAGCTATTGCTGCCCATACTAGTCCTTTGAATTCAAGCAACGTGTAGTCTAAACTTCGTTAATCTAGGAGTGGAGACTGCTGCTCACGATCCAAACAATTTTTACCTGATTTCATTAAACTTTTTTGGCTGATTCTTGGTGGATTTGGGATTTTGGGTGTCTCGCTATGACAAGCCTTTGTTCAGTAATCCCAGTATCAGTTTTGATACTAGTTATTAGCTTAGATAATTAGTTGGAAAGAGGTCAAGTGTGTTGTCACAACTGATCATTATTCAAGTGGGTTGGCCGGCCGCTGTGGCCGTGCGGTTCTAGGCGCTTCACTGTGGAACCGCGTGACCGCTACGGTCGCAGGTTCGAATCCTGCCTCGGGCATCGATGTGTGTGAAATTCAGTAAAATTCAGTAAAATTTCAGATGAACTTCTATGCATACCTCCGGATTCAAACACACATTTTCACCAACAGGTCAAGGGTAAATCGAAGTCGCCATCAAGTATAATTGAGTCGGGTACATGTTTGAAATTTGACTGTTTTCTTTGAACCTTTCAGCAATTGTATCACCTGAGTTTGGAGGTCGCTAAAAGGATCCAATGATTCTTCCAGTTGTTCAGAATATCTACCCATACGAACTCAAAGGGACTATCCACTTTAGTTTCGCTAAAGGATATACTTCCAGCAGCAACAAACACGTCACCGCCAGCTGTGTTTAGCCCATCCTTTCTGAGCACAAGTATGTCCTTCGCAAAAATTTCGACTGAATATATCTGTGGCTTCAGCCGGCTTTCAGTGCCTATAACGATCTGAGCATCAGTGCTTTCTATTAGCACTTGGAGCTCTGGTGCTTCCCCAACGCAGCTACGATAATTTACAACTGTTATACCGATACCAGAATGAGATTCTCACTCTGCAACGGAGTTTGCGCTGATACGAAACTGCCTGGCAGATTAAAACTGAAACTTTGCCTTTCGCAGGCAAGCCATGTCTCCGGAATATCCTTTCTTTCAGGAGGGCTAGTTCTGCAAGGTTAGCAGGAAAGCTTCTGTAAAGTTTGGAAGGTAGGAGACGAGGTACTGGCAGAAGTAAAGCTGTGAGGATGAGGCGTGTGTAAAACCGATAGGTTCGTAGATTAACGTTCTTCCTGTGTTCGGCCTGCACCCTGAGACTGAAGGCCTTTCTATTTTTCCCCAAGAAAACTTAACGTAAAACAGACAAGTCCACGACACTCCACACTGCCCTTGTAGCCGCCTCTTGAGTGTAATTTCCTCTTGATCCCCTGGTGGCACACTCTCCTTCACTGTCGATTATGTGTACTGCTACTGTGTCCATCGCTTTCTCTCACTGCCAGTCTTTCACCCCTTCAATAACACAACCATTGCGTACGAAATTCTGCATTTATTACTTTCTCGTGTCTTTGCCGCTGCCATTGTCTTCTCTCTAGACATAAAAAAACGCTGACATGATAGCATGCCAAAATTTTTTGGAAAGTGTTTAAAGATGTTGAAGGTAGGACGAAGTATTTGGTACCCCACTTAGTCCGTTTATTTAAACAGGAACATACTCGCCTTTCTTGGGCTTCGATAGAAGCTGCAGCTGGACACACGACTCGCCTGAAAAGAAATCATGAAAACTTTATTCACTTACGCGACAGAGTAACTTCCAACCGCTGTATCTCGGAAACGGATAAGCCAATTGCTGTGCATAGCCATCCTGGAATCCTCGGCTGGGTATTGGTTCGCTGGTGACGGCGAAAATGCACTGAAAAAATTTTGGGCTTTTCCCGAGGAACCACGTATGAACTAACGGCTCGATAATTCATATCAAATGCAAAAAGAACCGCCCCCTCGGTTTGCTCCATTTGCCCAGGCAGGAGGAAGTGTGCAACATTCACACTTCGACGCTGCACTGTGGAATGACACCACGACCATTGTTCCGTTAGGTATACGAACGGTCTCTGGCCCAAGGGCTATCCAAAACACGTTAACTCCCTTGTAGTCGCGAACGGAACCTGAGGCTTGAATACCGGAAAATAGTTTTTATACGCGGCGTTTTGGATCATAGTAGGTACGCTTGATGTCGCATGCGTACCGTTTAAATTCATTTGTAGGAATTTTATTTTTTCTCTAATCTTTAGCGTCTTATATTAACCACCGTTCTAACCTTATTTGCTCATCTTTTCTTCTTGTCTTTTTCATTTGAAGTCTTCGTCCGTATCACATTAATTACTTTTATGCATTAATTTAGATTTAATTCCTCCTATTTTCGTATGTTATCGTCGGTTACTTCATTACTTACGTTCGTCACTTTGCTTGAATTTTATTTCTACTTCCTTGTTCCGTTTGTCTTAATTTGCCCTATTTGTCCATAGTGCAATAATAATTTCAATGTTGGTGACGATAACAATGCAAAAGTTAAAGGTTTTCGGATTTTGCTTCTCAGGTCGCATTTCCTCCTCGCTTCCTGGTTAGATATCTTCATTTGTTAAACAAATTTGAACGTTGCACTGAAATGCGCGTTAAAACATAAATTTTCAAATTTAACACACAGAATTAACGAACGAAATGTTCGTGAGTTTCAAAAATAAGTTTCGTAATAAATTTCATAGGTGGAATCGATTTGGAACGCAAATACTACATATTACGTAATTTTGCAATAATGAGCGTATGCAAACGAATGTATGTGATTGTGGGTTTATCTGCCTTGATACAAAAACTTTCCTTCCCCATACTTAGCGTGTTTTTCTTCTTTCTAAAAGATGCAAAATTAGAAACGTTACAAAATTACAAAACGCTATGATACGTGTCGATCGTTCCTAGATGGACTCGATAGTTTAACGTTATACTTTTGTCACAGCATAATCCGCACGTTTGTTGTACTTCCTTCGACATACTTGTTTCGTTGCCGTTTTTTCGTTCGACAGCATATCACCTGCAGCTATAGGAGCGGCAGTTAACAAAAATCAGCGTGTTCTTAGAGGTACGTGTCATGTTACTGAGAATGAAGATAGTATTCTGCTGTGTTCATAAAGCACCTGCAAGCCGACCAACGAATGTGAGTACATGGCCGATTACGTTAACAACGTAGCGCCAACCAAACTTGTATGCATAACACTACCGTAGTTCCCAGTTGTGCAATACACACGTAAGCTCATATTTTCAGCTTTGTTAATAACAGCCGTTCGTGCAGTAGCAGACGACATGCAGTATGCCGAAAAACGGCAACAAACGCAGAAACTATGCTGTGATTAATACGTGAAAGGTTGGTTGGTTGATTTGGGGAAGGAGACCAGACAGCATGGTCATCGGTCTCACCGGATTAGGGAAGGATTGGGATGGAAGTCGGCCGTGCCCTTTCAGAGGAACCATCCCGGCATTTGCCTGGAGTGATTTAGGGAAATCACGGAAAACCTAAATCAGGATGGCCGGACGCGTACGTGAAAGGTACTAAGAATTAACCTACGCACAAAATGTCTGATAATGGCGCTAATTTTGCATCTAGAACACAGAAAAACCTACTAATGGCGATACCGTCGCTGAAATTAAGTTGATGATGAAAATATTGTTTCATCAAGGCAGACCCACAATCCCTTGTCTTTATGCAAGCACGGAGCACAAACAGGGTTTTAAAGTCCACATGATTTTCAAATACGTGTAAGTATATATTACAGCGTATCTCTGGAAGGCATCGACCAATTTCAGCCAGACTACATACCATTCGGACAAAAGCACTTTAGTGTCAAAGATCACTTACTTGCCCAGGCTCCTGGGTCGCGTAACAGTAGGAAAAGGTAGAGATGTATAGCAGACATATGTTAATGTCAGATCCACTGTTTGTGGTGTCTCCAAGCCGCCTGATAAAATGCCTGGGTTCAGTGAAATACAATTTTTTTCAAAATATTGACCGCGTTTGCAGTCGTCATGGAAAGGAAGGATGGTCCAAAACGTCGAGAACAAAACTGAAAACTTAATCAGGGAATTAGTGATGTGCACATGAAACAATCGTTAAAAAATAAGTGAAAAGACTGTTACATCGCTTGATTTAAATGCAACGTACAGCTGTGTGATTAAGACATTGGGATATCTAGTGACAGGAAATAGCTCAGACTTGAAACATGTAACAGTCATTTCACAGTAAACATTCTCACATAATTCGTGAAACCTGACTTGCCAACAACCAAAAAACAATACCGTAAGATTCATTTATACTACTGCCAGACTTAAAACTATCCTGACACGTTCTTTTTTTAACTTTTAATGACTTCTTCACCGACGGTTCTATGAACTACTTGGTATCTAGACAGCAGAATGTCATTTGCTGCATCACGCTTAGTGATGACTCTTCATGTCAGATCATGATTCATCTTTTTGAGATGGCTTGATACGCTTCCATTACCGAAATAGGAAAGTGATCTCCGCTTGTACAATGACACTTAAATTCGCCTTACACACTAAAGCATAAACTCTTCAGCAACGCTCGAATGGTTAAAATGCGCAGACGTTGCCCAAATATGCCTGCACGTAAGACTGGCACTGCAATGCTTGCTTGCTCGTGCAATAACCTGCCCCCCCCCCCCCTAAATCTCCGGGACGAAATGGTTGTGATCTGAGCTCTCAAGTGGCAATCTGCTTTATTTGGCTTGCTAACCGTTTTTTTTTTTTTTTTTTACGAAAACGGGCACGCGTAAAATAGCTGCATTAACTCTGTTAGCGATTACACAGGCCAACGGCGGAGAAACTTTCTTGCTGAGAATACCTTATTCTTATGTCTTTTAGGGTGGGAAATCCAATTATGATACTTAAAGAAACTATCGCCCACCATTTCTTCACATGTTACATTTAAATTTATTAAATTAAGCGATTTTTAAAGAATTTAACAGCTTTTATACAGTTAAAATAATTTAAAAAGGTGTAATAAAAAATGTAAATGCCGTGAGGCTAGGGCCTGCCGTCGGGTAGATTGTTCTCCTGGTGTGTCTTTAGAGTTGACCCCACTTCAGCGACTTGGATGTCGATGGGATGAAATAAGGACAAAACAACACCCAGTCCCTGAGCGGAGAAAATCTCTGACCCAGCTTGGAATTGAACCTGGGTCGTTAGGTATGACATTCCGACGCGCTGACCACTCGGCTACCAGGGGCGGACAGGAGATGTAATGAATGTAGATTGTTTGTAGTACTGCTGAAAAACAGTTGCTGGCATAAAAGGTCGATTCTATTCTTGTGTTAAGAGATGTTTTGTTTACTGTCAACCTAACCTCACTCTCGCGTTTCCTGTATATGTGCTCAGTACAATGTCTAATCGTGGTTGTAAAAACTGACAGTTTGTTATATTTGTGGTAATTTGTGATTTAAAAACACCAAAGAAACATTACATACTTCGTGAGAAAGGTTTATCTATCATACTTTGGATCTAAACTTGGTGTTAGATAAATCTTGGGCACCACATAAGGTATGTGTTGAAGACCTGAGAAAATGGTCCAAAAAGGAGAAAAGTCCTTAGATTTGCTGTTCCTATGATGTGGAGGGAGCCAAGAAATCCTTCTGATGGCTACTTCTGCATTGTTATTATTACTGGTCATAATTCGAGAAACACGAATAAGGTACCTTCCGTCAGTCATCTGACCAATATGACATGTAGATTTGTCGGTTCCTGAACCACTAGATGATTCAAATTCATTTCCAACAGAAGTATGTTCTGATGTACGACCTGGTTTAGATGAACCAGATTATGAATTCCTGTGTAATACAGAAAGTCTAGAGCCCAAATTGTTTACTCGGACTGAGCTCTAGATTAAAAGAAAAGAACTTAAGTGGCAGTTGGAACCAGCATATACATGTATTAAGAGCGCAGAAATTTTCCAAGTTTCTTCAACAAGGTGATTTAGTACACTGCTCACATTCATGGTCCGATGACTGAGTTTGGTATTGAATACTAAAAGGAAGACTGGACGCTGTTCATTGATTCATCCAAAACTAGTTTAAAGGCTGTTTTATCACAATTGTAACATATGCATCTATACCTGTTGGACATTCTGTGCATATGAAAGTTATGAACACCTAGAAATAGTGCTAAATAAAATAGGCTGTTCTTCTCATGGTTGGATGATACGTGGCGATCTAAAAGTAAAATGCATGTTCCTTGGTCAGCAAGGTGGATTTACCAAATTTCCATGTTTGTGTGAATGGGACAGTAGGGCTAGGAATCAACAATGGTGCAGAAAGAACTGGCCTGTGAGGGAGTCTCTAAAAAAACCTGGTGAGAACATTCTTTGCAAAAACCTTGTATATCCAACCTCTAAACATAGTTAGGCCTAAAGAAAGTTTGTAAAAGCTTTGCCTAAAGATGGACCATGTTTTAAGTATCTCTGCCAAAAGTTTGCATACCTTGCAGAAGCTAAACTCAAAGAAGGTATCTTTGTCGGACTTTCCAGGAGAAAATTGATGTTTGATGTTAAATTGGAATCCACAATGACCTTAAATAAGAAGCGTGGGTATCATTCAAGCAAGTCGTTACAAAGTTCTTAATACAGTAAAAAGACCCAGAATATGTTTCTATCATAGGTAAAATGTTAAAGAAGTTCAAAACTTAAAGATATTTAATGAGCCTGAAAGTTCACTTTTTGAACAGTCACCTTGATTACTTCTCGGACAATATGGGACAAGTTAGTGAGGAGCAAGGAGGGAGTTTTCACCAGGATATTAAAGTGATGGAAAAAAGCTACTAAGGCCGCTGGTACACCAACACGATGTGGGACTGCTGTTGGTAACTTCACTGAGAAGTTCAGCAAGCGACACATCGTAGAAAAAGGTACACAAGAAGCTTCAAAGAAAAAAATAGAAAGAATATACAAATTCAAGCTGACAAGTGAAACCTCTATTAACACACAATTGTTTTAAGTAACTCCTTCTAAATACAAACCATGCTTATGTTGCAACAAAGTGTTACATCAATTTCCCCGTTTACTGTATAGCATAGGATTTTTATACTGTATAGTAAAAAGCATACTGCTCGAAAACTATGGATGATACGAAAAACTATGGATAGATTTGGATTCACCTCATAAAATTTTACAAGGATCGGCCATCAGAGTAAAAACGTTTTTGAAAAATTTTTCGTTGGCATGTGTTATCGGAGAGCGGAGAAAATAGCGAAGAAGACTGACTCGTCGATGGCTTCAGTGGCGAATTCTTGGTGCAGGAACACTACATAATGCTGTAAAACGAATACATGACAGTAAAAGTTATTCGCTAACTGAATTGAATTTTCGGTTTTAAATTGAATGCAGTTCAGGTAAAGTGTATATCAGTTTGTGAATACGTAATATCCATACTATCGATATTGCATTTACGACAAACACTCCGAAATACGTACTTAATCACTTCGATTTCAAGATAGAGATTAGTTTCATAATTTCATTCCAAATAAATTTTTCGAAGCTGCTCACTCACTGAAAAATTCATCTAGTGGCAAGATACAAACACGAACCAGTCCAAAAACAGAGATACGTAGATACAGTGTATAGAAAGTTCTGGAACAGTAAGGAATTCCAGTACGTATCTTGCTTGCTTTCACATAGACTAGAAGTCACTGTAAGACTTCTGCCCACTGGGGAAACACTCCATTCGATGGCCTTTGCATCAAAAATTGCAACAAATATATTATTTATAACGTCTTCTTTTGAGATACTGTCCATTAAATAAGAGACTCAATCCCTTATTGTTAGAAAAGGTTAAAAATTCTGGAAGAAAATGGATGTGAACCTCCAATTTTGTTCTACGTAGTTCACAGCCCACGACATTATCACATACACTGCAACTTTGCCTAGTAATTTCACCTCCGTATGCTGTCTATGATGACTAAAAACTTAATCTAAAAATGTCATTTGTTATGTAATATGTAAACTGCACTAGAAAGACGTGGTTTTGATATCGTTGCTCCGTAGCATTGAAACTGTATACTTTGGAAGCACACAAGTGTATAAACTTGGAGAAAAAGGCTGTGCAGGATACGGTGGCCGGTGGCCGATGCGTTGGGCGAGCTGTGCGTGCAGAATACAGTGGCTGGCGCATGAGCGGACGGCAGGCGCTGTAGGGGAAATGTCGAGCAATGGAGGGAAAGTGCCGTTCCGAACTGGAGCCTACTCTTTTCCCGAGAATATTAAGAGGGGCCATTTCACGCCCACACTTGCACGGTGGCCATTCAAAAACATCTGTCACCTCTCCTTTGGTTTTTATATAAAAATAATTCCGCAGAAAATGGGGATTTATTTTCGCCTGGCTTGTTAACAATTTGTAACTATCAAAATCTCACTAGTGGGGAATTTAAGGCAAAACCTACACATTCCTCTTACCGCCATGATAAAATTAGCTTCTTTTGCCAAAACTCAGCGGTGTTTGGAATCTCACCACATTAACGTGTTGTGCAGATGCAATTGCTACAGAATTGAGACAGTGAAGTGAGAAACGGAAGAAACGTAAGGTCAGCATCTTACAGAAAAAGCGCATTCTTGGTACAAAATGAATCTGCGATGACTAAACTTGGTATCCAAAACTCATAGCATTTCTCGTCTCACCAGCTATCGACATGCCTTAAAAAATAATTCTTTCGTCGGGAAAGTCTGTAGTTAGTAGAATAACACAGTTGATAATTTTTCCATAATAACCAATAATATTTGTCTGAATATATCGCTGGCCTATCAAGACAGATGACTGAAAGATCTCCACCCAAGTCTTAAGAAAAATTCAAAAGCTAGCTAAATTTCATAGGCAGCAACGTTATTATATAATATGAACCAAACGCAAAATCATTGACAGCTAGTTCATCTGAGTTACGGACAAGTTCCGATCCAATCTCTGAAAGAGCTTTGGCCGTCTTTACTTCAGACTGGTTGGCAGTGACAGAACTGATGTGCACGCTCTGCAGTCTATTCGGTTAGAAAACTCATTTTTTCCTTACAGCTTCATATGTCGGCTTTGATTTGCCCATCATTTAACCGTCATAGTTACTGTCATATTACTGAGGTGGCGCAGTGGTTAGCGAGTGTACTTGAATTTGGGAGGACGGTGGTTCTCATCCGGCCATCCGGGTTTAGGTTTCCGTTATTTTCCTAAATTGCTCCAGTTAGATACTGGGATACTTCCCTTAAAAAGAGCATAGACGATTTCCTTTCCCATCCTCGACCCAAACAGAGCTTGGGTTACATTTCTAATGACTTCGGTGTCGACAGGACGCTAAACCCGATCTTACTTCCTTCCTTATGGTGATAGTTGCATGTAAGACGTTGTGTGAAATTACAAAAAGTTTGTAATGGAAAAATATTGGTCGTTACGATTTTCAGTGTGGTACATACGTAATATGTTGCTGCATATGAAATTTAGCTATTCTATTTAATCTTTTTTAGAGATGGGTGAAGGTCTGTCACCAGTATGGAAAAGCTGATGTGGCATGCTCATTAGCAATCGAGTTCGCTAGCGCTATAGCCGGAGTGAAATATAAAAACATTCCTAATTTCATAAACAGTTTAAGGAAGCCGAATGAGGTTTTGGCAAATAATAGCACGCAGACAGAGTATTTTACCATACGATATTAGACTGTTAGGCAAAAATTATCTACCATACTAACTACAGACTCCATCAATGAATGAACGTAATTCCTAAGGGCCATCGATAGCTGGTGAAACCAGAAATCCTGGGGTTTTGTAACAACGGAAGTGATAAAATTACACACGTACTTGTGTACAGAGTACGTGGTTTTTCTTAAGCGATTCACATTTTTTCTGAGTTTCTCCCTTAACTCAAAAAACCAATGTTTCAGACTTCTCTTGCAGTAGCTCTGCGCAACATGTTAGTGACGTGACACACTGTAGCCTAAGCTTTTTTGAAAAAGAAGGAAATTGTAGCTTGGCAACAAGAAGTTTCACTCAAAATTCGCCACTCGTGACACTTCTCTGAAAGTTACAAATGGTTAACAGGCCAGATGGAAAAAAATTAACTGCTTATGTTGTATTTTCATCGGAGTACTGTCCAAATACTATCAAATGCAGATGTGATAGATCTAGTTCAGTGGTCAATATCAAAATGTGGGCATGGTGGGGCTGCACTACTCAACAACCACAAAAAATGAGCGTAGACATGAGCTCAGAGCGGCATTTAATCTGCAGCTTCTGCCCGTAACACCCACCACTACCGCTCTCTCCAGAAGTGTGTTCCTCCGTAGCGTAGCCTACCACACAGGGGGACCCGGGTTCGAGTCCCGGCAGCGGACTAGGTGTTCTGTGACCATTTTCATCATTGACTCTCAAGTCGCTGATGTGGCGTCTCCTGAAAAGGACCTGCAATACAGCAGCCGACCTCCCCCGACTAGGGCCTCCCGTCCGACAATGAAGTACGATCACTTCGATTTCCCCAAGAGTTCCAGGGCGATTACAGCTGTGATGGTAACGATAAAGTGTGCTCGTATGAATTAGTTACTACAAACACTTTATACAAACGTATCATTACTCGTTACTTAAATTACCGACGATATTGTAAAACTTGTATGCAATCCAATTGCATACCTAAGATTACATCATTCTGCTTTCATGTATTTTTTATACTTGAATCAGGTTGAAGCTGGTTTAATGAGATAAAAACAAATAGTAAGCTTTAAATTATTTAATGTGGAAGTTAGACAAATTTTTACAAATGCACGATACTAAAATTTTAAATAATCTATAAGTGAAACGAAAATGATTTAAGTTCTTCAGTCAACTAAAAAAATTGAGCTTTACTTCAAAATAGAATCCCGAGTATGAACTTACATTAAAATATTTATTATATATGTACCTACTTTAAATCGACTTCAGTAACACTGAAGTCAGCAGTCAGTAATACATATTGAGCCCGGCATGAGGAATTGTCCGCGACTTTTACTTACGTTGGGAAGTCTTCATGTAATAACGGCATAATAACGAATGTAAGCTATGTAACTATCAGAAAATGTATATTGTATCACAATTGTTTATCACAGAAACACGTTTTAACGTTAAAACATGAAATATTTTCTACACATTTCGGATTCAGTGAATTTCGCCCATCAGAATATCTGACCTGATGTTGAGAATGTCCTTCATGACGGCACTGAAGTACTGAAGAGAAATACGTACTCTCTGTTAAGTTTGACAGCATAGAAGTGTGTTCGCGCCTGCCACCATTCTAAAAAATGCTTGTGGCTACTTAATACCTTTCCTTCTATTCAATGCCTTATTGACATTATGCTGGTAACAGGTGATGTCTTACAGCTTCGTGTTAACTGTGCTTCAAATTCTTTGCAATTCATCCTCTTTGTCAAAAGGAATCGGCGATACAGACTCAACTTCAAAATTCTGTCCTTAGATCAATATTTTTTGCTAATTTTGTTTTTAATCACCTGGCTTACTGGCAAGAAGATTAATCTTTAAAAGCAAGCCTGTTAAATCTTACCTTTTAGCGCCGTTTCCGAAAAGACAGTGTAGAGCACAGTTTCAGATTTATTACATTCCATAATTAACTTGGGCAGGAAGTTTTGCTACTTCTCTACTTAAATTAATATATAAATTGTGAAAAACCCTATCTACACATCAGTGGCTTTCAGCTTTGCGAGGACATTTCTTCTGTATTCTGTTCAAAAAGGCTTTAAAATTTGTACATTTTCTGGTACAGCTTATCGTAGTTTCAAGGAGACTTTCCACAGAATTCTGGAGAAGTCCAAGCGCCACTTGAAGGGGTTCTTCTGGAATAAAATACTTTGCACCATGTCCAGTGAGTGGTTCCACTTAGTGATATCGTCCATTTTCAGTTTAAAAGGCATTTGTCCAGGCCTGAGTTGCTTTTGAATTCTTTGTAGATATTGGACTTGTATGAAAGTGTTCTTGTTTTTCGTAAAATTTTCAGTGCTTTAGTCTCGAACGCATTATTAAGCATATGCGCGATACAAGGCAGACAGAATTTTTACTTTTGCGTTAGGGTCATTATATATAACACAAATATTTGTATTTTGCAGTTCACACTTAAATAATAAAATGTAGTTCAATTTTAATAAAGTCAGCTCTTGACATTCAAAACATCCTAATAATGGAGCTTCCGTTCTCACTTTACGATGTAGAGTACTGTAAGTGCCTGACAATACATCATTGCCAGAGATGTCCAACCATCGATAATGATGGAAACGTGAGATGGACTTCCCAATTCGTATTTTATTTGGCACTCCTACATACTGAACTTACAGTATGTTGTGCTTAGTATGCACCTTGATGGCAATTTATAGACTGGTTCCAAACACTCAAAAGTTTGAAGCCAGCATCTTTAGACACAGTAAACAGCTGCAAATCTTTAAATCCCATACTAAAAAGTCAGAAATCTTTCTCTTGCAATACCTCCAGGATTTATGGTGAGGTGCAATGCTTGGTTGGTTCTTCAGGTCTGTTGGTTGGTTCTTCAGGTCTGTTGGTTGGTTCTTCAGGTCTGTTGGTTGGTTCTTCAGGTCTGTTGGTTGGTTCTTCAGGTCTGTTGGTTGGTTCTTCAGGTCTGTTGGTTGGTTCTTCAGGTCTGTTGGTTGGTTCTTCAGGTCTGTTGGTTGGTTCTTCAGGTCTGTTGGTTGGTTCTTCAGGTCTGTTGGTTGGTTCTTCAGGTCTGTTGGTTGGTTCTTCAGGTCTGTTGGTTGGTTCTTCAGGTCTGTTGGTTGGTTCTTCAGGTCTGTTGGTTGGTTCTTCAGGTCTGTTGGTTGGTTCTTCAGGTCTGTTGGTTGGTTCTTCAGGTCTGTTGGTTGGTTCTTCAGGTCTGTTGGTTGGTTCTTCAGGTCTGTTGGTTGGTTCTTCAGGTCTGTTGGTTGGTTCTTCAGGTCTGTTGGTTGGTTCTTCAGGTCTGTTGGTTGAACTGGCATTTTAAAAGTAAATTCTGAATTCTCGATTTGATGGGCTGCAAGTGGATCTGGGCAATTGTAACTGAGCTCCCATGATGTTTTATTTTTTTATAAAATCTTCCTTAAATTCGATGTGAAACACGTTTCACATAATACAACGTATGATAAAGACCATGTTTTCTTACCATCAGTAACTTCGGTAAAGTTCCAGTTTCTACATCTACATGGATACTCTGCAAACCACATTTAAGTGCCTGTCAAAAGGTTCATTGAACCACCTTCACAAATCTCTATTATTCCAATCTCGTATAGCGTGCAGAAAGAACGGACACCTATATCTTTCCGTACAAGCTCTGATGTCCCTTATTTTATCATGGTGATCGTTTCTCCCTATGTAGGTCGGTGTCAACAAAATATTTTCGCATTTGGAGGAGAAAGTTAATGATTGGAATTTCGTGAGAAGATTCCATAGCAACGAAATTTCCAGCCCAAATCCTGCATCATTCCTGTGACTCTCTCACATATTTCGCGATAATACAAAACGTGCTGCCTTTCTTTGAACTTTTTCGATGTACTCCATCAGTCCTATGTGGTAAGGATCCCACACCGCGCAGCAGTAGTCGAAAAGAGGACGGAAAAGCTAGTGTAGGCAGTCTCCTTAGGTCTGTTACATTTTCAAAGTGTCCTGCCAAACAAACAGTCTTTGGTTAGCCTTCCCCACATTATTTTCTGTGTGTTCCTTCCAATTTAAATTGTTCGTAATTATAATACCTAGGTGTTTAAATTTACGGCTTTTAGATTAGACTGATTTATCGTGTAACCGAAGTTCGAATTCCTTTTAGCACTCATGTGGATGACCCCACTTTTCGTTATTTAGGGTCAACTGCCACTTTTCGCACCATTCAGATATTTTTTTTTCGTTGTGTAGTTTGTTTTGATCTTATGATGACTTTATTAGTCAACAAACGGCAGCGTCATCTGCAAAGAACGTAAGATAGCTGCTCTGATTTTCCCAAATCGTTTCCATAGGTAAGGAACAGAAAAGGGCCCATAACACTACCTTGGGGAATGCCAGAAATCACTTCTGTTTTATTCGATGACTTTCCGTCAATTATTACGAATTGTGACCTCAGACAGAAAATCGCAAATCCAGTCACATAACTGACACGATATTCCATAAGCATGCAATTTCTCTACGAGGCGCTTATGTGGTACAGTGTCAAAAGCCTTCCGGAAATCCAGGAATACGGAATCGCTCTGAAATTCTTTGTCAGTAACACCCAGCACTTCATGTGAATAAAGAGCTAGTTGTGTTTAACAGGAACGATGTTTTCTAAACCCATGTTGACTGTGTCAATAGACCGTATCGTTCGAGGTAATTCTTAATGTTAGAACACTGTTCTAAAATCCTGCTGCATATCGACGTTAACGATGTGGGCCTGTAAAGTGGATTACTCATACAAGCCTACCTTTCTTGAATATTGGTGTGACCTGTGCAACTTTCCAGTCTGTGGGTACGGATCTTTCGTCGAGCGAACGGTTCTATATGATCGTTAAGTATGGAGCTAATGCATCAGCATACTTGGAAAGGAACCCAATTGGTATACAGTCTGGACCATCTACTTTTGTGAACGCATTTCGGAAGGCTGTGTTTAGTAACTCTGCTTTGGCAGCAGTTCTTCATCGTGCAGTACTTCAACAAACAGTCTTTGAGGTATCTCGAGTTGCCAGTATCAAAGATACTACCCAGAATCGCGTCCCCTGTTTCGTAGAGTACGTGTTGCCCTTGAAGGACCTTTGTCAGTTACCGGTTTCCCGAAGGCATTGCTCCAGGCGACGAAAGACATTTCGGTGGTACCGTGCAGCACACGTACGAGCAGCAGTAGCAGCTTGGTTATCGGATCCACCCAGCACAACAACCGTATCGACGTCTTCATCGCTTGTGCACGCTATCGGGAAACCATCGTCCGGGACCTTGTCAGGACCTGTTAGTGTTCTACACTGTGCGGTTAGTAAACATGCATCCAGTTCAGTGTGACAGGCTATTGACAAGTTGAAAAATGATGTGCTGCTTATAAACAACTAGGGAGCGGAAGTCTAAAAAGTAAGACAAAGTAACCTAACGAAGATTTGAACCGTGGCTGCATGATGGATGTCAGTGTCATGTCCCAGCAGTCTAGTGAGCCGTGACGGTTGGTAAGGCAGTGTGGGGTGTACACGTTCCGCTGCACGATGTCGCCAGTTCCTCGTTTTCGTGCATGATTCCTAAATGCAATCTCTGATTTTGCTATTGAACTTCTGTCAGAACGACATCAAATTGCGACGGAATATTATCGAAGAGCGAAACGTAAGGCAAAATAAAAAATACTGTGAAAATTGATCAATAAATGGCCTGAATGTCAGAATACGTAAAGGAAAACACGTCATGCGCATGACTCATTGAAGTTAGTACAAACACGCCGCGTACGCGGCTTTTACACATGTCGCGTCTGCGACGTTCGCCAAAACTGTCTCAATACAGGATCGCTCTCCACTTGTAAAGCTGTATTACGAGAATGATCACTGTGCACACGTTGCTCTGCAGGAGTTCCGGACACTGAAGGGTTTGAAAAAGGCATTGGTCCGATGACTGCCGTGGGTCTGAGCAAATTGCTTCGGAAATCCGAAATGATAGGTAATTTTCGTGTGCAACCTGGTAGATGGAGGAACCGAATTGATTAGTCAGTGGAAGCAATAGCCAAAGCAATGCAAGAGACGAGTGGTGGTGTGCAAACGTGTAGTGCAAGGAGAATTGCCCGAACATTGAACATACCCGTGAGCACGGTGCGTAAAATCCTACGAAACATCCTTCTTTGCAATCCATTCAAAATTACCCACGTGCACGAGTTGCTTCCTGTTGACTTGCCAGCAAGAGATCTTTGCTTTAGAATTTATTGCTTGCATGGAAGTGTACAATGATTGGCCATGGAAGTGTTTGTGGACAGACGAAGCCCACTTCCATCTAACAGGATATGTCAGTACACGCAAATCAGCCAGTACCACTTCCTCCTGAAAAGGTCACTGTGTGGTGCGGGTTTACGGCATCATTTATCATACGCCCATATTCTCTCTCTTTTTGCGCAACCACGTCATTCCAGGTCTCCAACAGCGTGGATGGTATCATTTTCATGCAAGATGGCGCACCTCTGCACATTGCAAATACAGCCAAGCAGCTGGCGAGGCGCCATTTCGGAAATGCTAGCATTATCAGCCGCAATTTCCTACAGCCTGGCCGTTCCGATCACCTGATCTTAATCCGTGTGACTTCTGGCTGTGGGGCTATCTGAAAGACGTGTTCAGCGTTCCTAATGCGAACTTACCTGCATTGAAGGCACGCTTTGTGCAGCACATTCTGAACATGACCCCGGAAAAACTTCGATCAGTTGTGGAACATGCTATATCTCGATTTCAGCTTGTTGCTGAAAACGGTGGTCAGCATATAGAAGACATGGTAAAGTCTGACGAAATGTTTGATCCTGTATGAGAGCCTTAAGGGCGATTCAGCAGCCAAATTGAAACAGATTCCCTTACCCACTGTGCATGCGGGCACATCTGCTTCGTGAAGTGAAGTGAAGTGTCGTGTCAAGAGCTGTGAGCATAAGTATGTGTTGCCTGTACGTGACTTTAATGGCTCCGTGGGTAGTATCATGTTCTTCTTGGAGATGATTCGAGAAGTGATAGTGTAAAACTCCGTGCCGGCATGTGGCCCGGCCAACGAGAATAAGGTTTCCATCCGATGGATGGATCACTACAATAGATGCTCACTTTCGAATGTAATCCAGGTCACTGATACAGACTTTGATGCCCTCCACTGCCATGCCAGCTAGGCTACTGTGTACGGTAGGTCATAAATGTGGGCAAGCTCTCAGGCAAGCAACTACAGAGTTGCAAATGTCAACATTGACTGAAATTTTCGTGAAAAATTTGTTTTTACACTCTGTAAATTGGTGTTGCAATGGAAAAATATCACTTTCCATCACATTGGCAGTGTTCTTGCACCCATGCAGAGATAAATTGTAAGAAGAGGTAAATGGGTTGGGTGAGCAGATCGTCACATAGTCACATTGTCTGCCATTGCAAACTGCACTTACATGGTGTGGTGACTTACAGCAACTGATTCAGCTGATGGCTCCTTCCCCATAATTGAAGAAACTGTAGTATACATGGAACAACGTGCCTGATAAGCCTGTAGGTCATTCTTTCACAAAACTTGATGCAGTTGCTCTGAACTGATAGTTTTGGTTTTCTAGTTGCTAGTGTGAAAGGTGGAAAACAGTGCAACCACAGGATGTTCCATGCTGCAAGTACACATGGGCACATTAATTTCAGCTGAAGAGCAGAAACATCTGAAATCACTGTAGCTCTGTGTCCAGTATAACAGTTGAGCTAGTGATCAAACTGCACTTACGCCTCTGTCGCAGGGAAGGAAATTGTTTTGTCAGAGCTGCAGAATAGTACACAAGAGGTGCAAATTCTTACCACTTAACAATGAGCACTGAGTGATACATCCCCCTCCCCTCCTCTGGGTATAAATTTTGGGATGTGTTCAACTTCCAGAGGATGGGGTGAGGAATGTGTAAGACCCCTGTGGTCTACTGCCCAAGCTGCTTCTGGAAGGAGCTACTGAGGTGGTGTAGCACCTAAGACACAATTGTAGTGCATTTGCTTGGGCCAACTTGATATCCCAAGATTTTGATAGCTTCTCTGTACTTGCAATTGTGCCCTCGTCACTTGTCATCCCCTAGGTGAATGGAAAGATAAATCACTAGGAATCAAATTAGAAGTCTTCTAATCATTCAGCTGTGCTGGTGCTCTTACTTCAGGTGGATGTTGTTAAGGAAATACCTTGTAGTGGATATTCCATGCTTGCTTCACCAGGAAACATTTTTTACTCAAAATAACTATTCGTGACTAGAAAATATTACTGGTCTGTTTGGACTTGCTCATTTTCTGGCTATGATCTGCATTGTTCTCGGTGTTCAAATTGTCTGTACTGCAGAGCTATGTAACACAGTCAGAATGCAGATGAATGGGTAATGAAGCTGAGCTCAGCATATTGTGCATGCTTCAACTGCACTGTTTTACGGAATTATTTTGTAATAACACAACTAAAATAATGGAAATACTTAGAAAAAATGAGTGATTACAATATTGGCTGAAATAAGTAGCCATGTGCCTTACAGAGACCTCTGAGAGCAGAAAGTTCCTTTCTCACTTCCCACTACCTTTACCTCTCCCCCCAGAATGATAATGCATTCTAGTGGAATTTTGATTTACACTGGCAGAGACAATGACAAAATAATGTTGTAGATTCAGCCTCATTTAGGGATCAGAATGGTGACCTGTATTGGGGTGCATCTGTCTGAATTTCAGGATTGGTGATTATTTGCAACATACGATGTTGAATTTGCTTATTGTAAAATGGCCTCTGGTGTTATAACTTGTAGGTAACAATTATTCTTAAATATTAATGTACATCTAACCATTGGTGTAGCATCAACAAATAACTATGTTTAACTGTGGGAGCTTAAGCTTCATGCACAGTAGCTAATTGTCTGCAAATTTTAGTATGGTTAATTTATTTAGTATGCAGTGAATTCAGTAGCAGTGAATAGTTGCTAATTAGTGTACACCTTCAGTTTCCACCATTTGTATCTCTTCGTGTATAGCTTCACATCTTCCCTATCCATGCAGATTTTTTGATAATCAGAATGGATTGAAAAGTTTCTTTTAATGTTTAGAAACAGCTGTCAAACGCACATCCTTCATTATGTTCACTCATTTGTATTTTTAAGGATATTGGTACTTTTATTATTGTCAAATACTGTAAATTTTGTATTCTTCTTTGCAGGATCCTTCCATTTCCAAAAGCCCGTGCTGGCACTGAATGGCAGAATGAGTGAAATCTTTCATGAAAAGAAGAAAACAAGCAGCTGCCAACAAGTAAGCTGGTGGCATTACATTTGATACCAAGACTTCTTTTTGTGTAATAGTGTTGCATCTGTCACTTTTCCAGTTGCATTTTTCACAATTTCAGGTGTCATTTAACAATCAACTGAGTAGAAGTTTCATTAAAACAGAAGGCATGTATACAGTGTTGCAAAAAAGTTTGTTCATATTCACTAGTCAGTAACACATCTCTGCAACTGAAAAATAACTTATATAGTTGCAAAGGTGTGTGTTCGAGTGCAAGTTCACTAGACTTTCATTGTTTACATGTAAAGAACGTGCCCTACAGCTTGTTGGTGTCATTTTGGGACACCGTGTAACGAGGAAAAAATTCAATGTAGGACCAAAGAGTCGGTCTAAATTTAAACTACATGCAGATGACTGGGAATTTAATGGCAGAAAGTACTTAAATTTCTTTTCCTGTTTAAATTGCTTATGGAGCCCTGGAAGAATGCTTAAAATCTCTTTGCATGCTGTAATAAGTTTGTCTTCATAATCTGTAGAGGGGCAATACACAAGAGGCTGAAGAATCGAAAGATTCTTAACACACTACTGGTTCTTCATATTTAGTAAACAGACTTCCATAGAATAATTTGCATCTATCTTATTCTGCCAATTTGCGTTTTTAGTGCTGTCCTTCTTCGTGTAGACTAAATATCCCCTATTAGTCCTATTTGACAGTGGCCCTATACACTTCAGCAATATTCTAAGATACACTAGAGATTTCTAGAGTGTCATTAGTAAACTTACTGCCTTAACGTAGTAGTTCGTTGATGTGAGTACTCCAGTTCACATCACTACAGATGTTGGTATGAGTTGACTGATGCTGATTGTGAATCATTTATAGTTAAGGTCACAAGACACATCCTTTTGTACAGTGAATCGCATAATTCACTACTCACCATATAGCAAAAATATTGAGTTGCAGACAGGCACAACAGAGACCACTAAACATGAAAGCTTTTGGCCAGAAGGCATTCTGAAAAAACTTTCTCTAGCCATCCTTGGCTGCCAAAGCCAGTCTCAGATGTATCTAAATGATACTGGATGGGCCCATCACACTTCCTTGAGGGCACACTTGAACTTACTATAATTTGACTGAGAAATTCTCAACCCAACCAAAATTTTCATACCTCATTAGTCATACTTACGTCTGTAAATGGTGGTGGTGTACCAATTCATGTGGTATTTGTAAGTAAAGAAATACAGTGTCGGAATTTTTTTAGTAAGGGAACATTTTCTACCCCTAAATCTCATTAACATACTTGGCCACTCTGACATTGACAGCATTTACATAGGACCAGACCGAGCGAGGTGGCACAGTGGTTAGCACACTGGACTCGAATTCGGGAGGACAACGGTTCAAACCCGTCTCCGGCCGTCCTGATTCAGGTTTTCCGTGATCTCCCTAAATCATTCCAGGTAAATGCCGGGATGGTTCCTTTGAAAGGGCATGGCCAATTTCCTTCCCCATCCTTTCCTAATCCGAGCTTGTGCTCCGCATCTAATGACCTCATTGTCGACAGGACGTTAAACAATAATTTTTCTCCTCCTCCATAGGACCAGAAAATATGTGCATTTTGTGAGAAACCTTTGCAGCAACATTCTGCTGTGGTAGTTGCTAAAGGCTTAATTATTGCCCTCATGACAGCCATGTATTCCATTCAGTATCTCCATTTATAACCTTGTGCTTTGTTCTACATCTATTATGCAGTAGGCTGTTACTTCAGTTGCTTTGCAGTGGCTACATACCAAAAAGGGCCACTCCCATGGTGAACTGTTCTTCTAGGTACACAATGAGCAACTGTACAGTAAGTTATTGCTTTGAAATTCAAACATTCCTCTAAATCTCTCTGCCCAAAGGTAAATTAACATAGTTAATCATCCTCGTCAGTGAGCCACAAATCCTTTTACAAGGAACCCCTTGAATAAGAGGTTGCAAAAAGCCAATGATGTCCATAACATTACATGATGCACAGATTATCTACCATGGAACGACAACGTTGGCTGCTAATGGCATGGAACAGGACTGGAGGTACCCAGTGGTGACCACAGCATGAAGCTATGAAGTGAAGTGTAGTGTAACTGCTTAGTCTAACTCCCAATAATGCTGTGGTGCTGTTCGGGGTGATAGAGCATAACATCAGCGATGATAAAGTGGACATTGCATTATATATAAAACAGCTGTCAAATTTAATGTTCCATCAGAAAGGAACCCAGGGACTTCTGCAAAGTGAGAAAGAAGAGGCAGATGAAAAACTAGTGTCTGCAAGATGAGTCAGTGGAATGTATTGTCACACACGCTAGACTATGCAGACCCAATATATTAGTACAATGATGAGTGAAAGTGATAAACAGCATTAAGACACATAGTTATTCATCCTCATCAGACAGTGAGCCACAAATCCTGTCACCAGTGAAATGTAGCAAAGGACAGTCCTTGTCCAAGGAGTGGACGCCAAACATAATTATGTACATGAAACATGATCTGCTGCATAGTAAAACATAAAGAACAGATTTCAAACAAGTCGATAGCAATGTTGTCAGGTAGTGCCATCACATACCATCTGTTTTCATCAGTGCATTACACTAATATGATTATATACGCATTCTTAGAGTGGATACCTAACTGCCAAGTTTTTAATTCCCAAGGAGGTTTGCCTCTGTTCAGTGGTGCAAACCTTTGTGCTTAATGTGCCCCGTCATTGTTCAGTGTTCAGTGTTCATGGTGCAAGTTGCTAGTTTGTTTTGAACATTACTTAAATGTCAACTATGTCCATTTTGTGAAGCGTAATGCATACATGCCATAGCTTGACCTCTGAACCTCCTTGAGACTGATTTTCTGTCACACTTCTGATGCACATGGTGAATCATTAGCAGCTAATGTTTTCCCTATCATAATTAACTTTCAAAGGGGCCTAAGGATTGAACTTGCAACCTTACACTGAAAGGTTCCTTGTTACAGTTAAGAAGGGTGCTTCTTTTTCTGACACACTAAATATGTAAATCTTGCTACTAATTTTAGCTTCCCTTAGTACTTCAGTAATCATTGTTAAAAATGCCACTTGCTCTCTGATATTAGCTGCAGCATTGACTTCTCAAGACGACAGATGTATTTGTTACATGTACATTACCATAGCTTTTGAGTCCTATACACTTTCGCAGAATATTGCACCCATGACTTGGAAAACTAATCGTCCTGTAGCAAGGACAGCATGATTTGGTAACATTTCTGTGAATACATTTCTGTGAATACATTGGTAGAGCAACATTAATATATAAAATCCTTTAAAAGGCAATGATGTCTTTTAGCTGTAAAACCACTGAATGGTGATGTACAGTGGCTGTGTGTTCCTCCAGTCAAATTGCTTCACTTAAGAGTAAAACAAAATTTTATAAAGTGCTGTATAGAGTTTGAAAAACATGCTGTACTTCTAATTAACAAACATTAAATTATTGTAAACTCGTGATGAAATAATAGCTGACACAGTAGCCTCTGCAAGATGTAGTTATGCAGTCGGTTACTAAAAATGAATATTCTTAAATTTAATTACCCTCTTCTGAAAATTCTTCAGTGAAAATGAGGTGGTTTCCTCAAGTAATGACCTAATGCATCTATGAAAATTGGGTGCTGTTTTTCCTTACACTGGCGTTGGCATTGTGTAAATGTTATTTTTGTGTCACTTCTAAAAATGACACTAGCCGAAAGTCAGGTTCCAAAGTTCTAAGGATAATCTTACTCCCCCCCCCCCCCCCCCCTCCTCCCCCCTCGGCCTCCACACTCCTTCCTGACTTCTCCCTTCCCTCTCACACAAGTTGACCTAAATGCTTTCACACAGATGTGGCAGTTAGTAACCTTAAACCTGAAAGCAAAAAGCAACTTATTTGTAGCAAAAGCTTTGCTTTTCCTTGATCAATATCATGGTGTCGTAATTACAACTTCTGTAATAAGAACTAACACACTCAAACATTCATTAACCTCTTAGTTGCTTGCTTAAAAACTAATATGGAGTTAGTTACACAGAAGTATGGTTGAACCACATCATCCTTTGAGTTGTGAACAATATCTACTCCTTTTGTCAATATTCCTATCCTGGTGTTGACATTGTCAACAATTTTAGGCTTCATTCAGTGAAACATTGTGTACTGAATGTTCTACACAGTATGTAGCTCAAAACATTACATATCTATTTTCACTACTTAACAGTATTGAACAGCAGATAAAGCAGTCCAAAAGCTGCTGTTAATGCTGCTACTCAACATCCATCACTACCAGTGCAAGTAAGGCCAGGATAATTTTTACTTTATTCCTTATGTACCAAACAGTTGGTTTTAGGGTCAGAGTGACACTCCTTTCTATATAGTTAATATTTGGCCTTGCACAGTGTGTTCAGACAATTTAGTGGGCTACATTTTGTGCCTATACCAAGCTCGATTAGTTCTGTACTCACTTTGCACACACTGATTTGTGCAGCCTCTGACAGTCCATTGCCCATCTGAACTGTGCAGGCTGGTTGTTGGGTGCCTTTGGGGGTGAGGTCCGGATGATAACGTCCTCGGGCCTTCCATCTGCAGGGACTGGGGGGAAAATAGGTGTAGGGCTTGGCTATTTACATCTTGGGAATGAGTGATGATAATTGCGCAGATTTGGTTGTGAGTCATTCCACCCATCACAGGGATGCAGTACCAGGCTGAGTACAGTTTAACCAATTTTCTGATTGACAAAAAGTGTCAATTTATATTGATAGTGTTGAGTACAATGTGACATGTAATAAAGTGAAAAGCTGCTGAGAGTTCAGCAAAACGAGCAGCTATTTAGTTTATCAGGCTGGTAGCATTCCCTGTAGAACCATTCCGAGTTTCATTGTCCTGTTAGCCTCAGAGGCTACATACAGCTCTCCCATTAATGATTTGAGAGATTTTGCCTCTCCCCATCCTCAAACATTTAGGTGTGTGTCTGATGTGTGCTCAGGAGTGTGTGTGCTGGGGCCCCTCTTCCCGGGAGGGGGGCTGCTGACTGGGGAGCAGTCCAGGTGATGGCAGGGCCCGGCTGTCACGTGGAAGCTCAGAGAAAATGTGTGAATGCATGTGGCTCACATCTGGGTCTGCAGGTCGGGTACAAAGTAAGGGGGCTTAGTTGGGGGTCAGCCGCAGGTGGTCTGTTCCGGGAGTGCGCTTGACTCTGTCCCGATATCCTCTTGTGGGGTCACAAGCTTGGCTCAACATCTTGCACTGCCAGGTTTGGATCAGGAACATTGGTCAGTCTTTGTCTCTCCCCCCCCCCCCCCCCCTTCACTTCACTTCCCTCCTTAAATCTCAAAAGTTTGTCAACCAGTTTCATTGCACTGACCGTTGTCTTGTGTTTCTATCTTACATGGACTTTGTGGCTGGTATTATGTGATGCTACAGCAACCCAAAAGAATGTCCTTAAAAACAGTGTGTATGGTGCTAGTCAGATCTCACCAGTATAGTTGTTAAAGCCGCGTAGGGTGCTAAGAATACTACTTGAGATCTTCAGTCCCTAGTCTCCTTGGAACACACATTAGACAATCTTGAACTTAATTCCATCTCACATGCATTAGTTTCTAGAACACAAGTAAGCCTCTGACAAACTGCTTTGGCCTCACCCATTCATGTTTTGAGTGTTATGCTCATAAAATTCCTTCACTTATGGCAGACAAGTGAAGCTTAGTGTAACATTGTTCTCAAAGTACAGTGGCAAAAAATGACAACATACACATGTTCTCAGGTTGCATTGCCAGCCCTGAATAGTGGTAAGCACTAAACTGTGCTGAATGAAGGTGGTCAGCAGATACTTCTGGCAGCTTCTTAATTAAAAACTTACACAACTAATTCTCTTCAAACAGCAACTGTTAGTGTTTCAGCAGCTTCAGAAGTTAACATTCTAGAGCTGCCTGTATAAGACACTAAAACCTCTCTGAAATATTTTAAATTAACTTGGTTAGTGGATATTATTCTTAATGAATTCTCAGCTTGGCCACTCTGCTAGTGTTAGGCAAAAAGGGCTACATAAATTTTAGATAATTGCCAAAATTTACATAAATTGTAGGTTCTGTTCCAATAAATCTGCAAATGTAAAACATTTTTAAAAAATTAACTTGGTGACAGGGTGGTCCTTGCTATGATAGTAAGTAGCCTTCTTTTAAAGTCTGGAATTTAGGAGAGAGATACTGACAGGATTGAAGCTGTAAGTTTCACCTAGCTAGCCCAGTCAGTAAGAGCAATGTCTGCAAAAGACGGCATCCTGCTCCACTGCGTGGTTTCAACCTGTCGCAAAATTTCATAAATGTCAAAAATTTGTCACTGGACTTTTGCTCATTCCATACTTCAGACATTTTAATGCAGTAACGTTGCAGCAGTGTAATCGTGCCCACTGAAAGTTCTTTGAAAAACTCATCTTCAATAAGTTCAGCTAACTTCTTATCATTAGCCTGTCCAATAAATCTGAGAAAGCAGGTATTCTCGAACATACTGGCTGCATAAAATTTTGATCTTGCACAAAAATGTGTTCCAGTACAGGAGATGACAGGTGAATCTATAAAAGCAGTTTCTTGCCCAATAAGGTATTACAGGGTGGGCAGCTCAAACAGGTTACCCAAAATATATTAAAAATCGGTAAATACATTGAGGTGCAGGTTTCTTATCTAGGGAAGTGTTACTCGTAATTTGCAACTCTAAAACTGACAAAAGTTGTTCTTAAAATTTATAACTACATACTTCCTCGTCACATGAACATTTAAAGAAGACTTTGATGTAACTCACCTGGAACTTCATCAAGTAATAAAGTAACAGCACTACAAACTTCTTTCCTGTCATCAGGAGCAGTAATCCCACAAATGATGTACTGAACCAAATGCAAGCAGACTTGTAACTCAGGTACAGTTCATGTGTGTGGCCATCAAGACGTGTGCTCAAAATATTGACATCAGTGCGATGTTCATAATAAATGCTGTAAAGCACTTCTGGACCAGAAATATTCTGTTTTTAATTTCATCAGGACTTAACTACAGCACAGGTGCACTTTCTCTTCGGGGGTTGTCTGTTTCCTTTTAATCACTTTTTGTAATGCTCCCTGCATTTCATGAGTCTAAATAGTTCTACAAGAAAAATTTGACTGTTAAAACAGCAGAGCACATGTACAGACACTTACCATAGAAGTGCCTGCATTTGTGGGAGTCTCCCCATGGCAGGACAATGCCCTGTTGCTGTTTTGTTACTATTTGGTGAATTTCCTCTTGTTACCTCTTGTAAATTACTGGCCTATGACAGTTAGCAATGTACTTAGCTACAAGTGCACCACAATATATATATAAAAATATATATATATATATATATATATATATATATATATATATATATATATATATATAGGTGGCCTGTCTAAGGTGCTCCTCCATGTGTTTAGAGATAAAATGGAAAGTGCAAGCAGGACATAGGAAAAATAGGAATTAGATACTCAATTGTGGTGGTCAAATTTGCAGGGCGATTTTCACCAAAGTGATTTAAAACAGTTCTATTTCCCTTACGTGTAGCTTTAAATGGTGCCATCTGCCTCAAGACTTTCCATTAGCCTTTTTGTGACAACAAACTTGCATCTCTGTTTGTGTGTTAATCCCTTGCTTAAAAAATACTGTTTTAGCTTTTGTTCATTGTGATTTGGCAAAAAGTATGCATGAGAGTACAAATGTCAATGAAGACTAAAAGATGAAGCTGCCAATGAAGCATATGCACAGTTGTCCTTAGAACACGCAGATGAAATTTTGGCATTGGAAATTACCAGTCTTCGAAGAAATCAAGGTAAGAATTTCATAACTGCTGATTACTCTTAATGTTACAGTAATAGATGATACTGTATCATTTCATGTGGGTTCACTAGAAGTAAATGTTGAACTAAACAAATGTATCATGTTTCAATTATTTCAATGCTCACTCCCAATAATTTGTTGTAAATTTTAAAATTCCTGTATTGTAAGATGCTTCTATTCACTTGTTAGTCCTTACCTTCTATTGTTATACAGATTGTCAAAAATGCACACAATTTTTACTTTGGAAATTGCTTAAATTGCTACATAAATTTAACATTGTTATAATAACTGTAAGTACTTACTTTACACATTTAAATGAAGCATAAATCAATAGGAAGTGGAACACAGTACAGTTCTTTTTAACTCCATATATTGAGTAGAACCAGTGCTGCTATGAGTGTTAATGTATTGATTTTGTAAAAAGTTTCATATCTAAAATTTTGTTCCCAAGGTTTTAACACTGGTTCATTCATTCATTCATTCATCCATCCACTGTGCCAACTCATTGTTGCTGATACATGGTCAGTGGAATACCTTTGTAATGGGGATCCTTGGTTTTCTGGATTCAGTAGAAATGCTTCAGTACTGTCAACCAATTTGAGAGTATCTGTTGAGAATATAGACTCTCTGAAGTTGCAACCCATTGTGTTAAACAATTTGGGTTTCATTCACTTACTGTCATCTAATAGAGTAGAGATGATTATAAGTAGGTACATGGCAACAAAGTTATTGGTGCAAGCACTTGCAACTAGTATGCTAGAGATAAGGCACTTGCAAATTCATGAATTAGGTTTAGAATGCCACTGTTAGTTCTAATTATTTTGTGATTTATCATTGCTATGTCAATTTCTTGTAGTATTTACTTTGTATTTTATGTTTAATTCAGACTGGAACAGTAATAAAAGTGAAGATAAGGAAGCAGTAGTACCAGGGAAATGCCATTGGGTCAATGTTTTTCCAGAGCACTTGCAGTGGAGGGTTCCCATTTGAATATAGGGGAGCAAAGACAAAAACAACGTCCTGGAGATGATGATGGTTGATCTAATGGATATATTAATACTGCTACATTTGAGAGAAACCAGTATTTTCTAGCAGAAAATTTGTTACAAAGGTATGTAGGATTAATATTCACTCACACACATTAATTGAAACACGCTATCAAAAAGTTTTCATGTAATTTAGTCAAATAATGTGCAGAGCAGCAAATGAGGAGAAATGCATTTACCAGATGAGATTGATATGCACCAATAGAATCTCATTATCACAATGACTTACTGATAAAGTAATATTACTTTGTAGCTCAGTCAGTCTAATATGGAAAGGCAATTACTACAATGGTCATAACAAAAACTGGATGTCAATGGGTTAATAGCCACATATGTGGGTAACAAATTGAATATTTGGTTACCTTCTGCTGTCTCTTAAACCTGTTGCCAAATACTTTCACCTACTGGGTATCTCCCATTGTGGTGCTGGAAGAACTATAACATACTGTGCCTGATAATGGAAGGTGGAATTCTGATAAATTATAAAGTCCTTTCCCCTGTAATTCAAACTTCTAGTGTGCACCAAAGGAATTTTGTGTAGAACTTTGCTTCCACAGGCTTGTTGATTTTGAACGTACTTCATCATCTTTTGATTGTTTTCCCTTTAATGAAGCACAGTGTAGAAAAGTTTCATCCTCAGCATCAGCCTAGACAAAAAGTCAGAATTGCCATACTGCAGATGTCTTGGACATTCTGGCAGAGCTCTTTTAGAAGTCAGTTTTCTTCCAAACTCCTTAAACCTAGGGTCTTAAAACTATGGCTCCCAGTTCAAAGAGCCACTAGATGATTTCAGTTGTTAGTTCCTCCAATAGACATTTATTGGGGCTATGTTTCAAAATGCAATTCATGCACTTCCTCTTCACCATGTACGCATATTAAAAGTTCATTAACCATACACTTCAGCAAATATTGAAACAATTTTTGTGGATACCTGGAATTATCTAGTTCCCCACTTCTGGTTACAAAACATGACTGCTATAAGCAACATGTATGCAATTAAAAATAAAAACAGCAAAGTAACATCACAAGTAATTGTTCCTTAGCTTTAATTATTGCTTCTACATGGTAAAAATGCCTCCAGGAACTTTTTTGTGCATACCAATTTTGTATTTCTGGTCCACTCTCTTATTATGGACCTACTATGTCACATGAGTGTGATAATTTACTTTCGTTTGCAGACATGAAGAAAATAAAATGGGGAAAAAGTATATGCCGTGCTGTGAATTTTTAAATACGTTGCTGCAAAAGGTGCTGATGAAGTAAGTCAAATTTAGCTAAAAATGCATTTATAAATGTATTGCTCCAAAATGTGCCAAAGTTGATAAATTTTTGTTGCTGTAGGGATGACAATGCAAAAGATATTAAACACTAACTAGAAATAATATGCATGATCCACTTATGTTACAGGAAACACTTAACTACTACTGAAGATAAATTTGACATGTTAGCTGTATGTGGTCAGCTTCGAATGAATGACACATGCAGAAATCTAACAAATACAGTACCTGAAAAGTAGCTGACATAAGAGGTATTCATCTACAGGTAGAAAAATCTGTAGATGCATTTTGGTGTATTCCTCACAGAATGGAAAAGAAACTGATGTGGCTAACTAATGATGCAACCAACTGGAAGTGGAACTGGTAAGGAAATTATTAACAAACTAAAATGCATAGCCTCCAACTGCAGGTTGAAAAATAAAGAAACCTGTGCAGCTCCCACTCCTTCCTCCTATATAAAGTTTAAATAACAAGCATTTCTGCATCTGCCTGCCTTGCATGTCTTACGATGTGGGAACAGTAATAAAAGTTGGTAAGCTACAATGCTTCATATGCCATTTAAGAGTAAAGCAATACAGTAAAACTGAGTAGCTCCCAAACATCGAATTGTTTTGGATTCCTGTGTAGAACATGACATTGCTGTCATGGAAATGTTACATATCCCCTTCAACTGAAGTCGGAAATAGTTACGAACATATTGCATGTTTTGTTTCCTTGTTCAACCTCCATTTTTGTTTGCAATTGCATTCAGAATTTTGTGAAGATGATAGATGTTGTTAAATATGAATGTGGAAACCGACATTTTATATGCACCTGACATCATTTACATGTAAAAGGTAGTTAAAATTCTGTGAAGCAGCATGCTGCCACCATTATATACTTCACCTTTGGACAATTGGAACAATGAGATTACGGTGTGTACAGAAGTACATGGATGGTTATTTATCCCACCCTCAGTGAGTGGAATTGGACAACACTGGTTTGAATTACTGTCAACTGTGTGCTTCAGGTGTACACAGCAAAAAACTTATTTAAATGTATCTATTGTGGTGTAAAATTGCCTGCAGTGTAATATGTTATGAGAACCTAATACATACACCCTGTCAATGGTGGTGGAAATTGGAAATGTTAAATGCTTTCACTCAGCCTTCATATTTAGTTTGTCACTTTAGTTGACATTTTCATATAACGGTTTCAAAAAGCGTTTAGTACCTACTGTTTGAAGTGGAAATATTAATCAGTTACTCATCCAGCAGTAATGTTTCTCCTGTTGTTGAAAACATAATGCAAGTTTTGAAATGGCTATACCTTCACCCCATTGCTGTAGCTTTACATAACAACGCTATTTTATAATACTGCTATGACTCGCCTCCTGTTAACACTGGAAACTACTACACATTTTAACTACGTCAAGCTGTGCTGGAGCTTCGCTCAAATGCTGCACATGACTTCATGAAATGGGAATAGCTCGGCTTCTAGTGACACGTGCTGGCTTCACATTGATAGTGTTCTGTGGCTGGATGACTGGGCTGGCATAGTGGTAATTTGGTTTGTGGCCCATTGTGTGCAGTTATGAATAAAGTTGACAGGACAACTTAAGGTGACTGAGTATTGTCGTTTTGATAAAATTTACAAAGCAGCACGTGCCAGGAAAGTTCTCAGGAGGCACAAATATCTGTTCCATATTTAATTGGCATTTAAAGTAACATCCACACCAATGGTGGCAGCACTTCATGATACAGTTAATGTTCACAGCAAATGTAAACATTCTGTGCAAGTCACATGTTTGCATGAGATTGTAGTGGATCATCTATCGGAGGACAGCTGAGTGGATCATGTCTAAAAGCAACAAAGAAAAAAATTACTGATCTAGACATGAGCCTGTGGCAGGACTCATCTTGCTGAGCTTAGTATGTACTAATTCATTATTTATATACTGCCACAATCAGTAGTGTACTCTTTGTGGCAGATGTTCTAGCCCTGCTATAAAAGTGTCCGCATCAAGGTTTGATTCTTTGAAAGTTGTCCTCTATTGTGCTGCTGAAATTTGTTTGTAGTTTAAACAATCAAAACACTGCATTACATTATGCTTACTGCATAAAAAATTGAAAATCAGTGTGGATTTGAATTTTTTGCTATGCAACTATAGAGTACTCTGATGTTATCATTCAAACTATTAGCAGTAAAGCGTGTGTAATTGCTAGTCTGAGGTAAGCATAAATTATCAATCTGAAATTTTATTTATTTGAAATATGTCAAACTGTCTGCAAGAGGCCTCTCAAAATACTTGTATTCATCTGCAAGGATTTTATGACTCCCAGGCCATCTCTTTCTAAGGTACATTTATTAGCAATGCTGCCACTTTCAGGCTGGTGCAGTTAGTCAAACATTACTGTATGAAAATGTAGCTAACATGTTGCGATTTTTATTATTGTAAAAGATGTCTCTCTTAACAGGGAGATACATTTACCAATTACATGTACAGTGTGTGTCAAGACAAAATATCTCCTAACTATATTAAGGCATGTCTTCACTGAGCACACTGCACCACAAATTCTGCCTGATAGTCCAAAAGGAAGTGGAGTGTCAGCAAATGCTAGGTTTGGACAAGACTGCATCACATTGTGTGGAGCTGTGCTTCCAAGTAGTTCTCCCTTCACTGCTAGGTGGCATTAGTGCAGTTTCCACAGCAATGGAGGACTATAGGTCACCATAGTGCAGCTTATTTCCATTAAATTCACATTAAATATGTACACACAGAACTTCCTCATTACTGAAAAAGTATGAAAATCTCTACAGTAGTTCCTGAGATTAGTTCTAACAGACAGAAACTGCAATGGAGAACTTACACTTGAGTGTATGTAGATGCTTCACCTACCTCACATGCTGAAAAGTGACATTAGTTATATAATACTGTATACACTACATTTCGTGGATAGTACTGACATTATGTGGCCACTGTACTTTGAAACAGTGGGTAAGTGGAAAATAACACAATTTTTGTGTAAGTCTGCTAACTATATGTCTGAAGATCAGAACTGTTTTTACACTGATGTGAATTGTCTCTGGAGATGGAAGTGGAAGGTGACCTCTTTATGTAGCTGTAAGATTTTGCCACTCTCCAGTTCTGGCTGGATACACCATTATTCTGACACACCTGCATCAGAAGATATAATTAGTAAAGCTTCTATGTAATTATTAAACTTTGCCTCTTGTTAGAGGTATGGATGGCAATAAAATATTCAGTTTTTATGCTTTGCCTTCCTCTGAAGGTGGGAATTGAAAGTTTAAGCTGATATGTATAATGCCTCACACTGAAAATGTGCTGCCTTAAAGTTCTCTTAAATGCTTCACTGCCCTCAAAATGTGGACGCCACTCATTAATACAGTGAAGATTGTTATATATACTCTCCATCTGGAAGTGAGGATATAATAAAATTTATATCAAATCCCTGTGTTTGGTTTCCTTTAGATGTAAAAGCAGTAATTGTATGTAAAACTTATATCATGCATACTAAAACAGGTGGGTATGGTAACGTTTTATGCAGCTATCATGTGTAAAGTTCTTGTAGCATTGAGTTTATATATGTGCTATGTCATGCTACCAACCAGAAACAAAAATCGCAAATAAAATTCTGTTAAACACTTCTACTTAACAATGCTCGTCAGTCAAAACACAGGCATACATTTTGTGAGGTTCTAATGGATTTCTTGGAAGTAAAGGTTTGTACAAATGATTTATGTAACTTATTTCTGCAGTTTTAAGCTGGAAAGTACTTCAAATATTACCGACATGTGTGCATACTAGGATATCATTGTTAGGTAGTAAGATTTGAATTACGTACTTGGACAATGACTTCCTTAGATTGCTTGCTGTTGAAATTGGAAATCCTGTATTTTCATGCGAGTGAAATGATCACTTTCTCCTTGGTGACAGCTGTAATAAAAATTTGGTGTGAATGCTGTGTTAACCTCTATTGGAGTGGAAACAGTGAAATCTTTTCATGTAGCAATTGTGGTTTGCCGGTCTTGTCATTGTCAAGTTGTTCTAAGCATATTTTGACTGTTCAGTTTATTGCTGACATTAGAGCATAGAAACTGTTCAAATATGTGATGTTGCTCATAACCTTGAAAGCAGTTACAGAATTTATATGTAGACTAGTGGCTCAGCCCAGCCTCATCTGGGTAGTATTAAGTACCTGTGGCCAGACAACGTGTGGAGTAGCATATTTTGTTCGTGGGCCACTGCAGAGTTTTGAAAAACCTTCGAAGGGCAGCATAACAGAATATCATAACATTATTACAAGCTGGACAATGTAAGCAGCGCATGAAAGAACCGTTGTCCAGAAACATGAATGTTAAGTGTTCTATATTGAATCGACATTTTTACGATGTGCATGTTTAGCATATGTAGCAGTACTTGCACTGGGAAGCTTAGCGTGCACTGTGATGTATTTTTGAGACTCTTTGCCACAGTCCTTCATTGTGGCCTTGTTGTGGCAGGCTCCTTTGCTCTGTCTCAAAATGAAGCCTGTTGACATCTGTTCGATTCAAGGAAGACAGAAAGCTGAATGTTGTCATCTGTTGTGTTACTGAAAGAATACACTGTATGTAAACAAATCAAAGTTGCTGAAGTAGTTTCTGAGACAGTTTACTTTTAACATAAAAATTAAATCGCCACATACTTTGGATTCACATGTTTGTTTTTTTTCCCGTGCAATTGTTGTTAAATGACTTCAGGGAAATTATTGGTTAAAAGTATTTAATTATTTCAGACTCTCACATCACAGCCTGGTGATGTGTTATGTGATGATCTTCTTATTATTTGAAGATTTTGTAGTAAATTAAGTGTGTGAACTGCGATTGCGTATCGGAAAGAAGCAGAAATTGTCGTGTTTTAAAATGTGTACCTCCACATTATTGATATATGAGGAAGAGGCTGAAAGCAGACAGAAAAGAAGCGACCCAGCTGGGATTCCATCCCACAACCTTGGTTTCCAGCCACATGTTGTACCGTTGGAGCACAACACTGATGGAAATAAGATCCCACTTTCTGCATTGTCAAGGCACTGCAGCTATGTAGAGTTAAGATGGCTGTTTGAATCATGATGAATTAAAATTAAGCTGTGGAAACAATGCCATTATCTACCAGACAATTTACGTGAAATATTTACAAATTAGCCAACAAATGATCCTTGTTAATGTTACCTACTGGTCAAAATCAACTAAAATCCCTACAGCAGTTCCTGAGATCAGCCTGCATACACAGATTGTGAGAAAGCCACTTACTTACTTACATACATGTATGTTACAGTGATCTACGTTGTCTGTCTTTCCAGGCTTTGTAGGTGAATATGTGGTAGTTTTTGTAGATATAGAATATATTTCCCCCATTGGAAGTACACACAATAGCAACATTTTTGACTGCTGTGCATTACCTTCCTTTGATGTTGAAACGATGAAATAAGTTTCCTGCTCCCATGCTTTCACTTCCTTTAAAGATACAAACAAAAAGATAGATAAGAACTGCACCATGTAATACTTAAAAAATACGTCATAGGCAGCTCTTTCATAATGCCCTCATCTTAAGTTACAAACAATAAAAGAATTCTGCAGTTCCTATTCATAGCTGCTCTCAGAAGGTGGGTACTGTCAAACAACTGCAGAAGTGCTACTTATTGCTTTCGTCAAGGTATACAAAAATTCTAAGTATTTTCATGTTTAGATGCCATGTACAGTAATGCTCGCCCTACCACTTACGTATATAACAGAACATAATCAGCGTGTTGATGCGATATCCTTCCTTCAGTTGGAAATGGAAATAGTCTACAATATTCATAAATAGCTACCTTGCTTTACCTCCTTTCGTAGTTGTAAGTTAAATATGAATTTCGTGAAGAAACTATGTATTGCCCCAGTGGATGTGGAAGTTGTAATACTTCGATATATGTAGTACTTAATGTTGAAATAGTTACACTAATTTCCTCAAGATTTTGTATTTTGCTTCTGAAGACTGGAGGCAATGAAATTGAAAGTTTTATGCAGCAATCATGTTTGCTTCTGTTCAAACCGGCAACTATAATACAAGCTTAAAGATTATGTATATTGCATATTAGTACCGTTGAAAATGGATGCAGTAATACTTCTTCCATATGTAGCTATTTTTACAATATCTCTTCCAACGTACTAAATTGCAGTGTTGCACCATATATTTCTTTCCAGTTGAATTGGGAATGATATGCATTTATGCAGAACTCACCTCTTGTATGTTATTAGTAAGAATTGCAAAAATTAAAAAGTATGTGTACTGAAAGTAGGAAGGGTAATTATATTTCCATGCAGCAGTCATCCTGTCCTGCCCTCAAAACTGCAACTCCAAGTAGCTTCAAGGATATCCCTTGTAATTCTTCCCTTCACATGCAAACAGTAATGCAAAACTTTTCTTGACATTGTGTGTATTAAATCATTATAGTAATAAGTTTATGTAGTTAAAATTTATATACCTCTTTTGGAGGAAAGTGTGAAGATATGAGTCACCACCTTCTGGAAGAATAAGATGATGTATTTACACAGATCTTGTCTTTCATCCTTGTCAAGTTGAAACTATGATATAAAGTTGAGTAAGTTACAGTAATAACTGGTATGCTGTATTAAGTTCAAATGAAGCATTCGTCTTGGCCTTCCTCTGGAGAATGAAATTACATTATTTTGGGAAGATTTGATGTATGACCCTGTTTTAGAAGTTAATGATACAGTTACTGTGCTTATCTGGCTGTTGGAATTGTTTCTCATGGTTTCCACTGTAGGTGGAAGTGAGGAAGATTTATTTACATGTGTTTCATTTCTTTCCTCACTTCAAGGAGTACACTGAAGACATCAGGTTCCACCTTTTATGAGTGGATGTGTTACAGATCCTTCCATGGGGCTGTAATAATAACTTTCATGTGAAGTGGAAAATGTGATACAAATTTTGTGAGCTCTTCTGTGACACCAGCAAACAGTAATACAGAAAATCAAATAATTGACACACTGATACACTCTTGACATACTGCCTTACAAATGTGAAGCTGCAACAAGTCACTATCTGTAGGTGCTTTATTATTTATTAAGGTACCATCATTTTTAGTTATGTTGATTTCTTGTGGGTGTTGAAACACCACAAGGAATCATTCGGTACACCTAATAACCTTTGTGGTAAGTATGGTAAAGCTGCTTCTGTTAAACTGCTTTTTGTGGCTTCCTACTGCAGGTAGAAGCTGTAATCGTGTTCTTATGTACCTCTCATGTGCTGTGGGTCTAAATAATAATTAAAAATTTCTGAAGCTGCTATATACTGCATTCCACTGAAAGTTGGTGACTCTTTTCACACAGCTGTCATGATTTAATTCCCGATCCCATGTGTAACTGCAGTATAAGCTTCATGAAGATACTACATATTCTACAATATTTTATCAGAGGTAAAAACTACTTTACAAAAATTCTGATTAAAAAATATATTTCACAGTAATTTACATTGTTTACCTACTTAATATATATTGAACATTAAAACTGTAAGAACACTTCAATGTGTGTGCCCCTCTCAGCTCCACCATTGATAATGGTGTCAAGAAAGGACTCTTTCATCAGTGGGGAGAGCACCTATGATAAGGTGGAGTCTGTTTGCTGTGAACAGTAGTTTGGTGCATTAGCGTTCCTCTGTACTGCGATGTGTAATAAAGTTTTATGTACACTTGATGCCTCAGTTACTCGGCTAAAAGTATTCCTTCCTGGATCCACCACATCTCTGTAGCCAAAGTTTTATTTTTTAAGATATGTTTATTGCTTTCTATTACCAGTGGAAATGATATGATGCAGCTGCAGTAGCAGTCATACTTTCCGAGCCCCCCTTCCAATTGGAAACCATAACATGCGAACATTCCATAGCTGCCTACTATTTTATGACAAATTGGTAAATTTTTTACGAAGTTGACTTGCTATCTCTTTATTGCAGACTAAACTGTAATTTGAATATTGTTTTCTTTCTAAATACATTTTGAAATTGATAATGCAATATAAATTTAGCGAACGGATTGTGTATGGTCACCTGCAAGGGACCAGTAGTATGGTAATCGTGTATGGATGGCAAATCCAGTGTAGCTTTGTTCTTCTGGAAGTGGAAATTTTAGTATTTTTTTGTCTCATTAGGTGACAACTAGTAGCATTTTTTGTGACAATGTTAATGCTGTGTACATGGAGTTGTACCATTGCCATTTAGGGTTTATTGCGTAGAGATTGTGAACCAGTTTTGTATTGCTCCCAGTGGGGTGGAAGGCCATGATTTTTCTGTAGCCTTCACACATGGCTTCCCTATTGTAATAAGGTTATTAGAAATTTTGTGATTGCTGGTAATTTAATTGTATCTGAAGTGGAAATGACATGCCCATCACCTAATACTTTCTCCTCTGCAGATTGAAATTATAATGAAACTTTTGTGAAGGTGTTTTCATAAGTGTTAACATTTTTCATATTGAAACAATTTTAATGTTGTGTATTCTCAGTGTATTGCCTGCAATTGAAGATAAATCTGAACACTACTTTATGTAGAAAACAATTATCCTTCCTCCTTTATAGCGAAGACTCTAATATTAGCTCTACAAAACAGTTCTATAAAGCCTCCTGTGACATTGGAGACTTTAGTGTTATTCCTATGTGGGTGTTCATCTTGGCCTTCATCAAAAGAACAATGTATTGAATGTTTCATGTACTGTCTGTCATTGGACTTACAAATATGATAGTAGTCCAATGTGCTTTGTTGTACTTAGGTTCAAATTGTTTTTGTTCCTACATTAAGATTATTAGGTTCTTGAAGGTTGACACTTATATGATATCTAATTGCAAACAGTTGCATTAAATGTATTTATTTTGATGAGTAAATTGTTCTGATCAGTCATGTGTCTTCTATGACCAAGAAAAATTTAAGATTCAGAGCTAATACAATTTTAATTAAGGTATCAAGTCTCCTCTATTAGAGGAGATGGATATGATGGTCAAATTTTAATATCACTTGTTACTTCAGGTAAAAAAAGGCAACTTCATGAAGATATACATTAGCACTATTACGATGATGATGATGATGATGATGATGATGATGATGATGATGATGATGATGAACAGAGCGTGAGTGTGCTATGCTTGTCATCTGTTGGTAAGTGCCAAATAATTATTACTGCTTTGTGACAAACTATTGACTTATTACTGAGATTTTATGTTTGCAAAACTGCTTAATATTCATATCTGTGGAGATAGAAATGATAACAAAATTTTAACACAACTGTCACACCCATGGTAGATATTTCATTGTTCTGCCAAAGTTGCTGTGAGAAGGTGTTCTGGTGTTCTCAAGCAGCTGCCATGCTTTGGCTCTCCTTACATCTAAAAATGTCAAATGTATTAGCTGTACTTCTTTCTTTGTAGGTAAATGCAAAATATATTCCTGTAATGTTTGACAATGCTCTGATTTTTGTACTGTCATGTATTTTTGAAATTGTTTACTGAACTCAAAAAGTGGCTACTGTGTTATACTGTAATAGTAAACCGGCTAAATACCACTTGAATTAGGAAGTAGGTATTGCGAGAATTTCATACTCATTTCCCATGTTTTATTCCTTAGTTAAAAATGATAAATTTCCTGTGTAACTGCCATGCATCACCTACCATTTAGGTGAAACCCCTAATGTAAACTTTTGTAATGATACCATTAAGGTCATTTACATGGAACTGGTAGTAAATGTGTGGTAATAAATTTATTGTTATAAAAAATTTTATTATAATTCATTGACAGTGAAAAGAATGATTATGTGGTGCTGTAATGCTTTGCCTTCACCTTAGGTGTTAACTGTGATGAAACATTGGCAGAGCTATTAAGTTATCTGCCAAAGGAGATAGCATGTGGAGATGAATACTGTAACCTAACTGTTTATGTGCAGTTACTGGTGTGTTTTGTTTACTGACAAAGCTTAATTTCCTATTTCACTTTCTCCTTGGTGTGGAAATATAAGGAATAAATATGATCAGCTATGCTTGACAAGGGGGTGAGTAACATTGTTACTGACATACATGGTACCTCTCCAGAAGCAGAGAATCCTGTTTGGCCTGCTACATGAACATTGAGATGCTCTGGAGCTGCTATATATAGCCTCGCATTTAATGGTCATGCGTTAGCTAACCTTCCATATGTAAACTTAAACTGCAACAGACATTGCTTGCAGCCGCTGCTTTTTTTTTTTTTAGGTTGGTGTGGTAATGAAGCTAACAGTGTAAGGTCTTGACAACCTGTATTGTCTCTTGCAGGAAGAGAGAACTGCACAAAATATTGTGCAGCATTGGATGCTTCTGGTGGTACATATTGCAAACTTCTGACAAAAATTGTTTTGGGATAGCTTACATTGCCTTCATTGGATGTAAAACTATGTATGACTGTTTCAGTATGAGTTAAGTTTCGCCTTCCTTATACTGAATCCAGTAGAAGGAAAAAGTTCGTGTCATTGCCTCACAATGAAGTATGAAACGGTACTGCTTTTGTCACCCTTTCTCAATTTAGGTAGAAACTGTAATGTGAATTGTATTTAGGTGTTACTGGCTAGCTGAGAAGTGTAATAAATAGTGTAGTATATTCTTATGCAGTTCTCATGTTTTAATGTGTTGTTGAAATTATAAAAAATATTCCTTCAAATGCCCTGCTCTCACTCCATCCAGTTTGAAAACTGCAATAATGAGAAGCTTACATAGGAGTAATGTTTTTATATATTGACTTGCTTTTTCCTTCGGTCAGTGGAAGCTAACAAACTCTGTGTGTGTGAAGTACATTGTTTTCCACTGGACATGAAAATGGCAATTTGGTACAGCTTTATCTACACTTAAAACTTGAAGTGGAAAATGCAGTGCGATTTATTTATGTACTGTTTAAAACTTTCAGGAGAAAGAAGGTAAAATATATAACATCCACTCTGTTCATTCATGATTGCCTCAATCTCTAGATTCACACTCACATTCATTCCCTGAAAAAGTTAGGCATACATTTGTATTGAGAACTTCAATAATAAGCGGCTGTCATTTTGTACATTGTTGGGTACAGACTGTTACTAATCATATGTAATGATATTTGCCTCACTCTTGAAGGTGAACAACTCTCCATGGAAGATGGAAATGATTATCTCCAGCTGTAATTCTTTTTTTCTCCTTAGGTGGAAATTGTAATATATCTTAAGATACTGGCAACATCAATTTTTGAGACTGCTGTACTGTAACTCCACACCATTGTAAAAGGCTAAGATAAAAATTGTGCCACTAAAATGGATTTACACACTCCAAAGAGGGTTGTGTCCCATGATTGTGCAGCTAAGTGTCTACATCTCAAGACAATGAAGGTAATAACATATTGTTACATTTAGCTTTCACATGGATGTGTAAATCTGTGTCGTACAGATGTGTTACTACTGTACTTATTAAATTATGTACTGTTTCCGCTGGAGGTAGAAGCTGCAACAACAGTTGCTGTGTATAACTTCCCACTGCCTACACTGACATCGCATTTGGAAGTAGGAATGTAATTTTATGTAGTGTTATGATCTACCTCTTCCTCAGGAAAAATCATTAAAATTTCCCTGGAAAACTAAAATATAAACATGTCAAAAAGTAAAATTTCATGAAGGTACTTTCCATTGCTTGTGATTCATGGTGGAAATGGTACCTTTCTATTCCCTGACATGCTTTCCTTAAGTGTGAAGACTGAAATGAATTTTCTGCAAATGTTAAATAGTGATTCAAAGTGAATTAGGAATAGTGAAAACTTTCACGTATGTGTCTGTCAAGTCTCTTCGGGTGCAAATTCACACATGCTTATTGTGAACATATGACTTCTCCCTGTTGGTTGTGAATATCCTAAGCCGGTGCCAAATATACCTTTACCTTAAAGAGAAATAAACATAAATTTCTTTTAGATGCAGGTGGTACTAATTAATTACTATTGCAAGTGGAATTGACAGTGTTGTCATCTTTAACTTCCTTCTTAGCTTTAAATTCTAATACAGATAACATTTAAGTGCTAAGTTTCCATCCATATGTGATATTGGTAAAGACGTTTGTATGCAAATCTTATACATTGTCTGAAGGTAGATACTTACTATAGATCTGTTTTATTACAACTCTATTTGAAGGTGTAAATTGTGTCAAAATTGTGTGTAGCGTAACACCTAGCTGCCATGTTTTGCTTTCCCTCAACGTGAAATTAACATAGTATGTACAACTGTCAATTAATGCTGTCATGGATTTTTCATGGTTTGTTTAAGGTTTTGTCTTGCGTTGTTTAACTGTAAAACAGTTTGAGAGAGAGATCCGTCCTGAGCTTCTATGCACTCTGTACTTGCACACATACACCAGGAGTCAATAACTCCATTAGTATTTTGAAAGTGTTTCTAATGTGCCACATGGCACAGAATGCTTCATGCAGCAATTTCTTGTAAGCTAACTACATTACTATGGCTTGTACATAACATAAGAAGCAGTTTTTTTGTAGTCGTCTTTGTCCTTCACGTGAGATCACAATTAGTGTGTGCTACAAAGCAAGGAGACAAAAAGGAGGAGAGCACTTTGCAATTGTTGTCCCAAAAGCAACCAGCAGCAAAAACACAAAGCAGATGGAATTGGGTAAGTTTTAAACAAAGATAATGTGGGAATGTGGTACTGTGGTCTGTTTGGCATTATGAATTGGATCTTACCCAAAAGAACTGATGAAATGTTTTTACATTGTAGTGTTTGTTAAACTAATTGACAAAAAAGATGAAATGGAAGTGTAAAGCAATATGCTGCACAAATGGTCAGCACATTCTGGTGAGTAAGTACTGCATGCTGCCACCAACTCAAAAGTGAAAGGGCTGAAAAACCTGAAAAGCATATACAGTACTGTTAATATTACTATCTAGGTGTTAGGCTTTAAATTTCTATGTTATTGGATAGTACAGTAAATTGTGATTACATGACTACATTACCTCCCACAGAAGATGGAAACAGATCGCCTATTATACGACTTCCACCATTTACTGCCTGTGTTGCGAATTATGAAACTATTTATTTGGAAAATTTCCATATTGTCATGCAGTGAAGGTGAAACCAGAAACCACATTTACATAAATTATACATGTATGCCACCATTGTAAAATCCTGATGGCAATATTAATTTTGAAAGACTCAGTATGTGTCTTACGGTGCAGATTCATTCTGCATGCATTTTTATGCTGCTGCTCATGTAGGTGGTGTGAATGTTTGTATACAGCTCCTATTCTTAGTCTTACTGTCATGCTGTAGAGTGTAATGAATATTTTGCGTGCGTTAGCATCCTTATATGAAAATTGTAATGATCTTCCTTCTATCTAAATGTACATCAATACTTAACAAACCACTGTGAAGTCTATGGCAGTGTGTTCATCGTATTATACCATGTTAATCTCTTCCCATACCAGTAATGTATAATGTATGAAAATTATTGCTCAAATGACTGTGTGGGCTGCAATTACTTCAATCGTATCTTTGCAGCCTGTACAACAGTGACACCTAGGGTACTGAAATCTCTGTTCACTTAATACTGTTTCTTCAAATTTTGTAAATCAGCCTTCTTGGGATATTTGATGTGAACTTACACTTAGTTCCTGCTAGTCCACAGTTTTCAGCACCTCTGTGATGTACTTGTTGAACAAGCTGGTGAACATCGGCACTCCTGTCCATGTTCATTCTGTTTAGTATGGGCACAATACTCATGTACAACATTCGAGGATGGATTGCAAGTGTTTTGCAAGGACTGTTTTTAAAGTGACTGCATTTGCCCAGATTTCTAGCAATGAATGGGTGTGCCATCTGCTTAAACTGAGACTGTGGTTCCGAATGTGACACAGTATAACCATAGCAATTTATTTTTCTGTGATATTTGAAGTGCCTAATTTTTCATTTATGTACATTTATACAAAGCTCCCTTATATGGAGCTTGTAAGCAAATTTTATGAAGGTGCTTTGTAATATCTGCAGATGACAGTAAGGTAAAAAAAATTACCTTGCCATTGACAGGTATTAACATGGAGACAAATTTAAACAATTGTAGAGTTGCTAAAATTACCTCTGCATAGAGGCCAGTTAGTTACAAAGATAAAAACACTTACTTCTGCTATGTTTTGATTTCACTTTGCTCGGGAAAGTAGAAAAGCTCTGATATGCCATGTGTAATTTGCCTGTGATGGTAAGTACTGAGAAAATGTTTCTATTAAACAGCTATACTGTTACAGTTGGGATAAACTATTAGGGTGGTTCCTTGTACCTATGAAGTTAATCTTCCATTTGAGATGTAAATGCCTGTCCTTAATTTATGGTGCCTTTTCTACTACCTCGCACTGAAGGTTGAAGTGATATTGTAATTTCTTTATGTACTTAGTGTGCTTAAGCTCATGCTTCCAATAAAAATGCTGTATGAATCTTGAAAATTTTCTCTATATAGCATACTTTTGGTGTTGATTATATTTTCTAATATTTACATTGTGAAACTCTACTACAGGATAGATTTGTGCAGCTGATAGTGTATGCCCACACCCCCTTCCCATTCGAAGTGGAGATGCTTTTATACAGCCCTCATACCTGCATTGCTCTTGAATAAGTGTTTGTAATTCATGTCACTACACTTTAATGTTCCCACTCAGTTTCTCTTCATGCGGAAACTGTTATGAATTTGAGATGCTGGTTACCTGCCTCTGGAATTGCACATAATGTGTTATTGAAATATTTTTATATAGGGTGAAAACAGCACAAATTGTCCAAAAATGGCTGTGTATGTTACGGCACCTGTCAGTCTCCACCACAAGTTGCATTTCATTACGTATGTAACGTGAAAATTTGTTGCCCCCTTTGGCATGTAAAACATGACATGGATTTAGGGGAAGCAAAAATACGTAAAATTCATGTAGATGTTCTTTAATGTTTCCTATTATATTGGAAACAGTAATTACTCTCTTGTAGTTGTAATGCAGTGTATGTACATGTATACAGAAATATGTGAAATGAATGTTACAGTTTGTCTCCCATGAGATATGAAAATGATACTGCTTTCTGTATCTCCCAAATCAAGCTTCTTTATATGGAAACTGTAATGTAAATCGTATGTTTGTGGTATTTGTTGTCCTATTATGACTTAAACTACAGCGAATCTCACATGAAATATGTGCATTGCTAAGCTTCTACAGTGTGAATGTAATTCATATGTTACAAAGATTGCATACGTTGCATTTAGTTAAAAGTTAAAATGGTAACATTTCCATGTGACAGCTGAGATTTCCCTCTCCTTAGATGTACAATGGAAATATTCTTCAAACGCCCATGCTTTGGTGCCTTCATCTGTAGTTAGAAATGGTAAACTTGTAGCTCACATGTTCCCTTCCTGTGAAAAATGGACATTTGTATAAAAGTAGAAAACCTCTATTTACACCTCCCTCAGAAAAGATAAAAATGTTAATTAAATGTAAAAGTATATGGCATGTAATGCTTTCCATGTATGTAAAAATAAGTCAAAATGGTTTTCATGCTTCACCTGCCTCTTTGGATGTAAAAAGAAAATGTAGTGAACTACATGTGTATTGGTGTGTATTATCTCCCTCATGAAATCGAAATAGTTTGTCCCTCTGATGGTAAGTACTGTAACACGGTTTTTGCTACTCTGCTGTATTTGGTCTTAATTTCCAGGTGTAAATCACATATCTTGATGCAGATAGCATGATTTGTGTCCCTCTTCAGCCAGAACTGTTATAGAAATTGATATGGCGCACTGCATTGCATTGTTATCAGGTGAAATGATGAGATTGTAATTTTGGAGCAGTATGTGAAAGTGGTGCTGCTCTGCTGTGTAGTTCTAATTAATCACTTCTCTTGAGACAAAACTGCCACTCATTGCTTGCAATTCAAGAAGGAAATTGTGTAAGTAATTAAGGCTGTAATGGAAAGTTCCTGAAATTATAATATATTCATGACATTCAGAGGTGTATGTAGGAATAGTATTTTGTGTTGCTACCATACTTGCCACCCCTGTCAAGATGCAATTTGTGAACTTGAGCTTTTGTAGAAGCTGTATATTGCACCTCACCCCTTGCCCTTTGGAATGTTAGTATTGTTTGTAAAAAAAACTGTCACTCTCACCTTCGGTACATAACTGATCGAAATTTTGTTATCCAACATGAAGCCCCCCTCTCCGCAATTGAAGTGTGTAATAAAATATGTACTTAATTGGTATGCCTATTCTACTTTTGATATGGAAACATTTGCAAGATACTTCATTGCCTATCTCTAGTCTACTTAATGATAAATACTGTAATATGGTCTATGCTTGCATTTTTCTTACTTGCCTTTCTCCCAGTCTGAAGGTTTTTACAATGTAACTCGTGGAACACTGTGTTAAAAATTAGATAACACAGAATTCATCAACCGACCACAGCAGAACAGCCTGGATAATTATAATGGACATAATTAGATAACTGTTCATTATTATTTCATTATAGTTCACCCAAACCTTTGAATGAACAGTGTTTCACTCCAGAATGTATTTGTTGGTAGGTTTAGAGTAACCAGATAATTTCAGATGTTGTACACAACAGACCACAAGTAGGTGTTGATTTTTTTGAACTTAAGTTTAATTTTCAGGTGGGAACTGCAGTACAAAATTTAAAAAGTTGCTGCAGTACAACATAGTTCTGCATTGCTGTCCCTAAGAGTTTGAAACACTAATGAAAGAAAGAACATTTCCTCTTCAGGAGTAAAGTGAAGGTGGAAAAATAATTATTTTTTGTGTAGTTGACATGCATTTACTCAGTTTTGAACTGTAATCTTTAAAACAATTCGTTAAAAGACCCGTGAACTGCATGCTTCCAGAGCTTGAAGGAAGAGAGAGAACTTCAGTGGTGTCGGCATTCTCTCTAGATAATGAAGAGACATATACTTATGCCACTGCTGTATGTTTACTTGTACTAGAGATGAAAATCAAATTAAGAGATGAGTACACTTCCTCATTCTGAGAATTGGAGTTTCACGGAATGCATTGTTACATCTACATGCGGAATGGACTATCACGGTGAGTTCAGTTGTTGTAATTATAATTATTATTATTTATTATTACTATGTTGTATACTATTTTTTGTTGCTGGTAAAGCAAAATATTTTACTGAATGTAAAATGTTAATTTAAAACAAAATTAAAACATTTTTTATTAGCCTCTATTTGAGAAGCCAATTACTAACAGTTTGCTTTATAGTTAGATGACAATCATTCTCAGTCTTCAAAGAAGCAATCTCCCATATATAAAATGGCTTCAAACATCAGACAGCTTTACAAGTGAGTAAACAAGATAAATATTTGATCAGTGTAAAAGTGAGAAACTATGACAAAGTGTGAAATTCTGCTTAAAGTTTCTCGGAAGTTGCTAAGCGGTCATGTACCCAAATACTGGATGAAATATTGGATGAATGAGTGTGCACAATGTCTGTCACATGATGTACTCACATTTCCTAACTGTAACATTTGTATTTCCTGAATTTTTAACATGAGATCATACCTTTTACATGTACAGCACTTCAAATTTTTCAGTTACCAGTAACCATGCAAAATATTGAAATACAAATTTTTGTTGGCCCTGAAAGATGTTAGGTATGCTGTGTGCAAGTGGTAATAGGTTCTGTGATAGTAATTTAGATTATGTAAAAAGTAATTTTGTGATTTATTCCAGCACAAGTCAAGCAGAAGACTGGTCAAGTATTTCTTCTAATTCCTTATATGTAGTGGTACTGCAAGTGAACTTCAGGTTTGAAAACTTTAGTTTCTAGTCACTGCTTTTGACGTGTTGGTGTTTTTTTTTTTTTTTTTTCATTAACTATGTTTGTTGTGTACAGTGATGGGTGTGTCTAACTGTTCCGGATTTTATTTGGGAAAATAAATAACATAACTTTCCAAAGATGAAGAACAGTACTGTGCAGAGGTGATCAATTTATTCTGTAAAAATTAATTTCCAAATTTGTGATGTTAAGAGTTACAGTTGTCCATGAATAATGTATTGCTGCTTCAGAAATTCCACTATTTGCTGGTGTCAGTAAGTGGGATGAAATATTACTTTCTGTTCTGCTCCGCAATAGTTAATGCAAAGTTGTTAATCGATACACAATATAAAAGTTCCACTGGTTTTGAATTAGCAGTAAGAGATATCAGCAGTCGAGCACTTCTGAGTCAATGAAGGTTAAAGTATCTTACTATGCCATCTTATTTTGAGTTTCTGACGGAAAATTTTCGATACTTAACAAGACACCAGTAAATTAAATGATGCGGGTGTATTGACTGGGATGGTAACACTTGCAGAAAATTTTAACTACAGCTAAAACTGATGAAAAAATTTCATGTGTTAATTAAATGTCAATATTATAAATTATCAATAATTCTTAACATGGCAGCTTTGGAATTATAAAGATTGATTTTGAACTGTCAGTTTATTATTGATTCTTGCAGACAGGTTACAGTTGAATAACATACTTCTGACCAATGGCTGGCTGAGATGACAGCATTCATAAAATAAGTTAAACTCGGTAATAACTGAAGGTCCTTTAACTAGTCCCAAAATCTAGCTGCTATGAATGAAGAACCGAGTCTACTAGTACTACTACTACTACTACTACTACTACTGATTGATTTACTATGAAGAATGTTGTACTTAGTCAACCAGCTACGTCCATCTCTGCCCCCATACTCCCTTCCGTTATTTCAGATTCAATAATGGGGCGCATACCAGGCTGACGCACGGTTTTCTTTTGCGTGATGAGCCACCCCCACTATTTGGTTGTGGAGCCTTCCAGTCAGTAGCCCACATTTTGGTTGAATGCCCCCTTCTTTTGGCTCTGTGTGCTAAGTACAGACTCCCCCACACTTTACCTTTGATGTTGGCTGACAATTCCTGGATGGTCTCTCTGGTTCTCAGTTTTCTCCGGGAAAGTGGTTTTTATTCTCAGTTTTAAGGTTTTTAATCTCTCTCTGGTGTTTGGGGAGGGCGGTGAGTGTTTGGGTGTCTCCCACGGTAAGCCATGGTGGGAGATTCCCGATTCACCTCCCTGACAGATCCTCTTTCCTTCCCCTTTTACTTGGTTTTTACCTTTTTTTTTTTTTTTTTTTTTTTTTTTTTTTTTTTTTTTTTTTTTTTTTTAAGGATTGGTTAGTCCCCTTTTCCGATACGTATTCCTACATTTTAGCTGTTGCACCTTTTAAGTCACAGGTGGTCTTGCCTATGCTGCTTCAGCATAGTGTTGGGTTCGTTCTCTTGCCGACTTCCCTCATGTCATTTTTTACCAATGACAACATGACTGCCCTTTTACGGTTTTACCTTTTCCGTTTTATTGTTCTGACTATTCTGAGATGTCCCATTAGCGGAATGGAGCATATTTGAAGCAAGGGACTGATGACCTTGCTGTTTGGTCCCTTAAACCTCAAACAACCAACCAATAATGGGGCCCCACTTGGCATAGTCCAGAGAAATGGTATGCAGGGGCCAAATAGCAAAAAGTTTTGTGAAAGTGTTTTGACAAGTTACATATATTTTCTGGAGCTTTGAACCCAAATTTTTAAAGTCTTAGTTCTGTTCCTTGGGTCCTCTTGACAATAGGCTTACTTCACCGTCCCCATGACTGCCTTAAGGGTGGCTGCTCCTGTAAGTTTAATACCCCTAACCCTTAGTGCCCTTGCCCACACCTCTCAGGGTTCAAATAGTTACTCCACTCGACCTTTGTGTGTTTCTTCTTTCTCACCTGGACAATGGTTTGAAGTTGACAGCTCATGTGTCCTTTCCACACTGCTCCTCTTGCACCCCATGCACCATGGGGTAGGTTATCTCTTTGGCCACAGGTGCCTTCTGCACTAGCCCTGTACCATGTCTTATGTTTCATGAACTGGGATTCTTCCCCCCCCCCCCCCCCCCCCACACACACACACACACACACACACACACACACACACACACACACACACACACACACACACACACACACACACACACACACACACACACACCTACCTGTAATACTTCTGCACCAACTAAACAAACTACAAACCAGTGACGATGTGAGCAGCTCTTCGATAAGAAATTTTTCGTCTGTCTGTTCAGAACTGAACTGGATGCAAATAGCTTTGCATGACTACAGAATTTATCCTCCAGGAAACATCACTAAACTAGTTAAATACCTTGTTCTAGCAACCATTTGGAATATGGTGCAACCAGCTGCAGTGTGACAAACATGCTGAAATGAACAATGCTTATTGTGTGGATTGTGAGATCATACTTCCATCATTCATAAACCTTGCTCATGGAGCTCCAATGAAGTGTGCAATCTTGAACAGTGCCACTACAACTAATAGTGCCAGAGTTCAGAGTTGAAAGGACTAGACTTTGAAAGCTGAGTTATAAGCTAAGCCACAACTTCCAAAACAATTCACAATCGAGAACTGTTTACCTAATAGGGTAAGGTGGGAAGTGCATGTTCGGCTGCTACCCAGGTAATGGATAATGTATGGGTACACAGAACTATTTTTAGACTAGAGTACTCAGTTAAAAGTATTACTGTACCGCACAGATAAAACCAGTGACAAAGGCAGTGATGAACTACCAATGGATTTGTAACAAACTCACAACTTCAAGAGCTTCTAACAATCAATGCATCTCATGTATTAGATACGAGAAGTTGGCTAGATGATACAGCAATAGTGGTAGACTCGGAAGGAACTAAATAAAATACTTCAGGTCTCAAAATCAAAACTAGAAATAAATACCAAGAAGGCAAGTCTTGGCTATAGACATTGTGGTGGCAAGACTGGCATAAAAATAGGTACAGAGCAACTTCAGGCAGTAACAATTTCAATATTTTGGTGGCACTGGAGGAAAAAATGTCACAAGGAAATTAAGAGAAGGCTAACACTGGCCAAGAGTTCCTTATGAAATAAGAACCTATTTCTGTTGAACAAGTGTTTGAGTTTCCTCACTAAGAATATATTTGATAAGACACTTGTGTAGTGTTTCCTGATGTACAGATGTCAAACGTTGACAGCAGTCAAAAAAGCAAAAGAGCTCATCATGAAGCTGTGCAAATATTGTTCTGGAGGAGAATGAAAAGAACTAGCTGACAAATGGGGAGAAGCAAAACTAAAAAGTTGGAGGGCAATCCAAAGCAAAACTTGGATATTAAATTGGATACGGCATTCTGATACAAAACTTTTGAAATTCTGTATCTTAGGGAAGGAAACAAGGGGACAACTGACAACACCTTATTTAAAAAATTTGATAAGTTGGATGGGATATCCTTCATGCATAAAAATGAAGATGACTGTTAAAGAGTGATAGCTGTGGCTGCAAAGACAAGACTTGGCCTTTTGGAGAAGGAGGAGGAGGAAGTGCCAGCAAAGATTTTTGGAGTACATCTAAATTGGAACAATGAGAAATAGTTTATTTGTTGAAGTAAAAATAAATTATCGTAAATGAAATGGCTCCACATGAGATAGTAAATGAATTTTTGAATAGAGGTTTTTTGGCGAGGCAAATGCTGAAAGTTTCCTTGTTGTGTCATTGTAACAGAAATTGAGTTGCACACAAGTAATAAAATTCACATGTTAATGACATTGCAAACATTATCAGTAACAACCTTAATCTCATGGTAGCTCATACAGTTAGCCATAATGGACTCCTTGTAAGACGCTAGATACAGTTAGGCAGATTTTGCTTAGCTTTCAAAGTGGTGTGAAAACAATTTGCTTCAAATGTTAAATATAAAATTGACTTGAGAAATCTGAAACTTAAAATTTTGAGAACAGAATCAGTGAGTTGCAGTTTGAATAAGGTGTACCTAAAGCCTATGGCAAAATGATTCATTGGTGGGATACAGGGAAAATAGATAACATAGTAGATAGTTGTGTTTTCCAACAAAAAGAAAATAATGCACAAGTATATATAAACATGAAGCAATACTTAACATACGTAAAGGGCAGTGTGAATAGTCACAACTTTGGTGTATGGGAGAGAATGATGGAGACAGAAAACCAGAAAAGGTAGTTATCTATGCATCATACTTAGATCAACTGCAAAAGCAAGATTAAACTAATTAACAGTGTGTGGAGAGGCATTTAAGCAAATTATTTTTTCTACCCATTTTTGAGAAATACTTTACTATAAACTCTGGTATTTGTATTTCATTAATCTTAAAACATGTTGTTGTTGGGGGTCTTTCATCCAGAGACTAGTTGGATGCAGCTGTCCACTCTTCTATATCCTGTGTGCAAGCTTCTCCATCTCTCAGTAATTGCTGCAACTAAAATCCTTTGGCATCTGCTTAGTGTATTCACCTCTTGGTCTCCCTCTTTTTCCCCTCCATGCTTCCCCTCCATGCTTCCCTTCAGTACTGAATTGTTGAATCCTTGATGCCTCAGAATGTCCTATGAACCGATCCCTTCTTCTAGCGAAGTAGTGCCACAAATTACTCTCTCCCCCCTCCCCCCCTCCTCCAATTTCATTCAATGCCTCCTCATTAGTTATGTGATCTACCCATCTAATGTTCAGCATTGTTCTGTAACACCACATTACAAAAGCTTCTATTCCGTTATTGTCTAAACTATTCATCATCCACGTTTCACTTCCATACACGGCTACACTCTATACAAATACTTTGAGAAATGACTTCATGACACTTAAATCTATACTTGATGTTAACAAATTTCTCTTGTTCAGAAATGCTTTTTTTTGCCATTGCCAGTCTGTTTTATATCCTTCCTACTTTAACAATCATCTGTTATTTTGCTCCCCAAATAGCAAAACTCATCTGATACTAAGTGTTCCATATCCTAATGTAATTCCCTCAGCATCACTTGATTTAATGCCACTATATTCCATTACCCTAGTTCTGCATTTGTTGTTCATTTTATATCCTCCTCTAGACATTGTCCATTCTGTACAACTGCTCTTACAGGTCCTTTGCTGTGTGGCAGAATTAAAATGTCATTGGCAAACCTCAGTTTTTATTTCTTCTCAGGATTTTAATTCCTATTCCTTTTGGTGTTGGTGTTGGTGTTGTTGTTGTTGTTGTTGTTGTTGTTAGCGTTTACTGGTGGCTCACTGTTGAGATTGAATAACACTGGGGATAGGTTAAACCTTACCCCACCCCCTTCCCAACCACTGCTTCCCTTTCATGCCATTTGACTATTACTTACGCCATCTGATTTCTGTACAAATTGTAAATAGCCTTTCGCTCTCCATATTTGACTCCTACAACCTTCGTAATTTGAAAGAGATCATTCCAGTCAACATTGTCACAAGCCTTCGCTAAGTCTACAAATGCTAGAAATGTAGGTTTGCCTTTCCTTGATCTACTTCCGAAGATCAGTTGTATGGTCAGTATTGCCTCATATCCGAACATTTCTACAGAATCCAAACTGATACTCCCTGAGGTCAGCTTCTACCAGTTTTTCTACCAGTTTTTCTATTTTTCTTTAATGAACTCTTGTTACAATACTAGAGAAGGAAAGTTGCTACTCATCATATAATGGAGATCCTGAGTTGCGATAGGCACAACAAAAAGATACACACAATTATAGCTTTCAGCCATTAAGGCCTGTGTCAGCAGTAGACACGCTCGTGTGTGCGCTCATGCTCATGCAATTGCAACTTGCACACATGTTTGCAGTCTCGGAACTGAAATGACACTGCAAGCATCAGGACCAGTGCATGATGGCAGTGGCAACTGGGTGGGGGTAAAGAGAAGGCTGGGGTGGGGGTAAGTAGGGATAGTTCGGTGGGAATGGCAGACAGTGAAGTGTTAAAGTTTAAACGGAGGGTAGGAGAGGTGGTGTGGAGGGGGTAAGTAGCAGAAATTAGAAATAAAAAGAAGAAATTAAGACTAGGTGTGGCAGTGAAATGATGGCTGTGTAGTGCTGGAATGAACACAGAGGGGGCCTGGTGGGTGAGGACAGTGACTAACGAAGGTTGAGGTGAGGAGGGTTATGGGTACGTAGGATGTATGGCAGAGACAGGTGGGAACTTTGACATTCTTGTTGAAGTCCGAGGGTAGTTTGCCTATCTCATACATCTTGCTCCCCAGGTGGTAGAGTTTTATCGGGAATGGCTCTCCCTAGGCTATCAGTAGTTCCAAATGGAATGTTGTCTACTCCTGGGGCCTTTTTTTGGCTTAGGTCCTTCAGTACTATGTCAAATTCTTCATGCAGTATCATATGGCCCATTTAATATTAAATTACGTTCTCTTCCATTTCTGTAATATTGCACTAAAGTACATTGGTCTTGTATAGACTCTCGGTATACTCCTTAAACGTTTCTGCTTTTGCTTCTTTGCTTAGGGCTGGTTCTCCATCTGAGTTATTGAAATTAATATGTCGTTCTTTTCTCTCCAAAGGTCTCCTTAATTTTCTTGTAGACACTATCTTACAACTATATATCTAAAAAGAAAGATGATGAAACTTATCAAACAAAAGCACTGGCAGGTCGATAGACACACAAACAAACACAAACATACACACAAAATTCTAGCTTTCGCAACCTATGGTTGCCTCGTCAGGAAAGAGGGAAGGAGAAGGAAAGACAAAAGGATATGGGTTTTAAGGGAGAGGGTAAGGAGTCATTCCAATCCCGGGAGCGGAAAGACTTACCTTAGGGGGAAAAAAGGACAGGTATACACTCGCGCGCGCACACACACACACACATATCCATCCACACATACACAGACACAAGCAGACATTTGTAAAGGCAAAGAGTTTGGGCAGAGATGTCAGTCGGGGCGGATGTACAGAGGCAGAGATGAAGTTGAAAGACAGGTGAGGTATGAGCGGCGGCAAATTGAAATTAGAAATTAGCGGAGATTGAGGCCTGGCGGATAGCGAGAAGAAAGGATATGCTGAAGGGCAAGTTCCCATCTCCGGAGTTCTGACAGGTTGGTGTTAGTGGGAAGTATCCAGATAACCCGGACGGTGTAACACTGTGCCAAGATGTGCTGGCCGTGCACCAAGGCATGTTTAGCCACAGGGTGATCCTCATTACCAACAAACACTGTCTGCCTGTGTCCATTCATGCGAATGGACAGTTTGTTGCTGGTCATTCCCACATAGAACGCTTCACAGTGTAGGCAGGTCAGTTGGTAAATCACGTGGGTGCTTTCACACGTGGCTCTGCCTTTGATCGTGTACACCTTCCGGGTTACAGGACTGGAATAGGTGGTGGTGAGAGGGTGCATGGGACAGGTTTTACACCGGGGGCGGTTACAGGGGTAGGAGCCAGAGGGTGGGGAAGGTGGTTTGGGGATTTCATACGGATGAACTAAGAGGTTGCGAAGGTTAGGTGGACGGCGGAAAGACACTCTTGGTGGAGTGGGGAGGATTTCATGAAGGATGGATCTCATTTCAGGGCAGGATTTGAGGAAGTCGTATCCCTGCTGGAGAGCCACATTCAGAATCTGATCCAGTCCCGGAAAGTATCCTGTCACAAGTGGGGCACTTTTGGGGTTCTTCTGTGGAAGGTTCCGGGTTTGAGGAGATGAGGATGTGGCTCTGGTTATTTGCTTCTGTACCAGGTCGGGAGGGTAGTTACGGGATGCAAAAGCTGTTTTCAGGTTGTTGGTGTAATGGTTCAAGGATTCCGGACTGGAGCAGATTCGTTTGCCACGAAGACCTAGGCTGTAGGGAAGGGACCGTTTGATGTGGAATGGGTGGCAGCTGTCATAATGGAGGTACTGTTGCTTGTTGGTGGGTTTAATGTGGACGGATGTGTGAAGCTGGCCATTGGACAGGTGGAGGTCAACGTCAAGGAAAGTGGCATGGGATTTGGAGTAGGACCAGGTGAATCTGATGAAACCAAAGGAGTTAAGGTTGGAGAGGAAATTCTGGAGTTCTTCTTCACTGTGAGTCCAGATCACGAAAATGTCATCAATAAATCTGTACCAAACTTCGGGTTGGCAGGCCTGGGTAACCAGGAAGGCTTCCTCTAAGCGACCCATGAATAGGTTGGCATACGAGGGGGCCATCCTGGTACCCATGGCTGTTCCCTTTAATTGTTGGTATGTCTGGCCTTCAAAAGTGAAGAAGTTGTGGGTCAGGATGAAGCTGGCTAAGGTAATGAGGAAAGAGGTTTTAGGTAGGGCGGCAGGTGATCGGCGTGAAAGGAAGTGCTCCATTGCAGCGAGGCCCTGGACATGCGGAATATTTGTGTATAAGGAAGTGGCATCAATGGTTACAAGGATGGTTTCCGGGGGTAACAGACTGGGTAGGGATTCCAGGCGTTTGAGAAAGTGGTTGGTGTCTTTGATGAAGGATGGGAGACTGCATGTAATGGGTTGAAGGTGTTGATCTACGTAGACAGAGATGCGTTCGGTGGGGGCTTGGTAACCAGCTACAATGGGACGGCCGGGATGATTGGGTTTGTGAATTTTGGGAAGAAGGTAGAAGGTAGGGGTGCGGGGTGTTGGTGGGGTCAGGAGGTTGATGGAGTCGGGTGAAAGGTTTTGTAGGGGGCCTAAGGTTCTGAGGATTCCTTGAAGCTCCGCCTGGACATCAGGAATGGGATTGCCTTGGCAAACTTTGTAAGTAGTGTTGTCTGAAAGCTGACGCAGTCCCTCAGCCACATACTCCCGACGATCAAGTACCACAGTTGTGGAACCCTTGTCCGCCGGAAGAATGACGATGGATCGGTCAGCCTTCAGATCACGGATAGCCTGGGCTTCAGCAGTGGTGATGTTGGGAGTAGGATTAAGGTTTTTTAAGAAGGATTGAGAGGCAAGGCTGGAAGTCAGAAATTCCTGGAAGGTTAGGAGAGGGTGACTTTGAGGAAGAGGAGGTGGGTCCCGCTGTGACGGAGGACGGAACTGTCTTTTCTGTCTACTATCTTACACCTACTTACTATCTTACACCTAGTGATATATGCCTCTACATTGTTACATTTATCTTCCAGACACCCCTGTTTATCTATTTTGTGCTTTGTATCAATCTCATTTTTGAGATGTTTGTATTCCTTTTTGCCTGCTTCACTTGCTGCATTTTTGTGTTTTCTACTTTCATCAATTAAATTCAGTATATCTTCTGTTACCCAAGGATTACTACTAGCCCTTGTCCTTTTACCTACTTGATCCCCTGCTGCCTTCACTTTCGTCTCTCAAAGCCACCCATTCTTTCTCCACTGTATTTTCTTCCCCCATACTTGGCAATTGTTTGCTAATGGTGTCTCTGAAACTGTCTACAATCTTTGTTTATTTCAGGTTACCCAGGTCCCATCTCCTTAAGTTCCTACCTTTTTAGTTTCTTCAGTTTTAATATACAGTTCATAATCAGTGAACTATGGTCAGGCAGCATCTGCCCCTGGAAAGTCTTTAAAATTTAATACCTGGTTCCTAAATCTGTCTTAGCATTATATAATGTACATTTCCCAGTGTCTCCTGGCCTCCACCATGTATACAGCTGTTGTCATGATTCCTAAACAAAGTGTAAGCTATGAGTAGGTTACACTCTTTGCAAAATTCTATCAGGTGGTTTCCTCTTTAATTTCTTATCCCCATTCCATATTCACCAACTACTTGTACTTCTCTTCCTTTTCCTACTATAGAATTCTAGTCCCCCATGACTATTAAATTTTTGTCTCCCCTAACTATATAGATATTTATTTATTTATTTATTTATTTATTTATTTATTTATTTTGTGTGGATGGATATGTGTGTTACCTGTCCTTCTTTCCCCCTAAGGTAAGTCTTTCCGCTCCTGGGATTGGAATGACTACTTACCCTCTCCCTTAAAACCCAAATCCTTTCCCTCTTTCCTGACGAAGCAACTCTCTCTCTCTCTGTGTGTGTGTGTGTGTGTGTGTGTGTGTGTGTGTGTGTGTGTGTGTGTGTGTGTGTGTGTAACCTCGTAGCCATCTGTGGAGGTAGTTGGTATATGAACTTGCACTAATGTGGTAGGTGTAGGCTTTGTGTCTATCTTTGTTGCTGCAATGATGGGTTAACTATTATGTTCATAGTATGTTACTTGTCCCTATTTTTTTTATTGATTGTTAAACCTACTCCTGTATTACCTTAATTTCATTTTATATTTATAAACTGAGTACGTGCCATCATCGTTTAACCATACAGTAGAGCTGCATGCCCTATGGGAAAGTTACAGCTGTGGTTTACCCCTACATTCAACCAGTTACAGTACCAGCATAGGAAGGCCATATAGGTTGTTAAATGACCATATCAATCACTGGGACAGTTGCCCTTGCAATTATTGAAAAGGCTGCTGCCCCTATTCCAGAACTGTATGTTCATTTGGCTTGGCAACAGATACCTCTCTGCTGAGGCACAGAAGCCTCCACACCAATGGCAAGGTCGATGGTTCATAGGCCTACTATACACCAATGAAAACCTAGTACCCATAACATAGATTCCATGTCTGCTGTTTGTAGCATAGTCTCAATAATTGTCCCTAGGTTTGGATGTTTACTGGTTGTAAACAAAGAAATAAGCTTGCTGTAGAACAGTGCTGCCATATTGCTTTGTAACATACAGATGAAAACGGTAGAAAGAGGCTTCCTTACTGGATCTCATGTGTATTTTAAACTTCTACCAAAACTGCTTCTTTAAGTCTAAGGGTTAGTATTTACTCTCCCTCACAAGATTCCCAAAATTATGATTGTTAGTATCATGAAACATGTTCCTATATCTATTCAGGAAAACAATGTCATAAAGAAAATCTGTAAGGTTGTTTATAATACTAAATTATAGCTTTGCAGCCTATTCTTACTCAGTTAATACTTAACTGTCAACTAACACTCAATATAAGAACATGTACAGTATCTTCTTCTGCATTATGAAACTTACTGCAGAATGTTACATACATGCCATTCATAAATTTTGCAAATGTGAAATATTGTACAGGAGACATGTCACAGATTGCCTTCTGATATACGCAGTTGCATAACACTCTTAAACTATTTTTACAAGCACATGCTGCTGAACACAATAAACTCAAATTGTTTTACTTGTGATCTACTACTACTTAGTGTGATATTTCTGGACAACTTACAAATGTGTAATTGTACAAGACACTTCAATTACTCAGTCAAAATGGTTCATTCATAACTAAACTATGTTCTGGCACACTTGGTTACCAGATTATGATGTAGTAGTTGTTTCAGTGAATTTATCTCAATGTAAAGTACATTGCTACCCTTGAATTTGTTGTAGATACTCACTTGCATGTGTTGTGGTATCTGTTTGTAGAATTGTCTCAATAGTTTTCAATTAGCTATGTGAAAAGACATGGTTGTGGAGTAACTTCTAAATTTAGATGCATAGTGACAGAAGTTTCTTCCAGATTGATAGTCACTTCCTCATGTGTTTCATAGTAGGACATGTCATGTGCACCAACTTGTTGGTCTGTCTGTGGGTCTGTCTGTCTGTCTGTCTGTGGGTCTGTCTGTCTGTCTGTGGGTCTGTCTGTCTGTCTGTCTGTGGGTCTGTCTGTCTGTCTGTGGGTCTGTCTGTGGGTCTGTGGGTCTGTCTGTGGGTCTGTCTGTCTGTCTGTGGGTCTGTCTGTCTGTCTGTGGGTCTGTCTGTCTGTCTGTCTCTGTGGGTCTGTCTGTCTGTCTGTCTGTCTGTCTGTCTGTCTACTCTTCCAAGGGAAGAGATGTTTTAACTCCGCCATTGCTGGTCCCAAGCCCAGATGAGAAAGGAGGAGGGTTGGGTGCAGTGCTCATAGCTGTATCCCATAAAAACACTTAGGGCAAATAGCAATAAGTGGCAAATGATTTATTTCAATAACAAATGCCTGTGGAGGTATTCATGCCTAACAAATTACAATTGTGTATTGATTTTCTTATGTGTGTGTGTGTGTGTGTAGAACTCACATTGCGGGTGGCAACTGACTTAAAGGACTTTCGTGGTTGCTGATACATACATACGTACAGGAAAGTTCACATGAGAGAGAGTATGAGCCCAACAAGGAACAACCATATTTTAATAATGCATTAAGGTTGAATGCAATTGAGGCCTACTTATCACATCCAAATTCGTATTATGTATTATATAAAGGAGGACTTTCAGGAAGGTGCCATGGTGAAAGTTATAGACTAACATGAGTCATAAAAATTGTAGAAATATGTTTACACTACACTAATGCCAGCTCAGCTTAATGCCATTGTTGCTTACTTGAGTGAAAACTGAGTAATTGGTAATGAATTTCTGGCTACCGTAACCTGCTACTAGTGGCTAAGAATGTACTAACAATGTACTTAAATTGGACACTCAAAAGTAATTTTTGCCAATACATAATGTGTCTTCATGTTAGTACTTCACAACATACATTACTACTTGCCATGTAGCTAGGGCTACTTTGGTCCATGAAGGTAGATTATTCGTTCAATGAATAGCTTCTTACATATGTTTCAAAAATAAGGATTCACAATTTGTAGCTTTCTTCAATGAGTTTAACTAAATTTTGATATGTGGTGGCAGCTGTAGCAGTGGCGATGATGAAGCCCAAAGGAAAATTGTCCTTTGTGATAAAGTGTCAAACTAAAAGTACCAGCATCAAAATCGATAAACGAGTAAATGGATGTAGGCTCCTGTCTCATCAACTGTCATCATTAGAATCATATAGGAGTGCAACTAGGTAAGAATACCTTCAGTATGAGACCAATTGTATTAAATATATGCTTTGTTCTGTAAGACTCCACTGCTGAAATTGTTTCCAGCTTTTTGTTGACAGTGTCGTTCGATAGAGATTTTTCTGAGTGCAACTTTCAATGTACTTAACTGGGGTTGTTCAGTAGTTGAGGCAGAACAGTGCTCCTTGAAATTGAAGCATAGAGAAAGTGTGATGTGATGTGATGTGATGTAGTGTTAGTGAAATGCAGGCAACGACTGATGGTAGCTGTGGGTGTAGGTGTTCGAAGATATGTGGAATTTCTCGTGTTGTTGACATATTCCACATTATATAGGGCTTAATTTACTATTTTTGTTGTGGATGTCAGTTGTAAACACATCACACAAAAACTGGGGACGACTAGCTTGTACTAACAAAGTTACAGATAAATCTTTGAATTACTTGCTGTTTAGCAATGTCCAAATAGTTGAACACGTCCATTGGTTGATACAAATCACTTGCTTACTTCTGACAGCAGAGTGTATAGCGTTACATCTGTAATATCACATGCTTACAATAAGCACTGATTTCAAATAGTCCCATACACACAATACAGTTCAGTTTACTGTTACTAGGTGGCATGCGCTGTGCTCTGTTTCACAAAGGTGGCACTAGATGGCATTCCAATGCACTTACTCACGGAAATCTGTACATTTCTACATGACAGGAAGATTGTGTGTGTGTGTGTGTGTGTGTGTGTGTGTGTGTGTGTAAGACAGTAGTACTTAAGGGTTGTCTACATAGGTTCTTCACGCAACATAGCTGCTTCACAACTTTTGTGTATGTTGTGGGTTGATGGAACAGATACCAGATTCCTCTTGCAATAAAAAGACGATGTCTTTGTCCTTTCTTTGTGATAAGGTGTCAGTCAAACTGACTGTTCAGGAGTAAGGAGCAGTCGAAGAATGGTATTATGCCATACTGTCTTACGTGCATCTATGAAAGGTTAATGTACGGTGTCGTAACAGTCATTCAGATTAATTTGAAAGATTTGTTGTCTGTGTGATAGTAGGTCTGAGGGACTTTGGACGTTTGTGTAACGAAGAAAAACGGAAAACGTGGGCTATCCTATCGTTAGCATGTTAACAATTAAGTTTCAGTGCATCATATTCAGACTCAATTGAGTCAGTTAACTGATATTGTATACATCATGTCTCAATGACCAGTATGTGTAATAGTTTTGTAATGAAAGGGGAAGCTGGGGCGTAGTTTCAGTTGCAGTTTAGTGTTAACAACCGTGCCGAAATGAAGGGTGGCCTGTGACGTATTACCATGCACAACGCTTCAGAAAGGAACACAGTCCTGTAGTCTGCCCCTAGAGCAGGTTTACTTTCTGATCAGTGTCAATGTACTTCGTACTTTCGAGAATAATGAAACCTATTTTGCAATGTGCAACGTGTCAACCGACAAAAGAACCAGGAGAACAAAAAAAAAGTGAAAGTTTAGCTCTATTTCAGGATGTTTTAATGTAGAAGAAAAGAATACATGTGCCGGTTTTTAATACAGCGTAAATTCATGAGAGCCTGGCTGTAGTGTGTTTAGAAGTAGGCTGCCTCCAAAGTGTTCGGGAAGTGGTGTACATTGATTGCAGACAGAAGTAACGAGTTACGATGAATTTCACTAAAGAGTTCCCGGAACAAGAACACAATGGAGTAGAACATGTTCCAAGAGACTCTCACATTGGTATAATGGTGTGATGGAATCGTATGAAAGTTGTATGAGCAGATGCTATGGACATTAAATGTGTTTGATCTTGCAGTGGATATGTAAAGTCTTTGAATTTGAGCGTAATAATTGGGAACTTTGTCTGGACGCGGGAGAGAAAGGGAGATTTGATGTCTAAAAAGTGTAGAAATAGACATGGCAGCTGTAAGAGGCAAGTATAAGTAATAGATGAACATGGTGCAGCAACGTATGAGAAATGAAAGTGAAGCTTAATTTTGGTATATCGAAGAGCATGTTGTAACTAGTGTCTCACTAAACGTGTTATAAGATGTTCCCTAAGAATTACGTGTTACAGATAACGGGGATTGCGGGGGTCGGTGGCGGGTGTGGGCGGCGGTAGCGGTAAGCGGTGTTGTTGTTGTTGTTGTTGTCGTGGTTGATTGTCGCCGTGTTTGTTTTGTGGCGGCGGCCGACGGTTGGTTTTCTGTCACGTTGTTTTGTTTGAATACGTTGGTTGGCTTGCCTGCGTTCGTTCTTCTCGGATGTCTGTCTTGTCGAGTCGTGTCTGGTCTTTGTTTTGTTCCTTTGTGTGTGTGTGTGTTATGTTTTGCAACGGGGGGGCACGTTGAGATGCGGAAGGAGTCGGCGGGGATTTCGGTGGCGTGTAGAGCGAGCGAGCGCGCCTGCCTGGCCGTTGGCCGTCGGAGTGGAGTGCGGGTTTTTTTTGTTTTCGAAACGAAAGCGGCGGCCGGCCAGCCACCCGTGCGGTGTGACGTCGGCCGTTGGGTATTGTGCGCTTTGAGCGCCGGGGAGGGATGATGTGTGATTGTTGCGCGCTGCTAGCAGGCAGGCAGAGTGAGCGGGTGTGGCGGACGGACGGGAAGTGGTGGTTTTTGTTTTTGGGTTGCGGGGCGAGAGGCAGGCGACCGACAAAGTTTGCTCGCGACGGAGAGATGTTAGTGGCCCTGAAAAGGGCCGTTTTTGTTTGTGCGGTGCGGTGCCGCGGCGCGGTTTAGGCGCGCTCGCCGCGGATGCGGCGCGCGAGCTGGATGTCCTTGGGCATGATGGTGACGCGCTTGGCGTGGATTGCGCACAGGTTGGTGTCTTCGAAGAGGCCGACGAGGTAGGCCTCGCTGGCCTCCTGCAGGGCCATGACTGCGGAGCTCTGGAAGCGCAGGTCGGTCTTGAAGTCCTGGGCGATCTCGCGCACTAGGCGCTGGAATGGCAGCTTGCGGATGAGCAGCTCTGTGCTCTTCTGGTAGCGCCTGATTTCTCGCAGGGCGACGGTGCCCGGCCTGTAGCGGTGGGGCTTCTTGACGCCTCCGGTGGCGGGCGCGCTCTTCCTCGCCGCCTTGGTGGCGAGCTGTTTGCGCGGCGCCTTTCCGCCGGTGGACTTGCGGGCCGTTTGCTTTGTGCGGGCCATGGCGGTAGCGGTAGCGGTAGCGGAGCGGCGTGCGTGGAGGTTAGGTGCGGCGCGGCGTCCGGTGCTGCCTTGACAACGGGCCCGCGCGCCTCCGTGCTGCGCTTATATGCCCTCGGTTGCGCGTGGTGGGGGGAGGGCGGGCCAGAGTCTATATAGGGGGGCGGCGGGCGCGCTGGGCGCAGACCGTAGCCGACTCGCCAGCCGCTGCAGCTGCTGTTTGTGCACGTTTTGCTTTGCCCGAGGAAGGAAGGATGACAGGCCGCGGCAAGGGAGGAAAGGGGCTCGGCAAGGGTGGCGCCAAGCGGCACCGCAAGGTGTTGCGCGACAACATCCAGGGCATCACGAAGCCCGCCATCCGCCGCCTGGCTCGCAGGGGCGGCGTGAAGCGCATCTCTGGTCTGATCTACGAGGAGACCCGCGGGGTGCTGAAGGTGTTCCTGGAGAACGTGATCCGCGACGCGGTGACGTACACTGAGCACGCCAAGCGCAAGACTGTGACGGCCATGGACGTGGTGTACGCCCTGAAGAGGCAGGGGCGCACCCTGTACGGTTTCGGCGGTTAGGCTGCGTCGCAGCGGGCGCTGGCCTTCCCGCGGCCGTGCTTGTGGGTGGGAGAGACTAGAAAACGGCCCTTTTCAGGGCCACCACACTGTTCGGAAGTTGAAAAGTGCGAAAGAGTCTGTGTTGTTGCTGCGTGTGTGCGCGCTGTGTTGTTTGTTTGTTTGTTTCTTTCTTTCCGTTTGAGCGACGTGATGTGACTGGGAGGGGAGAAGGAAAGGAAACGTGTCATGTGGCTGGCTGTGTGTGGAGCTGCTTCGTTTGTGTGTCTTTGTATCGATCGCGACGGAGATGGCGGGCGGGCTGTGTGTTGTTGTGCGAGAGGCGGTGATTATTTGCTTGCGTGGTTTGTCTCTGTGTGTTTGTTTGCGGCGGCGTTGGGGTTTCCGAGGCAAGGCGTGTGGGCATAGGCGGCCGGATCAGCTGTTTCGTTCGTGTCGACGGCCGTTGCGCGCGGGAGTGGAGGGCGGTGTGTCGACACGCCTCCCTTTAACAATGGTCATTATTGCTGCCGTTGTCGGTTTGGAAGGCGACTGCGACGGTGCAAAATGTGTGCGTGTGTGTGTGTGTTGGGCCACACGGGCTGTGTGGACGACAAGATGGCGGACGTGCGCCGGCGGCGGCTGTGCTGTGACAGTGCAAAGTTAAAACAAAACAAGGTGCGGCGAGGACGACTGAAATTTTGCTTTGGACGTAGGTTTGTGTGGTGGCCCTGAAAAGGGCCGATTGTTGTGGGCCGAGCCGGCAAAGCGCGTTGCGTGCAGGGGAGCACGCGGCGCTGCGATTGCCTGGCCTCCTTTAGGCCTTCTTCTCGGTCTTCTTTGGCAGCAGGACGGCCTGGATGTTGGGCAGGACACCACCCTGTGCGATGGTGACGCCCGACAGGAGCTTGTTGAGCTCCTCGTCGTTGCGGATGGCAAGCTGCAGGTGGCGCGGGATGATGCGCGTCTTCTTGTTGTCGCGGGCCGCGTTTCCGGCCAGCTCGAGCACCTCAGCCGCGAGGTACTCCATGACGGCGGCGAGGTAGACGGGCGCCCCGGCGCCGACGCGCTCTGCGTAGTTTCCCTTGCGCAGGAGGCGGTGGATTCTGCCGACCGGGAACTGGAGCCCAGCCCTGCTTGAGCGGGACTTTGACTTGCCCTTGACTTTGCCTCCCTTTCCGCGTCCGGACATGGCGATGGGCTAGCGACGGTGCACACGAAACGGAAACGAAAACGACCGGTGCGAGCGGCAGCGAGTCGAGCAGCGGAGTGCGTGCCGGCGCAGCCGGGGTGGGGGTGCTTTATGGGCTCGGGTGCGGCGGCCGGTTGCGCGCGCGCCCCATTGGTCGGCGGCCGCAACAGGGCGAGCTGGTAAAGGTGCGGCGGCGGCTGGCGGCGGGTGCCACTGTGTGGGGAGACGCTGACTAGAGCGGAGCGCTTGCTACTGGTGTTGCTGCTGCCGTACGTTGGTTGGAGATGCCGCCCAAGACTAGCGGGAAGGCCGCCAAGAAGGCTGGCAAGGCGCAGAAGAACATTTCGAAGGGCGACAAGAAGAAGAAGCGCAAGAGGAAGGAGAGCTATGCCATCTACATCTACAAGGTGCTGAAGCAGGTGCACCCTGACACGGGCATCTCGTCGAAGGCGATGAGCATCATGAACAGCTTCGTGAACGACATTTTCGAGCGCATTGCGGCCGAGGCTTCTCGCCTGGCGCACTACAACAAGCGCTCGACCATCACGTCCCGCGAGATCCAGACCGCTGTGCGGCTGTTGCTGCCTGGCGAGCTGGCCAAGCACGCCGTGAGCGAGGGCACGAAGGCGGTGACCAAGTACACGAGCTCCAAGTAAGGAGGTGGCTCTGGAATGGAAGGAAGGATGGAGAAGGCTCCTCCGTTGCGAGAGCGGCGAAACGGCCCTTTTCAGGGCCACCAACTTGCCTTTTGCGGGAAGGGCGGAATTGTTGTTGTTGTTGTTGTTTGTGTGGACGGCTGTGATGTATGTGTGCATTTTGATTGTGGGTGGGGGGGCGCGTCAAAGCGTGTTGCGCGGGGTACGGCCACGAGGTTGGTCGCCGTGGCGTGGAATGGTGGCACGCCTCGTTGGCGTGGTTTTTGACCCATTGGTGTTGTTGGGGTGTGTGTGTGTTTGTGTGTTACCCGTCTGCGAGGGGGGACAGTGCGATCGGCGACTTTTGTGTCACCGTAACGACGGCCGTTTGCGGGTTTGTTTTTTTGCACATCATACATGGCGAGGGTGAAATGTGAAATGTTTTTGTTTGGTTTGTTTTTGCCGCCCACTATTCCCTTTGCTGTACGCCGAGTTTGACAATGGTGCGACGTAACTGCAGCGTGGAGGTGTGTGAGTGACGTTGAAATGAACGTGCCATTAAGACGCATTGTTGTTGTATTGTACTGTACGTGTACGGCGACACGCACGATGATGTACCATTCGACTCTGATGTTTGATAGCCGTGTCTGACTGATTGCGTACGACGCACGCACACCGATGTCGTCATTCAAGATGCACGCTAGACGGCGGCGGCGGCGGCGGCGCCGGTCGTTTGTTTGGCGAATGTCTGTACACGTGTTTGTCTGTGTCCATCCGGTATGTATGTATTTGTTTGTTTGTTTGAAAGTGTTTTGTGTGTCGGTGACGTGGTCCGATCCGTCGCCCCCTGAGTAACTGTCGATCGGCGCGATAGACCGGCGTCACGCAACTGAACCGAAGTCTTGGGCACACCCGTCATACTGTTGTACACCGTCGCGCTGAGAACGGTAACGAAAGGTTGACTCTGATCGGTCGAATGTCTGGGCAGAACGTGAGGAATGAGGCAAGAGTGCAAGGAGGGGGGGGCAAAAGAGAGAGGAAGGGAAAAAGGGGAGAAACGCATTCGTAGAGCAACGGAACGTTCCCGTGTCGGAGGCGTATTGGAGCCGCACTGAAATGCGTTTAACGGCGGCGCGGCTGCAAGTGTCTGCCGTGGTGAACGTTACCTTTGACGGCTGCATTGGGCTTTGCCTTTGCTTTCGCTTTCGCTTTCGCTTTCCCGGATGTACGTAACGTTTGTTGATATGGTTCTGAGGAAGAGTGTATGACAGTGCCGTGCCGTCCATGTTCGTGTGCCCTCCCATTGTGTGTATGCTATTGTCTGTGTACTTGAATGATGTATGTAGGTGTTAGTGGACATGTTTTACCAGTGGGGGGAAATGGATCGTCGATAGTTGCCGTCACTCTGTCACGGTCGAGATGACGCACCCTCCGTACAGAAAGGTGTCGAGAAAGTGAGTGTGTGTGTGTGTGTGTGTGTGTGTGTGTGTGTGTGTGCGTGCGTGCGTCCGTGAATTGGCAGTGTTTGGAGGTGGGCGTGCCCTGCATGTGGCCCGGAAAAGGCTGTTCGTTAGGCGGTAGTGTTGTGTGGACAGGGGAGGGGCATGCGTAACGCTGCTGGCATGGCATTTCGGGAGATGGGAGGGGGCAAACGAGGAAACGAGGAGCGGCGGCCAAAGACGGGACGGGGAGGGGCGCGGTGTGGGTGGCTTGCGCCTGTGCTCGGCGTTGTGGTTTGTGCAAAAGAGGAGGAGAAAAACAATGTGAGTTGCCAGGGAGGGGAGCGGTGTTGTGTTGTGGTTGTCGTGGTGTAGCCGCAGACGCGGCTGTCAGTGAACGTGGCGAGACGGACGGATGCGCGGAGGGGCGGGGGCGGGGGCGGCGCATTTCGCCGGTGCCGTGCCGTGCCGTGCCGTGCCTGAAAGCCGCGTGGTCGCTGTGTTGTTGGTGGCGTGGGGGCGAGGAGAGTACCGTACGGGTGTGCTTGTGCGCCGGAAATGGCACACTGCGCCCGCCCGTCTTGGAGGCTGATGGCTGTGGTGTGGAAATGGGGCGCGGTGATGTTGAAGCACAGAAAAGAAACCAAGAAAACGGAAGGCGTGATGCGGCGGTGGTGGTGAGAGCGGGAAAAACAAAACAAAAGAAAAAAAACAACAAAAAAAAAGAAGGAAAAACAACAAGAAACAAAAAAGAAAACAAAAAGTCTATCAATATTAAAATGTAAATGGAAATGGAAATGGACCCAGGTATAACCTCCCTGCACAAATAGCAGAGAGTCCGATGATAATAAAAATGTGCCAGAATGTTAACGTCCCTACAAAACAAACCCAACGATAATATTAATGAAAGAGTGAACCGTATGTAACATTGCAACAGACATAATGAAACCTGATAAATTGTATAAGGGCAGCAGCCGTTGACCTTTGGCCCTGTATTCAGAATAAAAAGAGCCAAAGATCGTTACCCCAATGAAAAAGACACTGAAACACGTATGTAACATAGTAGCGATGGCGAGACATTGTAGCATCTGTGACCAGAGAGTTTGCGCTGGACTGCGCGAGTGTTGCGAGCGGTTCTCAGTCAGTCAGTCAGTCTGTGTAGTTGAGGGCTGTACTCTGTCAGTAGTCGTCGCGTGCAGTACGCTAATAGTCGTCATGCAGAGCGGTCGGTCAGTAGTAGCAGCCGAGTGCGGTTGTGTGATGTAGGCGGTCGGCAACACTGGTCAAGATGGTGAATAAGGTATACTGTTAATTAATATAATCATTAGATAATGAGAAATTGTATTTATTGTAATTATGCTCCAACAAGTTCCCCAATAATAATTTTTATTTCAAAAGCATTTTTCAAACATTTAATCTTTTATTGAACTAAAGAGTTCGTTCCACTTCTTTGAAGAAAAATGTCACTAAAATCACAAAAAAAGAGAATATTATTATTTGCAATGCAGTTCCTCCAAGCGCTGCGCAACAACCAGAGCAGAAATGTGACATCCATTTATTCGGAGGTAAGACTTTAATTCCGATTGTTTTGCACAGGGCCAAAGACCGATATTTCGGTTTAATTGAAGTTTCTTGTCACTGAACGGACTTTTTTAAATGTTGTGTGAAGACTTTATATTTGAGTCAGATTGCGAATTGCACATTGTTGTTGCCATTTTCAATACCTCTCATTGTGGGCGAGGTTACAATTAGCGCAATGTCCATTAGCATCCGTAAATAACATTGTCCATTATTTTAAATATTGCTGGGAGGTTACAACACACACACAAAACAAAAAACAAAAAGAAACAAAAAATTGCATTTATATCCGCTCCTCGATTGTAGATACCCCTTACACAGCTGTGTGCAATGAATGAGTGCTGGCTGGTAATTAATTGCACTCCTTGGAGGGAAATGCCATAGGAAGTAGTCTTTAAAAAGTGAATGTTTTTCGTTAAGAGACAAAAGTTACTTTAGAAAAAAAGTAATAGTGGGGCTTGTGTTGTTGAACAAAATAAGTACAATGAACATACGTTATCAGATTTGCGCAATGCAGCGTCACACCACCTCTTGATTATAACACAATATACTATACATCGTCCCGAACCGTGACCAGAGTCGCGAGACGAGCAGAGCACGCCGCCGACGCCCGCTCAGTACAACCGTCCACCCGCTACTACTGTCGACCGACTACTACCTCTCCCGACTCGCGCTACAATATATATAACAACTGTTCCTGGCGACCCGGTGCGTGCCACTACTGTCGTCTGGCGCGGTCCAAGCGCCGACTAGCAGCGATAAAGAACTCTCTGGTCAGACAGAGATGCTGTCATGCCTCGCCATCGCTCTGGTAATGAATACATACGTGTTGCAGCGTGCGTACCACCGGAACACGCAGTGGCGGAGCCAAAGACTGTGTTGTCGAGGTCGAGTGCGAGTGGGAAGAGAGGCAGCGTCGGCACGGAGATGCAAGCGAGCGCGAGACGCACGGGGGCTGCGGCGTGGCGCGTTTGCGGTCGGCGCCTTTGGTGGCAACGGCCGGGACAAGCAGCGGTGTATGGTGTGGTGCGGGGCGGACAGGGGCGGCGGTGGACGGGGAGGAGGCGGCGCGACGACGGCATGGGGGCGAAAACGGGACGGGGGACGGCGGATGTTGAGAGGCGTCACGCGCGGACAGGACACAGACACAGAGACACACAGAGTGGAAAGGGAGGGTGCGCGGTAGTAGTTGGGAATGTGCGTACCGTGCGGGATGGGAGTGGGCGAGGAACACGGTCGTGGCCCCTGTTTTGGGTGCGTGTGATGACGTCGGTGTGTTGTGGGAAGGGAAGGTGCTGTGGCGGCGGCGCGTAATGGGCGTAGGCCGAAAAGAGAAAGGAACGTGGGCAGTGTGTTGGCAAGCGTCGGTTCGACTGCGACGTTGATGGGCAGGGCAGGGCAAGGTTAATGGTGGTAGGAGTAGGCGTGTGGGCGCAAAAAATCTGCCGCTGCAGGCGGTGCCGTAACCGCCATGGCGGGAAGGAGAGAGGGCCAAAGAAAGAAAGAAAGAAGAAAAAAAAGGAGGGGGGGGGGGGGCGAAAGTGGAGAGGCGGTGGTGTGAGAAGGGCGGGGGCGGAAGGAAGGCAGGAAGGACAAGAGGCGAGGCGACGGCTTGCTTTGTGTATCGGTCGGTCTCTGGCTATGCTTCGTTTTCTGCAGCAGGGTCGGTGCGCGGCGTGGCTCGCGGCAGTGGGAACGCCTGGTGGCTGGACGGCCAGCAATGCGGTTGGATGGGCGGCCACAGCACCGCACCTGTGCCCGAGGAGGAGACGCTGGCGGCGGGCCCTGAGGTGAGGCCGGCTCGGCTGGGGCTGTGGATGTGTAGGTGTGCGCCGCTGCTGCAACAACGAGTAAAACGCGAGAAGAAGGGATGGCGGTAGAGAGGAAAAAAAAAAAAAAAGGTCGTGTTGTGTTGATGCGCAGGCAGACGCGTACAGAGGGACGAGCCCGGTCTGCAGCAGGGTGTGGCCGTGCCGAGTGCAGAGCAGCGGCGGCTCGGTTCGGTTCGGCCCGGCCCGGCGGGCCGCGCTGTTGTCGCGGACGTGAGCGCCCCCTGGCGGGTGGCCGGAGGCGGCGCGGCGTGTTGGACGTGTGGCTGGTGGCAGTGCACAATTTGCGAGTGGCTGGCGGTGTGGTGTGGCGGTTGGCGCGTCGGGCGGCGGAGAGGTATGTGTTGCGGGCGCCCTTTGCTGCGCTGCGTCGTTGCGTGTGCCGTACAGGGCGGGCGCTTGTCGACTGTGTGGGCGGTGTGGCGAATTGGCGTGAAACGGCTGCCGAGAGGTGTGTGGTAGCGAGCCGGTCGGTGGTGTCAGTGCGAAGGGGAATGTGCGTGCGTTTGGCGGTTTCGGTGTGCTTTTTGCGGCGTGAGAGTGGGAATTAGTGGGGCCGGCTGTTGTGTTGGTTCCTTGTGTCTTGTGTCGCGTAGCTTGATGGCAACGTGGAAGGACGCCGGTTTCGTTTCGAGCCTTGCGTGTGGTTGTCGACGTTGACTGGTTGGCGTGTGCCGATGCACGTGCATGTGTGGGTCGCGAGTGCGTTTTTGGCTGGCTGTGTGTGTGTGTGTGTGTGTGTTTTGGGGGGGAAGGGGGAGGCGGTGGTGAAAGTGCAGTCGTTGCCACGGGCGTCGTCGGGTGGGGCTGGGGCTGTGCGTCGTGGCGGAAAGGTGGTAGGTTGCGGGAAGCGAGCCCGTCGTTGACGGTGTCGCGTGAGTTGTGAATCGAGTGGGGCGCGGGGCGCGGGACAGGAGCAGCGTGCCGCTGCGTCGTGGTCGTCAGCAGAGGCTGTGCGTGTGCTTGTCCTTTTTGTGGGCGGTTCGTGCGAGGCGTTTTTGTTTTGTGTTGCCCTAGTTGTTAGTTTATTTTGTTTGTGTTTGTTATTTTGAGACGACGACTGGTTGGTGGCGTGCGCGCGAAGTGGCGGTGTGCGCTTCCCGTGTCGTTTGTGTTGTTTGGTTTTTTTGTTTTTGTGTGTTTTTTTTTTTTTTTTTTTTTGCACTGGGCCCCGGTGGGTGGGTGCGTGTGTGTCGATTGCCGGCTGGCGAGAGGTGCGCCATCGGCGGGGTGGGTCGCCGGCACAAGTAGAGGCGGCGGCGTTGTTGCTGTTGTTGTGTGGTGTTTGTTTTGTTCGGCTGTGTCGGCGAGCTGTGTTGCGGTGCGTGTGAATGGTGGTGCAAAAGTGCTGGCGTTGGGGCTGCGACTGCGACGGCGGCGAGCCGCGGGCGCGCCATTGATAGTGATGTTGTGAACAGCGGCTGTGTACGGTAGTGGTGTTGTTGTAGCACGACGTGCATCCGGGCCGGCGCGGAAAGCGCAGTTGCGGGCGGTTGCCCTTCGGTGCCAGCCATGTCGCGTGAGCGGCGGGTTGCTCTGGTGTCGACACGTGGTGCTCTGGGTTGTTGTGTGGTGCCCTTTGGCCGGTGGGGGTGGTTCGCGTGTGTCTCGTTCGCGCTCGGTGTCTGGTCGTGGTCGTGGTCGTGCTGCTCCCCCGTCTGTCGGCGGTTTCCGACGTCGTCTGTACGTTTTTGTTCGTTTGCGGCGTGCCTGCCGACGTCGTCCCGTCGCGACCTTTCAACCGAAAGTGTGGCGCCCGAAGGTGAACGAACGTAACCCTGACCTCGGCGCTTTACGCTGAGCCGAGCGAACCGAACCGAACCTAACGTGTGGTGTGGCGAGGTGAGCTCAGCCTGTGAGCCCCTAACGTCTACGTAAGGTAAGCTGTCCGGCTCACGCCTCACGTTTGAACGCTTTTGTAACCTACGTTTGACGCTTCTTAACCTAGCACTGACCCCTTAACCTAACGTGTAACCTAACCTAACCTAACCTAACCTAACCTAACCTCTGACGCCTGACGTGTTTGAATGCTTAACCTAAGTTTGACGCTTAACCTAACCCAAGTCCCCTTAACCTAACCCACGTCCACCTAACCTAACCTAACGTAGACGTGTAAACGTAATGTGTAACGCGTAACGTGTAAGGTCGGCTGTCGTGTGTGCTTGACGGCAGATTGGGTTGGTCTGTAGATTCGGATTGCGGTTTGCCTCGGTCGAGGGGTTGGGTCGGAAGCGGCGAGGGGCGGCGGCGCCTGTTGCGCAGGCGGCGTCCGTTTGCGGCGGGCAATTGTTGAGAAACGGCTGTGAATGTTGGCGGGCGAGAGGAGGAGGACGGCGCGCGATGTGGCCCGACGGCTGCGGGCCGATCGGGAAACGGCGGGAGGGCGACGGAAGGCGATGGGGCGGCGGAGGCGCGTTTGCACGGCCGTCATCGCCGCACGCCTCGGCTTGTGTGGCTGTGGCGCCGGCCGCGCTGGCCGGGCTGCCGCGGCGACGGTGTGGGAGTTTTGCCGAAGGTTTGGCCATTGTGGCGGGTCGTCGGCTGGGGCTGTGGGGGCGGCATTTGGGCGGGGGCGGCGATTCTCGGCGGGCCGACCCAGGCTGTAGCGCGCGGTAGCTGCAGTTTGGCCGTGGTTTGCGGCGCTGCCGTGGCGACTGGTTGGCGACTGTGGTGTGGCTGTGTGTAGCCCCATCCTCGGTGGTTTGAAAGGCGCGGGCGGTTGTGGCGCAGGTTTGGGGCTGCTCCGCACAGGCTGTCGGACGTTGGGCGGTAGCAAGCGCGGGAGGCGCGGCGCGGCGGCGCGCAGAGTGGCGGCCGCTCTCTCGGCCGTCCGCGCCCGCCCGCGACACTGGCTGGGCCTTGTGATTCTCTGCTCTTGTGCTTGCGTGCCTGCCGTCCCGCTCGCTCTCGCTGTGTGTTACGCGCGTCGTCGAAATGGCAGATCAGGCGGCTACGAACGAGACTGCTGCGGCACCCGCCGCCACCGGCACTACGAAGAAGGCCAAGTCTGCGTCGTCTGCGAAGAAGCCGCGCGCCAAGCCTGCGCACCCGCGCACCTCTGAGATGGTGACGGCCGCCATCAAGAGTCTGAAGGAGCGCGGCGGGTCGTCGCTGCAGGCGATCAAGAAGTACATAGCCGCGCACTACAAGCTGGACGCGGAGAAGCTGGCGCCGTTTATCAAGAAGTACCTCAAGTCGGCCGTCGTGGCGGGCGAGCTGGTGCAGACGAAGGGGAAGGGCGCGTCCGGCTCGTTCAAGCTTGCCGGCGCCGGCGGCGGGGGGGCGGCCGAGGGCGGCAAGGCTCGTGCTGGCGGTGCCAAGAAGAAGCGCGCCGCTCCGGCCAGCAAGGAGAAGAAGGGCGCCCGTGCGGCCGGCGCAAAGAAGGCTGGTGGCGTGAAGGCGGCGACCGGTCGGAAGGCGGGCGCCGCCAAGAAGGCGTCTGCGGCGTCGGCCGCTCCCGCGGGTGCGAAGAAGGCGGCTGCGGCCAAGCCGGCCAAGGCCAAGTCGCCGTCGAAGGCGAAGAAGGCCGCCAAGGTTCCGACGAAGAAGCCGAAGGCGCCGCGCCCGAAGAAGGCGACGACGCCGTCTAAGGCGAAGGCTTCGCCCAAGAAGAAGAAGTAGAGTAGAGGAGAAAGAGATGGGAAAGGAAGGGTTTGGCGCTTGACTCCGTCGTCCCCACCCCCCGTCGTCGTCTAGTGGCGCGCAAGAGACGCGCGGCCCAAAACGGCCCTTCTCAGGGCCATCAAAGCACGTCGGGGAAGGTTTTGATTGTCGTGTTGCGTTTGGTGTGGGTGTCTGTCTGGCGTTTCTGTATGCCCGTGGGGATGCTGTTTGCGTGCCGTGGTGGTTGGATTGCGGGGGTCGGTGGCGGGTGTGGGCGGCGGTAGCGGTAAGCGGTGTTGTTGTTGTTGTTGTTGTCGTGGTTGATTGTCGCCGTGTTTGTTTTGTGGCGGCGGCCGACGGTTGGTTTTCTGTCACGTTGTTTTGTTTGAATACGTTGGTTGGCTTGCCTGCGTTCGTTCTTCTCGGATGTCTGTCTTGTCGAGTCGTGTCTGGTCTTTGTTTTGTTCCTTTGTGTGTGTGTGTGTTATGTTTTGCAACGGGGGGGCACGTTGAGATGCGGAAGGAGTCGGCGGGGATTTCGGTGGCGTGTAGAGCGAGCGAGCGCGCCTGCCTGGCCGTTGGCCGTCGGAGTGGAGTGCGGGTTTTTTTTGTTTTCGAAACGAAAGCGGCGGCCGGCCAGCCACCCGTGCGGTGTGACGTCGGCCGTTGGGTATTGTGCGCTTTGAGCGCCGGGGAGGGATGATGTGTGATTGTTGCGCGCTGCTAGCAGGCAGGCAGAGTGAGCGGGTGTGGCGGACGGACGGGAAGTGGTGGTTTTTGTTTTTGGGTTGCGGGGCGAGAGGCAGGCGACCGACAAAGTTTGCTCGCGACGGAGAGATGTTAGTGGCCCTGAAAAGGGCCGTTTTTGTTTGTGCGGTGCGGTGCCGCGGCGCGGTTTAGGCGCGCTCGCCGCGGATGCGGCGCGCGAGCTGGATGTCCTTGGGCATGATGGTGACGCGCTTGGCGTGGATTGCGCACAGGTTGGTGTCTTCGAAGAGGCCGACGAGGTAGGCCTCGCTGGCCTCCTGCAGGGCCATGACTGCGGAGCTCTGGAAGCGCAGGTCGGTCTTGAAGTCCTGGGCGATCTCGCGCACTAGGCGCTGGAATGGCAGCTTGCGGATGAGCAGCTCTGTGCTCTTCTGGTAGCGCCTGATTTCTCGCAGGGCGACGGTGCCCGGCCTGTAGCGGTGGGGCTTCTTGACGCCTCCGGTGGCGGGCGCGCTCTTCCTCGCCGCCTTGGTGGCGAGCTGTTTGCGCGGCGCCTTTCCGCCGGTGGACTTGCGGGCCGTTTGCTTTGTGCGGGCCATGGCGGTAGCGGTAGCGGTAGCGGAGCGGCGTGCGTGGAGGTTAGGTGCGGCGCGGCGTCCGGTGCTGCCTTGACAACGGGCCCGCGCGCCTCCGTGCTGCGCTTATATGCCCTCGGTTGCGCGTGGTGGGGGGAGGGCGGGCCAGAGTCTATATAGGGGGGCGGCGGGCGCGCTGGGCGCAGACCGTAGCCGACTCGCCAGCCGCTGCAGCTGCTGTTTGTGCACGTTTTGCTTTGCCCGAGGAAGGAAGGATGACAGGCCGCGGCAAGGGAGGAAAGGGGCTCGGCAAGGGTGGCGCCAAGCGGCACCGCAAGGTGTTGCGCGACAACATCCAGGGCATCACGAAGCCCGCCATCCGCCGCCTGGCTCGCAGGGGCGGCGTGAAGCGCATCTCTGGTCTGATCTACGAGGAGACCCGCGGGGTGCTGAAGGTGTTCCTGGAGAACGTGATCCGCGACGCGGTGACGTACACTGAGCACGCCAAGCGCAAGACTGTGACGGCCATGGACGTGGTGTACGCCCTGAAGAGGCAGGGGCGCACCCTGTACGGTTTCGGCGGTTAGGCTGCGTCGCAGCGGGCGCTGGCCTTCCCGCGGCCGTGCTTGTGGGTGGGAGAGACTAGAAAACGGCCCTTTTCAGGGCCACCACACTGTTCGGAAGTTGAAAAGTGCGAAAGAGTCTGTGTTGTTGCTGCGTGTGTGCGCGCTGTGTTGTTTGTTTGTTTGTTTCTTTCTTTCCGTTTGAGCGACGTGATGTGACTGGGAGGGGAGAAGGAAAGGAAACGTGTCATGTGGCTGGCTGTGTGTGGAGCTGCTTCGTTTGTGTGTCTTTGTATCGATCGCGACGGAGATGGCGGGCGGGCTGTGTGTTGTTGTGCGAGAGGCGGTGATTATTTGCTTGCGTGGTTTGTCTCTGTGTGTTTGTTTGCGGCGGCGTTGGGGTTTCCGAGGCAAGGCGTGTGGGCATAGGCGGCCGGATCAGCTGTTTCGTTCGTGTCGACGGCCGTTGCGCGCGGGAGTGGAGGGCGGTGTGTCGACACGCCTCCCTTTAACAATGGTCATTATTGCTGCCGTTGTCGGTTTGGAAGGCGACTGCGACGGTGCAAAATGTGTGCGTGTGTGTGTGTGTTGGGCCACACGGGCTGTGTGGACGACAAGATGGCGGACGTGCGCCGGCGGCGGCTGTGCTGTGACAGTGCAAAGTTAAAACAAAACAAGGTGCGGCGAGGACGACTGAAATTTTGCTTTGGACGTAGGTTTGTGTGGTGGCCCTGAAAAGGGCCGATTGTTGTGGGCCGAGCCGGCAAAGCGCGTTGCGTGCAGGGGAGCACGCGGCGCTGCGATTGCCTGGCCTCCTTTAGGCCTTCTTCTCGGTCTTCTTTGGCAGCAGGACGGCCTGGATGTTGGGCAGGACACCACCCTGTGCGATGGTGACGCCCGACAGGAGCTTGTTGAGCTCCTCGTCGTTGCGGATGGCAAGCTGCAGGTGGCGCGGGATGATGCGCGTCTTCTTGTTGTCGCGGGCCGCGTTTCCGGCCAGCTCGAGCACCTCAGCCGCGAGGTACTCCATGACGGCGGCGAGGTAGACGGGCGCCCCGGCGCCGACGCGCTTTTCCCTTGCGCAGGAGGCGGTGGATTCTGCCGACCGGGAACTGGAGCCCAGCCCTGCTTGAGCGGGACTTTGACTTGCCCTTGACTTTGCCTCCCTTTCCGCGTCCGGACATGGCGATGGGCTAGCGACGGTGCACACGAAACGGAAACGAAAACGACCGGTGCGAGCGGCAGCGAGTCGAGCAGCGGGTGCGTGCCGGCGCAGCCTGCTGCTCACATCTTTTACTTTCCCCTCTTTGGGGAAGTGTGTGTGGGGGAGTTTGTAGCCTTTCGGCTTTTACTCCCCTGTGAACGTGTGTGTGTGATTTTTCTATAGTTTTTTGGTGTCTGTGACTTGTGATGTTTGTTGTGAGTGAGTCTAGTACTTGCCTGAGGTAGGCGAAAAGATTGGTGTTATGTGGGAAGGAACTGGATTAGGGATTGGGTTTTGGGATTTTCTCTTCGACTTAGTCGTCGAAGATCGTCATGGGGCGCTTGTGCTTATCGCGGGACATGTCATACCGACCTAGGGAGTGGATGAGCGCGTTTTCGGATCTGGAAGAACCCTCATAGAAGGCCCTTGCCAGATCCTGGAAACGCTCTCTCAGGAGTGGGATTTCGGCTGCGGCGTGCAGGTCGTCTATGGGGAATCCGAGTGGTAGATGCAGTGCCCTTCTGAGGGCGCGGTTCTGCAGCCTCTGGAGTTTGTCCAGGTGCTGCTTTGCCGCGTATCCCCAGACAGGGCACGCATACTCCATAACTGGCCGGATCAGGGCCTGATAAACATTTACTGCTACTGGGAAGGGAAGGGAGCTGTTTGTGTTCAGGATAGGGTATAGAATGGACATTCTGGCGCAGACCTTCCTGTGGACCTCGTCTATGTGGGGTTTCCACGTAAGACGAGAGTCCAAGGTTACGCCAAGGTACTTGGCGGTTCTGCGCCAGGGGAGTTGGATTCCATTTAGGTGAAGGTGGAGGGGGGGACGTTGAGGAGGTTCGCGCCTTCCGAGCCTGCGGGTAATCAGCATTGCCTGCGTCTTCTCGGAGTTGATCGTGATGCGCCAGCGACGGGCCCAAGTTTCTGTGTCATCTAAAACCTTTTGTAGCCTACGGATGACCAGGTCCTTGTTCGCATTTCTCGTGTAGAAGGCTGTGTCGTCAGCGTACTGCGCAGTGTGCACCAGGGGGGCCGTCGGAGTATCCGCAGTGTACAAACTGTACAATACGGGCCCCAGGACCGATCCCTGTGGCACCCCGGCACGAATACGCCTTCTGGTGGAGGTGGCAGTTTCTACTTTGACGGAGAAAGTCCTATTCGTGAGATAGCTCTTAATGAGCTGAACTATGCTCCCGGGAAACCCTTGTGTGTACAACTTGTAGAGTAGCCCTCTATGCCATACTGAATCAAAGGCTTTGGCTACGTCTAGTAGCACTATCCCGCAGTAGCCTCTGTGGTTGAAGCCCTCTGTGGCTGCTTCAACCATTCTCATGACCTGCTGTGGGGCAGAGTGGTTCTGCCGGAACCCAAATTGGAAATCCGGCAGAATTTGCTCTCTGGTAATGTGTTCTTGTATGGGTCTTAGCAGGAGGCGCTCATAGATCTTGCTGAGTGTTGGCAAGAGGCTAATCGGCCTGTAGTGCTGCGGGAATAGAGGGTCTTTCCCTGGTTTGTGTATCGCGACCACTTCCGCATGTTTCCAGCAAGCTGGGAAAACACGGGAACGAGTAATCTCGTTGAGGACGTTCGCGAGGTGTGTGATCGCTGTGGGTGGGAGTTTTTTGACTAACTGGTTTGTGACACTGTCGTGCCCTGGCGCCTTTTTTGTAGGGAGGGACCTGATTACTCTTGCCACGTCCTCGGGGGCAAAAAGTATGGGTTCGTCCTCTGGGTCCTCCTCAGCATTGAGGAAGACGGCCAGTTGACGACTGACTACCTCTTCATGTTCTTCATCCTGAGGTTCTGCCGCTTGGAACTGCTTCTCAAAGGAGTCGGCGAGGGCGTTGGCCTTTCCAGCATGGCTGTAGACCAGTCCCCGCTCGCCATGCAGTGGCGGCATCCTAGCGCGTCGTTTTGTAAACTGTTTGGTCGCTTGCCATAGTGTATGATCGTCTACTTTGAGAGATGTGAGGCGGTTTTGCCATTGCTGGTTTCTGTGCTCATTGAGCGCTACCTTCAGCTCTCTCTGTAGGCGATTGAGCAGCCTCCTGGTGGCCTGATTTCTGGTGATCTTCCACTCTTTTGCCACTCTGTTCTTGTGTCGAATTTGAGCTAGCAAGTGTTCTGGGAGCTGTATTTGCGGCGGTGGGCCCTCCCTTTGTGGAGGGGTGGCTTCTTCCGCTGCCTGCAAGATGGTGCCTGTTAGGTCTTGTAGCGCTTGTTCTACTGTTTCAGCAGTGGGTGGCGGAGCGCGAGCGATATCAGAGGCGACAGTTTCTTGGTATCGCTCCCAGTCTGTACGTTTGTACGACGTCTGGTACCGTGGGAGTGCTACCCATTCTCCCACATCGACCTCCAGAATCACTGGGTTGTGGTCGGAGGACATTCTGTTGATTGTCCTTGCGGCCACGAACCCTGCGATCCTCCTGGTGAGAGCTATGTCTAACACATCGGGCCTGCTTCCGTTTTTCGGAAAATGTGTTGGCTCGACTGGACCCCATGTTTCGAAGTGGTGGGCGCGCGCTAGTTGTTGCAGTTTGGCGCCTGCTCTGGAGGTTACTCTAGAATTCCAATCAGGATGTTTGGCATTGAAGTCTCCCCCTATTATGAGTTTGCCTTCAATTTGCCCTAGAGCAGCTATGTCTCCCTCATCTATCTGGTCGTGTGGGGGTCGGTAGACTGCAACAATTGTTAGGGGTCCAGTGGCAGTGGTTACTTCCACCGCCACTGCTTCGATTTTGTTGGTAGCTGGTAAGAATACCTGGTGGTGGGGGATCCCTCTTTTTACATATATGGCCACTCCTCCGCCTTGGGTTGGCCTGTCTTTACGGTAGCTAATGTAGTTGGGAACTGTCGCTTTTACTCCCGGTTTCAGGTGGGTTTCCCCCATCATGCATATGTCGATGGAGAACTCCTTCATGAGTTCTCGGAATTCGACCTCTTGATTAACAATGCCGTCTGCGTTAAAGACGCACATTGTCAGGCCTTGAATATTTGGTCGTCTATTCATGATGGGGTGTAGATACTACTGAGGAAGTCGCAGAGGGGAGCGACTGCTGGACTGTTGCCTGAAGGGCGACGAGGATCTGTGTGTTCTGCTTCTGGGCTTCCCTGAATTCCTTCATCATTTCCATGACGAGGTTCATGGTCTGCACCATTACGCCTAACAACTGATCCATGGGGGGAGAGTGTGTGTGGGGTTCCCTGGGCCTTCCTCCGTCATGGTGGACCTGGTCGTTGTTGCTGTGTGTTTCCCGGTGTTGTTCTCGTGATAGTGTCTGGTGTTGTGGTGGTTGGGCTACGCTTTCATGGTTCCTCGGTGGAGAAACCACTTCCGCATAAGTCGCCCTCGGTGTGTCCGGCCTTGGTTTTGCCCAGGCCTTGTCCGTGTGTGTTGCCATGGTTTGTTTTCTTGTGTGTCTCTGTGGGTTTATGGTGTTTTGCTTGTGTGTGTGGGGGGCGGCCTTTGCGCCCTTTGCCTGTTGTGTGTGTCGTTTGTGGACCTCACAACCTTGGTATCCCGCCGTGTGGTTTTTGCCACACAGCGCGCACCTTATTTGTGGGTCCGTGTGGTGAAGTGTGCATGTTCTCGTGTCATGGGCCTCGGCGCACTTCCTGCACCTTACTGGCATGGTGCAGTAGGCGGCGATGTGGTTAAGGCCCTGACACCTGAAGCACTGCACCGTCTTGTTCTTACGGCGCAGCGGTTCGGTGGTGACAGGCACTGCCAGAACCATCTTTATCTCCCTTTTGTTCTGGGGGATGTCCGGGAGTGTGGCCTGGTAAAGTGGCCACTTACTGTTTATGTTGCCCATCTGTTGGACCCCCTTGACGACGTACCCCTGGGCAGTCAAATCTGTTTTGATTGCCTGGGGGGACACTCGTCTTGGGAGGTCTCGTATCACGATGTTTCTGTTCCTTGTTTTTGTTGTGGGGAACGTGTAGTGTGGTATGTTTTTATTTGTGAAAAGTGTTTTGACTGTTGTGTAGTGTTCTAGTGTGTGCAGTGTGATTTTTATTTTGTCTCCACCAGCAGGTTTTGCCTGGAAACTGCCTCCCCCGATTTCTGCCTTCAACAGCTCGAAGAGCTCCTCATAGCTGTGGGGAAACTCAGCAACAATCGGGGGGAGGTGGTGGGCGACTTGGTTCTGTGTTTGCGTTGTGGTGGTTTCTGTTGTTGTCTCAGGCTCATCAGCAACCGCCTGAAATCTGTTCGGGGTGGGTTCCAACCCCCGGGCTGGCGGAAGCTTCGGCTGACGAAACGTTTTCTTCGCCAGCACGAAACCGTCCGAATCCTGCCCGGTTACGCGGTTCCCTTCCAGTGCAAGAGTTTCCTGGTCCCCTCCCAGTGCGACGACAGGTGCTGTCGGGGGCGCTGACTCCTCAGAGGGTGTGGAAGCGGTTGGGGTGGGGGTGGTGGATTTCTTCTTCCCCTTGGAGCGCTTCTCCTTCTTGTCCTTCCTTGCACGCCGCTGGTCGGATGTGGTGGACTTGAGTGGGGGGGATTTAAGGTATTTGGAGCGGGTGGAAGACTGTGACGAGGGGGTGGGTTTGGGGAGGATTTTTGTCGGCAGACGGGGCATCTGCTTGCCATTCTTCATGGACGTGAGAAATTCGGGAAGTGTGCCGGTGGCGTGGGCAAGCAGGAGCGGAGATAGGACGAGGTTAGGAGGGGCAGGATTGCAAGTACTGACAATATATTTTGTTGTCGGCGTACTATGTATGACTGCGTTTGTTTGTGTGTTTCTTGCCATGTCCGGGGCGGAAAGTGGGGCTGCTGCCAGGGGGGTGCCAGTTACAGCCTTCGTTGACACCGTTAGGTATCCCGGCTGCATTGCTGGCCCTACTGTATTTGTGGACGCGGAGGTCTGATCGGCGGCGGCGGAAACCTTCTCTGCGGTTCCGCGGCCGGCTCCCAGGTCCTGGCCCACATTTTCCCTAACCTTGGGGGGGGCAGAGCCTGGCTCTGCGGCAGCCGAAGTACTCGAGACGGCCGACGACGCGGCCCGCGGCAACAACAAGACGCGCTTTTTGTCGACAGCGGTTGACCGCTTCGACCCCAAAGCACCACTGGAGCTAGACATCCCGCAGTTGGAAAAGGAAACACGACAATTCTGCTGTCGGGCGTCTCCAAAAAATATCCTGCCCGCCGTAATTCCTTACTGCAGACCTTGACTGGGTCCCGCCGATGCTTTGATAAAAGCAAAGCCGTAGATTCCCCTGGTGTGTCACCCGTACAAGCGGGGGCCTATGACTGACAGTGCGCGAGTCAGAGGAGCAAGCTCAACCCTTGACTGCCACTCAGCGAGTGCCGGCGCAGCCGGGGTGGGGGTGCTTTATGGGCTCGGGTGCGGCGGCCGGTTGCGCGCGCGCCCCATTGGTCGGCGGCCGCAACAGGGCGAGCTGGTAAAGGTGCGGCGGCGGCTGGCGGCGGGTGCCACTGTGTGGGGAGACGCTGACTAGAGCGGAGCGCTTGCTACTGGTGTTGCTGCTGCCGTACGTTGGTTGGAGATGCCGCCCAAGACTAGCGGGAAGGCCGCCAAGAAGGCTGGCAAGGCGCAGAAGAACATTTCGAAGGGCGACAAGAAGAAGAAGCGCAAGAGGAAGGAGAGCTATGCCATCTACATCTACAAGGTGCTGAAGCAGGTGCACCCTGACACGGGCATCTCGTCGAAGGCGATGAGCATCATGAACAGCTTCGTGAACGACATTTTCGAGCGCATTGCGGCCGAGGCTTCTCGCCTGGCGCACTACAACAAGCGCTCGACCATCACGTCCCGCGAGATCCAGACCGCTGTGCGGCTGTTGCTGCCTGGCGAGCTGGCCAAGCACGCCGTGAGCGAGGGCACGAAGGCGGTGACCAAGTACACGAGCTCCAAGTAAGGAGGTGGCTCTGGAATGGAAGGAAGGATGGAGAAGGCTCCTCCGTTGCGAGAGCGGCGAAACGGCCCTTTTCAGGGCCACCAACTTGCCTTTTGCGGGAAGGGCGGAATTGTTGTTGTTGTTGTTGTTTGTGTGGACGGCTGTGATGTATGTGTGCATTTTGATTGTGGGTGGGGGGGCGCGTCAAAGCGTGTTGCGCGGGGTACGGCCACGAGGTTGGTCGCCGTGGCGTGGAATGGTGGCACGCCTCGTTGGCGTGGTTTTTGACCCATTGGTGTTGTTGGGGTGTGTGTGTGTTTGTGTGTTACCCGTCTGCGAGGGGGGACAGTGCGATCGGCGACTTTTGTGTCACCGTAACGACGGCCGTTTGCGGGTTTGTTTTTTTGCACATCATACATGGCGAGGGTGAAATGTGAAATGTTTTTGTTTGGTTTGTTTTTGCCGCCCACTATTCCCTTTGCTGTACGCCGAGTTTGACAATGGTGCGACGTAACTGCAGCGTGGAGGTGTGTGAGTGACGTTGAAATGAACGTGCCATTAAGACGCATTGTTGTTGTATTGTACTGTACGTGTACGGCGACACGCACGATGATGTACCATTCGACTCTGATGTTTGATAGCCGTGTCTGACTGATTGCGTACGACGCACGCACACCGATGTCGTCATTCAAGATGCACGCTAGACGGCGGCGGCGGCGGCGGCGCCGGTCGTTTGTTTGGCGAATGTCTGTACACGTGTTTGTCTGTGTCCATCCGGTATGTATTTGTTTGTTTGTTTGAAAGTGTTTTGTGTGTCGGTGACGTGGTCCGATCCGTCGCCCCCTGAGTAACTGTCGATCGGCGCGATAGACCGGCGTCACGCAACTGAACCGAAGTCTTGGGCACACCCGTCATACTGTTGTACACCGTCGCGCTGAGAACGGTAACGAAAGGTTGACTCTGATCGGTCGAATGTCTGGGCAGAACGTGAGGAATGAGGCAAGAGTGCAAGGAGGGGGGGGCAAAAGAGAGAGGAAGGGAAAAAGGGGAGAAACGCATTCGTAGAGCAACGGAACGTTCCCGTGTCGGAGGCGTATTGGAGCCGCACTGAAATGCGTTTAACGGCGGCGCGGCTGCAAGTGTCTGCCGTGGTGAACGTTACCTTTGACGGCTGCATTGGGCTTTGCCTTTGCTTTCGCTTTCGCTTTCGCTTTCCCGGATGTACGTAACGTTTGTTGATATGGTTCTGAGGAAGAGTGTATGACAGTGCCGTGCCGTCCATGTTCGTGTGCCCTCCCATTGTGTGTATGCTATTGTCTGTGTACTTGAATGATGTATGTAGGTGTTAGTGGACATGTTTTACCAGTGGGGGGAAATGGATCGTCGATAGTTGCCGTCACTCTGTCACGGTCGAGATGACGCACCCTCCGTACAGAAAGGTGTCGAGAAAGTGAGTGTGTGTGTGTGTGTGTGTGTGTGTGTGTGCGTGCGTGCGTCCGTGAATTGGCAGTGTTTGGAGGTGGGCGTGCCCTGCATGTGGCCCGGAAAAGGCTGTTCGTTAGGCGGTAGTGTTGTGTGGACAGGGGAGGGGCATGCGTAACGCTGCTGGCATGGCATTTCGGGAGATGGGAGGGGGCAAACGAGGAAACGAGGAGCGGCGGCCAAAGACGGGACGGGGAGGGGCGCGGTGTGGGTGGCTTGCGCCTGTGCTCGGCGTTGTGGTTTGTGCAAAAGAGGAGGAGAAAAACAATGTGAGTTGCCAGGGAGGGGAGCGGTGTTGTGTTGTGGTTGTCGTGGTGTAGCCGCAGACGCGGCTGTCAGTGAACGTGGCGAGACGGACGGATGCGCGGAGGGGCGGGGGCGGGGGCGGCGCATTTCGCCGGTGCCGTGCCGTGCCGTGCCGTGCCTGAAAGCCGCGTGGTCGCTGTGTTGTTGGTGGCGTGGGGGCGAGGAGAGTACCGTACGGGTGTGCTTGTGCGCCGGAAATGGCACACTGCGCCCGCCCGTCTTGGAGGCTGATGGCTGTGGTGTGGAAATGGGGCGCGGTGATGTTGAAGCACAGAAAAGAAACCAAGAAAACGGAAGGCGTGATGCGGCGGTGGTGGTGAGAGCGGGAAAAACAAAACAAAAGAAAAAAAACAACAAAAAAAAAGAAGGAAAAACAACAAGAAACAAAAAAGAAAACAAAAAGTCTATCAATATTAAAATGTAAATGGAAATGGAAATGGACCCAGGTATAACCTCCCTGCACAAATAGCAGAGAGTCCGATGATAATAAAAATGTGCCAGAATGTTAACGTCCCTACAAAACAAACCCAACGATAATATTAATGAAAGAGTGAACCGTATGTAACATTGCAACAGACATAATGAAACCTGATAAATTGTATAAGGGCAGCAGCCGTTGACCTTTGGCCCTGTATTCAGAATAAAAAGAGCCAAAGATCGTTACCCCAATGAAAAAGACACTGAAACACGTATGTAACATAGTAGCGATGGCGAGACATTGTAGCATCTGTGACCAGAGAGTTTGCGCTGGACTGCGCGAGTGTTGCGAGCGGTTCTCAGTCAGTCAGTCAGTCTGTGTAGTTGAGGGCTGTACTCTGTCAGTAGTCGTCGCGTGCAGTACGCTAATAGTCGTCATGCAGAGCGGTCGGTCAGTAGTAGCAGCCGAGTGCGGTTGTGTGATGTAGGCGGTCGGCAACACTGGTCAAGATGGTGAATAAGGTATACTGTTAATTAATATAATCATTAGATAATGAGAAATTGTATTTATTGTAATTATGCTCCAACAAGTTCCCCAATAATAATTTTTATTTCAAAAGCATTTTTCAAACATTTAATCTTTTATTGAACTAAAGAGTTCGTTCCACTTCTTTGAAGAAAAATGTCACTAAAATCACAAAAAAAGAGAATATTATTATTTGCAATGCAGTTCCTCCAAGCGCTGCGCAACAACCAGAGCAGAAATGTGACATCCATTTATTCGGAGGTAAGACTTTAATTCCGATTGTTTTGCACAGGGCCAAAGACCGATATTTCGGTTTAATTGAAGTTTCTTGTCACTGAACGGACTTTTTTAAATGTTGTGTGAAGACTTTATATTTGAGTCAGATTGCGAATTGCACATTGTTGTTGCCATTTTCAATACCTCTCATTGTGGGCGAGGTTACAATTAGCGCAATGTCCATTAGCATCCGTAAATAACATTGTCCATTATTTTAAATATTGCTGGGAGGTTACAACACACACACAAAACAAAAAACAAAAAGAAACAAAAAATTGCATTTATATCCGCTCCTCGATTGTAGATACCCCTTACACAGCTGTGTGCAATGAATGAGTGCTGGCTGGTAATTAATTGCACTCCTTGGAGGGAAATGCCATAGGAAGTAGTCTTTAAAAAGTGAATGTTTTTCGTTAAGAGACAAAAGTTACTTTAGAAAAAAAGTAATAGTGGGGCTTGTGTTGTTGAACAAAATAAGTACAATGAACATACGTTATCAGATTTGCGCAATGCAGCGTCACACCACCTCTTGATTATAACACAATATACTATACATCGTCCCGAACCGTGACCAGAGTCGCGAGACGAGCAGAGCACGCCGCCGACGCCCGCTCAGTACAACCGTCCACCCGCTACTACTGTCGACCGACTACTACCTCTCCCGACTCGCGCTACAATATATATAACAACTGTTCCTGGCGACCCGGTGCGTGCCACTACTGTCGTCTGGCGCGGTCCAAGCGCCGACTAGCAGCGATAAAGAACTCTCTGGTCAGACAGAGATGCTGTCATGCCTCGCCATCGCTCTGGTAATGAATACATACGTGTTGCAGCGTGCGTACCACCGGAACACGCAGTGGCGGAGCCAAAGACTGTGTTGTCGAGGTCGAGTGCGAGTGGGAAGAGAGGCAGCGTCGGCACGGAGATGCAAGCGAGCGCGAGACGCACGGGGGCTGCGGCGTGGCGCGTTTGCGGTCGGCGCCTTTGGTGGCAACGGCCGGGACAAGCAGCGGTGTATGGTGTGGTGCGGGGCGGACAGGGGCGGCGGTGGACGGGGAGGAGGCGGCGCGACGACGGCATGGGGGCGAAAACGGGACGGGGGACGGCGGATGTTGAGAGGCGTCACGCGCGGACAGGACACAGACACAGAGACACACAGAGTGGAAAGGGAGGGTGCGCGGTAGTAGTTGGGAATGTGCGTACCGTGCGGGATGGGAGTGGGCGAGGAACACGGTCGTGGCCCCTGTTTTGGGTGCGTGTGATGACGTCGGTGTGTTGTGGGAAGGGAAGGTGCTGTGGCGGCGGCGCGTAATGGGCGTAGGCCGAAAAGAGAAAGGAACGTGGGCAGTGTGTTGGCAAGCGTCGGTTCGACTGCGACGTTGATGGGCAGGGCAGGGCAAGGTTAATGGTGGTAGGAGTAGGCGTGTGGGCGCAAAAAATCTGCCGCTGCAGGCGGTGCCGTAACCGCCATGGCGGGAAGGAGAGAGGGCCAAAGAAAGAAAGAAAGAAGAAAAAAAAGGAGGGGGGGGGGGGCGAAAGTGGAGAGGCGGTGGTGTGAGAAGGGCGGGGGCGGAAGGAAGGCAGGAAGGACAAGAGGCGAGGCGACGGCTTGCTTTGTGTATCGGTCGGTCTCTGGCTATGCTTCGTTTTCTGCAGCAGGGTCGGTGCGCGGCGTGGCTCGCGGCAGTGGGAACGCCTGGTGGCTGGACGGCCAGCAATGCGGTTGGATGGGCGGCCACAGCACCGCACCTGTGCCCGAGGAGGAGACGCTGGCGGCGGGCCCTGAGGTGAGGCCGGCTCGGCTGGGGCTGTGGATGTGTAGGTGTGCGCCGCTGCTGCAACAACGAGTAAAACGCGAGAAGAAGGGATGGCGGTAGAGAGGAAAAAAAAAAAAAAGGTCGTGTTGTGTTGATGCGCAGGCAGACGCGTACAGAGGGACGAGCCCGGTCTGCAGCAGGGTGTGGCCGTGCCGAGTGCAGAGCAGCGGCGGCTCGGTTCGGTTCGGCCCGGCCCGGCGGGCCGCGCTGTTGTCGCGGACGTGAGCGCCCCCTGGCGGGTGGCCGGAGGCGGCGCGGCGTGTTGGACGTGTGGCTGGTGGCAGTGCACAATTTGCGAGTGGCTGGCGGTGTGGTGTGGCGGTTGGCGCGTCGGGCGGCGGAGAGGTATGTGTTGCGGGCGCCCTTTGCTGCGCTGCGTCGTTGCGTGTGCCGTACAGGGCGGGCGCTTGTCGACTGTGTGGGCGGTGTGGCGAATTGGCGTGAAACGGCTGCCGAGAGGTGTGTGGTAGCGAGCCGGTCGGTGGTGTCAGTGCGAAGGGGAATGTGCGTGCGTTTGGCGGTTTCGGTGTGCTTTTTGCGGCGTGAGAGTGGGAATTAGTGGGGCCGGCTGTTGTGTTGGTTCCTTGTGTCTTGTGTCGCGTAGCTTGATGGCAACGTGGAAGGACGCCGGTTTCGTTTCGAGCCTTGCGTGTGGTTGTCGACGTTGACTGGTTGGCGTGTGCCGATGCACGTGCATGTGTGGGTCGCGAGTGCGTTTTTGGCTGGCTGTGTGTGTGTGTGTGTGTGTGTTTTGGGGGGGAAGGGGGAGGCGGTGGTGAAAGTGCAGTCGTTGCCACGGGCGTCGTCGGGTGGGGCTGGGGCTGTGCGTCGTGGCGGAAAGGTGGTAGGTTGCGGGAAGCGAGCCCGTCGTTGACGGTGTCGCGTGAGTTGTGAATCGAGTGGGGCGCGGGGCGCGGGACAGGAGCAGCGTGCCGCTGCGTCGTGGTCGTCAGCAGAGGCTGTGCGTGTGCTTGTCCTTTTTGTGGGCGGTTCGTGCGAGGCGTTTTTGTTTTGTGTTGCCCTAGTTGTTAGTTTATTTTGTTTGTGTTTGTTATTTTGAGACGACGACTGGTTGGTGGCGTGCGCGCGAAGTGGCGGTGTGCGCTTCCCGTGTCGTTTGTGTTGTTTGGTTTTTTTGTTTTTGTGTGTTTTTTTTTTTTTTTTTTTGCACTGGGCCCCGGTGGGTGGGTGCGTGTGTGTCGATTGCCGGCTGGCGAGAGGTGCGCCATCGGCGGGGTGGGTCGCCGGCACAAGTAGAGGCGGCGGCGTTGTTGCTGTTGTTGTGTGGTGTTTGTTTTGTTCGGCTGTGTCGGCGAGCTGTGTTGCGGTGCGTGTGAATGGTGGTGCAAAAGTGCTGGCGTTGGGGCTGCGACTGCGACGGCGGCGAGCCGCGGGCGCGCCATTGATAGTGATGTTGTGAACAGCGGCTGTGTACGGTAGTGGTGTTGTTGTAGCACGACGTGCATCCGGGCCGGCGCGGAAAGCGCAGTTGCGGGCGGTTGCCCTTCGGTGCCAGCCATGTCGCGTGAGCGGCGGGTTGCTCTGGTGTCGACACGTGGTGCTCTGGGTTGTTGTGTGGTGCCCTTTGGCCGGTGGGGGTGGTTCGCGTGTGTCTCGTTCGCGCTCGGTGTCTGGTCGTGGTCGTGGTCGTGCTGCTCCCCCGTCTGTCGGCGGTTTCCGACGTCGTCTGTACGTTTTTGTTCGTTTGCGGCGTGCCTGCCGACGTCGTCCCGTCGCGACCTTTCAACCGAAAGTGTGGCGCCCGAAGGTGAACGAACGTAACCCTGACCTCGGCGCTTTACGCTGAGCCGAGCGAACCGAACCGAACCTAACGTGTGGTGTGGCGAGGTGAGCTCAGCCTGTGAGCCCCTAACGTCTACGTAAGGTAAGCTGTCCGGCTCACGCCTCACGTTTGAACGCTTTTGTAACCTACGTTTGACGCTTCTTAACCTAGCACTGACCCCTTAACCTAACGTGTAACCTAACCTAACCTAACCTAACCTAACCTAACCTCTGACGCCTGACGTGTTTGAATGCTTAACCTAAGTTTGACGCTTAACCTAACCCAAGTCCCCTTAACCTAACCCACGTCCACCTAACCTAACCTAACGTAGACGTGTAAACGTAATGTGTAACGCGTAACGTGTAAGGTCGGCTGTCGTGTGTGCTTGACGGCAGATTGGGTTGGTCTGTAGATTCGGATTGCGGTTTGCCTCGGTCGAGGGGTTGGGTCGGAAGCGGCGAGGGGCGGCGGCGCCTGTTGCGCAGGCGGCGTCCGTTTGCGGCGGGCAATTGTTGAGAAACGGCTGTGAATGTTGGCGGGCGAGAGGAGGAGGACGGCGCGCGATGTGGCCCGACGGCTGCGGGCCGATCGGGAAACGGCGGGAGGGCGACGGAAGGCGATGGGGCGGCGGAGGCGCGTTTGCACGGCCGTCATCGCCGCACGCCTCGGCTTGTGTGGCTGTGGCGCCGGCCGCGCTGGCCGGGCTGCCGCGGCGACGGTGTGGGAGTTTTGCCGAAGGTTTGGCCATTGTGGCGGGTCGTCGGCTGGGGCTGTGGGGGCGGCATTTGGGCGGGGGCGGCGATTCTCGGCGGGCCGACCCAGGCTGTAGCGCGCGGTAGCTGCAGTTTGGCCGTGGTTTGCGGCGCTGCCGTGGCGACTGGTTGGCGACTGTGGTGTGGCTGTGTGTAGCCCCATCCTCGGTGGTTTGAAAGGCGCGGGCGGTTGTGGCGCAGGTTTGGGGCTGCTCCGCACAGGCTGTCGGACGTTGGGCGGTAGCAAGCGCGGGAGGCGCGGCGCGGCGGCGCGCAGAGTGGCGGCCGCTCTCTCGGCCGTCCGCGCCCGCCCGCGACACTGGCTGGGCCTTGTGATTCTCTGCTCTTGTGCTTGCGTGCCTGCCGTCCCGCTCGCTCTCGCTGTGTGTTACGCGCGTCGTCGAAATGGCAGATCAGGCGGCTACGAACGAGACTGCTGCGGCACCCGCCGCCACCGGCACTACGAAGAAGGCCAAGTCTGCGTCGTCTGCGAAGAAGCCGCGCGCCAAGCCTGCGCACCCGCGCACCTCTGAGATGGTGACGGCCGCCATCAAGAGTCTGAAGGAGCGCGGCGGGTCGTCGCTGCAGGCGATCAAGAAGTACATAGCCGCGCACTACAAGCTGGACGCGGAGAAGCTGGCGCCGTTTATCAAGAAGTACCTCAAGTCGGCCGTCGTGGCGGGCGAGCTGGTGCAGACGAAGGGGAAGGGCGCGTCCGGCTCGTTCAAGCTTGCCGGCGCCGGCGGCGGGGGGGCGGCCGAGGGCGGCAAGGCTCGTGCTGGCGGTGCCAAGAAGAAGCGCGCCGCTCCGGCCAGCAAGGAGAAGAAGGGCGCCCGTGCGGCCGGCGCAAAGAAGGCTGGTGGCGTGAAGGCGGCGACCGGTCGGAAGGCGGGCGCCGCCAAGAAGGCGTCTGCGGCGTCGGCCGCTCCCGCGGGTGCGAAGAAGGCGGCTGCGGCCAAGCCGGCCAAGGCCAAGTCGCCGTCGAAGGCGAAGAAGGCCGCCAAGGTTCCGACGAAGAAGCCGAAGGCGCCGCGCCCGAAGAAGGCGACGACGCCGTCTAAGGCGAAGGCTTCGCCCAAGAAGAAGAAGTAGAGTAGAGGAGAAAGAGATGGGAAAGGAAGGGTTTGGCGCTTGACTCCGTCGTCCCCACCCCCCGTCGTCGTCTAGTGGCGCGCAAGAGACGCGCGGCCCAAAACGGCCCTTCTCAGGGCCATCAAAGCACGTCGGGGAAGGTTTTGATTGTCGTGTTGCGTTTGGTGTGGGTGTCTGTCTGGCGTTTCTGTATGCCCGTGGGGATGCTGTTTGCGTGCCGTGGTGGTTGGATTGCGGGGGTCGGTGGCGGGTGTGGGCGGCGGTAGCGGTAAGCGGTGTTGTTGTTGTTGTTGTTGTCGTGGTTGATTGTCGCCGTGTTTGTTTTGTGGCGGCGGCCGACGGTTGGTTTTCTGTCACGTTGTTTTGTTTGAATACGTTGGTTGGCTTGCCTGCGTTCGTTCTTCTCGGATGTCTGTCTTGTCGAGTCGTGTCTGGTCTTTGTTTTGTTCCTTTGTGTGTGTGTGTGTTATGTTTTGCAACGGGGGGGCACGTTGAGATGCGGAAGGAGTCGGCGGGGATTTCGGTGGCGTGTAGAGCGAGCGAGCGCGCCTGCCTGGCCGTTGGCCGTCGGAGTGGAGTGCGGGTTTTTTTTGTTTTCGAAACGAAAGCGGCGGCCGGCCAGCCACCCGTGCGGTGTGACGTCGGCCGTTGGGTATTGTGCGCTTTGAGCGCCGGGGAGGGATGATGTGTGATTGTTGCGCGCTGCTAGCAGGCAGGCAGAGTGAGCGGGTGTGGCGGACGGACGGGAAGTGGTGGTTTTTGTTTTTGGGTTGCGGGGCGAGAGGCAGGCGACCGACAAAGTTTGCTCGCGACGGAGAGATGTTAGTGGCCCTGAAAAGGGCCGTTTTTGTTTGTGCGGTGCGGTGCCGCGGCGCGGTTTAGGCGCGCTCGCCGCGGATGCGGCGCGCGAGCTGGATGTCCTTGGGCATGATGGTGACGCGCTTGGCGTGGATTGCGCACAGGTTGGTGTCTTCGAAGAGGCCGACGAGGTAGGCCTCGCTGGCCTCCTGCAGGGCCATGACTGCGGAGCTCTGGAAGCGCAGGTCGGTCTTGAAGTCCTGGGCGATCTCGCGCACTAGGCGCTGGAATGGCAGCTTGCGGATGAGCAGCTCTGTGCTCTTCTGGTAGCGCCTGATTTCTCGCAGGGCGACGGTGCCCGGCCTGTAGCGGTGGGGCTTCTTGACGCCTCCGGTGGCGGGCGCGCTCTTCCTCGCCGCCTTGGTGGCGAGCTGTTTGCGCGGCGCCTTTCCGCCGGTGGACTTGCGGGCCGTTTGCTTTGTGCGGGCCATGGCGGTAGCGGTAGCGGTAGCGGAGCGGCGTGCGTGGAGGTTAGGTGCGGCGCGGCGTCCGGTGCTGCCTTGACAACGGGCCCGCGCGCCTCCGTGCTGCGCTTATATGCCCTCGGTTGCGCGTGGTGGGGGGAGGGCGGGCCAGAGTCTATATAGGGGGGCGGCGGGCGCGCTGGGCGCAGACCGTAGCCGACTCGCCAGCCGCTGCAGCTGCTGTTTGTGCACGTTTTGCTTTGCCCGAGGAAGGAAGGATGACAGGCCGCGGCAAGGGAGGAAAGGGGCTCGGCAAGGGTGGCGCCAAGCGGCACCGCAAGGTGTTGCGCGACAACATCCAGGGCATCACGAAGCCCGCCATCCGCCGCCTGGCTCGCAGGGGCGGCGTGAAGCGCATCTCTGGTCTGATCTACGAGGAGACCCGCGGGGTGCTGAAGGTGTTCCTGGAGAACGTGATCCGCGACGCGGTGACGTACACTGAGCACGCCAAGCGCAAGACTGTGACGGCCATGGACGTGGTGTACGCCCTGAAGAGGCAGGGGCGCACCCTGTACGGTTTCGGCGGTTAGGCTGCGTCGCAGCGGGCGCTGGCCTTCCCGCGGCCGTGCTTGTGGGTGGGAGAGACTAGAAAACGGCCCTTTTCAGGGCCACCACACTGTTCGGAAGTTGAAAAGTGCGAAAGAGTCTGTGTTGTTGCTGCGTGTGTGCGCGCTGTGTTGTTTGTTTGTTTGTTTCTTTCTTTCCGTTTGAGCGACGTGATGTGACTGGGAGGGGAGAAGGAAAGGAAACGTGTCATGTGGCTGGCTGTGTGTGGAGCTGCTTCGTTTGTGTGTCTTTGTATCGATCGCGACGGAGATGGCGGGCGGGCTGTGTGTTGTTGTGCGAGAGGCGGTGATTATTTGCTTGCGTGGTTTGTCTCTGTGTGTTTGTTTGCGGCGGCGTTGGGGTTTCCGAGGCAAGGCGTGTGGGCATAGGCGGCCGGATCAGCTGTTTCGTTCGTGTCGACGGCCGTTGCGCGCGGGAGTGGAGGGCGGTGTGTCGACACGCCTCCCTTTAACAATGGTCATTATTGCTGCCGTTGTCGGTTTGGAAGGCGACTGCGACGGTGCAAAATGTGTGCGTGTGTGTGTGTGTTGGGCCACACGGGCTGTGTGGACGACAAGATGGCGGACGTGCGCCGGCGGCGGCTGTGCTGTGACAGTGCAAAGTTAAAACAAAACAAGGTGCGGCGAGGACGACTGAAATTTTGCTTTGGACGTAGGTTTGTGTGGTGGCCCTGAAAAGGGCCGATTGTTGTGGGCCGAGCCGGCAAAGCGCGTTGCGTGCAGGGGAGCACGCGGTGCTGCGATTGCCTGGCCTCCTTTAGGCCTTCTTCTCGGTCTTCTTTGGCAGCAGGACGGCCTGGATGTTGGGCAGGACACCACCCTGTGCGATGGTGACGCCCGACAGGAGCTTGTTGAGCTCCTCGTCGTTGCGGATGGCAAGCTGCAGGTGGCGCGGGATGATGCGCGTCTTCTTGTTGTCGCGGGCCGCGTTTCCGGCCAGCTCGAGCACCTCAGCCGCGAGGTACTCCATGACGGCGGCGAGGTAGACGGGCGCCCCGGCGCCGACGCGCTCTGCGTAGTTTCCCTTGCGCAGGAGGCGGTGGATTCTGCCGACCGGGAACTGGAGCCCAGCCCTGCTTGAGCGGGACTTTGACTTGCCCTTGACTTTGCCTCCCTTTCCGCGTCCGGACATGGCGATGGGCTAGCGACGGTGCACACGAAACGGAAACGAAAACGACCGGTGCGAGCGGCAGCGAGTCGAGCAGCGGAGTGCGTGCCGGCGCAGCCGGGGTGGGGGTGCTTTATGGGCTCGGGTGCGGCGGCCGGTTGCGCGCGCGCCCCATTGGTCGGCGGCCGCAACAGGGCGAGCTGGTAAAGGTGCGGCGGCGGCTGGCGGCGGGTGCCACTGTGTGGGGAGACGCTGACTAGAGCGGAGCGCTTGCTACTGGTGTTGCTGCTGCCGTACGTTGGTTGGAGATGCCGCCCAAGACTAGCGGGAAGGCCGCCAAGAAGGCTGGCAAGGCGCAGAAGAACATTTCGAAGGGCGACAAGAAGAAGAAGCGCAAGAGGAAGGAGAGCTATGCCATCTACATCTACAAGGTGCTGAAGCAGGTGCACCCTGACACGGGCATCTCGTCGAAGGCGATGAGCATCATGAACAGCTTCGTGAACGACATTTTCGAGCGCATTGCGGCCGAGGCTTCTCGCCTGGCGCACTACAACAAGCGCTCGACCATCACGTCCCGCGAGATCCAGACCGCTGTGCGGCTGTTGCTGCCTGGCGAGCTGGCCAAGCACGCCGTGAGCGAGGGCACGAAGGCGGTGACCAAGTACACGAGCTCCAAGTAAGGAGGTGGCTCTGGAATGGAAGGAAGGATGGAGAAGGCTCCTCCGTTGCGAGAGCGGCGAAACGGCCCTTTTCAGGGCCACCAACTTGCCTTTTGCGGGAAGGGCGGAATTGTTGTTGTTGTTGTTGTTTGTGTGGACGGCTGTGATGTATGTGTGCATTTTGATTGTGGGTGGGGGGGCGCGTCAAAGCGTGTTGCGCGGGGTACGGCCACGAGGTTGGTCGCCGTGGCGTGGAATGGTGGCACGCCTCGTTGGCGTGGTTTTTGACCCATTGGTGTTGTTGGGGTGTGTGTGTGTTTGTGTGTTACCCGTCTGCGAGGGGGGACAGTGCGATCGGCGACTTTTGTGTCACCGTAACGACGGCCGTTTGCGGGTTTGTTTTTTTGCACATCATACATGGCGAGGGTGAAATGTGAAATGTTTTTGTTTGGTTTGTTTTTGCCGCCCACTATTCCCTTTGCTGTACGCCGAGTTTGACAATGGTGCGACGTAACTGCAGCGTGGAGGTGTGTGAGTGACGTTGAAATGAACGTGCCATTAAGACGCATTGTTGTTGTATTGTACTGTACGTGTACGGCGACACGCACGATGATGTACCATTCGACTCTGATGTTTGATAGCCGTGTCTGACTGATTGCGTACGACGCACGCACACCGATGTCGTCATTCAAGATGCACGCTAGACGGCGGCGGCGGCGGCGGCGCCGGTCGTTTGTTTGGCGAATGTCTGTACACGTGTTTGTCTGTGTCCATCCGGTATGTATTTGTTTGTTTGTTTGAAAGTGTTTTGTGTGTCGGTGACGTGGTCCGATCCGTCGCCCCCTGAGTAACTGTCGATCGGCGCGATAGACCGGCGTCACGCAACTGAACCGAAGTCTTGGGCACACCCGTCATACTGTTGTACACCGTCGCGCTGAGAACGGTAACGAAAGGTTGACTCTGATCGGTCGAATGTCTGGGCAGAACGTGAGGAATGAGGCAAGAGTGCAAGGAGGGGGGGGCAAAAGAGAGAGGAAGGGAAAAAGGGGAGAAACGCATTCGTAGAGCAACGGAACGTTCCCGTGTCGGAGGCGTATTGGAGCCGCACTGAAATGCGTTTAACGGCGGCGCGGCTGCAAGTGTCTGCCGTGGTGAACGTTACCTTTGACGGCTGCATTGGGCTTTGCCTTTGCTTTCGCTTTCGCTTTCGCTTTCCCGGATGTACGTAACGTTTGTTGATATGGTTCTGAGGAAGAGTGTATGACAGTGCCGTGCCGTCCATGTTCGTGTGCCCTCCCATTGTGTGTATGCTATTGTCTGTGTACTTGAATGATGTATGTAGGTGTTAGTGGACATGTTTTACCAGTGGGGGGAAATGGATCGTCGATAGTTGCCGTCACTCTGTCACGGTCGAGATGACGCACCCTCCGTACAGAAAGGTGTCGAGAAAGTGAGTGTGTGTGTGTGTGTGTGTGTGTGTGTGTGCGTGCGTGCGTCCGTGAATTGGCAGTGTTTGGAGGTGGGCGTGCCCTGCATGTGGCCCGGAAAAGGCTGTTCGTTAGGCGGTAGTGTTGTGTGGACAGGGGAGGGGCATGCGTAACGCTGCTGGCATGGCATTTCGGGAGATGGGAGGGGGCAAACGAGGAAACGAGGAGCGGCGGCCAAAGACGGGACGGGGAGGGGCGCGGTGTGGGTGGCTTGCGCCTGTGCTCGGCGTTGTGGTTTGTGCAAAAGAGGAGGAGAAAAACAATGTGAGTTGCCAGGGAGGGGAGCGGTGTTGTGTTGTGGTTGTCGTGGTGTAGCCGCAGACGCGGCTGTCAGTGAACGTGGCGAGACGGACGGATGCGCGGAGGGGCGGGGGCGGGGGCGGCGCATTTCGCCGGTGCCGTGCCGTGCCGTGCCGTGCCTGAAAGCCGCGTGGTCGCTGTGTTGTTGGTGGCGTGGGGGCGAGGAGAGTACCGTACGGGTGTGCTTGTGCGCCGGAAATGGCACACTGCGCCCGCCCGTCTTGGAGGCTGATGGCTGTGGTGTGGAAATGGGGCGCGGTGATGTTGAAGCACAGAAAAGAAACCAAGAAAACGGAAGGCGTGATGCGGCGGTGGTGGTGAGAGCGGGAAAAACAAAACAAAAGAAAAAAAACAACAAAAAAAAAGAAGGAAAAACAACAAGAAACAAAAAAGAAAACAAAAAGTCTATCAATATTAAAATGTAAATGGAAATGGAAATGGACCCAGGTATAACCTCCCTGCACAAATAGCAGAGAGTCCGATGATAATAAAAATGTGCCAGAATGTTAACGTCCCTACAAAACAAACCCAACGATAATATTAATGAAAGAGTGAACCGTATGTAACATTGCAACAGACATAATGAAACCTGATAAATTGTATAAGGGCAGCAGCCGTTGACCTTTGGCCCTGTATTCAGAATAAAAAGAGCCAAAGATCGTTACCCCAATGAAAAAGACACTGAAACACGTATGTAACATAGTAGCGATGGCGAGACATTGTAGCATCTGTGACCAGAGAGTTTGCGCTGGACTGCGCGAGTGTTGCGAGCGGTTCTCAGTCAGTCAGTCAGTCTGTGTAGTTGAGGGCTGTACTCTGTCAGTAGTCGTCGCGTGCAGTACGCTAATAGTCGTCATGCAGAGCGGTCGGTCAGTAGTAGCAGCCGAGTGCGGTTGTGTGATGTAGGCGGTCGGCAACACTGGTCAAGATGGTGAATAAGGTATACTGTTAATTAATATAATCATTAGATAATGAGAAATTGTATTTATTGTAATTATGCTCCAACAAGTTCCCCAATAATAATTTTTATTTCAAAAGCATTTTTCAAACATTTAATCTTTTATTGAACTAAAGAGTTCGTTCCACTTCTTTGAAGAAAAATGTCACTAAAATCACAAAAAAAGAGAATATTATTATTTGCAATGCAGTTCCTCCAAGCGCTGCGCAACAACCAGAGCAGAAATGTGACATCCATTTATTCGGAGGTAAGACTTTAATTCCGATTGTTTTGCACAGGGCCAAAGACCGATATTTCGGTTTAATTGAAGTTTCTTGTCACTGAACGGACTTTTTTAAATGTTGTGTGAAGACTTTATATTTGAGTCAGATTGCGAATTGCACATTGTTGTTGCCATTTTCAATACCTCTCATTGTGGGCGAGGTTACAATTAGCGCAATGTCCATTAGCATCCGTAAATAACATTGTCCATTATTTTAAATATTGCTGGGAGGTTACAACACACACACAAAACAAAAAACAAAAAGAAACAAAAAATTGCATTTATATCCGCTCCTCGATTGTAGATACCCCTTACACAGCTGTGTGCAATGAATGAGTGCTGGCTGGTAATTAATTGCACTCCTTGGAGGGAAATGCCATAGGAAGTAGTCTTTAAAAAGTGAATGTTTTTCGTTAAGAGACAAAAGTTACTTTAGAAAAAAAGTAATAGTGGGGCTTGTGTTGTTGAACAAAATAAGTACAATGAACATACGTTATCAGATTTGCGCAATGCAGCGTCACACCACCTCTTGATTATAACACAATATACTATACATCGTCCCGAACCGTGACCAGAGTCGCGAGACGAGCAGAGCACGCCGCCGACGCCCGCTCAGTACAACCGTCCACCCGCTACTACTGTCGACCGACTACTACCTCTCCCGACTCGCGCTACAATATATATAACAACTGTTCCTGGCGACCCGGTGCGTGCCACTACTGTCGTCTGGCGCGGTCCAAGCGCCGACTAGCAGCGATAAAGAACTCTCTGGTCAGACAGAGATGCTGTCATGCCTCGCCATCGCTCTGGTAATGAATACATACGTGTTGCAGCGTGCGTACCACCGGAACACGCAGTGGCGGAGCCAAAGACTGTGTTGTCGAGGTCGAGTGCGAGTGGGAAGAGAGGCAGCGTCGGCACGGAGATGCAAGCGAGCGCGAGACGCACGGGGGCTGCGGCGTGGCGCGTTTGCGGTCGGCGCCTTTGGTGGCAACGGCCGGGACAAGCAGCGGTGTATGGTGTGGTGCGGGGCGGACAGGGGCGGCGGTGGACGGGGAGGAGGCGGCGCGACGACGGCATGGGGGCGAAAACGGGACGGGGGACGGCGGATGTTGAGAGGCGTCACGCGCGGACAGGACACAGACACAGAGACACACAGAGTGGAAAGGGAGGGTGCGCGGTAGTAGTTGGGAATGTGCGTACCGTGCGGGATGGGAGTGGGCGAGGAACACGGTCGTGGCCCCTGTTTTGGGTGCGTGTGATGACGTCGGTGTGTTGTGGGAAGGGAAGGTGCTGTGGCGGCGGCGCGTAATGGGCGTAGGCCGAAAAGAGAAAGGAACGTGGGCAGTGTGTTGGCAAGCGTCGGTTCGACTGCGACGTTGATGGGCAGGGCAGGGCAAGGTTAATGGTGGTAGGAGTAGGCGTGTGGGCGCAAAAAATCTGCCGCTGCAGGCGGTGCCGTAACCGCCATGGCGGGAAGGAGAGAGGGCCAAAGAAAGAAAGAAAGAAGAAAAAAAAGGAGGGGGGGGGGGGCGAAAGTGGAGAGGCGGTGGTGTGAGAAGGGCGGGGGCGGAAGGAAGGCAGGAAGGACAAGAGGCGAGGCGACGGCTTGCTTTGTGTATCGGTCGGTCTCTGGCTATGCTTCGTTTTCTGCAGCAGGGTCGGTGCGCGGCGTGGCTCGCGGCAGTGGGAACGCCTGGTGGCTGGACGGCCAGCAATGCGGTTGGATGGGCGGCCACAGCACCGCACCTGTGCCCGAGGAGGAGACGCTGGCGGCGGGCCCTGAGGTGAGGCCGGCTCGGCTGGGGCTGTGGATGTGTAGGTGTGCGCCGCTGCTGCAACAACGAGTAAAACGCGAGAAGAAGGGATGGCGGTAGAGAGGAAAAAAAAAAAAAAGGTCGTGTTGTGTTGATGCGCAGGCAGACGCGTACAGAGGGACGAGCCCGGTCTGCAGCAGGGTGTGGCCGTGCCGAGTGCAGAGCAGCGGCGGCTCGGTTCGGTTCGGCCCGGCCCGGCGGGCCGCGCTGTTGTCGCGGACGTGAGCGCCCCCTGGCGGGTGGCCGGAGGCGGCGCGGCGTGTTGGACGTGTGGCTGGTGGCAGTGCACAATTTGCGAGTGGCTGGCGGTGTGGTGTGGCGGTTGGCGCGTCGGGCGGCGGAGAGGTATGTGTTGCGGGCGCCCTTTGCTGCGCTGCGTCGTTGCGTGTGCCGTACAGGGCGGGCGCTTGTCGACTGTGTGGGCGGTGTGGCGAATTGGCGTGAAACGGCTGCCGAGAGGTGTGTGGTAGCGAGCCGGTCGGTGGTGTCAGTGCGAAGGGGAATGTGCGTGCGTTTGGCGGTTTCGGTGTGCTTTTTGCGGCGTGAGAGTGGGAATTAGTGGGGCCGGCTGTTGTGTTGGTTCCTTGTGTCTTGTGTCGCGTAGCTTGATGGCAACGTGGAAGGACGCCGGTTTCGTTTCGAGCCTTGCGTGTGGTTGTCGACGTTGACTGGTTGGCGTGTGCCGATGCACGTGCATGTGTGGGTCGCGAGTGCGTTTTTGGCTGGCTGTGTGTGTGTGTGTGTGTGTGTTTTGGGGGGGAAGGGGGAGGCGGTGGTGAAAGTGCAGTCGTTGCCACGGGCGTCGTCGGGTGGGGCTGGGGCTGTGCGTCGTGGCGGAAAGGTGGTAGGTTGCGGGAAGCGAGCCCGTCGTTGACGGTGTCGCGTGAGTTGTGAATCGAGTGGGGCGCGGGGCGCGGGACAGGAGCAGCGTGCCGCTGCGTCGTGGTCGTCAGCAGAGGCTGTGCGTGTGCTTGTCCTTTTTGTGGGCGGTTCGTGCGAGGCGTTTTTGTTTTGTGTTGCCCTAGTTGTTAGTTTATTTTGTTTGTGTTTGTTATTTTGAGACGACGACTGGTTGGTGGCGTGCGCGCGAAGTGGCGGTGTGCGCTTCCCGTGTCGTTTGTGTTGTTTGGTTTTTTTGTTTTTGTGTGTTTTTTTTTTTTTTTTTTTGCACTGGGCCCCGGTGGGTGGGTGCGTGTGTGTCGATTGCCGGCTGGCGAGAGGTGCGCCATCGGCGGGGTGGGTCGCCGGCACAAGTAGAGGCGGCGGCGTTGTTGCTGTTGTTGTGTGGTGTTTGTTTTGTTCGGCTGTGTCGGCGAGCTGTGTTGCGGTGCGTGTGAATGGTGGTGCAAAAGTGCTGGCGTTGGGGCTGCGACTGCGACGGCGGCGAGCCGCGGGCGCGCCATTGATAGTGATGTTGTGAACAGCGGCTGTGTACGGTAGTGGTGTTGTTGTAGCACGACGTGCATCCGGGCCGGCGCGGAAAGCGCAGTTGCGGGCGGTTGCCCTTCGGTGCCAGCCATGTCGCGTGAGCGGCGGGTTGCTCTGGTGTCGACACGTGGTGCTCTGGGTTGTTGTGTGGTGCCCTTTGGCCGGTGGGGGTGGTTCGCGTGTGTCTCGTTCGCGCTCGGTGTCTGGTCGTGGTCGTGGTCGTGCTGCTCCCCCGTCTGTCGGCGGTTTCCGACGTCGTCTGTACGTTTTTGTTCGTTTGCGGCGTGCCTGCCGACGTCGTCCCGTCGCGACCTTTCAACCGAAAGTGTGGCGCCCGAAGGTGAACGAACGTAACCCTGACCTCGGCGCTTTACGCTGAGCCGAGCGAACCGAACCGAACCTAACGTGTGGTGTGGCGAGGTGAGCTCAGCCTGTGAGCCCCTAACGTCTACGTAAGGTAAGCTGTCCGGCTCACGCCTCACGTTTGAACGCTTTTGTAACCTACGTTTGACGCTTCTTAACCTAGCACTGACCCCTTAACCTAACGTGTAACCTAACCTAACCTAACCTAACCTAACCTAACCTCTGACGCCTGACGTGTTTGAATGCTTAACCTAAGTTTGACGCTTAACCTAACCCAAGTCCCCTTAACCTAACCCACGTCCACCTAACCTAACCTAACGTAGACGTGTAAACGTAATGTGTAACGCGTAACGTGTAAGGTCGGCTGTCGTGTGTGCTTGACGGCAGATTGGGTTGGTCTGTAGATTCGGATTGCGGTTTGCCTCGGTCGAGGGGTTGGGTCGGAAGCGGCGAGGGGCGGCGGCGCCTGTTGCGCAGGCGGCGTCCGTTTGCGGCGGGCAATTGTTGAGAAACGGCTGTGAATGTTGGCGGGCGAGAGGAGGAGGACGGCGCGCGATGTGGCCCGACGGCTGCGGGCCGATCGGGAAACGGCGGGAGGGCGACGGAAGGCGATGGGGCGGCGGAGGCGCGTTTGCACGGCCGTCATCGCCGCACGCCTCGGCTTGTGTGGCTGTGGCGCCGGCCGCGCTGGCCGGGCTGCCGCGGCGACGGTGTGGGAGTTTTGCCGAAGGTTTGGCCATTGTGGCGGGTCGTCGGCTGGGGCTGTGGGGGCGGCATTTGGGCGGGGGCGGCGATTCTCGGCGGGCCGACCCAGGCTGTAGCGCGCGGTAGCTGCAGTTTGGCCGTGGTTTGCGGCGCTGCCGTGGCGACTGGTTGGCGACTGTGGTGTGGCTGTGTGTAGCCCCATCCTCGGTGGTTTGAAAGGCGCGGGCGGTTGTGGCGCAGGTTTGGGGCTGCTCCGCACAGGCTGTCGGACGTTGGGCGGTAGCAAGCGCGGGAGGCGCGGCGCGGCGGCGCGCAGAGTGGCGGCCGCTCTCTCGGCCGTCCGCGCCCGCCCGCGACACTGGCTGGGCCTTGTGATTCTCTGCTCTTGTGCTTGCGTGCCTGCCGTCCCGCTCGCTCTCGCTGTGTGTTACGCGCGTCGTCGAAATGGCAGATCAGGCGGCTACGAACGAGACTGCTGCGGCACCCGCCGCCACCGGCACTACGAAGAAGGCCAAGTCTGCGTCGTCTGCGAAGAAGCCGCGCGCCAAGCCTGCGCACCCGCGCACCTCTGAGATGGTGACGGCCGCCATCAAGAGTCTGAAGGAGCGCGGCGGGTCGTCGCTGCAGGCGATCAAGAAGTACATAGCCGCGCACTACAAGCTGGACGCGGAGAAGCTGGCGCCGTTTATCAAGAAGTACCTCAAGTCGGCCGTCGTGGCGGGCGAGCTGGTGCAGACGAAGGGGAAGGGCGCGTCCGGCTCGTTCAAGCTTGCCGGCGCCGGCGGCGGGGGGGCGGCCGAGGGCGGCAAGGCTCGTGCTGGCGGTGCCAAGAAGAAGCGCGCCGCTCCGGCCAGCAAGGAGAAGAAGGGCGCCCGTGCGGCCGGCGCAAAGAAGGCTGGTGGCGTGAAGGCGGCGACCGGTCGGAAGGCGGGCGCCGCCAAGAAGGCGTCTGCGGCGTCGGCCGCTCCCGCGGGTGCGAAGAAGGCGGCTGCGGCCAAGCCGGCCAAGGCCAAGTCGCCGTCGAAGGCGAAGAAGGCCGCCAAGGTTCCGACGAAGAAGCCGAAGGCGCCGCGCCCGAAGAAGGCGACGACGCCGTCTAAGGCGAAGGCTTCGCCCAAGAAGAAGAAGTAGAGTAGAGGAGAAAGAGATGGGAAAGGAAGGGTTTGGCGCTTGACTCCGTCGTCCCCACCCCCCGTCGTCGTCTAGTGGCGCGCAAGAGACGCGCGGCCCAAAACGGCCCTTCTCAGGGCCATCAAAGCACGTCGGGGAAGGTTTTGATTGTCGTGTTGCGTTTGGTGTGGGTGTCTGTCTGGCGTTTCTGTATGCCCGTGGGGATGCTGTTTGCGTGCCGTGGTGGTTGGATTGCGGGGGTCGGTGGCGGGTGTGGGCGGCGGTAGCGGTAAGCGGTGTTGTTGTTGTTGTTGTTGTCGTGGTTGATTGTCGCCGTGTTTGTTTTGTGGCGGCGGCCGACGGTTGGTTTTCTGTCACGTTGTTTTGTTTGAATACGTTGGTTGGCTTGCCTGCGTTCGTTCTTCTCGGATGTCTGTCTTGTCGAGTCGTGTCTGGTCTTTGTTTTGTTCCTTTGTGTGTGTGTGTGTTATGTTTTGCAACGGGGGGGCACGTTGAGATGCGGAAGGAGTCGGCGGGGATTTCGGTGGCGTGTAGAGCGAGCGAGCGCGCCTGCCTGGCCGTTGGCCGTCGGAGTGGAGTGCGGGTTTTTTTTGTTTTCGAAACGAAAGCGGCGGCCGGCCAGCCACCCGTGCGGTGTGACGTCGGCCGTTGGGTATTGTGCGCTTTGAGCGCCGGGGAGGGATGATGTGTGATTGTTGCGCGCTGCTAGCAGGCAGGCAGAGTGAGCGGGTGTGGCGGACGGACGGGAAGTGGTGGTTTTTGTTTTTGGGTTGCGGGGCGAGAGGCAGGCGACCGACAAAGTTTGCTCGCGACGGAGAGATGTTAGTGGCCCTGAAAAGGGCCGTTTTTGTTTGTGCGGTGCGGTGCCGCGGCGCGGTTTAGGCGCGCTCGCCGCGGATGCGGCGCGCGAGCTGGATGTCCTTGGGCATGATGGTGACGCGCTTGGCGTGGATTGCGCACAGGTTGGTGTCTTCGAAGAGGCCGACGAGGTAGGCCTCGCTGGCCTCCTGCAGGGCCATGACTGCGGAGCTCTGGAAGCGCAGGTCGGTCTTGAAGTCCTGGGCGATCTCGCGCACTAGGCGCTGGAATGGCAGCTTGCGGATGAGCAGCTCTGTGCTCTTCTGGTAGCGCCTGATTTCTCGCAGGGCGACGGTGCCCGGCCTGTAGCGGTGGGGCTTCTTGACGCCTCCGGTGGCGGGCGCGCTCTTCCTCGCCGCCTTGGTGGCGAGCTGTTTGCGCGGCGCCTTTCCGCCGGTGGACTTGCGGGCCGTTTGCTTTGTGCGGGCCATGGCGGTAGCGGTAGCGGTAGCGGAGCGGCGTGCGTGGAGGTTAGGTGCGGCGCGGCGTCCGGTGCTGCCTTGACAACGGGCCCGCGCGCCTCCGTGCTGCGCTTATATGCCCTCGGTTGCGCGTGGTGGGGGGAGGGCGGGCCAGAGTCTATATAGGGGGGCGGCGGGCGCGCTGGGCGCAGACCGTAGCCGACTCGCCAGCCGCTGCAGCTGCTGTTTGTGCACGTTTTGCTTTGCCCGAGGAAGGAAGGATGACAGGCCGCGGCAAGGGAGGAAAGGGGCTCGGCAAGGGTGGCGCCAAGCGGCACCGCAAGGTGTTGCGCGACAACATCCAGGGCATCACGAAGCCCGCCATCCGCCGCCTGGCTCGCAGGGGCGGCGTGAAGCGCATCTCTGGTCTGATCTACGAGGAGACCCGCGGGGTGCTGAAGGTGTTCCTGGAGAACGTGATCCGCGACGCGGTGACGTACACTGAGCACGCCAAGCGCAAGACTGTGACGGCCATGGACGTGGTGTACGCCCTGAAGAGGCAGGGGCGCACCCTGTACGGTTTCGGCGGTTAGGCTGCGTCGCAGCGGGCGCTGGCCTTCCCGCGGCCGTGCTTGTGGGTGGGAGAGACTAGAAAACGGCCCTTTTCAGGGCCACCACACTGTTCGGAAGTTGAAAAGTGCGAAAGAGTCTGTGTTGTTGCTGCGTGTGTGCGCGCTGTGTTGTTTGTTTGTTTGTTTCTTTCTTTCCGTTTGAGCGACGTGATGTGACTGGGAGGGGAGAAGGAAAGGAAACGTGTCATGTGGCTGGCTGTGTGTGGAGCTGCTTCGTTTGTGTGTCTTTGTATCGATCGCGACGGAGATGGCGGGCGGGCTGTGTGTTGTTGTGCGAGAGGCGGTGATTATTTGCTTGCGTGGTTTGTCTCTGTGTGTTTGTTTGCGGCGGCGTTGGGGTTTCCGAGGCAAGGCGTGTGGGCATAGGCGGCCGGATCAGCTGTTTCGTTCGTGTCGACGGCCGTTGCGCGCGGGAGTGGAGGGCGGTGTGTCGACACGCCTCCCTTTAACAATGGTCATTATTGCTGCCGTTGTCGGTTTGGAAGGCGACTGCGACGGTGCAAAATGTGTGCGTGTGTGTGTGTGTTGGGCCACACGGGCTGTGTGGACGACAAGATGGCGGACGTGCGCCGGCGGCGGCTGTGCTGTGACAGTGCAAAGTTAAAACAAAACAAGGTGCGGCGAGGACGACTGAAATTTTGCTTTGGACGTAGGTTTGTGTGGTGGCCCTGAAAAGGGCCGATTGTTGTGGGCCGAGCCGGCAAAGCGCGTTGCGTGCAGGGGAGCACGCGGCGCTGCGATTGCCTGGCCTCCTTTAGGCCTTCTTCTCGGTCTTCTTTGGCAGCAGGACGGCCTGGATGTTGGGCAGGACACCACCCTGTGCGATGGTGACGCCCGACAGGAGCTTGTTGAGCTCCTCGTCGTTGCGGATGGCAAGCTGCAGGTGGCGCGGGATGATGCGCGTCTTCTTGTTGTCGCGGGCCGCGTTTCCGGCCAGCTCGAGCACCTCAGCCGCGAGGTACTCCATGACGGCGGCGAGGTAGACGGGCGCCCCGGCGCCGACGCGCTCTGCGTAGTTTCCCTTGCGCAGGAGGCGGTGGATTCTGCCGACCGGGAACTGGAGCCCAGCCCTGCTTGAGCGGGACTTTGACTTGCCCTTGACTTTGCCTCCCTTTCCGCGTCCGGACATGGCGATGGGCTAGCGACGGTGCACACGAAACGGAAACGAAAACGACCGGTGCGAGCGGCAGCGAGTCGAGCAGCGGAGTGCGTGCCGGCGCAGCCGGGGTGGGGGTGCTTTATGGGCTCGGGTGCGGCGGCCGGTTGCGCGCGCGCCCCATTGGTCGGCGGCCGCAACAGGGCGAGCTGGTAAAGGTGCGGCGGCGGCTGGCGGCGGGTGCCACTGTGTGGGGAGACGCTGACTAGAGCGGAGCGCTTGCTACTGGTGTTGCTGCTGCCGTACGTTGGTTGGAGATGCCGCCCAAGACTAGCGGGAAGGCCGCCAAGAAGGCTGGCAAGGCGCAGAAGAACATTTCGAAGGGCGACAAGAAGAAGAAGCGCAAGAGGAAGGAGAGCTATGCCATCTACATCTACAAGGTGCTGAAGCAGGTGCACCCTGACACGGGCATCTCGTCGAAGGCGATGAGCATCATGAACAGCTTCGTGAACGACATTTTCGAGCGCATTGCGGCCGAGGCTTCTCGCCTGGCGCACTACAACAAGCGCTCGACCATCACGTCCCGCGAGATCCAGACCGCTGTGCGGCTGTTGCTGCCTGGCGAGCTGGCCAAGCACGCCGTGAGCGAGGGCACGAAGGCGGTGACCAAGTACACGAGCTCCAAGTAAGGAGGTGGCTCTGGAATGGAAGGAAGGATGGAGAAGGCTCCTCCGTTGCGAGAGCGGCGAAACGGCCCTTTTCAGGGCCACCAACTTGCCTTTTGCGGGAAGGGCGGAATTGTTGTTGTTGTTGTTGTTTGTGTGGACGGCTGTGATGTATGTGTGCATTTTGATTGTGGGTGGGGGGGCGCGTCAAAGCGTGTTGCGCGGGGTACGGCCACGAGGTTGGTCGCCGTGGCGTGGAATGGTGGCACGCCTCGTTGGCGTGGTTTTTGACCCATTGGTGTTGTTGGGGTGTGTGTGTGTTTGTGTGTTACCCGTCTGCGAGGGGGGACAGTGCGATCGGCGACTTTTGTGTCACCGTAACGACGGCCGTTTGCGGGTTTGTTTTTTTGCACATCATACATGGCGAGGGTGAAATGTGAAATGTTTTTGTTTGGTTTGTTTTTGCCGCCCACTATTCCCTTTGCTGTACGCCGAGTTTGACAATGGTGCGACGTAACTGCAGCGTGGAGGTGTGTGAGTGACGTTGAAATGAACGTGCCATTAAGACGCATTGTTGTTGTATTGTACTGTACGTGTACGGCGACACGCACGATGATGTACCATTCGACTCTGATGTTTGATAGCCGTGTCTGACTGATTGCGTACGACGCACGCACACCGATGTCGTCATTCAAGATGCACGCTAGACGGCGGCGGCGGCGGCGGCGCCGGTCGTTTGTTTGGCGAATGTCTGTACACGTGTTTGTCTGTGTCCATCCGGTATGTATTTGTTTGTTTGTTTGAAAGTGTTTTGTGTGTCGGTGACGTGGTCCGATCCGTCGCCCCCTGAGTAACTGTCGATCGGCGCGATAGACCGGCGTCACGCAACTGAACCGAAGTCTTGGGCACACCCGTCATACTGTTGTACACCGTCGCGCTGAGAACGGTAACGAAAGGTTGACTCTGATCGGTCGAATGTCTGGGCAGAACGTGAGGAATGAGGCAAGAGTGCAAGGAGGGGGGGGCAAAAGAGAGAGGAAGGGAAAAAGGGGAGAAACGCATTCGTAGAGCAACGGAACGTTCCCGTGTCGGAGGCGTATTGGAGCCGCACTGAAATGCGTTTAACGGCGGCGCGGCTGCAAGTGTCTGCCGTGGTGAACGTTACCTTTGACGGCTGCATTGGGCTTTGCCTTTGCTTTCGCTTTCGCTTTCGCTTTCCCGGATGTACGTAACGTTTGTTGATATGGTTCTGAGGAAGAGTGTATGACAGTGCCGTGCCGTCCATGTTCGTGTGCCCTCCCATTGTGTGTATGCTATTGTCTGTGTACTTGAATGATGTATGTAGGTGTTAGTGGACATGTTTTACCAGTGGGGGGAAATGGATCGTCGATAGTTGCCGTCACTCTGTCACGGTCGAGATGACGCACCCTCCGTACAGAAAGGTGTCGAGAAAGTGAGTGTGTGTGTGTGTGTGTGTGTGTGTGTGTGTGCGTGCGTGCGTCCGTGAATTGGCAGTGTTTGGAGGTGGGCGTGCCCTGCATGTGGCCCGGAAAAGGCTGTTCGTTAGGCGGTAGTGTTGTGTGGACAGGGGAGGGGCATGCGTAACGCTGCTGGCATGGCATTTCGGGAGATGGGAGGGGGCAAACGAGGAAACGAGGAGCGGCGGCCAAAGACGGGACGGGGAGGGGCGCGGTGTGGGTGGCTTGCGCCTGTGCTCGGCGTTGTGGTTTGTGCAAAAGAGGAGGAGAAAAACAATGTGAGTTGCCAGGGAGGGGAGCGGTGTTGTGTTGTGGTTGTCGTGGTGTAGCCGCAGACGCGGCTGTCAGTGAACGTGGCGAGACGGACGGATGCGCGGAGGGGCGGGGGCGGGGGCGGCGCATTTCGCCGGTGCCGTGCCGTGCCGTGCCGTGCCTGAAAGCCGCGTGGTCGCTGTGTTGTTGGTGGCGTGGGGGCGAGGAGAGTACCGTACGGGTGTGCTTGTGCGCCGGAAATGGCACACTGCGCCCGCCCGTCTTGGAGGCTGATGGCTGTGGTGTGGAAATGGGGCGCGGTGATGTTGAAGCACAGAAAAGAAACCAAGAAAACGGAAGGCGTGATGCGGCGGTGGTGGTGAGAGCGGGAAAAACAAAACAAAAGAAAAAAAACAACAAAAAAAAAGAAGGAAAAACAACAAGAAACAAAAAAGAAAACAAAAAGTCTATCAATATTAAAATGTAAATGGAAATGGAAATGGACCCAGGTATAACCTCCCTGCACAAATAGCAGAGAGTCCGATGATAATAAAAATGTGCCAGAATGTTAACGTCCCTACAAAACAAACCCAACGATAATATTAATGAAAGAGTGAACCGTATGTAACATTGCAACAGACATAATGAAACCTGATAAATTGTATAAGGGCAGCAGCCGTTGACCTTTGGCCCTGTATTCAGAATAAAAAGAGCCAAAGATCGTTACCCCAATGAAAAAGACACTGAAACACGTATGTAACATAGTAGCGATGGCGAGACATTGTAGCATCTGTGACCAGAGAGTTTGCGCTGGACTGCGCGAGTGTTGCGAGCGGTTCTCAGTCAGTCAGTCAGTCTGTGTAGTTGAGGGCTGTACTCTGTCAGTAGTCGTCGCGTGCAGTACGCTAATAGTCGTCATGCAGAGCGGTCGGTCAGTAGTAGCAGCCGAGTGCGGTTGTGTGATGTAGGCGGTCGGCAACACTGGTCAAGATGGTGAATAAGGTATACTGTTAATTAATATAATCATTAGATAATGAGAAATTGTATTTATTGTAATTATGCTCCAACAAGTTCCCCAATAATAATTTTTATTTCAAAAGCATTTTTCAAACATTTAATCTTTTATTGAACTAAAGAGTTCGTTCCACTTCTTTGAAGAAAAATGTCACTAAAATCACAAAAAAAGAGAATATTATTATTTGCAATGCAGTTCCTCCAAGCGCTGCGCAACAACCAGAGCAGAAATGTGACATCCATTTATTCGGAGGTAAGACTTTAATTCCGATTGTTTTGCACAGGGCCAAAGACCGATATTTCGGTTTAATTGAAGTTTCTTGTCACTGAACGGACTTTTTTAAATGTTGTGTGAAGACTTTATATTTGAGTCAGATTGCGAATTGCACATTGTTGTTGCCATTTTCAATACCTCTCATTGTGGGCGAGGTTACAATTAGCGCAATGTCCATTAGCATCCGTAAATAACATTGTCCATTATTTTAAATATTGCTGGGAGGTTACAACACACACACAAAACAAAAAACAAAAAGAAACAAAAAATTGCATTTATATCCGCTCCTCGATTGTAGATACCCCTTACACAGCTGTGTGCAATGAATGAGTGCTGGCTGGTAATTAATTGCACTCCTTGGAGGGAAATGCCATAGGAAGTAGTCTTTAAAAAGTGAATGTTTTTCGTTAAGAGACAAAAGTTACTTTAGAAAAAAGTAATAGTGGGCTTGTGTTGTTGAACAAAATAAGTACAATGAACATACGTTATCAGATTTGCGCAATGCAGCGTCACACCACCTCTTGATTATAACACAATATACTATACATCGTCCCGAACCGTGACCAGAGTCGCGAGACGAGCAGAGCACGCCGCCGACGCCCGCTCAGTACAACCGTCCACCCGCTACTACTGTCGACCGACTACTACCTCTCCCGACTCGCGCTACAATATATATAACAACTGTTCCTGGCGACCCGGTGCGTGCCACTACTGTCGTCTGGCGCGGTCCAAGCGCCGACTAGCAGCGATAAAGAACTCTCTGGTCAGACAGAGATGCTGTCATGCCTCGCCATCGCTCTGGTAATGAATACATACGTGTTGCAGCGTGCGTACCACCGGAACACGCAGTGGCGGAGCCAAAGACTGTGTTGTCGAGGTCGAGTGCGAGTGGGAAGAGAGGCAGCGTCGGCACGGAGATGCAAGCGAGCGCGAGACGCACGGGGGCTGCGGCGTGGCGCGTTTGCGGTCGGCGCCTTTGGTGGCAACGGCCGGGACAAGCAGCGGTGTATGGTGTGGTGCGGGGCGGACAGGGGCGGCGGTGGACGGGGAGGAGGCGGCGCGACGACGGCATGGGGCGAAAACGGGACGGGGGACGGCGGATGTTGAGAGGCGTCACGCGCGGACAGGACACAGACACAGAGACACACAGAGTGGAAAGGGAGGGTGCGCGGTAGTAGTTGGGAATGTGCGTACCGTGCGGGATGGGAGTGGGCGAGGAACACGGTCGTGGCCCCTGTTTTGGGTGCGTGTGATGACGTCGGTGTGTTGTGGGAAGGGAAGGTGCTGTGGCGGCGGCGCGTAATGGGCGTAGGCCGAAAAGAGAAAGGAACGTGGGCAGTGTGTTGGCAAGCGTCGGTTCGACTGCGACGTTGATGGGCAGGGCAGGGCAAGGTTAATGGTGGTAGGAGTAGGCGTGTGGGCGCAAAAAATCTGCCGCTGCAGGCGGTGCCGTAACCGCCATGGCGGGAAGGAGAGAGGGCCAAAGAAAGAAAGAAAGAAGAAAAAAAAGGAGGGGGGGGGGGGCGAAAGTGGAGAGGCGGTGGTGTGAGAAGGGCGGGGGCGGAAGGAAGGCAGGAAGGACAAGAGGCGAGGCGACGGCTTGCTTTGTGTATCGGTCGGTCTCTGGCTATGCTTCGTTTTCTGCAGCAGGGTCGGTGCGCGGCGTGGCTCGCGGCAGTGGGAACGCCTGGTGGCTGGACGGCCAGCAATGCGGTTGATGGGCGGCCACAGCACCGCACCTGTGCCCGAGGAGGAGACGCTGGCGGCGGGCCCTGAGGTGAGGCCGGCTCGGCTGGGGCTGTGGATGTGTAGGTGTGCGCCGCTGCTGCAACAACGAGTAAAACGCGAGAAGAAGGGATGGCGGTAGAGAGGAAAAAAAAAAAAAAGGTCGTGTTGTGTTGATGCGCAGGCAGACGCGTACAGAGGGACGAGCCCGGTCTGCAGCAGGGTGTGGCCGTGCCGAGTGCAGAGCAGCGGCGGCTCGGTTCGGTTCGGCCCGGCCCGGCGGGCCGCGCTGTTGTCGCGGACGTGAGCGCCCCCTGGCGGGTGGCCGGAGGCGGCGCGGCGTGTTGGACGTGTGGCTGGTGGCAGTGCACAATTTGCGAGTGGCTGGCGGTGTGGTGTGGCGGTTGGCGCGTCGGGCGGCGGAGAGGTATGTGTTGCGGGCGCCCTTTGCTGCGCTGCGTCGTTGCGTGTGCCGTACAGGGCGGGCGCTTGTCGACTGTGTGGGCGGTGTGGCGAATTGGCGTGAAACGGCTGCCGAGAGGTGTGTGGTAGCGAGCCGGTCGGTGGTGTCAGTGCGAAGGGGAATGTGCGTGCGTTTGGCGGTTTCGGTGTGCTTTTTGCGGCGTGAGAGTGGGAATTAGTGGGCCGGCTGTTGTGTTGGTTCCTTGTGTCTTGTGTCGCGTAGCTTGATGGCAACGTGGAAGGACGCCGGTTTCGTTTCGAGCCTTGCGTGTGGTTGTCGACGTTGACTGGTTGGCGTGTGCCGATGCACGTGCATGTGTGGGTCGCGAGTGCGTTTTTGGCTGGCTGTGTGTGTGTGTGTGTGTGTGTTTTGGGGGGAAGGGGGAGGCGGTGGTGAAAGTGCAGTC